>NC_064638.1:1014142673-1014767673 GCF_023864345.2 Schistocerca serialis cubense | reverse complement strand
TGTTGGTTGATTGAAGGTTTGAAGCCGTCGATCGAGGAGGTGGCGACAGTCACTCATTGTCGGCCGTCGCTGTTGCAGAAGCTGGATGTTGGCGCGCCTTCTTCTCGACACGGTCACCAGGCGAAACGGGCTCTTGATGTGCGCCAGCTAATGCTTCCCGTCCGCGACACCATGTCAGAAACTATCATCGCGAGTCGAGCGCAATTACATGCTGCCAAACCCCGAAAGCGCGGCCACTCGCGGGAGCGTCACACAACACACCTGCTCCACTCGCTACTCCAGCCAGACTCCCTCTGCCCGCGCTCCACGCGGCAGAGTTAACACTACCAAAGATCCTACACACTTTGATTCTTCACACGACCCATCGATGTAATCGTTCGATAGCAGTTTTCCCTAGGCAAGACCCAGCGTAAAAATACAAATAATATTTACGAAACAAACCAATTATACATCGACATGAGCGCATAAATATATATATACAAACAGTAAAACAATTACAATTTATAAAGAGACAGAAATGTCATATCTTGAGGTAACAAAACAAGGAAAAAAAATAATAGTACAATAGATGGAAATAGGAGGATATGCATTTCCGGCGTTACAACTTCCGATAGATAGCGTAGCTGCAGGACACTTTCAAAATGGCATCTGAAGGGAATGTAAGCTCCAAGCAACGTGCCGTCATTGGATTTCTCACTGCAGAGAAAGACACTGTGCGGAATATTCCCAAATGCTTTTGTAAAGTCTATGGAGTATCTTCTACCGACAGAAGTACAGTTAGTCGCTGGGCACGGAGGGTGAGGTCATCAGAAGGTGGTTAGGCGGAGCTCCTCGGTTGGCATCGGTCGGGGAGACCACCCGCGGCTGTTACACCTGATACACTTGACCTATCCTCCTCAGACTTGCACTTATTTGGGCCATTAAAGGAGGCCACTAGTGGAAGACATTTTGAGGACGATGAGGAGGTGATTCACAAAGTGAAGCACTGACTCCGCCACCAGGACAAGGATTGGTACCGACAGGGAATACACGCCCTTGTTTCGCGTTGGGGGAAGGCCATAGAACGTGATGGAGATTACGTGGAAAATGGGGTGTGTAGATAAAACAACATTCTTCTGTGTACGTCATTCTCATTATGTTCAATAAAGAATTGTTAAAGAAAAAAATGCGGTGCATTACTTTCTGGGCAACCGTCGTAGGTTATCAGTCGAAATAACTCTGGGTTTACGCTTCCAATAGCAAAAGCAAAAGTGCGTTTGCCTAGAACTTCACTGACTACCTGCCGAAGTCTAAACGACCACAAGGTGAGACGACTGTCTCTGAAAGCTACCACTATAACAAGCCGAGATACCAAACTCTGGGCTGCCCGAACATCGAAAGGCCGCATCTCGATATAGCAGCCGGCCGTGGTGGCCGAGCTGTTCTAGGCGCTTCAGTCTGAAAGCACGTGGCTGCTGCGGTCGCAGGTTCGAATCCTGCCTGGGGCATGTATGTGTGTGATGTCCTTAGGTTAGTTAGGTTTAAGTAGTTCTAAGTCTAGGGGACCGATGACCTCAGATGTTAAGTCCCATAGTGCTCAGAGCCATTTGAACATTTTTTTTCGATATAGCAAGGTCTAGACCGCTGGCGTTCCCAGGTTTGCGAGCTGGTATCAACTGCCGGATAAGCGCCGCGCGGCGGCCTTAATGGTACGAGTAGGCGGATGGACTGGTCGCGATCTGTTTTCGGAGACGTGACGTGGCGGAAGCAATTAGGTCGAGTTTAGCTGCGACTCCTTGCAGCGATGCCGCTGCCATCTGTCGGCGAGGAGAGTGTTCTGAGTTACGATGGCTGTTTCCTTGGTTGTCCTACTTAGTATGCCTTTTGTTTTAGTTATTTTAGTACTAACGCGCCGGTTTTTGGGGCTCTCGTTGTTATGGGCCATGCAGTCTAACGAGTAGGCAACCTGTGTCGCAAGTTATATTTGAGGGTTATATGCGAGGAAGCTCAAAGGAGAATAAATACACTGATCGGCAAAAGTTAAGCACAGAAGAAACTTTCGCATGATGAGTCATTGCCAAGTAAGATAGTTCGATGAAACTTGTACCATGTATTGCTACAGTATGGTACAGATAGCATCTGATACAAGTACCCAATAAGACGAACGAAAATGACACTTTCGTTCAAAGACAATAATTAAACTGGTCAGTTGAATTCATGGTGGGTCCCTTCACATTAGAAACGGTGAGACATGGTTCTCATTAGGGTGGGCGGTCAACGTGGACCGCAATTACTCTGCCACGTCCTCCCATGATGGCCGCAAGGTTCGTACGAAGTTGTAAGGTAAAGGGCGAGTTGTGGCGCCCTGAAAATGTTTTAAGTTCAGAGTTAGCGGCCACCGCTCGGGTCGATCGCCAAGCGGGAGGCACGGCAGGCCGGCCACGTGGTGCCAGACATCGGCCGGAGCACGTGGTCCATCGGCCGCGTGGCTGGTAATTCCGCTGTGACGAGGACGGTGCTTTGTGTCGATGAAGGAGACACGCCGGGAGTGCCAAAGATGGCGGACTTCGTGACGCCTTAACGACAGACATTTCACAGTTCGTATTGAAATTAATAGTAGCCAGATGAATCATGATATCTCAAAAAGAAACATGGACATTGCTATTAATTGCAAGACGATTCTGATGGTGTAATCAGATTATCAATATCTATATTAGTTTGAAGTTTAGTATCTGACGGTAAATTATACAAGTAACACCCAGCAACGAATTTCCAAAACATAAACGCTTCATCTGATTTTGTCATCGCCGTGTCTTTAGAAAGCTATTAGTGTAAACCTAAATTGATATGAATTACAGGCATGTAACTTAAGTAGTACATGAGTTATTGGACGTCAAAGTGTCCGGTAACTATCGATCGCGTCAGGCCATATGTACTCCACAATTACACGAAAAAACGGTAGCAGCATGCTTATGAATGTATTGATTCATCCATATCTTTCTTAATATCCGATGTATGCTATTCATGAAGAAACTGGTCAATTATTTATTGTGTTTTAGAAAGCACATAGACAATAGGCTCCTTACCTACCTTTTGCTTCCTTTCTTTTGATATATGTTTATTTTATTGTTTATGTATGTAATAATGTGTGTTAGAGCGTGTTATGGTCCAGCCGTAGGAATATTTATTTAATTTCAAGTACTATAATGTGTTTAATTATGTTGTGTGGGTGTTGGCTTGAAGATATAGCGCGAGTGGTCTAGCCAATCACAGCGCTCCAGAATGGGGAGACTGGATGGAAGCGAGATTCCGGAGAGGACACGGGGTAGTTCTGGGCAGGGCGGCACAGGACACGGACCGTAAACACGACACGGTAAGTGATGGACGCGACGGCGCGGAGGACGCGGAGTCGCGGGAAGACTTGTACAGTGTGGAGCGGTTTGCGCGTGGTCGCGAGAGATAGAAATACTTCGGAGTGCCGATTGTGTACATGCGAGATCTCCGTCGCTTCTACAGTGAAGACGTAGTGTGCGTTTAGAAGCGAATATTTCGCGAGGTATGTTGTCGTTCATAACTAATTACGTGCAGTAGGAGTCCATTGTTTCCCTGTTATTCAGCTAATGTTGTTGTGGTCTTCAGTCCAGAGACTGGTTTGATGCAGCTCTCCATGCTACTCTATCCTGTGCAAGCTTCTTCATCTCCCAGTACCTACTGCAACCTACACCCTTCTGAATCTGTTTAGTGTATTAATCTCTTAGTCTCCCTCTACGATTTTTACCCTACGCGCGGCCCTCCAATACTAAATTGGTGATCCATTGATCCCTCAGAATATGTCCTCCCAATCGGTCCCTTCTTCTAGTCAAGTTGTGCCAGAAATTTCTTTCTCCCCAGTTCAATTCAGTACCTCCTCATTAGTTATGTGATCTACCCATCTAATCTTCAGCATCCTTCTGTAGCACCACATTTCGAAAGCTTATACTCTCTGTTTGTCTAAACTAGTTATCGTCTACGTTTCACTTCCATACATGGCTACACTCCATATAAATACTTTCAGAAAAGACTTCCTGACACTTAAATCTATACTCGATGTTAACAAATTTCTCTTCTTCAGAAACGCTTTCCTTGCCATTGCCAGTCTACATTTTGTATCCTCTCTAGTTCGACCATCATTAGTTATTTCGCTCCCCAAATAGCAAAAGTCATTTACTACTTTAAGCGTCTCATTTGCCAATCTAACACCCTCAACGTCACCCGATTTAATTCGACTACATTCCAATATCCTCGTTTTGCTTTTGTTGATGTTCATCGTATATCCTCCTTTCAAGACACTGTCCATTCCGTTCAGCTGCTCTTCCATGTCCTTAACTATTCAACTTGTTGATGGTAGAGTAATTAAAGAAAATTCAGCTTATATTGTATTTAATTGCTGGAACATCGACACCAATAAGTGTTTGCAGAAATATACGGCATTTTCAAATGTACTTCTGCTATCGTACTCATAATTTAAAGTAATTAAAATAGCACCTGCAGATTTAATTTAATTGCAGTCCTTCATTTATAAATTTCTATATTATTTCGCAATTGCCGAGGGATAAGAACCTTTGACCATTCGATTCATGTGCGTATCCATATTTTATACTGTAGACTCAGCAGTATTTGGCTTGTAATGCGGCAACTACGTATCCAAGCCCCTAGACAACGAAACGAGCCATACCTTTTAATATTCCAACTCTGAGTCGGAGGGTCAGTAGTTTTTTTTTTGAAAGCACGCAAAGTTCTTGTGGGGCTTGACAGTTGCTGGAAGGTGGACATGCTACGATACGTCTTCCCAATGTTGGACGTACTGCGTAATGGCGAAAAATGGGAACACGTAATTCACCCATGAACACTGTAGAACATTATCGTTTTGATCTTCCAGGTGATGTTGTGTGGAGAGACATAATGTTGCAGTGGGGTACTGACGTCGGTACACTCACCAGCCAGTGTTATTGTGACACTATACTAATTCTCCATGTGCCTTTTTTAAAGGGATTCATTTCGCCCCGACTACATTTTCATTGATGACAACGCGCGAGTACTTTTGAGAGCGCAGGTAGAGGAGCTATTGGCACAAGAAGACACACGGCGATTTGACTGGCCTGCCCATTCCCCCAACTTAAATCCACCGAGCACGTGTTGAATGTGATGTGGAGACGTATTTCGGCGCGTGCACGTACAGTATTGACCATCCAGCAGTTGTCAACCACGTTGGTGGAGGAACGGAACGCTATACCTCAAGGATTCCTTACCAAACTTGTGGGCAGCTAGGGAGCACATTCCAGAGCATATGTTGCCGTCCGTCGTGATTACACATCACCGTTTGCAACGTCCAGGGAATATTCATGAATATCGGAGTCATCAGTGTAATTATCGCTTTTTGAATAACATTGTCGTTTATAGAAGAAGAGGAGGAGCAAATTAGTGTTTAACGTCCAATCCATCCTTGTGCTCCGTCTATAATGACCTCGTTGTCAACGGGATTCCGCACGAGTCTTGTGGTCTGCATGGAAGGACCTTTCAGGTCAACTGCGGTCCACGTTAACCGCCCACCCTAATGAGAACAATGTCTCACCGTTTCTGTCAAGCGTACCATCATGAATTCTAGTGACAAGTCTTTGAACAAAAGTGTCATTTTTCTTCGTCTTATTGCATACTTGTATCTGATGCCTTCTTTACCATACTGTAGCAATACATGGTACAAGTTTCATCGAACTATCTAACTTCGCAATGACGCATCATGCGAATGTTACTTCCGTGCTTAACTTTTGCCGATCAGTGTATTTATCCTTCTTCGATCTTCCTCAGATATAACCCACCAATATAACTTGCGACACAGGTTGCCTACACGTAAGAATGAATGGCTTCTGACAACGAGAGGCCAAAAATCGGGGCGTTCGTACGAAAATAACTAAAACAAAAGGTGTATTAAGTAGGACAAAGGACACAACCACTGTAACTCACAGGACACAGACGGCAGTGGCTTTGCTGCTAGGAGTCGCAGCTTCACTCGACCTAATTACTTCGTCACATCTCGTCCAGTTCATCCGCCTACTCGTACTAAGCTTATCCGGCAGTTGAAACCAGCGCCAAATCGGGAGCGCCACTGGTCTCGTCCTTGCTATATCGAGATGTGGCTTCTCGATGCCCGGGCAATACAGAGTCTGGTATTTCGGCTTGTTATAGTGATTGCTTTCAGACACAGTCGTCTCACCTTGTGGTCCTTTATACTTCGTCAGATAGTCAGATAGTCAGTGACGTTCTACGCAAACTGTTGAACTTTTGCTTTTGCTATCAGAAGTGTAAACGGAAATAGTTACTTCGATCGATAACATACGACGGTTGCCCAGTAAGTAATGCGCCACATTTCTTGGTTGAACATAGTGAGAATTACACAAACGAAAGAAGGTTGTTTTATCTACACACCTCATATTTTCACGTAATCTCCATCACGTTGCATGACCTTCCTCCAGCGCGAAACCAGGGCGTGTATGCCCTGTCGGTACCAATCCTTGTCCTGGCGGCGGAGTCAGTGCTTCACTTTGTGAAACACCTCCTCATCGTCCTCAAAATGTCTTCCACTAGTGGCTTCCTTTAACGGCCCAAATAAGTGCAAATCCGAGGGGGATAGGTCAAGTGTATCACGTGTAACAGCCGTGGATAGTCTCCCCGACCGCTGCCAATCGAGGAGCTCCACCGAACCGCCTTCTGATGACCTCACCCTCCGTGCCCTGTGACTAACTGTACTTCTGTCGGTAGTAGATGCTCCACAGACTTTACAAAATCGTATGGGAATATTCCCCGCAGTGTCTTTCTCTGCAGTGAGAAATCCAATGACGCCACGTTGCTTGAAGTGTAAATTGCCTGCAGTCGGCATTTTGAAAGTGTCCTGCAGCTACGCTACCTGTCGGAAGTGATGGAAACTTGGTGCGCTCACTCAAATAATACATAGCATTGTTTTCGGGGCAACCCACGTGTTTTACTTTCTTTTTAATTAATTCTCCAGGATGGAGGTAAATGTAATTTTTAGCCTCAAGTGTTTCGTTTTCTTTATTCTAATCAGTTCTAAAATTTTATCATCACATCTCACAGCTTCGCTGTCAACGATATCTAATCTGAGCCGTCAGGTCCTTATAACCCAGTTCGGCTCTTTAGCAGTGAGTGTTCGATTTCTACTTCGAAGAAGTAAACGAAAATTTTTACAATCAAAAACATTCTTGATCACAATTTATTAATTATGGTGACCAGTTTCGACCACTACTGTAAGTGAGTAAGTGATTTACCACCAGAAGGAGGTTCTTATTCATTGGTCTGAAGATGACCACAAAGGATGGGGAAGAAAATCGGCCGTGCTCTTTCAAAGGAACAATCCCGTCATTTGATTGAAACGATTTAGGGAAATCACGGAAAACCTAAATCAGGATGGCCGCAGACGGGTTTGAACCGCCTTCCTCCCGCATCCGAGTTCCGTGGGCTAACCATTGCGCCACCTCGCTCCGTATCGTTTGTGTTTGTGTCATTGTGTATTACTTTCGGCTAGCTTCTGTACCATATTGTAGCAATTATTTGTCAGTTGAGATGATAAAATTTTTGGGTCACCTCCTAATATCATGTCTGACTTCAATTTTTTTCCGGCGTACTGCAGCAGCTCGACATGGCACGGACTCAACAAGTCGTTAGAAGTCCCCTGCGCAAATTTTGAGCCATTCTGCCTCTACAGCCGTCCATACTTGCGTAAGTGTTGCCGGTGCAAGATTTTGTGCAAGAACTGGTCTCTCGATTTGGCCTCATAAATGTTCGACGGGACTCGTGTCGGGCGATCAAGGTGACCATCGTACACCCATGTTCATAAAGTAAGGATAATGCTGATACATGGTGAAATAACGCTCTGGTGGGAGGTTTGCGGGTTTAAATCACCTCGGGGTATGCCCATGCGGTGCATTTGACCTGCGGTCGTCGCACGGTGGCGCTGGCAGCAGTCTGCATACGCAGAAGTGTGTTGGTGCATGTCAGAGTATGGTGCAGCGAGTAAGTGTGCAGATGTTTTCAGACGTGGTGATGGTGATTGTGAGTTGAAAATGGCTCAAAGAACACGTTATGAGGGGCAAAATACTAGGGCGACTGGAGGCTGGTCAAACACAGCAGGTCGTAGCACGGGCCCTCCGTGTGCCGAAAAGTGTGATCGCATGATCATGGCAACGATTCCAGCAGACAGAAAACGTGTCCAGGCGCTACGGTACGGGACGTCCACAGCGTACATCGCCACAAGAAGGCCGATATCTTACCATCAGTGCCCGCAGATGGCCACAGAGTACTGCAAGCTACTTTGCTCGGGACATTACCGCAGCCACTGGAACAGTTGTCTCCAGACACAGTCTACAGACGCCTCAAAAGACATGGTTTATTCATCCGGAGACCTGCAAGGTGCGGCCGACCGGGGTGGCCGAGCGGTTCTAGGCGCTTCAGTCCACAACCGCGCGACTGCTACTGTCGCCGGTTCGAATCTTGCCTCGTGCATGGATGTGTGTGAGGTCCTTAGGTTATTTAGGTTTAAGTAGTTCTAACTTCTAGATGAATAATGGCATCCGATTTTAAGTCCCATAGTGCCAAGAGCCATTTGAACCATTTTCTGCTAGGTGGATTCCACTGACCCCTGATCACAGGAGAGCCCGTAAAGCGTGCCGTCAAGAAAACACTACATGGACATTGGAACAGTGGTCCCAGGTTATGTTCAGGGACAAGTCCAGGTATAGTCTAGCCGGCAGTTGGGGCCGAGCGGTTCTAGGCGCATCAGTCCGGAACCGCGCTGCTGCTAAGGTCGCAGGTTCGAATCCTGCTCGGGCATAGATGTGTGTGAGATCCTTAGATTATTTAGGTTTAAGTAAACTTCTAGTGGAATGATGACCGTGGATTTTAAGTCCCATAGTGCTCAGAGCCATTTGAACCATTTTCTGCTAGGTGCATTCCACTGACCCCTGGTCACAGGAGAGCCCGTAAAGCCTGCTGTCAAGAACACACTATATGGACATTGGAACAGTGGTCCCAGGTTATGTTCAGGGACGAGTCCAGGTATAGTCTAGCCGGCCGTTGTGGCCGAGCGGTTCTAGGCGCATCTATCCGGAACCGCGCTGCTGCTACGGTCGCAGGTTCGAATCCTGCCTCGGGCGTGGATGTCTGTGATGTCCTTAGGTTAGTTAGGTTTAAGTAGTTCTAAGTCTAGGGGACTGATGACCTCAGATGTTAAGTCCCATAGTGCTCAGAACAATTTTGAACAAGGTATGGTCTGAACAGTGATTCTCGCCGGGTTTTCATCTGGCGTGGACCAGGAACCACATACCAACCCCTTAATGACCTTAAAAAGGACCTGTATGGAAGTCGTGTTTTGATGGTTTGGGGTAGGATAATGACTGGTGCACGTACACCCCTGCATGTCTTTGGAGAGGAACTGTAACAGGTCAGGTGTATCGGGATGTCATTTTGCACCAGTATGCGCGCCTTTTCAGGGCTGCAGTGGGTCAAACCTTCCTCCTGATGGATGATAACACACTGCCCCACTGAGCCGTCATAGTGGAGGTGTACCTTGAAAACAAAGATATCAGGCGAATGGAGTGGCCTGCCTGTTCTCCAGACCTAAACCCCATCGAGCACGTGTGGGATACTCTCGGTCGATGTATCGCAGCACGTCTTCAAATCCCTAGGACACTTCAGTATCTCCGACAGGCACTGGTGGAAGGAATGGGAGGCTATACCCCAGCAGCTGCTCGACCACCTTATCCGGTGTATGGCAACTCGTTGTGTGGCCTGAGTACGTGTGTATGGTGATCGTTTCCCATATTGATGTCGGGGTACATCCGCAGGAAATAGTGGCGTTTTGTAGCACATGTGTTTCGGGACGGTTTTCTCAACTTATCACCTATACCTTGGACTAGCAGATCTGTGTCGTGTGCGTTCCCTATGTGCCTATGCTATTAGTGCCAGTTTTGTGTAGTGCCACGTCGTGTCGCACCGCATTCTGCAATTATCCTTCATTTATGAGCCTGAGTGTAGTTATGAAATGGTCACGCACTCTAGAATGCTATCTGTGGCGGAGTTTGCGCATATTTGACGATTGACAGATTAACCTTGATCTGTACCAGAATGTACTTGAATATTCGTTTCTTAGCTAGACAATGTTGGCGAATGATATCCGCCTCCGTTATCATAGAGGCTCGCTGTAAGGTTCGCTTGCGAACTGAATGAAACGAAGCGTAACCTAGTTGTCGTGAGTACCGTCCGTATCAAACAAAAGACTGCATTCCACTATGAACACTGCTAATTACTATCGCCAGTAAACACCACAAATGAAACGGTTGTACGCTCTGACTACACAATAACGAGGGTCGCTGGCTGTGTTAGCGACTTTCGCTTAGTAATGACGTCGTTAGATAACAGCAGCCAGCAGCTGCTAAACTACGCCAACACCGCGAATAAGCCTTTTGGATTTGTAGTTGTGGGGAATTTGTTCTCACAAACTTGCTACGCGCTGGTGCTTTCAATTAGAAAGGCAAAAGTCGCTTCATGTATTCCCGCTTCATGCAAAGTCCGTCGTCAGACATAACCGCATGCAGACCTGAGCTGTTTAATTTAATCGTTACTAGTGTCTACAACGAAATTCCTAGATGCACACTCCACGCTTCTGGGGTGAATATGAACAGAAGGCATTACAAGACACTTTATAACTGAATTAAGACACTGAAATAATTGTCAGTGTTCACTGTGAACTTCTCTACTATTTTCCACGATTCAGGTGTCATTGCTGTTGCTAATATGTACCCAACTGATTCCAGACACACGTATGTTTGCATTTTAATTTTAAGTGAAGTGTTAATGTGTCCTTGTTCTTAATGTCGACTTTTCCACAGACCAATATACACTGATTTGTAAGTGTAATTTTACGACTGTAAACGTAGTGGGTGATCAGATACAAATTTTGATACTTAGCGAATGCGTGGTTTTTAACAATCCGTAACGCTGTGGCTCGCAAACAGCATGCAAGAGGCGATTATTATTTGTTCACTGCACAAAACGCTTTTATTTATTTACACAGCCTAGGAATACTGGTACGACCGCAACAGGTCTAGTAGTTAATGATCTCTCATTATCTTTCTGGACATTAATTCTTCCGTACGCTACCTGATCAAAAGGAACCGGACACCCCCTTCTATAATGCAGAATCGACCGCTAGACGCCACGAGAGGTGAACCCATCGAAATAAAAGGGGAGGGGCATATTGCGTTCTCAATAGAGAGGCAACAGCCCAAGGGGTCGGGCAGGAGAGCTCACTGACGTCGAAGGTGGACAAGTCACTGGAAGTAACCTGAGTAATGAATCAAAAATCTACATCTCTACATCTACATCCATGTGGCGGAGGGTACCCTGAGTACCTCTATCGGTTCTCCCTTCTATTCCAGTCTCGTATTGTTCGTGGAAAGAAGGATTGTCGGTATGCTTCTGTATGGGCTCTAATCTCTCTGATTTTATCCTCCTAGTCTCTTCGCGAGATATATGCAGGAGGGAGCAATATACTGCTTGACTCTTCGGTGAAGGTATGTTCCCGAAACTTTAACAAAAGCCCATACCGAGCTACTGAGCGTCTCTCCTGCAGAGTCTTCCACTGGAGTTTATCTATCATCTCCGCAACGCTTTCGCGATTACTAAATGATCCTGTAACGAAGCGCGCTCCTCTCCGTTGGATCTTCTCTATCTCTTCTATCAACCCTATGTGGTACGGATCCCACACTGCTGAGCAGTATTCAAGCAGTGGGCGAACAAGCGTACTGTAACCTACTTCCTTTGTTTTCGGATTGCATTTCTTTAGGATTCTTCCAATGAATCTCAGTCTGGCATCTGCTTTACCGACGATCAACTTTATATGATCATTCCATTTTAAATCACTCCTAATGCGTACTCCCAGATAATTTATGGAATTAACTGCTTCCAGTTGTTGACCTGCTATTTTGTAGCTGAAAGATATGGGATCTATCTTTCTATGTATTCGCAGCACATTACACTTGTCTACATTGAGATTCAATTGCCATTCCCTGCACCATGCGTCAACTCGCTGCAGATCCTCCTGCATTTCAGTACAATTTTCCATTGTTACAACCGCTCGATACACCACAGCATCATCTGCAAAAAGCCTCAGTGAACTTTCGATGTCCACAAGGTCATTTATGTATATTGTGAATAGCAACGGTCCTATGACACTCCCCTGCGGCATACCTGAAATCACTCTTACTTCGGAAGGCTTCTCTCCATTGAGAATAACATGCTGCGTTCTATTATCTAGTAACTCTTCAATCCATTCACACAATTGGTCTGATAGTCCATATGCTCTTACTTTGTTCATTAAACGACTGTGGGGAACAGTATCGAACGCCTTGCGGAAGTCAAGAAACACGGCATCTACCTGTGAACCCGTGTCTATGGCCCTCTGAGTCTCGTGGACAAATAGCCCGAGCTGGGTTTCACACGACCGTCTTTTTCGAAACCCATGCTGATTCCTACAGAGTAGATTTCTAGTCTCCAGAAAAGTCATTATACTCGAACATAATACGTGTTCCAAAATTCTACAACTGATCGACGTTAGAGATATAGGTCTATAGTTCTGCACATCTGTTCAAAGTCCTTTCTTGAAAACGGGGATGACCTGTGCCCTTTTCCAATCCTTTGGAACGCTACGCTCTTCTAGAGACCTACAGTACACCGCTGCAAGAAGGGGGGCAAGTTCCTTTGCGTACTCTGTGTAAAATCGAACTGGTATCCCGTCAGGTCCAGCGGCCTTTCCTCTTTTGAGCGATTTTAATTGTTTCTCTATCCCTCTTTCGTCTATTTCAATATCTCACATTTTGTCATCTGTACGACAATCTAGAGAAGGAACTACAGTGCAGTCTTCCTCTGTGAAACAGCTTTGGAAAAAGAGATTTAGTATTTCGGCCTTTAGTCTTTCATCCTCTGTTTCAGTACTATTTTGGTCACAGAGTGTCTGGACATTTTGTTTTGATCCACCTACCGCTTTGACATAAGACCAAAATTTCTTAGGATTTTCTGCCAAGTCAGTACATAGAACTTTACTTTCGAATGCATTGAGCGCCTCTCGCATAGCCCTCCTGACACTACATTTCGCATCGCGTAATTTTTGTTTGTGTGCAAGGCTTTGGCTATGTTTATGTTTGCTGTGAAGTTCCCTTTGCTTCCGCAGTAGTTTTCTAACTCGGTTGTTGTACCACGGTGGCTCTTTTCCATCTCTTACGATCTTGCTTGGCACATACTCATCTAACGCATATTGTACGATAGTTTTGAACTTTGTCCACTGATCCTCAACACTATCTGTACTTGAGACAAAACTTTTATGTTGAACCGTCAGGTACTCTGTAATCTGCTTTTTGTCTCTTTTGATAAACAGAAAAATCTTCCTACCTTTTTTAATATTTCTATCATCGATGCCGTAACCGCTTTATGATCGCTGATTCCCTGTCCTGCGTTTACTGTTTCAAATAGTTGGGGTCTGTTTGTCACCAGAAGGTCTAATATGTTATCGCCACGAGTCGGTCCTCTGTTTAACTGCTCAAGGTAGTTTTCAGATAAAGCACTTAAAAAAATTTCACTGGATTCTTTGTCCCTGCCACCCGTTATGAACGTTTGAGTCTCCCAGTCTATATCCGGCAAATTAAAATCTCCACCCAGAACTATAACATGGTAGGGAAATCTACTCGAAATATTTTCCAAATTATCCTTCAGGTGCTCAACCACAACAGCCATGGGGCCTATAGAGACATCCAATTACCATGTCTGAGCCTGCTTTAACACATCTGCAAATGGCTCTGAGCACTATGGCACTTAAGATCTGAGATTATCAATCCCCTAGCACTTAGAACTACTTAAGCCTAACTAACCTAAGGACATCAGACACATCCATGCCCTAGGCAGGATTCGAACCTGCGACCGTAACGGTCACGCGGTTCCAGACTGAAGCGCGTAGAACCGCTCGGCCACAACATCCAGCAGTAATGAATCCATCAGGGACGCTTCAACTCATCTAAAGCTGCCCATGTCTACTGTTGGTGATATGGAAATGCGAAGGAACAATCACATATAAACCTGGACCAGGCAAGTCTGATGTAGTGACGGATTGGCACTGACGAGGATTGCGGAGGCTGGTTGTAAAAAATAGCATTAAACACGCGGAAGGAATCACTCGTGAATTCCGAAGTGCTACCAGCAGCCCAGCTATCGCAATGACTGTGCGTTGGGAGTTAAAAAGAAGGGGTTACATGGTCGAGAAGCTCCTTATACGCTACACCATGATGAATAATGCCACGTGGTGGTTTTTTTTTTTTTTTTTCTTTTGTGGTTGGCGTGTTGTCTCCTGATTGCGCTTGGGAAAACGCTGAATACGTAATGATCTGAACACATTTTGAGGCGTAGCGTCGTATACCGATCCTGCCTTGGAGGCAGTTATGTGGGAGATGTGTCTCAGAGCTGGATAGTGACAGATGATGACGCGAGACTGGACGCGCACGTAGTTTATGTATCAGCCGATAGAGGACAGTATTGGATAGGGGACTGTGATTTAGTTTCGATTGTGCCCACTAGAGTGCACTAAAGTAATATAACGTTTTTCATAAGCTGTTCTAGTTTTTTTATAAAGTGTTATTATGTCTTTTTGTGTAGGTAAAATGTTATAAATGTGTTTTAGCAGTATGAATTATGCGTGCGTGTGGTTTAAGGTTAATATGAAGATAACTGTTTAACAAGTTATGTAGTGGGATTTAGTGTGGGAACATTTCGAAGAAGTATGGACGTGGAAAAAGGGAATTTTTGTAGAATAGATTTGTAAAGTAAGTTTACGGTAAAGTTAATTCAGGTATATATAACAATAGTAAATAACTTTATGCATAAAAAATAACTTCAGCATATTAGATAATTACGTCGGTAAAAAGTGCAGTCGTTACGTTTACTACACTCCTGGAAATTGAAATAAGAACACCGTGAATTCATTGTCCCAGGAAGGGGAAACTTTATTGACACATTTCTGGGGTCAGATACATCACATGATCACACTGACAGAACCACAGGCACATAGACACAGGCAACAGAGCATGCACAATGTCGGCACTAGTACAGTGTATATCCACCTTTCGCAGCAATGCAGGCTGCTATTCTCCCATGGAGACGATCGTAGAGATGCTGGATGTAGTCCTGTGGAACGGCTTGCCATGCCATTTCCACCTGGCGCCTCAGTTGGACGAGCGTTCGTGCTGGACGTGCAGACCGCGTGAGACGACGCTTCATCCAGTCCCAAACATGCTCAATGGGGGACAGATCCGGAGATCTTGCTGGCCAGGGTAGTTGACTTACACCTTCTAGAGCACGTTGGGTGGCACGGGATACATGCGGACGTGCATTGTCCTGTTGGAACAGCAAGTTCCCTTGCCGGTCTAGGAATGGTAGAACGATGGGTTCGATGACGGTTTGGATGTACAGTGCACTATTCAGTGTCCCCTCGACGATCACCAGTGGTGTACGGCCAGTGTAGGAGATCGCTCCCCACACCATGATGCCGGGTGTTGGCCCTGTGTGCCTCGGTCGTATGCAGTCCTGATTGTGGCGCTCACCTGCACGGCGCCAAACACGCATACGACCATCATTGGCACCAAGGCAGAAGCGAATCTCATCGCTGAAGACGACACGTCTCCATTCGTCCCTCCATTCACGCCTGTCGCGACACCACTGGAGGCGGGCTGCACGATGTTGGGGCGTGAGCGGAAGACGGCCTAACGGTGTGCGGGACCGTAGCCCAGCTTCATGGAGACGGTTGCGAATGGTCCTCGCCGATACCCCAGGAGCAACAGTGTCCCTAATTTGCTGGGAAGTGGCGGTGCGGTCCCCTACGGCACTGCGTAGGATCCTACGGTCTTGGCGTGCATCCGTGCGTCGCTGCGGTCCGGTCCCAGGTCGACGGGCACGTGCACCTTCCGCCGACCACTGGCGACAACATCGGTGTACTGTGGAGACCTCACGCCCCACGTGTTGAGCAATTCGGCGGTACGTCCACCCGGCCTCCCGCATGCCCACTATACGCCCTCGCTCAAAGTCCGTCAACTGCACATACGGTTCACGTCCACGCTGTCGCGGCATGCTACCAGTGTTAAAGACTGCGATGGAGCTCCGTATGCCGCGGCAAACTGGCTGACACTGACGGCGGCGGGTCACAAATGCTGCGCAGCTAGCGCCATTCGACGGCCAACACCGCGGTTCCTGGTGTGTCCGCTGTGCCGTGCGTGTGATCATTGCTTGTACAGCCCTCTCGCAGTGTCCGGAGCAAGTATGGTGGGTCTGACACACCGGTGTCAATGTGTTCTTTTTTCCATTTCCAGGAGTGTATTTTCCGATTGGTTATTGATGAAAAGAGCGGATTGACGCGGGAGAATGTTGTTTTGCTATTGGCTGTTGAGTAAACTGACCAATGGTGAAGCAGTATTCTTCGCGTGCTTTCTCTGCTGGTAGAGAAGACAGAGTTTTCTAGAGAGGAGTCGGAGCCTAGCCATGAAACTGTTCGGACGTGTGTAGTAGTAGTTCCGATGGAAATGATAAGTTGCCGGATCTAGCAGTGTTTCATACATCAAAAGTGTTGTAAAGTGTAACAACTATGACGGCTTCTGACATCAAATGTAGCAGTTGTGTTACTAAATGTGACACTTCTGTCACTCAATGTAACTGGGTTTTCTCTTGAATGCTGTCAATTGTCAGGATGAGCATTCTAAAGCATTCTGTCAGGGTGAAAATATTAAATAAATTAACTTTTCTCTCTTACAACATGTGGGCAGGGTGGGTTCTTCCTTGGCTCGGGTATGAGGTCGAATGAAACATCATTTTTACATAAGATAACTTTTATTGAAAGGCTGTATCTTACTGGGACGTTCTGGTTCGGAGAGCGGCAGCCGTGTCGTTTGCGTAGCCTTCTGCTGCGACAGCGGCGGCGGCGGCGGCGGCGGCGGCGGCGGCGGCGTCTGATTACGCGTAGCGGTGTGTATCTCGTGTCGCCGTCTCGCCCAGCTGACCGGAGACGCGCAGCGCGAGGTGGCCCGTTTAATTATTGCGAGCGACGTCGTGCATCGGATGGTGATACCTTGGATGAGTCGTCCCAGTGTTTCTCTTCTCTAAGCGGCCGCGTGTGTTGTGCGTCGACCAGTGGAGCGGCGCGGCGGGGCAAGGCCAGTGTCCCGAACTCGAACCACGGACTCCCGCTTGCCAGTCTTCGGCTGTCAGGTCTTTATCCCAGCTCACAGGTGACTGCTGAGGTGAGGCCGTCTCCTTCCCGTCCTCACGAGTCACCCGGGTACGTAAAAATCAGACTTCCAATACCTTTTAACTTCTGTCTTCTGGCGCCGCGGCTGCTGCTTGCTATTCCATTACAGCGGCGGACTTGGTGCGACTGTGCATGATGTAGTCTCTTCTTGCATGACGGTCTTCAGCACCGAAACTGACTGAAAACTACTGCTACTCTTCTTTTCTTCCTTCGTCTCTCGTCTTCGTCTCCGTCTGTCTTCATCTGTCTTCATCTGTCTTCCTCTGTCTTCATCTGTCTTCAACTGTCGGGCCCACCGCGTCTCGCGTATTTATTCACTTCAGTTCACTGGAGGTGAACGACTTCACGGCCATTGCCTCTTCTGTCACGTTGAAAAGCTTCTCGAAGAATCTTCTTGACCTGGGTCATTGGCTCTTGGAATGTAGGCGGGGGCCTCTGATTGCATGTGACGACTGAGAAACACGTGAGCCGGTCATTGCCTCTTCCGTCACGTTGAAAAGCTTCTCGAAGAATCTTCCTAACGTCGGTCATTGGCTCTTGGAATGTAGGCGAGGGCCTTTGCTCACATGCGACAACTGAGAAACACGTGAGCCGGTCGGGCGATGCCCTGACGGCTGAATCGACAGCGCCCACTTATGTGGAACTCGCTGACTTCATGGTCATTGTCGTTTCTGTTCTGCTGTTTTTGCCCGCTGAATGCGAGTATGTAACTCTCTAAACTAAACCAAGTTTTCCATTTATATTCTAATTTCTAGTTCACTTTGATTTCACTAATTTATTTACTTAAGTAACACTCAACAAAAGTGACGGAATAATTATTCCGATGGGTGGGTAGAAATTTCGGAATTTTTAAGTGAATATTGTGACGAGAAAGACATAAATTCCGCGTGGCGTATTGAGCAGGTCGGTGGCTAAAAACTGTGACTGCATTAGGTACCGACAGTCTTAATATTTGGCGAGCATTCTCAATCAAAAACAATCCGTATTTTTGTGGCTGTTACGTTTTCGGGAAATGGAACTCCATAAACTTGCTAACGTGAGTGAAAGGGATTGTGAGTGGCTGTGTTAAGACTAGCACGGGCTTGGCAGTGATACTTGTTCACCTTAGTTTCAGAATACATTAACTAAAGACCAAATTTACAACCTTTCATTTCGTGTGAAAACTTTCTCCCGAAACGTAGATTAGTGACTTTAATTGCAGCCTGGTTCACGTCGAAGTACAGTAGGTTGCCCTCGGCTTCCCTACTGATGATATGCTGAGACAATGTTCACAGGTAGGTGCAGGTTCGTCGTAAAGGGACGGAAGGAACCGTGCCGCCGTAATTTTACGCGATTGTGTAATGCGTACAGAAGAGGAACACTTCGAAGACGGTGACTGTATCACCACGATGACACACCCTGTCATAAAGCAGTATCTGTGACGCAGCAGTAACATTCCGGCAATGGACGACCTGCCCAGATTCCCAACCTGAACCTAATAGAACACCTTTGGGATGGATTAGAAAGTTGACTTCGTTAGAGAACCTAGGGTTCAACGTCACTAGCTTCTGTGGTTTCGGCTCTTGAGGAGGATTGGGCTGCCATTACTCCATAGACATTCAGACATCACACTGAAAGCGTCTCCAGCAGACTTCAAGCCATCATAATGGCGAAGAATGGACATACCCTATATTAATGTCCACTTATAGGTATCCGGATATTTTTGATGAGATGGGGAATCTTATTCTGTCTGTACACTGAGTAACCAGTAAAGGAACCTACAGAAAAATTTAGAGAAAGAGCGAAGGTTCAGGTAGATGAAACAAAATTTTTGTGGCATGTGATGACAATGTAATTCTGTCAAAGACAGCAAAGGACTTTGAAGAGTAGTTGAACGAAATGGACAGTGTCTTGATTGGAGTATAAAAGATGAACATCAACAGAAGCAAAAAAATAGTAAAGGAATGTAGGCGAATCAGATCAAGCGATTCTGAGTCAATTAAATTAGGAAAAGAGACGCAAAAAGTAGAGGATGAGTTTTGCTATCTGGGCATTAAAATAACTGAGAATGCCGATAGTAGAGAAAATACAAAATGTAGACTGGCAATGAGAAGAAAACATTTTCTCCATAAGAGAAATTTATAAACATTGAATATCAGCGTAACTTTTAGGAAGTCCTTACTGATGATGTTTGCCTGGAGCGTAGCATTTTACGGAAGTGAGAGGTGGACTATAAACAAGCCAGACAAGATCAAGTCAGAAGCTTTTGAAATTCGATGCTACAGAAGTATGCTGAAGATAGATTAGTAGATACTTAACTAATGAGGAAGTAACGAATACAATCGGACAGAATAGTAATTTGTCTCGTAACTTGACTAGAAAGGGAAATTCCCCATTGCACCTCCCTCATGTTTAGTAGTAAGATGGCTCAGTGGAGTGCCCGTCAAAAACTGAACAGAAATCACGCATGAAAATAGAAATGCCTACCGAAATGTGAAAAAACAAGTAAAATAGAAAAAGTGAAAGGTCCGAGCTCAAGATGTGCATATCAAGCGTATTATGAGAGTCACGGCGGCGTTGTCGTGTGGTTCACATTGTTTGCCTGCGAAGGGAGAGGTAGGTGTTCAAATCTCCCTCGTGCCCCATCTATTTATTTACTTATTTTATTATTTTTTCATAAAATTATGAACTGTCCGCCTGGTCATTGACGTGTCTGTTAGCTGTATTCAAATCTGTGTCGGTGTCGTGGAGAAACGTCCGTTCACAACGACGTGTTAGGAAAGCACATACAGACGTACGCACTTCCTATTTGTTCTACACAAGTACCACGTGTTATGACACTTGCGTTCTGTTGTGGAAGTTTTGACTCTTTATTTCCTTAGTTGGAGCATAGAGAGCGAGAGAAAGAGATGGCAACATCTAGGAGGTTGAAATGAGTACAGGTTGCAGTAGTTATTCGGAGATGAAGAGGCATGCACAGCATAGAATACCATGCAGTGCTGATTAAAATCAGTTTTCGAACTGAAGATCACAACAACAAAAACGACAGGGAATTCAGAATATTCATTCACTCACACACGCTATTCTGAAGAAGAATTTTGAGCGATTACACATGAAGAGCGGGGCCCTTTTATAGAGAAATGGCTGCTTTTAACTGACTGCTTTTGTGTGAAAGCTGAAAGATTATAGAAAGCATATTACTTATTTAGGAAGCGCTTAGTAAGCTTAAAATGAATGTATATTAACTTCTTATTCAGTAATCATATAAAACTTTCCCAATGGAGAAAGACTCTGTTTTTCTATTTACGATATTTAGTGCTTCTTATCTGCCACTAGAAACTTCTAATTGATGCTAGTATAGTCGTACACTTCACATGAAATGAAAAATGAAATTTATTTTATGACTATCAGCATAATTCCATTATCTTGTATTAGGGAGCCTAGAGTGACAGAGCACTAATAACTGGTTTAGTATATGGTGTTCTTTTCGATAACGACCGAGATGGAGTATTTCAGAGAACACCATGAGACGTTGCAGAGGAATGCTGTGTGTTTACATCAACGGCTAACTGGACGTAACAGCACAGGGATTGGGGATGGGACAAACTTTTAGACATTGTAGCAATGACCCTGATAGTGTGTCAGTCACCGATAGGCTGGGTTATTGATGAGAAGAGCTCCGTTTTATTGAGCTTCTTCCGATATGCTGTGCTCTATCTAGATCGACGTTTATTTCCTCAGCGTCTCGTTAGGTCACGATGGTTCTTTCGTAACGAACCAAGAACAGTCCAAACTAGTTCCTAATAAAAGCTATGAGGAAAAATACCCCGACATCAAACAGGCCATTGAAGGTCATTTTTTTGAAATTAAGCAGAATATTGAGTGTACTGCAAAATTATTTTTTCATATGGAAAATTGAATATGTTATATTTGAAAAACATTTCATTGAACTGCACATGTAAAACCTTAGAAAGTATTTCCTTGGACGATAAAGTCTGTCAAACTGTTCAGAAATCGTCCACTTTTCTGAAAAAGACGGTTACAAAAGACGAAAACGCCTGAAGAAACAGATTCTAGCGAACTATGCTTGATACCATTGTTAACTGAATCATTTAGTGGGCCATGGCTTTACTTTGTCATTTCGTTATTCAGCCGATTCTCACATTCTAATAATGGGTTCCTAAATTTCTTATTTGACCGAATTGCACACTTATTTTCATTAATTATTGTTTGAGACAATCATGTACGTGCACATACAGCGTTTTCTTTAGCCCGATAGCGTGCGAGACAAGGAAGTGGGTCTGACCAATATCGAATACGTGCAGCATGCAACGGCCAGCTTTAATGTAGTCTGTAAGCAGTACCCGACTCCAATTTAGGCAATACATGACAGACAAACAGTTCATATATGATCGCTCCGGAACAAATTTCACCCCATTCGCCGACACATGGCGCACACGACCCTTAACCCTCTGGTAGCCGCGCCCCTTTGTCTCCCATCAATGGGCGCGCTGAACATGTGAGGTGCTTTACCAATTTTTGCCGATAAAAAAATCCAAGCTATGGGCACTTTGTAAACGCATGGATAGTAGGAAACAACAAATTTATGTAAATAATAAACTTTATTGCATTTTAACGTGAAGAAGTAACTGAATCGGTCAACGCAAGTACCAACTTCGCAATGCTCGAGCACCTGTGAGGTACCCGCGACAAAAGGAAAGTTAAGCAGCCGTCATATCGAACGAGCTAGGTGACGTTGTAGTGGCATTCTACGAAATATACGACGTCACTTCCTGCTACTCCACGCTGAGGAACCATTCGTAACATGAAACACAAAATAAGTTCAGCGATATTTTACGTGGCGCGTGATGTACAACCAATAAGAACCAAGAAAGCTCTCCGCCTCACGTGTAGAACATGTGAGACGAATATTGTCTTTGTCATGTTCAGCAGAAGCACGTATTCGGTGGATTTTACGTTATACCTTACACACTATGTTTCTAAGCACATTCGATCTTGGGAAAACGAGTCATTTTGATAAAATTTATTGTAATGAAATGACAGGAAACGTCATGTTGGTGGTTAAACAATATTCTTATTTGGTTATTTTCGCGTTATAACTCGCGTGTTATCGAAGTTAGCCCTTTTAACGGGGGTAGGACGTCAAATTGGCCGACTTGGAGCAGGAGAAGCATCACAGGATATTTTAGTTTCCAGTGTCTATACTTTTACAAATAAATTCATAAAACTTTGTCAGCATCACCAGGAAGGCTTCAGAATTTACACTGATTGCAGTGGAAGTTCGAAAACATAACGAAGTAATTTTTTTTTTTTTTACATGTGAAGTTTCATCATTTTTTCACTTACTAATGGCTGCATTTGTTGCTATAGGTACACTTTTCTTCAGACGTTAGAGAGATTCTTCGATGAATTTTGCACAGCATACATACCATACGTACAGGTGTATGAAACTCTAGAATTTATTTAATTTATGCAAAAACGAATGAGCTGCTATATTTTAAACTTCGTGTTTAGAAAAAACACAAATTTTGTAGTTAATTACCTCAATGTTTACCACAGTTTTTAATAGATTTGGAAAATTCTAGAGTTTCATTCACCTTTAAGTATGGTTTGTATGCTGTACAAAATTCATCGTAGAATCTGCCTTACTTATGCAGAAAAGTGTACCTGTAGCAACAAATGCAGCCATTAGTAAGTGAAAAAAATGATGAAATTTCACATGTAAAAAGAAATTACTTCGTTATGTTTTCGAACATCCACTGCTATGAGTGTGAATTCTGCATCCTTCCTGGTCATACTGACAAAGTTTTATGGATTGATTTGTGAAAGTATAGACAGTGGAAATTAAAATGTCCTGTGGTGCCTCTCCTGCTCCAAGTCGGCCCGTTTGACGTCCTACCCCCCCTTAAGGCACCGGCAAATCGAATCTTCATGAAAAACATGTCTTCCTTGTTAATATTTGTCATAATTAAGTGCCAATTCACGTATCAACAGTTCGTGTCCTGCTGTATCCACATTTTCTAACCTTTACAACTTTTTAAAATGCCTGTAACATTTAATTTCATGTAAATAGAAGTGCGCTCTCTGTCAGGAGGGAGTGTTCGGTTTTGTGAACTTTTAAAAGCTGGTGTCCTTTCTGACTGGACATCTATATTTCCTTTTTGTGTTATTGTATGTTCACGGATGCTTAAGTTTTCAGTTTTGTACATCACAAACAAAACAACGTTACTAACATATGGACAAGGAAGGATACGTGCATTTTACTAGAGCTAAACTAGGAATTGTACGCGCGACCATTTCCATGAATAAATTGCATTATTTGAGAGCCAAATAGATCTGACAATTGCCGCTGGAGAGCACTGAGAGTGCAAAATCTAGTTAACCAGCTCGTCCCGTGTGCCAAGGGCGCTGCCTCTTCAGTGACGCTGGGGTGCACGTCAGCGTTAGCTGCCTCGTAGTGTGAGGACTCCTGTAGTTAAGACTGCCCTAATTAACTGACGACTGCGGCGGCAAGCCTACAGGAAGGGCATCCGGCTACAAAGCGAAATAAAATAAATTTGCAAAATTTCAGTACAGCCAAGCCCGTCGTAGATATAGTAAGCGCTAACGGAATCATTTAGTGCACCAGCGTAGGCTTCTCGGTAGATTTGCTTAAACGACTAACGATCCATGTCACCTGACACCATCCTTCATGATGATGCAAAGGCACCCCGCATGCTTCAAACCATCATATCGGCACAATAATGAAATGGTAGCTATGCTGAATGTTTGTATGATTTTGAACCGTTTGTCTCTGAAATGCAAATTGGCACACGAAATGAGTCGCCATTTGTTTCGTGCATCGCACTAGATATCCCGTTGAGTATCTCAACAGCAGTAGCAGTAGACCTTGCAGAAACAAATGAGGTACGAAATGACATGCTGGAGAGCATGGAGAATACCGTAGCTAGGAGACTAGTGTTTACGACATGGCCGACAATGGACGTCTAAGGACGTAACAGCGATCGGCAGTTTTGTTACTTTTTCACGAAACGAAACGTCCTGCTGCGACTCACAGGCGATTTCGAGAACAGTTTAACATACGGTGGGCCTCCTGCAAGAGAACCATTCACAGGCTGTATGATCAGTTTGTACGGTAAGTTCCAATAATTGGAGCGAAGCGACCTCCGCTCGAAGAGCGGCAAACAGTGAAGAAAGGCAGCGGTGGATCTGGGCATATCCTGACGTTCCGGTCAAAGGATACTTAAAAGTGTACTCGGAATGTACTCGTGCAAGACGACCTTTGCTCAGTAGCTCACTGCAGAACAAAAGCGGCAGAGACTAAAGTTTGCACGCTCGGCGGACGGTTGGATGCATTCTCTCAATAACGTTCGGTTTTCAGACGAGCCTTATTTTCATTTGGACGCTGTGGTTAACAAACAAAATGTTCTATTTCAGGCAACTGAAAATCCGCAGCCGTTTCATGATCGACAACGTAATGTTTCGATCATTACCGTAAGTGTCGCAGTTTTCAGTCGCTGACTTACTGGACCTTTCCTTCTTTGAAGGAACTGTAAACAGTACGCGTTCTTTGAGCATGCATACAATAGCTTCGTTCCACAGCTTCTTGTTACTGCGTTGTCATTGAACACGCAGTGGTTCATGCAAGATGGAGAAAGGCCACCTACAGCAGGCATCGTGTTGGATTTCTTACGTGAGCACTTCGACATGTGGGTCATTTCACTCAGATTTCCTGGTTGTTTAATGACGGACAGTTTTGACCACCCAATAATCCATACCTCAACCAATGTGACTTCTTTCTCTGGAGGTGCCTAAAGGAAACAATTTGCCCGAAAGTCGGCACGATTTAATTCCTCAAGTTTACAGGAAAATCACGGAAGTCATTTACATAGTGTGATTCTGTGAAGAAATTTAGGAATGGAAATATGGGACATACTGAACATGTCCCAATCAGAACAATTCTCAAAGAGTGTTGTCCTTGGTAGTTACGTTCCTTTGAATTTGTCTTCACAGGAAAGTGTTTATTCAGAAATAAAATGGTGGCACATTTAATGGGCCATCACTGTATGTCATACAATTATCAAAACGTGTCAGTGGATATCAGACATCGTGTAGTCGACAGGTACACCGTTATGAGTATTTGCAGAACGTTATGATACCGTTTAATCCAATTCTCCCTGCTCCTGCGCTCTCCTCTCACGGAAACATTTTAGCATCAATTTACTTCGAATGAGATAAATGTTGCTGACTAAAGACGTGTTGCCCCCACCTATGTTTTATATTTTGTCCCACACGTCCACTACTATTTCAACGACGGTGGCATATTCTAGGAGCTACGGCGCAGCTAGGCCCTCGTGGCTAAATGAAACTTGCCGCTAGGCGGCTAATTCCTCGTGGTCACGCGAGGTTCCGCTGAGAGGCACGCCAGAATGGTTAGCCAAATGTGGCGACGGCGACTGCTGCAGAGCCGACTCTAGACTACCAGGAACAGTAGTCAACTCCTCACGGTCTAAGCGCTTCGGAACGGCTTTGTTATTTCTGTAATACACCATTTTTATCAAGTCCTCCGTTCAATTCATCTGACAAGAATTTCTTTATCAGGCAGCGAGGTTACCCCAGGGTGTTTTTATCATCAGTCTTGTTTACAGGTTAGATAACATCTGGAACAACGAAATAGCAACCTTCCACAAACAAAACCTGTGGTCATCTGAAAAATATAACTATACCAAATGTTCAAATGTGTGTGAAATCTTATGGGACTTAACTGCTAAGGTCATCAGTCCCTAAACTTGCACACTACTTAACCTAAATTATCCTAAGGACAAACACACACACCCATGTCCGAGGGAGGATTCGAACCTTCGCCGGGACCAGCCGCACAGTCTATGACTGCATAACTGTACCAAAATCAGGTTAGACGCCAAAAGAACTTTTATATTAATGCGAGGGCAGCAGGTGTAGGTGACAGTCTGGTCAGCCCATGTGTTTTTTCATCACGTCTAACAGATGCTACATAACAAGATTTAATTCAGAACTCTCTTCAGGAGGACAAGTCCTGTGATATACACTTCCCTATTTGCTGCGCTATCTAAAACAGATGGTATGGGCACTAGATACGTGAAATGCAGAGATGCATCATCAATGAATTGTAGAAACCTGACAACTTTACAGTAAGTGTTGTTTCACAGGTTATGAGATACAGGAAGTGACACATGCATGCCTGTGTAGGCGAAAGAGGAGCATATCCAGAGAATTAGGTATGCGTTTCGGACGTAGGAACGTTGCGTAGCCCTCTTTCAATAGCTCGTAAGCTAATGAGTTTGAGCAGACGTTTATGTCGACGTTTGTAACGTTTTTCTGTGAGAAACTCAACTCCAAACTTTATAAAAATATTCCAACCGCACACCTGCATAACAAGAATTATCTGGAGACTGATTCTGTTCGTCTTTAAAACAGATGCCTTGACAACATCCGCTGTTAAGGTAGGCTGGATATGAATGCTCTCACTTACTCTCTTTTAACCGCTAGCACAACCAAATTAGACATTTCAAGTGAATGCTTGCCACAGAAAGCCATTTTACAGTTCAACACGGTCTGACACGCTACAGCGACCAATTTTCTGAACAATTTTGTTATAGAAAACACAGAATTTATTTGAAAAGCTTGGAAAATATTGATAACAAATGTTCCTTTCCCAAATAAATTGACTGCATACTTTCATTCATAGGATATTACACTTATTACGTATAAATATTTCACTGACCAAAACAATCGCGGTATATTTTGGGCCACATCCATCTACGTCTTGATTTCTTATTAGTAATAATACCTCTAAGCCCTAACACACGGTATTAAGAAATATCGTTTACTACTACCGCAATATTTTGGACTTGTTGTTGTCACCTTCAGTCCGAAGACCTGTTCTATTTAGCTCTCTATGCTATTTTATCGTGTGCAAGCCACTTCTCTCAGAACTACTACTCCAACCTACATCCTTTTGAATCTCCTTGTGGTATCCATGGCGTGAACAACCAGGTAGAGGTGGTGCCACAGATTCTCAATTGGGTTTAAATCCGGTAAGTTTGATGGCCACACGAATACGGTAAATTCATCTTGGTGCTCTTCTAACCACGCATGTACAATGCGAGCTTTGTGAAGCGTTGCACTGTCCTCCTGTTAGTTACTAACGTGGCGCAGAAAAGCAGACTGCATGTAATGGTGGGAATGGTCCCCAAGGATTGATGCACACTTGTGTTGATCTATCGTTTCGTCCAGAACGGCGAGATTACCCACTATAACATTCCTCAGATCATAACACTCCCTTGTCCGGCCTGAACCCTTTGCTTTCAGAGACGTTTCATGCCGTGTACACCAAGAGAAGTCTGACCGATGGAACGTAAGGCGTGATTCGTCTGAGAAGGCCACCTTACTGCCACTCAATGGACGTCCATTTGTGGTACTGGCGTGCAAATTCCAGCTCCCGTAGTCGATGCAAGGGTGCATCAACCAGGTGTCTCCTGCGGAGGAGGCCCGAACGGTCATTGAGGAGTCACTGCAGGTAGCCCCTTTGTTCATCTGGGCGGACAGTCGCTCTACATTTGCACATGTATTCTTCGTACACAATCCTGCAGCCGGCGTTCACGCCTGTCCTCTATGGCCCATGGTGTGCCACAGTTATCAAGGCGCTGCTTTTGGATAGCGTCATTTTGCTGTGCATGGTACACTTCAACCATGGCGGCATGCGAAAAGAGTACAAATTTAGCCGCTTCGAATATGCTTCCAGTCTTGGTCTGAAAGCCAATGACCATGCCCGTTTGGCCGTCAGATAAAACTCTCTGTTTCCGCATTAAAGCCACGAGTGCACTGTTTTCAGTAACCCTCGAACACGCCTTCTGTATCCTCCACTGCTAGTTCTGCTACCTGCCCTCTGCATGTGGTTATTTCATGTTGACGTCGAACATAGCCGGTGCTCACATTGATATGACTGGACCGTGCAATTTTACTTATTTAATCTAACATGCATAAGAATTAAGACTTTGTTTTCTAGTTCCCTCAGCATGAGAGTGATGGCTATCAGGGTGTGCAGAAGCCTATTTGATATGGTCCGCAGCTCGTGGTCGTGCGGTACCGTTCTCGCTTCCCACGCCCGGGTTCCCGGGTTCGATTCCCGGCGGGGTCAGGGATTTTCTCTACCTCGTGATGACTGGGTGTTGTGTGATGTCGTTAGGTTTAAGTAGTTCTAAGCTCTAGGGGACTGATGTCCATAGATGTTAAGTCCCATAGTGCTCAGAGCCATTTGAACCATTTGCACCTATTTGATAATTCAGAAACCATTTTTAGTTTTTCCTCATAAATTCCTCTAGCATCAATCTCTGCTATTGAGCGTCCGAACTGCAAGGCTATTCATTTGCGAAATTCAGTTATTTGCTCTATTTTCTATTCTAATAATCTTTTCATCGACTGAAACTTGAAATTAGCGACCTTCGAAGCCAGCCACGTGCCATTCCGCACACATGAAGCACGCCTGTCGATGAGCGCCATTGGTCAAACTAATTCAGTGTACCACGTCTGAGTCTTACTGCGCGGGAGAATACGAGTCGGACTCCGTTTGGTAGTTTAAGTTGTTCACTTTCCACGCAATTACTAATCTTGTTCTTATATCATCACAATCACAAAATGTACACACCAAATAGCTGATGTAGGAGACAGTTATAAGTGCTATGTCTGACAACGGCATCACAGTCATGGGAGATAAATACGACCGATGAGGAATAGACGGCCTACACCTCATAGAACAAACCATTTTCGACCCACTTCAACCCATATCTCAACAAGTATTTGTTTCCGGACCTAAGTTTACACTAATTTTGCCGGTTTTGATCAACACAATCTCCTGTGAAAACGTGGGACACTCATCGCAAAAACCTTGTATTTGAAGGTCAGTGGAATTGCGTTGAATGATGCCTAGCGCCGTTTTAGAGTCTTTCGGGAGAGGACAGCATTACTCAGAACACCATAGGGATCTCTGTGAACACTCACGAAGCTTCTGCGGTGAAAACGATTCACGAGTAGTGATACGATTTCATGCTTCGTGCATAGTGAAGCAGCAGGACGTTGCCACATTTATCCACTGGTGAAAGACGGGACCAAACAGAACACGATTCAATGTCCAATATGTGGTCTTGCAAAGTTAACATGCTCACACATATTCAGACATAATCATCCACGTACCAGTGACGACCGCGGAGTTTGACAGTGAACTTTGGCATAAATTTGGAAACCTACGATAAATATACTAATTAATACCCTGACAGGTTTCCCACATGTCCTACACAAGTGGTCCGGTATTTTGTTCAGTGAACATTAATATCGATGACCTGTTCTAAGTGCTTATCCAATAAAACATTGCAGCGTAACCTCAGATACGGATAAATGCTATGTGGAATGTGAGTCTTCAGAGACTTTACCACAACCCGTCTGATTTTGTTCTCCTACGCTTAAAGGCTGTTACTGAAACACGTGGCAGCTTCAGAAAGTACACCTTTTGTACATACAAGATCGGTTCATTGACTATCGACCACTTTTTATTTTGAAGTTAAGCTACGTGATCGCAGCGTGACTGCTGAGTGATCAGGTGACATACTGCAAATAAGTATTCGATACTCGTTTTGTCATAGGATCTTTTTTCTCATTATTGGATGTGTTTCGTCTTTGAACTTTAATATTGCAGATTTCAACATTTTAAAATTCCTCGTAAAATCGTAGGTCACTTCACAGCTACGACGAGCACCGTTATGCCGGCCGGGGCGGCCGAGCGGTTCTAGGCGCTACAGTCTGGAATCCAGCGACCGCTACGGTCGCAGGTTCGAATCCTGCCTCGGGAATGAATGTGTGTGATGTCCTTAGGTTAGTTAGGTTTAAGTAGTTCTAAGTTATAAGGGACTTATGACCTCAGAAGTTAAGTCCGATAATGCTCAGAGCCATTTGAACCATCTTCGAGCACCGTTATCACTTGTTGTGGTTCTAGAATAGCTTCGCTTTTGGGTTGCATGTGACTTACATAATTTTTTTTAAAAATTTTGTGAGTGATACTCCAATGTTGATAAACATTATTGTACTGAAGAGTATGTCGACAACTGCCACTATCGGAGGCTTAAAATATTTTGTAAGTTATACACTAATAGTCTTCTCCTCTTAAATTCTATGTGGAAATTAGCACTCCGTAGTCCTTTATTTCTGAAAGTAATCTACGCCAAGAGTGAATTCATTGTTCGACAAATACTAGTTCATTCAAATACAACGCAAACTTCTTTCAAATTAGGGAGCTACACGAATAATCTTGACGCTGGAACATTTTAATGCTCATTTACAAGGTCAATTCGCGCATCGTTTGTCATGTTTTGATGCTTCTCTGACGTTCCATTATGGAGGCGCAAAGCTGGGATCATTTGTCTTCCTACCTCATCCATTTTCCGTTTATTCAATTTTTCTTCGCTGTTTTTCTTTCTTGTGATTGAGATGTTCATTATCAACTAAGTTTTATTATGAAACGATGTGTGGTGTTACTAAAGACGTAGTTGGACGTTACTGGCAAAACGGCTGTACTGTTAGCAAACGACTGAAAATGTATCTACTAACCTGTCGTGTAAAGACAACTGAACATCTGGAGCTTCATTTTATTCGTTTAAGCTTTTAATCTCCGCTACATCTCTTTATCAGTCATGTGCGCTCTAAAGATGTGTTGCGGCAATTCTTTCGTAATAATCTCAGGTTGGAATGTTTAATTTCGAGCGATGGGATGGGAATAAAGGTTTCTCATCTAAAATTTTTTCTGCCGCTGTAGTTCTAATTGTGTAGTAAATTTGTTCCCTAAATATGTAAGACAGGATTGCGGTAATCCCTTTATGTTTTTAGACAGTTCCTGAAATTAGGACCACTTACAAACTGAGTTGAGTCGGAGTACTGTAACGTATAGTGATACCCCTGTTTTTGCCATGTTACAGGGGAATCATTTACGCCAACAAACATGATGATTCCTAACGAGGCATTCCTGCATTAGCTCAGAACAGCGCCCAGTGTGAGTGACAGGTGTCGTGTAGTGTTGAGTGAGTCTGGTGTAAACATCCTGAGGAATGCTCATTTCTCAGTTACCTGTATATCACAATCAAGCTTTCGTCGCGATTTGTCTTTTATCGCTTGCCAGACTGTATTGTGTGCCAGGGCAATTCACACACCCGAAAGTGCTACAACTGGCGAAAAATATACAGTTAGTTCGTATTTTATAGTTCGTGTTTATGAAGGGCATGATAAGATGAAGGGTGCCAGCACCACAACTTTTACAAGCATTATAGTAAAATTTACACATGAGAACTTATCCTTCTAGATAGACGGTGTATTGATAGGAGTAGTACTGATAAATTTTGAGCCAGCCGTGGTGGCCGAGCGGTTCTGGGCGCTACAGTCTGGAACCGCAGGACCGCTACGGTCGCAGGTTTGAATCCTGCCTCGGGCATGGATATGTGTGCTGTCCTTGGGTTAGTTAAGTTTAAGTAGTTCTACGTTCTAGGGGACTGTGACCTTAGAAGTTAAGTCCCATAATGCTAAGAGCCATTTGAACCATTTGATAAATTTTGAATATGATTTAGCGGTTCTTCTGAATGGTTGGATACAATATGGACTACTTAAAATCAAAAACCTAAGAGGCACCTAGAATCATTACGACAAGCGTTCGAACAGCTGTTGACTGTGATTCCCTAATGAAAACTTGTTTCATCTCTGTAGCGTCTCGAGTATGTCAAACAATCACAGTAGTACTAACTGACAAAATATCGTTTTTAGATAGGTGCATTGTTACTAATTGGTAACAGTTGTCTGTCATGACGAACTTACGAACTTACTGAAACTGAAAGTTAGAAATATCCGGTGTAAAGTAAAATCGGACACGAATGGTATGTAGCCCTCAGATACCCTAGAGTAATCTCTACGCTACATGGCTGCCATACCTATGGAATATCGATAATTTCGTGTTGGAAATACATTTTCAGTTCAGTAGTTTAAAATTCGTTCAACATTTTCTTAGGGATGTCGTATGAGTTGAAAATTCTGTTAAGACCATTTGCAAAGATCATACGCCATTCCATGCTTCGTTCACCTATGGCAAGCAATGATGAACAAAGATCTTCGAAGTCATCAGCACATGTCACTAAAATGGATGATCTGGTTATGTGGCTCAGTACTCAAAGGAAGCACCTCGATGTTTTAGTACTCCACCCCTCTAGCCTAGAGCCAGTCAATCAGTAGGCCCGACGGCGTACATGTTGTTTACAATCGATTCTCTGATTATTGTAGTGTTACAGATTGTTTGGGATTGATCCAATATTGGTCATTCCCTTGCTGCCTGATGTGATGACCGCTGATCCGTAACCAAGAGTGACAACTGAACTAGCATCCAGTACTGAGCCTCCAATGATTCGCAGACTAAGAGTCTACCAACACCGTTCCAGTTCGGGGCACCAGTTGCTCTGAAACTTCCACATACTTCAAGACAGAAAGCCTACCAAATCAGCAGGCCAGGATCAGCATTCAACAGAACATCGCGGTACTTGACATCGTGAGCAATCTGATGTGACTACAAGGCAGTGACTTGAGAGGGACCGAACGGTCTCAGAAGGGCGTGTGAGCCAAACACACACGCACCACAGTTACGGCCCCGTTCGCAGCACACCATCCGATCGGAAGCGCCTACCGAACCAACGTGCGGGTGACCCGCCACACTTCGAGTCCCCAGCCTGCGCTTTGGGTTGATGCAGCTTTCTTCGGCAGCCCTGAACCAGCCGCTGGATTCAGCAGAAGCCACTCCAGCTTATGAAGCCACCACCCGCTGCGGAAGACACGGCGACAAGATTTACCCTGGATAGTAAAAGAAGTAATACCTGAACTTGTATGGGTTTCCAGCTTGTGAGTGGTTGCCAATCCTCTTTGCAGTTTGGATATTGCACCAGTCACCGAAATTTCAAAAGATATTTTGTGACTCTCAACTGATAATTGACAGAGGCACCTTATAAAGAGAGATTTTAAACGTGCTTATAGTAAATAATGGAGTCTCAAGAAATTGCTATGCCTGTGTCTACCTAAATTCAAAAACTTTCTGTCAGCCGTGGACAGCTGCCTTTAGGTGGAGACAACTTGCCTTAAAGTCAGATGTTGCTACTTTAGAATGATTTTTAGATTTTAGGTGTATTTACTGTAGACTCAGCATATATTTACGATTGGTAGTCATAAATTTTAAATATCGCGTCGAAAAGCTAAAGTTCAATTATTTTTTGTTTGTAGGCAAATATCTGCAGTACTGGCACACACCGTAAATATGGCTCCACAATATCATAGCAGAAACATAGAGGAGCCAAAATAAAGGCACAGTCGATTACTTAAGCGCTTACAATGCTTTTTCTGCACATGAAGACGAACAACGGTACAATAATCCATGCTGAATAGGTGGAAGCAGACGGAAACAATGCACCATCAAAAGAAAAAGCGCTTAGCTGGGTCAGACGCTTCCAGTGGCATTAAATAAGTGTGAACGACGAAGAGCGAAGTAGTACACCATCCCTGCGAGAAGAACAAGGAATCGAAAGAGAAGTGGAGGTGCTGACGCTCAAATACTAGAGTGTCCCTAGCAAAATGAAATAGGAAAAATATAAATCAGTACGTTGATATTCAGCACCCTACGCGACATTCTGAACATGACAAAGGTCGCTGCTCGCTAGATATCGCGACTGTTCACACCCATTCAAGAGGCCCTACAATGCGAGGCATCAGCAGAAATTTTGATGTTGTATCAAGCATATGCAAATGATTTGCTTAGGCTCCTAATCACTGTAGATGAATAGAATCAGTATGACCCAGAGACAAAAGAAGAAAGCTGGCAATGGTAACATGAGAAGTTGTCAACGCCGAAATAGGCGAAGACCAACCTTCATCGGGCGATGCTGAGTGGCTTGTGTCCACTGTGATGTGGTGCCAACAGATTATTCTCGTAAGATGTAAGCCATCACAGAAGCATACAACCGAAATACCTTAACGGTGTTAGGGAAGGCTGCCAAGAAGAAGCGTCGAGAGAAGCTGACCAAGGAGCTACTTTTCATTTCATGACAACGACCCGGTTCATTCGGTACGGGACTCAGCCACACAAACTGGTTCTTTATGCTACCAAATTTTGCACCACCGCACATGTTCTCGTGACATAACACTCCGATACTTGTTCCTCTTTCGTCAGATGGGGAAACGATTGTGTGTTAGGCATTTCGAGAAAGACGAGATGATTTTCAATGTGGAATGTTTCCCAAATATCAAAATCTTATTCTAGTGGCAAGGTCTCCTTAAGAAGCCCATCATCGCAAAAAATTCTCGCATTGAAGAATGAATATTAACACCACTAGCAGGTCTGATGTTAGCAGCTTCATTATTTTTACAAATAGAACTATATGGTTCCTGAGACGTTTTGTACCCTCAAACATATATGCTGAACATATGAAAACTGAAGCGACGAATGAAGATTTGTAAGGATTCGAATTCAGGTAAATTTAAAAATTTGTGGTAAGGTCATCGGTCCCTAAGCTAACGCACTACTTAAGCTAACTTAAACTAACTTACGCTAAGGACAACACACACATCCATGCCCGAGGGAGGACTCGAATCTCCGACAGCGGGAACCGCGCGGACCATGACAAATCGCCTAAGACCGCGCGGCTACCCCGCGCGGCCGAGCTCAGATCTACAGCTCAATAGGCACATGCACTAACTACTACGCCACCCTGGCTTACAGGCTTTGCACAGCTGTGCGGACTATAGTAGTACCCCTCCCTCCTTAATTCACACTGTCATTCACAGCTGCGGAAATTCTGGTTGAGGAGGGAGGCGTGCTAGGGTAGTTTATGCAGTTGTGCGAAGCCGCTGTGCCAGGATGGCATAATGGTTAGCGCGTCTCCCTAGTGAGGAGGAGTCATCAGTTCGAATCCTTGTCTTCGTACAAATTTGCATTATTCGCTTTAGTTTGCGTATGCATCATTATTTTGAAGTTATAGCTAAACGTCAAAGACCTGCCTGGATAGCTGAGACCGCTAATGCGTTCGCCTCCGGGACACAGAGATGCGAGTCAGCCCCAGATCGCATCCGTTAACGACAAGGGCTGGTATGCTGCCTAACCTGGATGTAGCGCTTAGGAGGTTTCCACACCCAGATAGGTGAATATCGATCTGGAACACACCTCCCAACTCCCTGATACACACAACACACACATTTAATAAACGTTTTCTTGCTTGACCATGAGATACACGCCCATCACAAACAGATGGGTTACAGAGAGTCTTTCCCGAAATGAGTGACGAATTCAACAAGGGCATCCGGCGACCAAATGGCACTAACATGTCTAAAACCGAGCTATAAGAATGCCGAAGGGAAAAGATAAAAAGGAAAAGAAGAAAGGAACTAACACTTGAGGACTAATAGTTGTACTCCCAGAAGAGTGGTTTTGTAAGTTTCTGTCCTAGAAGATGGTCAACTGACAGATAAGGATAAATTATTGCCCTGAACAAGATGGTTTCGGTTGTTTCTGCGCTAGATCTCATTCATTAACATTTAAAACTAATGTACCCAGTGATGTGGTCACTATTAAGCGTAATATTTGAAGTAATCACATGACGAATGTTACCTCCGCTTGATCAGGATTATTGTACAACGACGGAAAAAAATCACCATACCACGGAGATGACGAATATTCAAATTGCTCTCCAGTTGCATAGAAGGGGCGCTAGAAGCGCTCCTATGAGGACGCATATCAGGTTTGATTCAAATACGGGCTGTAGCGGACGTGAGCGTTAGTAGCCTTTGAGACTGAACGTAGCAAGTTGATGTTAGACAAAAATTCCTTTAAGGCTGCGAAAAAGACCATTGCCTACAGTTCGCTGAGGCTAGATGAGATCGAGTAACAGAACTGCGAGAGGCTGGATGGTTCTTCTGCGATAACGCAGAAAGACTTTTAAATGTACCAGTATTTCACATTGACAACGGGTTTTTTTGCTCTTACATTAACGTGTGACCTAGTAACATTAATCAGTTAGTTGCCTAGACAAATACTTTCCCGACATTTCATTAACCTACATTAATTATTTCATGATGTTTCAAGTTTTTTCCTGTCAATGTCCAAACAGAAAATTATCTGCGAATACTACGAGTAAATGATTTCTGTGCATTGCTTTCGAATACCAGCGGTTCTCAGAGTCGGAAGGTAAGAACTGTTTGCTGGGTCTTTGATAAGCAGCTGCCGAGGCGAGGTGACTGCGACGTGACCGCAACTACCCTGCGAATGATTTATCGGTCGGGCGACAGCGGCCGCGCCGCCGTCTCCCAGGGACACAAATTGTTTTCCGGTCTCCCGGCTGGCTGCGACAAAAAGTCACGCGCGCAGCCCAGCAGACCGGCCAGTGCGGAGATTGCCATTGGCGCTCCGGCCCTGTACGGTTCGGCCGTCCGCATTCTCGAGGGCCGCCGGTTTTCCCGTAAATGTTTACACGGTGTCGCGCCGCCTCCGGTGACGTATTACGACGCCGGCGTCAGCGCTTGTCGGGACGCTACGTGCGCCGACTGCGGATGCGCCGTCCGGGCGCTGCCTCAGGGGCCTCTCGCTCGCCCTAGTTCTGCCGCGGCTCCATAGCGCGTATGTCTCGGGCAGGCGTTGTCTTTAACATCTCAGTTAACATTTCGAGCTCATAATAAAATACCGCTAATGTGTATATGCAACATCTGAGGGTGATATTTGAGACCTGAAACAGTTCCTATTAGGTACTGCGTCTGACTTATTTCTAAAAGAGACGCGAATATATTAACATCCCGTCGATGTTCTGTATATACACAGAAGCGCCAGGGAAACTGGTATAGGCATCCGCATTCAAATACAGAGATACGTAAACAGGCAGAATAAGGTGCTGCGGTCGGCAACACCTATAAATGACAAGTCTCTGGCGCAGTTGTTAGATCGGTTACTGCTGGTTCGATGGCAGGTTATCAAGATGTAAGTGAGTTTGAAAGTGGTGTTACAGTTGGCGCACGAGCGATTGGACACAGTATCTGCTAGGTAGCGATGATATGGGGATTTTGCTGTACGATCATTTCGCGAGTGTACCGTGAATATCAGGAATACGGTAAAAGATCAAATCTCCAACATCGCTGCGGCCGGAAAACGATCCTGCCAGAACGGGACCCACCTCGATTGAAGAGAATCGCTCAACGTGACAGAAGTGCACCCCTTCCGCGAATTGCTGCAGATTTCAATCCTGGGCCATCAACAAATGTCAGCGTGCCAACCATTTAACGAAACATCATCGATCTGGGCTTTCTGACCGAAGATGCGCCACTACGAATGTGTGCCATTTCCGACCGTTCACATGTGTTTTCTGTGGTCGTCCTGAAACACATCCTGCCACAACGGCCATCGCCCATGCCCTTCAAAATGGTTCAAATGGCTCTGAGCACTATGGGACTCAACTGCTGAGGTCATTAGTCCCCTAGAACTTAGAACTAGTTAAACCTAACTAACCTAAGGACATCACAAACATCCATGCCCGAGGCAGGATACGAACCTGCGACCGTAGCGGTCTTGCGGTTCCAGACTGCAGCGCCTTTAACCGCACGGCCACTTCGGCCGGCCCCATGCCCTTCCACATGTACTTAAAGCACTCTCTAAAACATGTGCAGTATCTGCACAAACAACATATAAACGTAATATAAGTATTACAAATCCTAGGTGAGACCAGAACGAATAATATTACCAAGGTATTTCTGATAAATTTTGCTGCTCTTAGAAAGCTACTTCCTCTTCTATTTCTGTTGTTTTATGACCTGCTACTTTGAAGTAATCAAAAGGTGTTACACGCTCCAACGGCATGCCTAACTGTAACTAAAAAAATATTCTCTTTTCCTTACTCATAATAGAATAATCATTCCCCATGTTTAAAGCTGGCAGTACATCTTCACTGGTGACGTTAATTCTCATTACTTGTTCGGACTGTATAAACACCAGTGTTTCATACCCTTCACATTTTCCATAAAATATTAGTTTCCCTGTACCTTTGGAGAATACATCTGTTGGCTTGTAGTCATTACACAAAATTGTCAAGCCTTTCTCTTTTGGAGTAACGAATAACCACTGGTTCCCACTCAATGGAGGGCAAAGTCTGTCATTTAGTTTCTCAAACTTCTTGATAAACGTTTGGGAATTTCCCTTACAGGTTGCAACATTCTTGCTTCACTTGTTTCGCGATAATATGTCGAATTTAGAACAAACTTTTGTTTACAAATTTTGCAAAGGCAATCTATCTCTTCACGCAACAGTTCTTCATTACTCAGTTTTGCATAGTGCCGCTTGGATTCATTCATTATTTGCTATAATAATGGATTTCTAGCTGTATGCACAAAAATAAAAATTGACTTCCATCAACTTAGGAATGTAGCGGTAATACTTCGTACAGACAGAACAGTACGTTTTCTACTAATGGCACATTCAGTACATACCTTAATATGTTGTTATTGTTGTGGTCTTAAGTCATGAGACTCGTTTCAAGCAGCTCTCCATGCTACTCTATCCTGTACAAGCCTCTTCATCTCCCAGTACCTAACGCAACCTACATCCTTCTGAATCTGCTTAGTGTATTCATCTCTTGGTCTCCCTCTACGATTTTTACCCTCCACGCTACACTCCAATACTAAATTGGTGATCCCTTGATGCCTCAGAACATGTCCTACCAACCGATCCCTTCTTCAAGTTGTGCCACAAACTTCTCTTCTCCCCAATCCTATTCAATTCTTCCTCATTAGTTATTTGATCTTCCCATCTAATCTTCAGCATTCTTCTGTGGCACCACATTTCAAAAGCTTCTATTCTCTTCTTGTCCAAAATATTTATCGTCCATGTTTCACTTCCATACATAGCTACGCTCCATACAAATACTTTCAGAAATGACTTCCTGATACTTAAATCTATACTCGATGTTAACAAATTTCTCTTCTTCAGAAACGCGTTCCTTGCCATTTCCAGTCTACATTTTATATCCTCTCTATTTCGACCATCATCAGTATTTTGCTCCCCAAATAGCAAAACTTCTTTACTACTGTAAGTGTCTCATTTCCTAATCTAATTCCCTCAGCATCACCCGACTTAATTCGACTACATTCCATTATCCTCGTTTTGCTTTTGTTGATGTTCATCTTATATCCTCCTTTGAAGACATTATCCATTCCGCTCAACTGCTCTTCCAAGTCCTTTGCTGTCTCTGACAGAATTACAATGTCATCGGCAAACCTCAAAGTTTTTATTTCTTCTCCATGGATTTTAATACCTACTTCGAATTTTTCTTTTGTTTCCTTTACTGCTTGCTCAATATACAGATTGAATAACATCGGTGATAGGCTACAGCCCTGTCTCACTCCATTCCCAACAACTGCTTCCCTTTCATGCCCCTCGACTCTTATAACTGCCATCTGGTTTCTGTACAAATTGTAAATAGCCTTTCGCTCCCTGCATTTTACCCCTGCCACCTTCAGAATTTGAAAGAGAGTATTCCAGTCAACATTGTCAAAAGCTTTCTCTAAGTCTACAAATGCTAGAAACGTAGGTTTGCCCTTTCTTAATCTAGCTTCTAAGATGAGTCGTATGGTCAGTATTGCCTCACGTGTTCCAACATTTCTACGGAATCCAAACTGATCTTCCCCGAGGTCGGCTTCTACTAGTTTTTCCATTCTTCTGTAAAGAATTCACGTTAGTATTTTGCAGCTGCGACTTATTAAACTGATAGTTCGGTAATTTTCACAACTGTCAACACCTGGTTTCTTTGGGATTGGATTGTTATATACTTCTTGAAGTCTGATGGTATTCCGCCTGTTTCATACATCTTGCTCACCAGATGGTAGAGTTTTGTCAGGACTGGCTCTCCCAAGGCCGTCAGTAGTTCCAATGGAATGTTGTCTACTCCGGGGGCCTTGTTTCGACTCAGGTCTTTCAGTGCTCTGTCAAACTGTTCACGCAGTATCGTATCTCCCACTTCATCCTCATCTTCATCCTCTTCCAATTCCATAATATTGTCCTCAAGTACATTGCCCTTGTATAGACCTTCTATGTACTCCTTCCACCTTTCTGCTTTCCCTTCTTTGGTTAGAACTGGGTTTCCATCTGAGCTCTTGATGTTCATGCAAGTGGTTCTCTTACCTCCAAAGGTCTCTTTAATTTTCCTGTAGGCAGTATCTATCTTACCCCTAGTGAGATAAGCCTCTACATCGTTACATTTGTCCTCTAGCCATCCCTGCTTTGCCATTTTTCACTTCCCGTCGATCTCATTTTTGAGACGTTTGTATTCCTTTTTGCCTGCTTCATATTTTCTCCTTTCATCAATTAAATGCTATATGTCTTCTGTTACCCAAGGATTTCTACTAGCCCTCGTCTTTTTATCTACGTGATCGTCTGCTGCCTTCACTACTTCATCCCTCAAAGCTACCCATTCTACTTCTACTGTATTTCTTTCCACCATTCCTGTCAATTGTTCCCTTATGCTCTCCCTGAAACTCTGTATAACCTCTGGTTCTTTCTGTTTATCCAGGTCCCATCTCATTAAATTCCCACCTTTTTGCAGTTTCTTCAGTTTTAATCTACAGGTCATAACCAACAGATTGTGGTCAGAGTCAACATCTACCCCTGGAAATGTCTTACAATTTAAAACCTGGTTCCTAAATCTCTGTCTTACCATTATATAATCTATCTGATTCCTTTTAGTATCTCCAGGGTTCTTCCATGTATACATCTTAATATATCGCCATACATAAAGGCATCAAAATCAATTCTGCCGAATAGGTGGCACCCGCACTGTTGCGTGAGAGCAACTGGGAGCTCCTTGTCTTTAATATCATTCCGAATTAAATGCAAGTACCCAACTGTTTGGACTGTATTCATTACGCAAGGTTTCAGTATTCATTTCTGAGATTTTACTATAGCAGAAATCAGCATCCCATATTCCCTTTCTAACTCACAAGGGGGGGCCGCCAATTGTGAAATTCAGATTCGATTCATACTGCGCATAATAAAAGCTCATGGCCAGAGGTGTAATGTGGCAAAGCACCAAGATGCACTTCTCAGCCATTGTCGAGAAAATCGACAGTTAAAAGAAACCGTTGCGATGAAATACTCTCTACGATTAATAATTTTCCAGAGCGTCCTGGCGCAGCGGTAAGCACTCGGGTTCGTAATCCGAAGATCGGCGGTTCGAATCTCGCGCCGTGCAAACTTTTTTTTTTAGTATTTGTTTTTTGTAATTCATATATATATATATATATATATATATATATATATATATATATATATATATATAATTCTCGGCAATCAGTTGCAACAATTATGCATATAATAAGTTGTTCAAAGTCGTTTGTCGTGGAAAAACTGGCGACTTCGAACAACATTATGTTTTCCGCAAACAAAGTTGTATTTCACAAATGTTATTAATTGTCTTCATAATGTTAACCACGTATAGTTAACGGAAGACGTAGAAACGATATTCCGAAACGAATACGCATGGCGTAAGTCAAACGTTCGAATTAGAATAGAAACCCCACGAACACAAATTTGCTGTGGCAGGTATGAAATATAAACTCCGTTACTCGCTAGTTACACTTGAAGGACAGATGTTGAATGGGCCGAAACGAGCCGCCGCTTAACAGCGTAGTTGCCTGCTAACTTCGAAAGAAGGTAGATGCGGTCCCTAGCGCAACTTATAACATCGTCGAAAATCAGTGCGGACGGGAGAGCTTTGGTACACCCTGTTAAACAATCCGAAAAATGGAGGCGGTACAATTGGAGAGCGATCCGCCTTCACCAACATGCATAAGCAATTCATATATATATATATATATATATATATATATATATATATATATTTGAATTACAAAAAACTAATAATAAAAAAAAAAGTTGCATGGCGCGGGATTCGATTTGGCGACCTTGAGATTACGAACCCGAGCGCTTACCGCTGTGCCAGGACGCTCTGGAAAATTGTTAATCGTAGAGAGTATTTCACCGCAACGGTTTCTTTTAACTGTCGATTTTCTCGACAACGGCTGAGAAGTGCATCTTGGTGCCTTCCCACATTACACCTCTGGCCATGAGCTTTTATTATGCGCTGTATGAATCGAATCTGAATTTCACAATTGGCGGCCTCCCCTTGTCAGTGTAAATCGATACCAGCTGCATTAACTGTTCACAAACAGTAGTGGTCATGGTTACCTGCTCTATCTTTTGATGAATTCTATTACCACATTCACTGATGTATCCATGGAGCTTTTCGAAGTTTATAACAATCATTTCCTCTTTACGTGCAAAGCAAGCTACTGCATGACAAACGCATCAAAGTTGCTTTAAATACTGTTACTTGCTCTTTGGTCAACTTAGGTAATAGCCTTCATTCATTTTCAATTAAATCAATGTTTGGTTTGAAATAAGAGGCACTCCGTTCATATAACGTCTCAAACAATATTTTAATAATTTCGTCTCCGAGGTGCCTAATGTCTGGTACATTGTCATTCACACTTGTTTCACGTTGAAAACTAATCTGCAGTCGTCGTTGGTCCCATTCTTGTAGGATCATTTTTCAGCCGTATCATCTTCACGTCACTCTCTAAGGTTTGTTCTACAGTCGTACATTCTTGATCGCTTATATCCAAACTTGTTAATATTTGTTTACAATACCCCATCGATAATATCCAAACTTGTTAATATTTGTTTACAATACCCCATCGATAAATGTGCCAGTTCCACTGTATCATCAGCTTTTCCTTGAAGTATTCACAGATTAATATAACTGACGATTTTCAACGTCACGCTATGGAATTTGTACCCTGCGAATACTGTACACAGACGCACGACATAAAGGGGTATAGGCATGCTTATTCAAATACAGAGATATGTAAACAGGCAGAATACGGCGCTACGGTCGGTGACGCCTATGTAAGACAACAACGGTCTGGCACAGTTGTTACATCGGTTACTGCAGTTACAATGGCAGGTTATCAAGATTTAAGTGAGTTTGAACGTGGTATTATAGTCGGCACTCGAGCGACGGGCCATAGCATCTCCGAGGTAGCGATGAAGTGCAGCTTTTGTCGTACGACCATTCTTGAACCTTTCTTTTATTTCCGTCGTTGCTTCTTCTATATATAGACTGAACAGTAGGGGCGAAAGACTGCAGCTCTATCTTACATCTTTTTTAATCCGAGCACTTCGTTCATGATCTTACACTCTTAATATTCCCTCTTGGCACCTGTACGATTCTCTTCGTATAGCTTACCTCTATTTTCCTGAGAGTTTCGAACATCTTGCTCCATTTCACATTCTCGAACGCTTTTTCCACGTCGACGGATCCTATGAAAGTGCCTAGATTTTTGTTTACTCTTATTTCGATTATCAACCATAACGTTAAAACTGACTCTCTGGTGCCCTTACCTCTCCTAAGGGCAAACTGATCGTTATCTAACAGATCTTCAATTTTCTTTTCCATTCTTCTGTATGTTATTCTTGTCAGCAACTTCCGTACACGAGCTGTTAAGCTGATAGTGCAGTATTTCTCGCAATTGTCAGTTCTTGCAGTCTTCAGCATTGTGTAGATGGAATATTTGTGAAAATCGGGTTTTGTAGCACCAGACTCACAGGTATGTTGCCATACTCATACATTCTACACACCAATACGAATAGTCGTTTAGTTGCCACTTCTCCCAGTGATGATAGAAATTCATATGGAATGTTGTCTGTCCCTTTTGCCGTATTTGATCTTAAGTCTTCCAGTGCTCTGTTAAATTCTGATCCTCTATCTCCTCCCTATCGACTACTGTTTCTTCTTCAGTCACATCAGACAAGTCTTCTCAAGCATAGAGGCCTTCGATGTTATCTTTCCACCCAGCCGCTCTCTCCTCAGCTTTTATTAGTGTAGTTTCTATTGACTCTTAATGTTATCACGCTTGCTTTTAATCTTGTTGGTTAGTCTTTTCTGATTACTGAGCCAGTCCTTCTCACAATCATTTCTGTTTCGATTTCTTCACATTTTTCATGAAGCATTTTACCTTAGTCCCTGCACTTCCTATTTATTTCATTCCTAAGCGACTTACATTTGTGTATTCCTGAATATCCATGAAAATTATTGTACTTTCTGCGCAGTTACCTTCTTTGTACCTACATTTTTCTTTCCAACTTCTGTGTTTAAAAACTGTAAAGTATGGCTTCCTACAAATCATCTTCCAGTTTTGTTGTCATTTTTCCATCATTGCGATGGGAAGCGCTAGACCAGTGTACATTTTCATTTAGGAACAAATTTGGAAATACGGAACTGCAGCTTAATATTCCACATACATAGTTATTTTCAGACGCCGATCACAAACTCGGACTTGGAAAGATATCAACTTTATTTCTGTTTAAGAAACCACGTCAGAATCTGCCTAGAGTGAAATTATAGGAAATACCCACAACGGCCGTATGAAGAATTAGGATCAATAATCCCAGGAATTATTCTAGTTTCCGTTGCATACCGTATTAATTAATTTTATACCTTACCAAGGACTCATGCCAGGATGGAACTTGGCTGACGTCATGAGGAGAGACAAGGAGACAGAGACATCACCACGAAAATTCATTATGCTATAAACGAGTGATTCATGTTCGGCGTGGGCTTTTATTTAAATTAATAGAAAGTTAAAAATGTGTACCGGACTGGGATTCGAATCCGAGTCGCCTGCTTACGGGGCAGATGCTCTGATCTGTGTACACAGAGGTAATCGCAAATCATCGGACTACCCTAGCACGCCTCCCATCAGTCTCAAATTCTCAACTTATCAACACATTACGAATTTGGTGATCCTGGCGCATTATCCTCGTTACTCGCGGCGTTTCGCCGATTCCCGTAAGAGTTCGAACTTGGTGTGCATCTGTACTGGCCGCCCTCAAGTAAGAACTTCCTTCAAGACATTAATTCCGTGTAATGTATCTTTTCACGTAGCGCGCCTCTGACAATGACCTATGTATACAGTGCCGAGAGCGTTACAAGTGTAGGAAATATGTAAGAATTTAACAATAAATACCAGAACTTGTGGAATGAAAGACAATTTTTGGCCTTAAAATTTTTCTTTACTTATAACAGATTTAGATCTGTTACGTCAGAGTCAAATGCTTCTATCCCTCTAAATTAGTAAGTAAAGCATAAAACTTGTGAGCAAAATATGCAACGTCAAAAGACGGAAATATTTTATAATACTGTAATAAACACAAATGACTCGTAGTGTAGTGTCACCGCCAGCATAATTAGCCTAGTTTGTGAGGTACCAAAACGAATGGTGCATAAGGTCTCTTCTTTTCATATGTCAGTTGTGATTTACATTCTTGTATATGTTGAAAGGTGGGCCATTTCCCTGTTTAACGTGTAAACGGTAGATACTCGAAATGTTGGGACTCACACCGGGTAACTATGGCTGTCGTTGTATTTTCTTCTTAGTGTTATACATAGTTGTCGTTTGTTAGTGGTTTTAGACCGACTGCGGGGAATTTCGCTGACTTTGGTGGTAGAGTATAGCTGATACCGACACTTTAACATTGTCGGAGACTAATGTGTCGCTGCGTACAAACGTTTTCATTAACGACTAATGTCATACAACAGTGGCACAGTTTCGGTAACAGATTTTTGTTGAATGAAGGTACATTGGGACTCCAGGAATGGCGCTTTGACAAGTGAAGATTGACTTTGGGAAATCTGCTTACACTGGCTTTTGATTATTAGGACTGATTCGAGCACTTAAAAAAGTTCAAGGGATTTCATTGTCGTCTCTTAGAAGGTAAGGGGTTTCCGTTTTGATGACCTCATACAGGGACCAATGCTACTTTTTTTCCAAGTGAACTGAGGCAATTAACTGTGTTGTACCCTAGACCAAATCTTCTGTGTTACTACCCATTGAAACTTGGGATACGAGCTAGGAGATGTGTAGTCGCTTACAGCATAGGTAACGACATGTAATTTCGGTTACCTAATACTGGGTTAAATGCTGTACTGCAAGGGTACGTTACACTAAACTATGTACCATCATTATCTGGATTTTCTTTGAATCTTCCAAATCATTCTAAATGAATATTTTGATGGTAACTAATAGCAATGTTCATTTTTCCTCTTTCTCTGGTTATCACTTTTCACTTGAAATTAACATCTTAAACGAGCACATTAATGTTAACAATACCATTCTATTTCTTTCTTACAGTTAATAATAATAATCCATTTCATGTAGCGACGTATTATATTACTGTATGAAAATCTCAAATTGGTCCTGTGGTGTAAGAAAATAATTTAACCAAGTGTCCATTTCGAAACTGGAGTCTTGCAGCAACTTAAATAGCTCTTTCTTTAACGTTTCTAATTATTGCAATACACTCTGCATCTTCATTTCATCTACTCACATTGTCCTTGATTTCTTACGTGTCAGACGTTATGCCTTCGAAGGCTTGTACGTTATTTGATACAAACTGTCACTCTAGAACTCTAAGACTCGAATCTGGTGTGATGTTTATGCTATTGTTATGTAGTACTGTAGTAAAAATCAGCCTTTCCAACTCACTGATTGTTAATTGATGTCTAATCGCTCGTACCTGGGACGGTTCCATGTGTGTTCTTTCTAATTCGAAATATAATTTGCGTCTTTTCCAGGTCCATAGGTGGCTTTCATTTCAGTGAACCTGTATTAGAGAAGGTGAATAGGAACCGCAGATTTGTTGGAAGGGTTCTGGGAAAGTAAGACAGTGTGTTCTAGACGGTAAACTAAATCTCGTACAAGCCACTAGTAGGACCAGTTGTAGAATACCGTATTGCTCCAGTGTTTGCAGTCCTTAATAGGCATCATAACAAACGAATTCAGATACGAGATGCTAGGATCGTAGCAGGATGCACCGTATTGCACACGAAAGTGTGGCACAAACGCTCGGGAAACTTAATCGAACTTTATTGGAAGAAAGACGACATAGCTCTCGCTTTGTTAATATTTCACGTAAAACTTTTTTTTTTCTCGCGACTTCGTTTTCGAGACATGTAGCTGTTTTAAGTTAAAAAAACCTTTGTGTAAAACATAATCTGGAGATTGTGCTATTTAAGTGTGCTATTTAAATGGTACATGTAAACTACAGGAACCAGAGTTGTAGATGTGGCTTTAACAACTCTGTAGTCGAGTCTGTTTCCTCCTCCCTGTCACTATAGCACCATTGCTGGTTGGTTGTTACACAGTACAAATAGGACATAGAGAAATTTCATACCGCAGAAACCACGAGAAGGCAACCGTTGTGCGCGTCATCAGAATCATAGTATTTTCTGTACGCTTCCCTCTCCCCGTGTTCGACGGCGACCAGTGCGTCGTTGCTGGATGACCTTGTCGGGGCGCCTCCCAGTGAACCGCTATCGTTCGTATCTCCCCCGGCAAAGCGCAGGAAATTTCTCATCTGCCTCCGGACAGGAAGTGATTTCTCACTTCTGGTGAAGTGGGAAGAAATGCAAACGTGATATGGAACACCCGGACGCCTTCTCTCGCGCTGCTATGAATATTTTAGCAGCGCCTTAAAGGAGACTGAGCGTTACGGCCTACATCGTTTGAAACGAGTTTCGCTGTAAAAAATGTCAAGACGGTAGTCAGAAGAATGGTTGTTATTGTTTACTGCAGCAAAACCATTGCCATGTAGCAATGGATGTCAAGAAATATGTAGAGAAGTGAACAATTTTAATGATATTTTGTCCATTATTGCATTCCACCATGTGTTAGAGGCATAATCCATTTTTATTTATATCAAATGACTTGTTGTTATAGATCACGTATTTCTGTCATCACAATAGAATTCACTTCACACACGTGCACGCTCGCAGAGGGAAAGGGAAGTGCTGCCCTAGGACGCCAATTCACGTTTCTGGAGAACGTTTATCCAAAAAAGGATAACGTACGAATTGTGAGTGTCAAAGCACTGACCGACTGATCTGAAACTTACAATGCAATATTTACGTTGCCATAGAAAAAAAATGTTATGTCCAGCTATTCAAGGTCCTTACGTGAAATGCCTTTCACACTTGGCTTAGCAAACAACTACAATGCAGCTAATATTTCTCACTATATCGCTGTTCATCTCTCGTCATAAATTATCGAAAGGTCTTAAAAACATAACTTTTCATTAAGAAAACGTAGTTACTTCGATAATGTACTGCTTTAAAAGGTTACGAATATAGTCCTCTCAGTGTAAAATTGAATGAAAGACTTATTTCTGTACCTTGAACAATTTACAGACATTAGTGGGTTTCGCCATAATATTGACACGTGAACATCGACAACTGAAGTGCCGATTTTTAATATTAATTACACAAGGAGGCCAATGGAACTTACGTGATTCGAAAGCTATTTTGCCATAGACGAACAAAAGTTGTCATGAGTATACGTAGCCGTTAAGAGAAGTAAAACGAAGTAGATTTACGCACACGAGGGAAGTTCATCTGTGTCTCTCACACACTGCTACCAAACTCTACTTCGCGTATCGATCACGTGCGATAGTATGAATGAAACGAAAGTAACAACGCTTCATGAAATCTCATTCTAGGAGAGCTCGTGTTAAAATGTTGCAGACGGTTCATTTGCAGTAACACACGCATACCGGGCAGTTAAAACGGGCAACTGGTAAGTAGTTGATGATGTCTGCAGTGGAAAAGGAAACGAAACCCTCACGGCCGGCCGCAGTGGCCGAGCGGTACTAGGCGCTACAGTCTGGAACCGCGCGACCGCTACGGTCGCAGGTTCGAATCCTGCCTCGGGCGTGAATGTGTGTGGTGTCCTTAGGTTAGTTAGGTTTAAGTAGTTCTAGGTTCTAGGGGACTGATGATCTCAGCAGTTGAGTCCCATAGTGCTCAGAGCCAGCCGAAACCTTCACGGACAACGACTGTAGATTACTAGCGTCATGTTCTCACTTTTGTGTAAGAGTAAACGAAACTAACATAGCATTCATTTGCCGCCATTACCACACAATTTGAAGTAAGTTACTTATTTTCAATTTCATCATTTTGATTAGCTACGACGCCTCTTATTATACGGAAAATATATTTACTGTAGGCTATGCCTCCGAAAGAACGCTACAGACAAAGGGCTATTGAGGCACAATCTTTGCATAGCCAGAGCAATAGGAATAATGTGTACAATTAATTTTTGATCCCACATATTTCCGATCAGAGATTGTTGTGGTATTTACAAAATCTCATAACACTGGATCGCTGTTACTTTCATGGGGACTTTGTCACCTCTCATCAGTTGATAACGATACTCCTGTTGTGGTTGTGAAAGGCAGGCCCACATGTAAATGTGCACTGAAATAATTTTGACCGTTATAACTGCAGTTTGACGAACTTACACTTAAAGTGGTAAAGGAGTTTTGCTATTTGGGAAGCAAAATAACTGGTGATGGTCGAAGTAGAGAGGATATAAAATGTAGACTGGCAATGGCAAGGAAAGCGTTTCTGAAGAAGAAAAATTTGATAACATCGAGTATAGATTTAAATGTCAGGAAGTCGTTTCTTAAAGTATTTGTATGGAGTGTAGCCATGTATGGAAGTGAAACGTGGACGATAAATAGTTTAGACAATAAGAGAATAGAAGCTTTCGAAATGTGGTGCTACAGAAGAATGCTGAAGATTAGATGTGTAGATCACATAACTAATGAGGAGGTATTGAATAGAATTGGGGAGAAGAGGATCTTGTGGCACAACTTGACTAGAAGAAGGGATCGGTTGGTAGGACATGTTCTGAGACATCGAAGGATCACCAATTTAGTATTGGAGGGCAAAAATCTTAGAGGGAGACGAATAAATGAATACTCTAAACAGATTCAGAAGGATGTAGGTTGAAGTAGGTACTGGGAGATGAAGAAGCTTGCACGGGATAGAGTAGCATGGAGAGCTGCATCAAACCAGTCTCAGGACTGAAGACCACAACAACAACAACAACAACAAAAGGCCGGCCTCAGTCAACGACAGTTAAATACAGTTTGTAGTTTAATTCCAACATTTGTAATCCCTAGTAGCCGGTTTTGTAAAGGCTTCGTCGCTACTGCTCTGGAGACCGAGTTGCCCCTCTTGTTACGGTAGGCCGAATCTGTGAGCCGTGAAACAGCTTCTGGTGTAGTACAACGCTAAGACAATTTCTCCCTGCCACTATTACATAGGTATGCCCCAGGGTCAGGTAACAGGATAGGAGAACGAAGGTTCTACAAAACTTTAACAAATTAGTAAGAAAGTCAAACAAATGAGTTAAAAAGCTTGTCGAATAATGAAGTCTGCAACACTGTTTGTAATATAACTCGAAGATGGCCCTCAATTGCTAAGTGCAAATAATCACTGGTAAGCTTCACAGTACGTAGCAAATTCAATACCGTATACAACTACTGACAGTCTACTTCTAACAGTTCGCTAAACGACGTTCCCCGTCTAAGTCAGCCGAAGACGCTGATCTTTAACCAAGTGGGCGAGAGCTACTCTTCTATCTTCTGCAAGTTGTCGTGCGTTCATTGGTGGAGTGTGCTCGGCCGCAAATGGCCGAGGCGAAGTCGATATGTTCACCCTCAGCGCCGCCCTCGGCGCTGTTGGAGTTCGCACAAGTGGCGACTTTCTATGGCACTGGCACCAGCTCTCATCCATGCACCTGTGATGCCTTTTTCCCTGGCTGTGTCTTGTTCGGAAGACACAGCACCCTCCAGATGCGAATAAACGACTGTTTAGACGATACCAGAAGGGATGGAAAGCTCAGCACTTGTAAAGTCGGGTTCAACCAATTACTGGAACCCATATCCAGCACCGTCATGTCATCTTATGGGTCCGAAGACGTGCAACCGGCATTGGGACTATCCTGACAGCAATGTCAGAAGTATATACCTCCCAGTCATAACTTGTATCTTCGGTTCCTCTGTATATTTACGAGGCGATGCGGGTCCCACCAAACAAAAGCTGCTAAATTGTGTGTTTCACGATGAGTGCTCCAGGTGAAACATGCCCGGGGCACAAATGGGTGGGGTACTTTAAACTGGTTGTCGTTTTGACCGTGCGCCATGTCCACACTACGTACCTGATAGTCCCGCGGTGGTAGTACAGTTCTGCTCCATACTGCTGCTGGCTTGCCTGAAATTATGTATTGAAATATACAAGCGGGTTAGGGGAGCCACTCAACGTCAGAACACAACACTGTCTTACGTTTGGTATGAACAACTATATTCTGAAACTATGGAAGAAAATCGCAGGTTGCACTGTTTATACTCTAAGTCAAAAGTGTTTATCCCAATTAATGGATGATTAACAGTCCACAACATCACTCAGACGAGAGTACGCGTAACCGACACGACTCGGTTGATTGTTAATGATGCGGAAGGCGCTGACCGAATGCACGTCCTCACGCCCACTAAAAGACAGTGGCACTTGTCTGCACTCTTTTATGGTAACTAATTTCTATTGATTCACATCAGTTATTTCTGGGAGACCGAACACGGCGCTGATGATAGATGCTGTGTGACACGCAACGAGAGGATACACAAATACGTTATTGGCGGCACTGCTCGTTTTTAATTACATGTTGACGCACTTTCCTCTGAACCACTTCCATTTCTCATCACTTTACTGTTATAGCACTTGTAGCAAAACTTCAACCTCCATACTGACAATGCTTCTCACGTGCAGAGCCACAACACAACATAACATAACAGTTCGGTGTCCCTCGCTCGACTCTACAGAGACGTCTGCCCGCAAAGATACTCCACAACTAAGCCAGCGACATGACGATACGCTTACACAGGGAGACTGACCTCCCACAAAACAAAAGCTTCTAAGTTCTATTTTTCACAAGGAGAACGCGCCAACGAAGATTGGAACCGTGTCCTTTTCATTAATCGATTTATTTTAGCTTTTGGAAGGTGACCCTTGCTGACTGTTCGTATGGCGCGTCCTTGAGATACAGCTGTGTCTTTTCTTCCAAGGTGGCACCACTTCGGCTGGTTAATTGTGATTTATAGTGATCTGTGACGACTGAGGCGGTAGGTATGAAATTCTGGAATCATGTGATCGCCTGTGTCACCACAATACACTGATGAGTCAAACCTTAATGACTAACTACTTAATAGCGTATTGGTCCATCTTTGGGATCAATACAGTGAGTGTGTGTAGCATGGATTCGCTAAGTCCTTGGTACGTTTCTGTAGATGGGGACACGAAATGTTTACGCGCAGGCAACGTAGTTCCTGTAAAGAGGGACCGTTTGATTTAGAAGCGCAGCTGGCAGTCGATACCGTCCCTTACGTGTTCCGTCAGGTACAGATCAGCCGAGCCTAGTTACAAGCCTCCCACGTGAATTCACTATCATGGTCCTCACCCATGTAGCACGAGCCGGCCTTATGATAAAGACAGCTATTCTGTTGCAGGATACTAACGCCGTCGAAGAAGACCTCAGGCATGAAGGAATGCAGGGTGTCCGCAATAAGTCACGTAATCAACAGCTAACATGGTGCCTTCGACTGCTACCAAAGGTCCAACGGAAGCCCAGGTGAATGTCTCTCATAGCACAGGTTCAAAATGGTTCAAATGGCGCTAAGCACTATAGGACTTAACATCTGAGGTCATCACTCCCCTAGACTTAGAACTACTTAAATAACTAATCTAAGGACATCACACACGTCCTCGCCAGAGGCAGGATTCCAAACTGCGACTGTAGCAGCAGCGCGGTTCCAGACTGAAGCGCCTAGAACCGTTCGGCCACAGAGGCCGGCTAGCACAAATGGCTCTGAGCACTATGAGACTTAACTTCTGAGGTCATCAGTCCCCCAGAACTTAGAACTACTTAAACCTAACTAACCGAAGGACATCAGACACATCCATGCCCGAGGCAGGATTCGAACCTGCGATCGTAGCGGTCGTGCGGTTCCAGACTGCAGCGCCTAGAACCGCTCGGCCAACCCGTCCGGCCAGGCTAGCACAGGTTCATTACCATTATGAGTAAGGCACATGCCACTGATATGTGCCCTACTCATAGTAAAAATGAAACTGTGACTACACTGTGTGTTTAAGTGAGCCGGCCGGAGTGGCCGTGCGTTTCTAGGCGCTACAGTCTGGAGCCGAGCGACCGCTACGGTCGCAGTTTCGAATCCTGCCTCGGGCATGGATGTGTGTGATGTCCTTAAGTTAGTTAGGTTTAAGTAGCTCTAAGTTCTGGGGGACTGATGATCTCAGAAGTTAAGTCCCATAGTGCTCAGAGCCATTTGAGCCATTGTGTTTAAGTGAAGAACTAAGACAAAGGCTTTTCTTTTGCAGTAACAGAAATGATAACGTTGCGCCTCAAAGTCTAAGTGCAAGCCGAGGAGCTCACCTCGATCAAAAGTAGGATCCGATGCCATCATACTCCGAACAGCATATCATTGTTGGAATGCTGTGCGATAGGCCGAAAAAGTATTGCATATCAGCCTAAGTCCGTTCAACAGTGCGTATTACGAGCAGCGGTTCGCTGGATAGCAGCGTATCCGCACACGGCCATCGATCTGGCGTAACAAGAAACGTGCTTCATCCTACAATGCGACAACGTTTTCATTAATATAAGGTCCATAATCGATCATACCAAGCGCACTGAAATCGTAACTGAAGATGTCGTACAGATCCTCAGCTTCTGAGTCCCACGTTCAACAACACTTACGCCTACCTCAGCACTGTACTATGTTGTGAGATCTGTAATATGTAACTGCCTATCATTCTTTACAAAGCGAGTAAGCCTCAGAACTCCACGATCTGTGACGTGGCGTGCTCGTCCATCATCTTCTCGCCCAGTTTTTTCACCGTAGTTCAATTACTTTGCATAGATGCTCACTACAGTCCTTCTTCACCGTTTCCGAGATGCTCGCTCCCAGGAGCTTCGTCAAAGTCGCTTATGTCAGTGCATTTCCCCATTTGTGGCCCCCATCGTCGCTAGACTATTTTCCCTCTCGGCCTGGTCTGCTGGTATACTTTCCTTATTACGTCATGTGCCCGCAGAGCCAACAAGCGGCTTTCAGTAAGGAGTGAGTAGTCGTCAAACGTTTTAGTTCATCTGTGTGTGTGTGTGTGTGTGTGTGTGTGTGTGTGTGTGTGTCTGTGTGTGTGTGTGTGTGTGTGTGTGTGTAAAATATGTGGGCTGACCGGTTTTCTCCACATGATTAAGTCGTATGGGTGATAAAAAGGACGCTTTATGTCAAAAGAAAGATTTGCCTAGCATCGTCACTCGAATGAATGAAACTCTAGCATCGTCAGTACAAACCTACTCTCCCTCAGCAGACGCTGGTAGATCGTCTGCATCTTAATGTGAGAAGACACGGACGTGTGTGAGCATCGCATCACAATTGACATGGTGTACTTCACCACATACACTGACGAAAGAAAAAATTGCAGTACATAAAGATAATTAATGAAGAGTAGTGAAATTTCGGAAGTACATTGGTCTAGATTACATACATAGGTGGTCATCATTGCAAGATCATAGGTTAATTTAAGGGCGAGATACGCCATTCCAAATGTGAAGTGGTGGTACATTAATAACAGGTGTAACCGCCAGAATGTTGAATCATGCAACCGTGCTCGAATTGCGTTATACAGCTGCCGAATATCAGTTTGTGACATGGAGTTCCATGCGTGTTGCACTTAGTCGGTCAATACGGGCGCGGTTAATGCTGTTTGTGGACGGCGCTGGAGTTTTTGTCTGATTATGTCCTATATGTATCCAACTGGAGACAGATCTAGTGTACGAGCATTACAAGACAACATGTCGACACACTGTAGAGTATGTTGGGTTGCAACAGCGGTGTGTGGGCGAGTGTTATCCAGTTGGACAACACCTCCTGGAATGCTGTTCATCAATGGCAGCACAACAGATCGAATCACCAGACCGACGTACAAATATACAGTCAGGGACCATGGGATAACCACGGCAAAGCTCCTGCTGTGGTACGAAATCGCAACGCCAGACCATGACTCAACGTGTAGATCCAGTGTGTCTAGGACGCCGTCAGGTTGGATGCAGGCCCTCAACTGGCCACCTTCTACCCAACAAACGGCCATCACTGGCACCGAGGCAGAACCAGCTTTCATCATAAAACACAACAGATCTCCACCACTCCTATGAACTCTCGGTTGACACCACCGAAGTCGCAAATGGCGGTGATTTGGGTTCAGTAGAATACGCGCTACCGGACGTCTGGTTCGGAGATGTCCTTGACGTAACCAATTTGTACCAGTTCATTGCGTCACGTGGTGCCAACTGCTGCTCAGATTGCTGCTGCAGATGCAGTACGATGGCACGTGGCCGTCCGGAGCCTGGTCTTTTTGCGACTGTACTTTCTCGTGACCACAACTGCCAGCAATTGTGTGCGATGGCCACATTCCTAGCCAAGTCATTCTGAAATACAGCAGAAGGAACATCCAGCTGGTCGTAGCTCATTTACACGATCTCGTTCGTATTCAGTGAAGTGTTGATAATAGCGCCTTTATCGCCTTAATGTCATCCTTGACTAATATTAACCCACCGCGTCCAATCTCACAGGTGACTAACGCTCACGACAGCTACAGCGTGTGTTTACTTCACATGCGATTTTCATCCTCTTAGTGGTGCTACCAGCGCCACTCTTTTGTGACTGACGCGAAATTTGGATAGACATCATCTTTCAAATGTAAAAATACTCCTACCATCTGGCGTTTATGTCAAAAAACTGTTCCTTGATGTTGTGTGTTTTTCTTTTGCGTTTTTTGGTCAGTATATTTCCGGTTTTGCAATACATCTTATTCATGTCACTGAGTCACATGTTACAATGATACCACTACAGCTTTCAATGGACAGACCACCCATTATTCCCTGTGTCTCTAGTATTATTAAACTGTGCGTAGGGTTTGAACTCCCTCGTCAAGCCTTCGGATTCATCACATTTGCTGGTGGTTCTGACGTAGCGAATATCTGATCGTCAGCAGCTCGTTACAGAGCTATTCGTTCTGACAAATTTCTGCTGTGGTCCACTAAAACTACATGTGCAAAATATACAAATAAACGTAATGAGGAGTATCAAAGCGCTCTTAAGAGAGATCCGGTTACGCGTAGTAGTCAAGGTTGTGAGCAGTGTAACTCTTTAGATTTGAATTTGGTTCTGCATAGACCTATCGAGTATATTCACTACTGGCCATTAAAATTGATACACCACGAAGATTACGTGCAACAGACGCGAAATTTAACCGACAGGAAGAAGATGCTGTGATGTGCAAACGATTAGCTTTTCAGAGCTTTCACACAAGGTTGGCGCCGGTGGCGACACCTACAACGTGCTGACATGAGGAAAGTTTCCAACCGATTTCTCATACACAAACAGCAGTTGACCAGCGTTGCCTGGTGAAACGTTGTTGTGATGCCTCGTGTAAGGAGGAGAAATGCGTACCATCACGTTTCCGACTTTGATAAAGGTCGGATTGTAGCCCATCGCGATTGCGGTTTATCGTATCGCGACATTACTGCTCGCGTTGGTCGAGATCCAATGACTGTTAGCAGAATATGGAATCGCTCGGTTCAGGAGGGTAATACGAAACGCCATGCTGGATCCCAACGGCCTCGTATCACTAGCAGTCGAGGTGACAGTCATCTTATCAGCATGGCTGTAACGGATCGTGCAGCCACGTCTCGATCCCTGAGTCAACAGATGGGGATGTTTGCAAGACAACAACCATCTGCACGAACAGTTCGACGACGTTTGACAGCAGCATGGACTATGAGCTCGGAGACCATGGCTGCGGTTACCCTTGACGCTACATCACAGACAGGAGCGCCTGCGATGGTGTACTCAACGACGAACCTGGGTTCACGAACGTCGTTTTTCCGGGTGAATCCAGGTTCTGTTTACAGCATCATGATGGTCGCATCCGTGTTTGGCGACATCGCGGTGAACGCACATTGGAAGCGTGTATTCGTCATACTGGCGTATCACCCGGCGTGATGGTATGGGGTGCCATTGGTTAGGTGTCTCGGTCACCTCTTGTTCGCATTGACGGCACTTTGAACAGTGGACGTTACATTTCAGATGTGTTACGACCCGTGGCTCCACCCTTCATTCGATCCCTGCGAAACCCTAAATTTCAGGAGGATAATGCACGACCGCATGTTGCATGTCCTGTACGGGCCTTTCTGGATACAGAATATGTTCGACTGCTGCCCAGGCCAGCACATTCTCCAGATCTCTCACCAACTGAAAACGCCTGGTCAATGGTGGCCGAGCAACTGGCTCGTCACAATGTGCCAGTCACTCCTCTTGATGAACTGTGGTATCGTGTAGAAACTGCATGGTCAGGTGTACCTGTACACGCAATTTTAAGCTCTGTTTGACTCAATGCCCAGCGGTATCAAGGCCGTTACTACGGCCAGAGGTGGTTGTTCTGGGTACTGATTTCTCAGGAACTATGCACCCAAATTGCGTGAAAATATAATCACATGTCAGTTCTAGTATAATATATTTGTCCAACGGCTACCCGTTCATCATCTGCATTTCTTCTTGGTGTAGCAATTTTAATGGCCAGTAGTGTAGTTCCTTGCCTGACAGAGTCCGGCTAGAGGACGTTTCATACTGTTGTTAACAAGTTCCGACAATTAAGACAAGACAGATTCCACAATACCCGCATTTGCAGTATAGGTATTCTCTGGGAATATAAAGAGACTTGGTGTAACAGATTAGACCAATTACTTCTTATCGAGCCATTGATAGTTATGAATTCCTTACTTTACAATACCGAGTATCGCCCAAGTTTCTCTCTTCGCCTGTCTGTGTCTACCCTCGCACCTAAGAAGAAGCCTCGCGGACGACCCTTGCGGGTTGTTAATTTTTGCGCCGGCCGTGGATGGGCAGTAAGCGCGGCTTCCTGCGGAAGCCGGCGGGCGCTGATACGGCGCGGAGCGTTATGACGCTGTGCTCCCGTTTTACTGTGGCCGCACCGCCGGCCACCATCAGCGCCGATGGCCTGTTAACGGCTCCTCGCGCCTCTGTGGCCCTTAGGTGGTGGCGGCAGAGAGAACTGGCTCTGCGTGCGATTAACGGGCTCGCCGCAGCGGCTGCGTCCGCGCGTGCTCATCCGGCCACCTGCGCTGAGTTACGACCGATCGCTGCTGTGGCTTGCCATGTTGCTCTTAGTTCGCGCGAAGACGGTGGTTCACCTGATTACATCAGCCACCTATTGTACACACTCAAGACATTTCAAATAAATCAAAAATGAGCATCTGAAAAGATTTACGATTTACCATCGGTGAAATACGGTATAACGAGCGAGCAAGCAATTTTGAAATCTCTGCTACGAATTTGCTTAAGAATTTTTAATATTTTAATATATACCGGCTGAAAGCAAGGGGAAACTACAGCCGTAATTGTTCCCGGGGTCATGCAGCTTTACTGTATGGTTAAATGAAGAAGGCGTCCTCGTGGGTAAAATATTCCGGAGGTAAAATAGTCCCCCATTCGGATCTCCGAGCGGGGACTACTCAAGAGGACGTCGTTATCAGGAGAAAGAAAACTGGCGTTCTACGGATCTGAGTGTAGAATGTCAGATCCCTTAATCGGGCAGGAAGGTTAGAAAATTTAAAAAGGAAAATGGATAGGTTAAAATTGGACATAGCGGGAATTACTGAAGTTCGGTGGTAAGAGGAACAAGACTTCTGGTCAGGTGAATACAGGGTTATAAATACAAAATCAGATAGGGGTAATGCAGGAGTAGGTTTAATAATGAATAGGAAAACAGGAATGCGGGTAAACTACTACAAACAGCATAGTGAACGCGTTATTGTGGCCAAGATAGATACGAAGCCCACGCGTACCACAGTAGTACAAGTTTATATGCCAGCTAGCTCCACAGATGACGAAGAGATTGATGAAATGTATGATGAAATAAAAGAAATTATTCAGATAGTGAAGGGAGACGAAAATTTAATAGTCATGGGTGACTGGAATTCGATAGTATGAAATGGGAGAGAAGAAAACGTAGTAGGTGAGTATGGATTGGGAGGAAGAAATGAAAGAGGAAACCGCATGGTAGAACTTTGCACAGAGCATAACTTAATCATAGCTAACACTTGGTTCAAGAATCATAAAAGAAGGTTGTTACATGGAAGAAGCCTGAAAAAAAAGTCGAAACAAGGCCCAGGGAGCAGATAACATTCCATTAGAACTACTGACAGCCTTCGGAAAGCCACTTCTGACAAAACTCCACCATCTGATGTGTAATATGTTTCAGACAGGCGAAATACCCTCAGACTTCAAGAAGAATATAATAATTCCAATCCCAAAGAACGCAGGTGTTGACAGATGTTAAAATTACCAAACTATCAGTTTAATAAGCCACTGCTGCAAAATAATACCACGAATTCTTTACAGACGAATGGAAAAACTGGTAGAAGCCGATATCGGGGAAGATCAGTCTGGATTCCGTAGAAATGTTGACACACGTGAGGTAATACTGACCCTACGACTTATCTTAGAAAATAGATTAATGAAAGGCAAACCTCCGTTTCTAGCTTTTGTAGACTTAGAGAAAGCCTTTGACAATGTTGACTTGAATACTCTCAAATTCTGAAGGTGGCAGGGGTAAAATACAGGGAGCGAAAGGCTATTTACAATTTGTACAGAAACCGGATGGAAGTTATAAGATTCCAGGGGCATGAAAGGGAAGCCGTGGTTGAGAGAGGAGTGAGACAGGGTTGTAGCCTTTCCCCGATGTTATTCAATCTGTATATTGAGGAAGAAGTGAAGGAAACAAAAGAAAAATTCGGAGTAGGTATTAAAATCCATGGAGAAGAAATAAAAACTTTGAGATTCGGCGATGACTTTGTAATTCTGTCAGACAGAGCAAAGGACCTAGAAGAGCAGCTGAACGAACTGGACAGTATCTTGAAAGGAGGATATAAGATGAACATCAACAAAAGCAAAACGAGAGTAATGGAATGTAGTCGAATTAAATATGGTGATGCTGCGGGAATTAGTTTAGGAAATGAGACGCTTAAAGTAGTAAAGGAGTATTGCTATTTTGGGAGCATCATAACTGATGATGGTAGAAGTAGAGAGGATATCAAATGTAGACTCGCAATGGCAAAGAAAACTTTTCTGAAGAAGAGAAATTTGTTAACATCGAGTATAGATTTAAGTGACAGGAAGTCGTTTCTGAAAGTATTTGTATGGAGTGTAGCCATGTATGGGAGTGAAATTTGGACGATAAATAGTTCAGACAAGAAGAGAATAGAAGATTTTGAAATGTGTTGCTACAGAAGAATGCTGGAGATTAGATGGGTAGATCAACTAAGTAATGAGGAGGTATTGAATAGAATTGGAGAGAAGAGAAATTTGTGGCACAACTTGACTAGAAGAAGGGATCGGTTGGTAGGGCATATTCTGAGGCATCAAGGTATCACCAATTTAGTATTGGAGGGCAGCGTGGAGGGTAAAAATCGCAGAGGGAGACCAAGAGATGAATACACTAAACAGATTCAGAAGGATGTAGGTTACAGTAGATACTGGGAGTTGAAGAACCTTGCACAGGATAGAGTAGCATGGAGAGCTGCATCAAACTAGTCTCTAGACTGAAGACCACAACAACAACAATATATAACACAAAAATTTAAGATTTCATAATACATAGACTATTTAAGTTACTGAATAAGTTTTAGGACGTAAACAGAGAACGTTATATCTGTGAGATCAGAACACTGTTAATCAATATCAGCCGTACCCACGCAAGATCCAATGAAGGCTTTCCTGATCAGAAGTCTTACCTCTTGGCGACTCTGCCGCATTGTATTTATCCATTCCTAACGCTCCTTCCAGACCTGCGATGGGGCTTTTCAGAGGCGTTATTTTCGGCAAAAGTCAGAGGAATCAGGAGCACCTCTAAAGATGTCCACCACAGCTCTGGGAGGATCTGATGTACTAGCCGGTATAGTCGCCAATAACTAATCATGAAAACTGTGCCTATAGATGCAATGTAGTATGCTCGGCTATGTAGATGCTCTAAGAGTTAATCCTTACAATCGAAAAAAAAGGGCTGGACTGTTATTACCTACATGAAAATATAATGTTTCAATGGAGGAGGATGTGTCCGAGACAAGCAGTTGCTCGTCAGACACTGATCCACTACCCCATTCGAAGGAAGGTTCGACAAATATCACAGGATCGGAGATGACACACTGCAGCCATATCTGCAACTTCTCAGATTTTCAGATCTTTAGAAAATGAAAAAAAGTACAACAGAGGTTGGCCATCGACATCAGGAGCGATATGGAAGACAGGAGCAGACTCCAGTGACCGTCCTAAACTACCACACAACAGGTCCTTTGAATTCAAATCGACTGCAAGTTGAGTTCTGGAACTATCTTACAGAATATCCCGCAGCTGCGTGTAAGATAGCCGCTAGAGGCAAACATTACGAAATAGACCCATATTGTGCGACTTTACATTGACGTCAGCTGTTTGCATCACGTGAAAATTTGTATCGTACCTGGGCTTGAACCCCATTTTCGTTCTTATCGCGAACGGCTATGGCAGCACGCCTCTGGGATCTATCCATACTTCAACACGTCACGCAGTCACAACTTTGCGCTCGCACAATATGTGATTCCAGCACAGCGAGACAACTATTACATCTCATTTTAGTCCAAAGAAGCGTGGATACATCGTGGATGGTTGCAATATTTGTGTATATACAGTGTATGTATGTTCACATTACAATGTCCTGGAGACATGCACGCATGTCGGAAGGAAAAAAACACTGTCTCTGACGATTATAGCTGTGGTAAACATTACGAAATAGATTCTATATGCGGAAAATACGAATTGTGAGAGGATTAGGTTTGTGACTACGTGAAGTACGGTAGTGTAGATCAGTCTTGGAGACGTACTTGGTTAGCCATTGTGGTTTGGGCGACCGTTCGCCGTAAGCGGGAAATGCATGTTCGAATTCCATTGCGGCACAAGTTTTCATGTATAACGAACGCTTGACGAGATGTTTAGCACAGCTATAATCGTCAGTGACAATGCTTTTCTTTCAGAGATACACACTTGTCTGAAGCACGTTGTATGGCGAAGACACTGACTCTGTATGAACACAGACATTGTAAACACCAGTAATCGACAGACAAACACGTTAATGACCTGCTTACAGGAAAGCATGCTTTTACTAGTGTGTGAAAGTTGTGGCTACAGACAGACTAGAATGACCGACCAGTAAGCTGCTTATGCAGCAAACTGTCGCAGCAGCTACTGTTGGGAGATATCCTAGTTCATAGTCGTGTTAGCGATTAATTCGAATTTAGTTAATGAAGCGAACACCGTTTTGTCAAAATATGAAAATTCTAATGCATTTTTTTTTTTTTTTTTTTTTTGTGGTCTTCAGTCCTGAGAATGGTTTGATGCAGCTCTCCATGCTACTCTATCCTGTGCAAGCTTCTTCATCTCCCAGTACCTACTGCAACCTACATCCTTCTGAATCTGTTTACTGTATTCATCTCTCGGTCTCCCTCTACGATTTTTACCATCCACGCTGCCCTCCAATACTAAATTGGTGATCCCTTGATGCCTCAGAACATGTCCTACCAACCGATCCCTTCTTCTAGTCAAGTTGTGCCACAAACTTCTCTTCTCACCAATCCTATTCAATACCTCCTCATTAGTTACGTGATCTACCCACCTTATCTTCAGCATTCTTCTGTAGCACCACATTTCGAAAGCTTCGATTCTCTTCTTGTCTAAACTAGGTATCGTCCATGTTTCACTTCCATACGTGGCTACACTCCATACAAATACTTTCAGAAACGACTTCCTGATACTTAAATCTATACTCGATGTCAACAAATTTCTCTTCTTCAGAAACGATTTCCTTGCAATTGACAGTCTACATTTTATATCCTCTCTACTTCGACCATCATCAGTTATTTCGCTCCCCAAATAGAAAAACTCCTTTACTATTTTAGGCGTCTCACTGCCTAATCTAATTCCCTCAGCATCGCCTTACTTAATATGACTACATTCCATTATCCTCGTTTGCTTTTGTTGATGTTCATCTTATATCCTCCTTTCAAGACACTGTCCATTCCGTTCAAGTGCTCTTACAAGTCCTGTCTGTCAGAATTACAATGTCATCGGCGAACCTCAAAGTGTTTACTTCTTCTCCATGAATTTTAGTACCTACTCCGAATTTTTCTTTTGTTTCCTTTACTGCTTGCTCAATATACAGATTGAATAACACCGGGGAGAGGCTACAACCCCGTCTCACTCCTTTCCCAACCACTGCTTCCCTTTCATGCCCCTCGACTCTTATAACTGCCATCTGATTTCTGTACAAATTGTAAATAGCCTTTCGCTCCCTGTATTTTATACCTGCCACCTTCAGAATTTGAAAGAGAGTATTCCAGTTAACATTGTCAAAAGCTTTCTCTATGTCTACAAATGCTAGAAACGTAGGTTTGCCTATTCTTCATCTTTCTTCTAAGATAAGTCGTAAGGTTAGTATTGCCTCACGTGTTCCAACATTTCTACGGAATCCAAACTGATCTTCCCCGAAGTCCGCTTCTACCAGTTTTTCCATTCATCTGTAAAGAATTCGCATTAGTATTTTGCAGCTGTGACTTATTAAACTGATAGATCGGTAATTTTCACATCTGTCAACACCTGCTTTCTTTGGGATTGGAATTATTATATTCTTCTTGAAGTCTGAGGGTATATCGCCTGTCTCATACATCTTGCTCACCAGATGGTAGAGTTCTGTCATGACTGGCTCTCCCAAGGCCATCAGTAGCTCTAATGGAATGTTGTCTACTCCCCGGGCCTTGTTTCGACTCAGGTCTTTCAGTGCTCTATCAAACTCTTCACGCGCTATCTTATCTCCCATTTCGTCTTCATCTACATCCTCTTCCATTTCCATAATATTGTCCCAAGTACATCGCCCTTGTATAAACCCTCTATGTACTCCTTCCACCTTTTTGCCTTCCCTTCTTTGCTTAGAACCGGGTTGCTATCTGAGCTCTTGATATTCATACAAGTGGTTCTCTTCTCTCCAAAGGTCTCTTTAATTTTCCTGTAGGCAGTATCTATCTTACCCCTAGTGAGACAAGTCCCTACATCCTTACATTTGTCCTCTAGCCATCCCTGCTTAGCCATTTTGCACTTCCTGTCGATCTCATTTTTGAGACGTTTGTATTCCTTTTTGCCTGCTTCATTTACTGCATTTTTATATTTTCTCCTTTCATCAATTAAATTCAATATTTCTTCTGTTACCCAAAGATTTCTATTAGCCCTCGCCTTTTTACCTACTTGATCGTCTGCTGCCTTCACTACTTCATCTCTCAGAGGTACCCATTCTTCTTCTACCGTATTTCTTTCCCCATTCCTGTCAATTGTTCCCTTATGCTCTCCCTGAAACTCTCTACAACCTCTGGTTCTTTCAGTTTATCCAGGTCCCATCTCCTTAGATTTCCACCTTTTTGCAGTTTCTTCAGTTTCAATCTGCAGTTCATAACCAATAGATTGTGGTCAGAATCCACATCTGCCCCTGGAAATGTCTTACAATTTAAAACCTGGTTCCTAAATCTCTGTCTTACCATTATATAATCTATCTGATACCTTTTAGTATCTCCAGGATTCTTCCAGGTATACAACCTTCGCCCATGATTCTTGAACCAAGAGTTAGCTATGATTAAGTTATGCTCTGTGCAAAATTCTACAAGGCGGCTTCCTCTTTCATTTCTTCCGCCCCATCCATATTCACCTACTATGTTTCCTTCTCTCCCTTTTGCTACTGACGAATTCCAGTCACCCATGACTATTAAATTTTCGTTTCCCTTGACTACCTGAATAATTTCTTTTATCTCGTCATACATTTCATCTATTTCTTCATCATCTGCAGATCTAGTTGGCATATAAACTTGTACTACTGTAGTAGGCATGGGCTTTATGTCTATCTTGGCCACAATAATGCGTTCACTATGATGTTTGTAGTAGCTAACCCGCACTCCTATTTTTTTTATTCATTATTAAACCTACTCCTGCATTACCCCTATTTGATTTTGTATTTATAACCCTGTAATCACCTGACCAAAAGTCTTGTTCCTCCTGCCACCGAACTTCACTAATTCCCACTATATCTGACTTTAACTTATCCATTTCCCTTTTTAAATTTTCTAACGTACCTGCCCGATTAATGGATCTGACATTCCATGCTCCGATCCGTAGAACGCCAGTTTTCTTTCTCCTGATAACGACCCGAATGGGGGACTATTTTACCTCCGGAATATTTTACCCAAGAGGACGCCATCATCATTTAATCATACCGTAAAGCTGCATGTCCTCGGGAAAAATTACGGCTGTAGTTTCCCCTTGCTTTCAGCCGTTCGCAGTACCAGCACAGCAAGGCCGTTTTGGTTAACGTTACAAGGCCAGATCAGTCAATCATCCAAACTGTTGCCCCTGAAACTACTGAAAAGGCTGCTGCCCCTCTTCAGGAACCACATGTTTGTCTGGCCTCTCAACAGATACCCCTCCGTTGTGGTTGCACCTACGGTACGGCCATCTGTATCGCTGAGGCACGCAAGCCTCCCCACCAACGGCAAGGTCCATGGTTCATGCATTATATTATATAAAATCAAAGATAGACACAAACATTACATTCGGATGGTGCTGTCGTCCCGTTTTGTCTAAGAAACCGTCTGTACGGAGTGTTCTTTTACTATATAAATACAGGAAACCATCATAAGACCGTGAGAGCGATGTGCTGACCACAGATGAGGTTGACGCGGCGGTAGGAAGGTCTAAATGGGCCACTTGTAGCCTGAAGGTGGAGTCCAAAACAAAACAAAAAACAAGAAAAAAACGAAAAAAAGAACTACACCGTCGCTACCTGAGAGAGCTCCCGTGAAAAGCTAGTAATCGTGGGATGATTTTAAAGGATATGCGAAAGCAAAATAACTTATAAAGCACCGAAAGAAATATATTTTAATTGGCGCATGAGTGGGCTACATTTTTTAATTGCGTTAATTGTGTTTGAATCCTGTTGATAAACATTGTCTTTCTTATAGTCTCTGGTGATGTTGCTGGCCACGTAGTTTGGAACGATAGGCTAATGAATCGGTTTTTTCCGAATGCGTTATGGAGTAACCGAGTTATCTCCAGAGCATAGAGGTGGAGCTTCATAATGCGTCAATACAGTTGTGTTCAAAGAATCTCTCTGCCTTAGAGCAGGGATCACATGTTGGCAAAGCAGATCACACTTGATATTTCTGCGTAAGTAGAAAAAACTAACGATCAAAGTTCTAAAACAATTTATTGGACTGTTCAATTAACCAAAACAAATTCTCCAAGTATAACACCAGCACAAAACAGTGATCTGTCTTCGAATCACAACTACATACAAGAATAAGATAGAAAACAACTGAAATAATTTCCCACTAGTCTCCGCCAGAGACTTCTCCGATATACCAAGCCTAATCTAGAGATCAGCGAGAAGATCCAAGCCGGGCTGCCGGGGCGGCAGCTATCCAAGTCTGCTGGCGGTCGATGAACTGCCGATGTGCGGCCGAGCGCCGGCCTTATAGCGCTTCGGCGGATGAGTACCTCGGAACTATTTTCCATCACGTGGTTTGACGTGTGAAAGTAGTTCCGGGATCTGCAGTGACCACTTCGTTATGTTTGTGTGGGCCGGTAGTGGCCCCGGGTGGCCACTGGTGTCTTTGCTGTGGTGTTGTTTGTTGACGTTGTGGTTGTTGCTGTTTCCGTTCATCAATATTGCCTGTCGGTTGTGTAGTGCTTCGGTGTGCTTGCGAGGCGGGCAACCCGCGGCTGCAGGCTGTCAGTTTGGTTACTGATACTCTAGGCGCCGTTATGTCTGGTCGAGAAGGCCAAAGCAACACTAACGCGTGCCGTTCACGCTGCTTGTTACGTGTTCTTCCATCAAGATTGTAATCTGTTCTCTAGAATTCCACACTGGTCACATCTAAATCTATATGGCGAATGATTGTGACGAAGTTAATCAAGCATGATCTCTGATAGTCAACTTTTAGTAGTCCATTGTTGGAATTCTCAATGATATTTGAGGCCTTTTGTCCGATATCTCGTCGCAAGAATAGGTGGAGGCATCATCCATTGCCCTAGAGCGCCATTTACAGCAAGACACACGGACCAGTTGAGTAATCTATTTGCACAAGCTGCTCCACTGACTTACGTCAATCGGATTTCACGCGCCAGTAATCGATGTCCTCTTTGAAACGGAATGAACCATAGAAATGCCGTACAGGCCAGAATCGGTAGGTCATCAGGCGAAACTTTCGAGAGCACTGAGGCAATCGTTCTACCAACGAACCAGGTTGCAGATACCCATTCGGCAAAATACAGTGTCCTGTTGCTTGAAGAAGTCCGTAAATGATTGCTGCACATCCACGTTGGACACCATACCTCACAAGTGGCTTGTAATCAAATTGCGTGCTTATGGAATATCGTCTCAGTTACGCGAGTGGATTCTTGATTTCCTGTGAGAGAGATCACAGGTCGTAGTTATTGACGGGAAGCCATCGAGTAAAACAGAGGTGATTTCTGGCGTTCCTCAAGGTAGTGTTATAGGCCTTCTGCTGTTCCTTGTCAATGTAAACGATTTAGGAGACAATCTGAGCAGCAGTCTTAGGTTGTCTGCAGATGATGCTGTCGTTCACTGCCTGGTAAAGTCGTCAGAAGATCAGAACAAATTGCAAAATGGTTTAGAATATATAACTGTGAGTGTGAGTTCATCCACATGAGTGCTAATTAGAATTCGTTGAACTTCAGTTACACGATAAATCAGTCAGATCTAAAGGGCGTAAATTCAACTAAATACCTAGGAATTACAATTACCAAGAACTTAAATTGAAAAGACCACACAGAATGTGTTGTGAGGAAGGCGAAACAAAGACTGCATTTTATTGGCTGAACACTTACAAGAGATACAGATCTACTACCCCTGTCCACCCTTTTTTGGAATACTGTTACGCGGTGTGGGATCCTTACTAAGTAGGGTTAATTGAGTAAATCGAGAATGTTCAAGAGAGGACAGAGCGTTTTGTGTCATCCAGAAATGGGGAAGAAAGTGTCACAAACATGGTAAAGGTTTTGAGATCAGTATTATTTAAACAAGGGCGTTTCTCGTTGCGGCGAGATCTTTTCGCGAAATCTGTATCACAAACTTTCTCTTCCGACTGCGAAAAAATTATGATGACGCTGACCGACAATCATCATTACAAAATAAGGGAAATCAGAGCCTGCACAGAAAGATATGGGTTTTCGTTCTTTCGCTTGCTGTTCGAGAGTGTAATAATAGAGAATTGTTGTGAAGGTGGATCGATGAACCCTCTGCCAGCCACTTAAGGGTGATCTGCAGAGTATCCACGTAAATGCAGATGTCGATGCAGAAAGGAATCGTCGACCCTTCAAGGCCTTTTTTAAGAGACCGAAGGCGTGATAATGGCATGGGGAGAGGCCAGAATTAGAGACTTGGTGCCAGAGCGTCTCACACTTGAGTTCGCGTAACTTCCGCGTTACGACATTTGCTGCATGGGGACGTCAGACATCATGAAGCAACACTGAACTTGGCGCCCCAAACACATTCTTCCTTCTCCGATTGATTTCTACCGGTGTTTGTCCTTCGGAAGCCTAGAAAAGAATATCAGCACGCTGGTTCTATTTAGACGCATTTGATAACTCCATTGCCTACGTTCCCCCATTTACCGCACGCACTTCACAAATATACAAATGTCACACTAATCTATTGCCTATATCGGTGTTTGACCACCAGCATCATTGTCGCGCTATATTGCATACACGCTGCAGCAATGCCATCCAAAGGAAAATCTTTGACCGCCCCTTATAGATTTAAGAAACGATGCTAGATCTAAATGCCCATAGGTTATAAGCGATTTGGCTCCCGCTTCTTCCAATAGTGGGCAGCAGAGAACATATTCATACGAACATTTCACGAACTTCACCATTTCATATGTTGTACGGCCCCCAACCCCACCTGTCTCGGAAACCGATAACCATACCTTTTTTCAACACAGGAAAATCGCTTCTCTAGCTCATGACAACACGGAGCGAAATACGTATAGACGACCTGTCACCCCCACTCTGTCAACTTCCGGCACGTGACATGTGTCACGAGTTACGCGCTGTTGACGTCACATCTAGGAGGTGGTTGTGTCAATATGAACTGACAGCTGAAAATTCGTTTTTCAACGTTCACTGCCCGAACGACACCGATGCAGAGACAGAGAGGTAACTTATTTGGATAAGGCCTGGAATGGAAGCCACTAATGCTAAATATTTATATGGATGCACTGAAATTTCTTGATATTTGATCAAGAAAAAGACTCCTCTGGCTCAATCAATGTGCCCATACGATCGGGGAAAGAATTGATAATTATCAGTAGTTTGGGTAGAATTTGAAGAATAATTCACGTGCTGTCGACTTAGCAATTTTAATTCTACGAAGAGACTAAATCCTAATCGAATATAAAACAGAAACGGCCGAATACAACGACAAAAATGTAATTACCTTTTGCATCACACGTGAACAGATAAATGGGCACAGGGGATACTGGTAAACATTCCTCACGCTAACGAATCCACGTGACTACCAGTCCTAAAATTGGGTTATAGTAAATTCAGTTACCTAGATGGTTGTGTGCTAAACTCTTCGATTTTAACATGGACGTGTGCCTCCTGTGCATAGCAATTACCAGAATATAGTTAGAAAATTCGCGTCTCAGATCTTGGACGCTCACCTAATGGAGAGGAGGAAGGGCATTGCTGCTAGAAATCGATAACAATTTCATTTCGGGCAGATATTAGTTTACACTTCCGATAATATATATAAGAAAATTGTAGACGTGAAAAACATGAACAAACGCCGCTAACGGAATTCGTATTACATTGTGCCAAATACATCAAACGAAAAAATACTTGAACTATTAGAAGCCCGAAATACAGAGGCTTTTTGCGGCACAGACATACATCACATATGTGATCAAAAGTATCCGGACATCTGGCTGAAAATGACCTGCAAGTTCGTGGCATCCTTCACCCGTAATGCTGGAATTCAATATGGTGTTGGCCCACCCTTAGCCTTGATGACAGATTCCACTCTCTCAATCAGGTGCTGGTAGGTTTCCTGGGGAGTGACATCCCATTCTTCACGGAGTACTGCAGTGAGAGGAGGCATGGATGTCGGTCAGTGAGTCCTGGCACGAAGTCGGATTTAAAAAACATCCCAAAGGTGTTCTATAGGATTCAAGTCAAGACTTTGTGCAGGCCAGTCCATTACAGGAGTGTTATTGTCAGGTACCACTCTGCCACAGGCCATGCATTATGAACAGGTGGACGGCAGCTGTGACCGAGCTGTTCTAGGCACTTCAGTCCGGAACCGCGCTGCTGCTACGGTCGCAGGTTCGAATCCTGCCTTGGGCATGGGTGTGTGTGATGCCCTGTAACAGTTCTGCCACTAAATGTAACTCGGTTTTCTCTTTTGATGCTAGTTAATTGTCAGGATGAGCATTACTGCAAAGGAATTTGATTCTAAAGCATTATGTCAGGGTGAAAATACTAAATTAATTAATTTTTCTCTCTTAACAACATGTGGGCAGGGTGGGTTTTTCCTTGGCTCGGGTATGAGGTAGAATGAAACAGTATTTCTACATAAGATAACTTTTATTGAAGATTTGGACAACTGTTTACTTACTCGATGTTCTGGCTAGGAGAACGGCAGCTGTGTCGTTTGCTTGGCCTTCTGCTGCGGCAGCGGCGGCGTCTGATTACGCGTGGCGGTGTGTATCCCGCGTCGCCGTCTCGCCCAGTTGACTGGAGATGCGCAGCGCGAGGTGGCTCGTTTAATTATTGCGAGCGAAGTCGTGCATCGGATGGTGATACCTTAGATGTGACGTCCCAGTGTTTCTCTTCTCTAAGCGGCCGCGTGTGTTGTGCGTCGGCCAGCGGAGCGGCGAGGCAGGGGAAGGCCAGTGTCGTGGACTCGAACAACGGACTCCCGCTTGCCAGTCTTCGGCTGTCAGGTCATCATCCTAGCTCACAGGTGACTGCTGATGTGCGGCCGTCTCCTTCCCGTCCTCACGAGTCACCCGGGTACGTAAAAATCAGACTTCAAATACCTTTTAACTTCTGTCTTCCGGCGCCGAGGCTGCTGCTTGCTATTCCACTACAGTGGCGGACTTTGTGCGTCTGTGCATGATGTAGTCTTTTCTTGCATGACAGTCTTCAGCACCGACTCTTCCTTCGGCTGTCGGGCCCACTGCATCTCGCGTATTTATTCACTTCAGTTCACTGGAGGTGAACGACTTCACGGTCATTACCTCGTCTGTCACGTTGAAAAGCTTCTCGAAGAATCTTCTTAACGTCGGTCATTGGCTCTTGGAATGTAGGCGAGGGCCTTTGATCACATGTGACAACTGAGAAACACATGAGCCGGTCATTGCCTCTTCTGTCACGTTGAAAAGCTTCTCGAAGAGTCTTCTTAACGTCGGTCATTGGCTCTTGGAATGTAGGCGAGGGCCTTTGCTCACATGTGACAACTGAGAAACACGTGAGCCGGTCGGGCGATGCCCTGACGGCTGAATAGCAGCGTCCGCTTATGTGGAACTTGCTGACTTCACGGTCATTGACTCTTCTGCTCTGCTGTTCTGCCTGCTGTTTGCCAGTATGTAACTCTCTAAACTAAACCGAGTTTTTCATTTATATTCTAATTTCTACTTCACTTTGATTTCATTAATTTATTTACTTAAGTACCACTCAACAGCCCTTAGGTTAGTTAGGTTTAACTAGTTCTAAGTCTAGGGGACTGATGACCTCAGATGTTAAGTTACACAGTGCTTAGAGCCATTTGAACGAAAAGCTGCTCGATCGTGTTGAAAGATGCAATCGCCATCCCTGAATTGCTCTTCAACAGTGGCAAGCAAGAAGGTGCTCAAAACATCAGTGTCGGCCTGTGCTGTGATAGTGCCAGGCAAATATCAAGGGGCCATGAAAGTACGACCATACCATAACACCAGCGTATCAGAATTTTACTGTTGGCATTACACACGCTGGCAGATGACGTTCAGCGGGAATTCGCCATACCCACAACTTGCCATCGGACCGCCACATTGTCCACCGTGATTAGTCACTCCACACAACGTTTTCCACTGTTCAATCGTCCAATGTTTACGCTCCTTACATCAAGCGAGGCGTCGTTTGGTATTTACCGGCGTGATGTGTGGCTTATGAGCAGCCGCTCGACCATGAAACATAAGTTTTCTCACCTCCCACCTAGCTGTCGTAGTACTTGCAGTGGGTCCTGATGCGGTTTGGAATAATGTATGATGGTCTGGGTAGATGTCTGCCTATAACACATTATGACCCTCTTCAAGTGACAGCGGTCTCTGTCAGTCAACAGATGAGGTCGGCCTGTACAGTTTTGTGGTTTACGTGTCCCTTCATATTTCCACTTCACTATCTCATCGGAAACAATGGACCAAAGGATGTTTAGGAGCGAGTAAATACCGCGTCAGGCGTATGACACAAGTGACACCTAATCACCTGAGCACGTTCGAAGTCCGTGAGTTCCGTGGAACATCCCATTCTGCTCTCTCACGACGTCTAATGACTACTGAGCTCGCTGATATAGAGGAGCTGGCAGTAGGTGGCAGCACAATGCACCTAATATGAAAGATGTATGTTTTTGGGGCACCCGGATACTTTTGATCACATAGTGTATTCATATAAACAACTGGAGGAAACTCTGTCACGCGAAGAGCCGGTCGACAAACAGTGGGCATATGAAAGTTGAAATGTGGCCTTTGACCTATGAAAAACCAGGACAAAAATTTTGACAGGATAGACAATTAACTAAAAATATTCCGTGAAGATAAATGGCGTAACGCGTCTGAGAAGTATATTTACAGTGGAGGAGGATAAAAATATTTGATTCTTAAAACGAATGATTATTACTTGCAGTGGAAAACTGCCACACCAAGAACCTTGACCAAAGTAAGAATTTTTCAAAAACAAAGACAACACTACACAAATATCGCTTCTGGTAATATAACTAAATAGCAACTCAGTTTAAGAGATCCTGTATATATTTGGCCAGTAAGGACTGAATGCAGCCTTTCTGTGAGAGAAAACCTGAATGGTCAGCAGAGTGTGAAAGCTGAGAGGTTACACGAAGCAGAGAGGTTATCTCTCACTGCACAGTAACAGAATTGTAAGCATAAAACCAAGAAATACTGTTGTTATTTAAATATACTGATGGAGTGTTGTGGTTCTGGGCATGGTGTATAAAACTACACTTCCCGGAAAACAATGCCTTCAGTGGCGACAGGTGGACGCGGAGTGGTTGTAGGGTCGGTGATTCATTTGTCACGGTCATCGGAGATCAGATGGCGCTTAGGAGGACTGTCTGTGCGCTCTCTGTTTTGACTCCATATTTAGTGGCAAATGGCTCTGAGCACAATGGGACTTAACTTCTGAAGTCATCAGTCCCCTAGAACTTAGAACTACTTAAACTTAAATAACCTAAGGACATCACACGCATCTATGCCCGAGGCAGGATTCCAACCTGCGACCGTAGGGGTGGCGCGGTATCCAGACTGTAGCGTCTAGAACCGTTCGGCCACCCCGGCCGACCCATATTTAGTAACCGTCCTGAGATTAGAGCTGAAAATTAATTCTAGAGCACAAACAGGCCCTGCCGACGAGTACGCACTTTTATGGAACAACTGCAGTCATTTGAAAGCAGTCGCACTGTAGGCCTGCGGGAAGATGGATGGACGTATCAAAGGATTGCTACACATGGGCACAGTGTATCGGTAGAGGGTCTCTGCCTTCTGCAGTTGTCTGTGAATCATTCCCACAACCGGACACCAGGTCATGAACATCCGCGTACTACACATATGCGGAAAGATTGACACACTGTGCCAGCAGCGGTGGCCGACCGGACATCATCCAGGGAAGAAAGAAGGGCACCAAGGACCATTGGGAACCATGTGATCGCAAGCCGAAAACAATGCTACAAATGCGAAACGTTGCGTATCAAAATGGCTTCTGCAGATGATGTACGATGCAAGCAACCTGCCGTCATTGAATTTCTCACTGCAGAGAAAGAAGCTGTGGGGAATACTGACAAACGCTTGTGGAAAGTCTATTGAGCATCTGCAGTCGACAGAAGTACAGTTAGCAGCTGGTCACGGAGGGTGAAGTCATCATAAGGCGGTTCGGCGGAGCTCCACAATTCGCTGAGGTCGGGGAGACCATACAAGGCTGACACACCGGAAATGTTGCGGCGAGATGATGATGTCATTCTCGAGGACAGAAGCATTCATGGAAAACATTTTGAGGACTTTTAGAAGGTGATTCACACAGTGAAGCACTGGCCTGCCGACTGGACAAGGATTGCTTCCGATAGGGCATACACGCCCTGGTTTGGCGCTGGAGGAAGACCAGAGAACGGGATGGAGATTACATGAAGATATAGGGTAATGTGTAATTCTCATTATGTTCAATAAGTAATTGTTGAAGAGAAAATGTGGTGCATTACTTTCTGGGCAACCTTCGTATAACGTCGGCAGACACCGTTCTGAGCTGTCGAACTGAGACGACGACCTGCGCTGACGAACCGGCTTCCGAGCTCTGTCGTCCTTTATAGTGCCGGGTAAGGCGTTGGTGTCGTGTAGTCTTCCCGAAGAGGGGAGGTGCGGCGCCTGCCTTACTGGCGACACCGTTCCGGGTCCGTTGGCGGGCTGTTGATGGTCAATGCACGAGTGGTGTCTCAAGATGACATCACAACTTGACTTGTCAGTAATATGATCTTCTAGATCTACATGGATACTCTGCACATCACATTTAAGTGCACCGTCTTCACAATCCTCTATTATTCCAATCTCGTATAGCGAAGGGAAAGAACGGACACCTATATCTTTACGCACGAGATCTGGTTTCACTTATTTCATCATGATGATCGTTTCTCGCTATGTAGGCCGACGTCAAAAAACTATTTTCGCATTCCGGGAACAAAATTGGTGATTGGAATTTCGTGGGAAAATTCTTCCGCAACGAAAGACGCCGTAGTTTTAATGATGTCCATCCCAAATCCTGCATCATTTCAGTTACACTCTCTACCTTATTTCACGATAATACAAAACGTGCTGCCCTACTCTGTTGGCCGATGTGGTCCGTCAGTCCTATGTGGTAAGGATCCCATACCGTGCAGCAGTGTTCTAAAAGAGGACGGACAAGTGTAGCGTAAGCAGTCTCTTTAGTAGATCTGTAAGATTTTCTAAGTGTCCTGCCAGCAAAACGCAGTCTTTCCTTAGTCTTCCGCACAACATCTTCTACGTGTTTCTTCCAATTTATGTTGTTCGTAATTGTAATTCCTAGGTATTTAGTTGAATTTACGTCCTTCACATTTGACTGATTTATCATGTAACCGAAGTTTAATGGTTTCCTTTCAGCACTCATGTGGATGACCCCACACTTTTCATTATTTATGATCAATTTCCAATTTTCACACCATACAGATATCTTTCGTAAATCGTTTTGTCATTTATTTTAATCCTTTGATGACTTTACTGGTCGATAAACGACAGCGTCATCTGCAAACAACATAAGATGGCTGCTCAGATTGTCTCCCAAATCGTTTATATAGATAAGGTAAAGCGAAGGGCCTATAACACTACCATGGCGACCGCTAGAAATCACTCCTGTTTCACTCGATGACTTTCCGTCAGTACTACGAACTGTGACCTCTCTGACAGGAAAGCCACATAACTGAGAGATATTCCATAAGCACGCAAATTCATTACAAGCCGCTTGTGTGGTGCAGTCTCAAAAGCCTTCCGGAAATCCAGAAATACGGAATCGATCTGAAATCCCTTATCAATAGCACTCAACACTTCATGTGAATAAAGAGCTAGTTGTGTTTCACAAGAACGATGTTTTCTAAACCCATGTTGACTGTGTGTCAATAGACAGTTTTCTTTGAGGTTCCTCGAGCGAACGGTTGTATGTGATTGTTAAGTATGGAGCTAATGCATCAGCATTCTCCGAAGGGAACCTAATTGGTATACAGTCTGGACCAGCAGACTTGCTTTTTTTAGTGATTTAAGTTGCTTCACTACATATCTACATCTACGTTGCTCATGTTGGCACCGGTTCTTGATTCGAGTTCTGGAATATCTACCTTGCACTTGAGAGTGTTGCAGTTTTTCTTTCAGGCAGCGTAACTCCATTTTAGAAACGGGGTAAATTGTTAAGACATTAAACGAACTTAGTTCGTTAGCAAATGTCACGTTTTACACGGTAACGAGACTTTCTGTTTCAAGGTACAAGATGATTCACGACTAACGAAGTACGGCGTAGCCGCCCACAAATTATGTAACTAGTTCTTAAAATGTACAGAATTTTACTCACCATAAAACCCTGTAGCTGAACAGTTAACAATATCTTCCAGATAGGTATAATATATTGTGGAGCACTTAAGGTGATCTGGAGGTGCCTATGCTGCCCATGTTAAAATCACTATGTTTGAGGAACATTTATGAATAAACTACCAAATAGAAAAATTTGAATTTTTTTTTTTACATATACAGTGGATTTTGGAGTATCTTTTCTAGTTTCCTTCCAATTATTTTTTTATTAATGACCCAATTTTTTTTACAAATAATTGCTTTATAATTAAACTGAAATGAAACTGCTGAACATATTGCCAAATGGCTGTGTTACAATGTAAGTTTGACCACTAGGAGTGCTGTATAAAAATTTCATCTCTCTAGCTTGAGTGGATTTTGAGAAAATGTTCCTTATATTCTAAAAATTCTAATTTACGGGAAATGGCTATCAATGTTTCTCAATACATTCCTGCACTATAGGATTGATTATCAGGGTCTTCTTCTTCATCCTCCAAAAGCTTCCTCTTCTGTCTTCTTTTCTGGCCTGTTGTTCCGTCATACTTCATATGCCTTTCTCTTCTTTCTGCTCCTCTTATCCTTTCTCTGTCAATATTTCTTAGTGTTCGTACAGTGTTCACCCCAGCTGTAAATCCTAATGCCTTCAGAAGTTCACACTTCACACTGTTCCCTTGGTTGTAGCTTGCTATTGCATCATAAATGCCAAAGTGGAGTGTTTTTATGCTTACAAACACCCTTTTAGGAATCACTTTCCAAATCAAATTGTTTACGCTCTCATTAGGATTCTGCGTCTTTCCGTGTAGACATTTGTGTAACAATTCTGGCTGTGCTAAGTCATGAATAATTGGTTTTATTGCATTTATCACAGCTGCTGGCAAACCATGTTTGTGATCATAGTCCTTTTTTGCATTATATTTGCACCAGGAATCTTTTGGGCACAGGCTGTGTTGAGGGTATTCATTGGAAGAGGCAGTATGAAGGAACAATGCCCACACTGCTTTTTGCATGTCACTAACATTATTAGTATTTTGCCTTATAGCATACACATAGTATCTCTGTAGACGTTCAATCACCTCATCAGTAAGCCTGCCTGTCCCTCCTATTGTCTTTCCATCACAGAGCTTACTTGAACCCAAAGTTTGTTTGAGCCTTCGAAGCCGTGCACCCATACGCTTTTGCACATGCCCAATGCATTCCAACTTTTCAACTACAAATTCATTTCCATATGGTTTCAGTTCCTCTATAGTCTTGAAACCTTTGGAGTCACCATCCACAAGGTAGTATTTGCTAGAAGATGTCACAGGGCTATGGCCGGCCATGTGTTGCTTAGCAGAAGAACGCACTGTTTCAGTAATTGTAGTATCGCAACTTGGTATTAGTGTTAATTTTCTTTTCCCTACATTCTTCCTCTTCTTATACACACGGTTACTAAAACGTGGCATCGTAACCAGAACAACGCTTTACACAAGAAGTATAATACTACCAACAACAGGCGCAACACTGAACTAATTCGAAAAGGTAAACAGCAAAGAGACGATGTTCCACGCTTGTCACAGAAAACAATGTAGTCAACCCTTGCACACTCGCTGTATGCGTAACAGGCCGAGAAAATCCCAAGCAGCTCGCCAGGAAGCCACGAGAGGGTGTTAGATGCATTCAGCGGCCCCCCATTTCCTCTGCAGGCGTGGGGGAAAATGGTAATAACTCCCCTTCTAGGGCGAATAGAACAATAATTCAAAGTTTACATGAAAGAGAAATGTTCCAATTAATTTTCGGTAGCAAAAAAATCGTAATTTTTTCGATTTGACCACCTCCGGCTCCCCTTAAGTGTTCACAAACGCTGCTCAAAACAGAACCTCTTGTCTCCAACGAAACCTGTAGAAAATGCGGAAAACTGCTTACGGCAGCTTCTAGTGCACATTATTTCATGTAGTTCTAAAGTCGGTCATTGTATTGAATCAACGACTAGGGAACATCATGTGTTCCCAGATACACTTTCCTCTAGGTGTAACACTCTTTGAAATGCTTTCAAAGACTTTGAGATAAACTGTATCCCGGCGTAAAAGTAACGTGAATGTTTCACAGGAGTCGCTTCGGATGGTGTTATTAAACTGCACGGTATTTCTACGAGGCAGCTTGACGTCGTCTTCATGTGCCTGTTTTCCACCTCCTCCCCGCAGGGATACGAGATGTCATGTTTGACGCTTTCCTGACGTAAAATCTGCACCTGCAGATGGCAAGTAGCTTCCTCGTGGACTCATTGTGCAGTTTACACAGCACCATCCGATCCAAGGCTATGATCCATTCAAGCATGTAGATTAAGGAAACTTCCGGTATCCATTAGAAAATCCGTCTGGTCTTTCTTTCATTTTACAATTGTTATTACGTACATGAAAATGTTTTGTTAGTAACATACTTTTATATTGCTCCGACTTAGGAATCTGGAATAGAAATTATTTAGCAATCATACATAAACAAAATATATAGAAGAGATATGAGATTCTCTGCACACAGAAGAGCAAGAGTAAAGCTTTTAGTGCTAAATATCCAGCCCAACAAAAATTTTCCTGGGTAATTGGCCTCAAAAGTTGCCTGTTCATTCGGTACTTTCATTTCTCCTCATTACACCGTACTTTGCTTTTAGTAGATCGCGATATTTGTACCTGCAATACCTTACGTACTTCTGCTATAATTACTTTCTATAATAAAAAAAACTGCAGCAATCTCTTTGCATCTTCACTGACGCTAGTCAGCGTGTTCAACCGATGGAAATTACTATGAGTTCCTTCTTATTTGAAGGAATATTCGCCAATCTAGTCTACGTTCTTTCCAGGATCCGGTTGGGTGACTACTTCTGGAAATGTGTTTGGAGAAAGGACTGTCCTTGTCTGATGGAGATGCATTCTGTTGCAGAAATTCTACAATGATTAAGGAATTGGTCGAGACTATTTCAGTTTGATTTCTGTAGTAAAACGTAGTTAGAAAGGGGAGTGTGTTTTGACATCGCCTGACTATGATTATTCCGCGAATAGGTCGGAACCGTATGCCTGTGCTTAGTAAAATGGAAGTTAATCTATTTCTTTCGGATTTCTTCAATAATTCGGTTATTATTCTTTGTATTGAAGCACTAGATCGTTCACACTGCACAATTGGTTTCTTGTTGAACTTTCTCGATCCACAAATAATTAGGTCTCATCGTAAATCAAATATTGAATTCCGATCTCGCAAGACTCTAGTGACTAGTAAGTTTTGTTTGCATGCTACTAAGCTCCATGTCCTGGCAAGGTAGGTCGATGGGTGCTCATGCCCATATAGCTTGTTACACATCGTGCGAATAGATGTCAAACATTACTGTGATATTACAGAATAATGTAACTGATAATTTACATTTTGGCTCTGATGTTTTAATACTCTTTTGTTCGCCAAAGCATATTACGAAACTGACAAAACATCGTCATAGCACATATAGACGCTGTAAGTAGAAAGCAAAGCTAACATAAGTCCAATTTGGTTCATCGCCTTTAATGTTCAGAGCTCGCCTTGGTTATGCAGGTCGATTTCCTTCCGGTTGTGCTGAATAACGGAAGTACGCGCGCGGTCGCGCTTGTGTGTGTGTGTGTGTGTGTGTGTGTGTGTGTGTGTGTGTGTGTGCGCGCGCGCGCTCTTGTGACTGTTTCTATTAATCTTTACGAATCAGATAGCGTCCCACGTTGTTTTTTGGTGACATGAGAATTCCACATTTTGCCTAGCGTGAAGGTTTCAGTGATTTAATGTTACAAGTTATGGGGGCTGTCTTTGCTTCACCTCACATGGAACGTCTTTATACATATTGAGCAAATTTCACACTTCGAATTCTTGGCTGTGAGATAACTTACAACACTTATCTTGAGATCAGTCACATACTGAATACGTACCGACCGTATGTGGAACAATCTAAAGAACATTATCTGGGGAAACGAGAAATGAAATGAGAATGAAATTTTATATCATAGCTATGACGGTTTTGCTTTACTGCTCGGATACATGGATGGCGAGTGCTAAACGTCTCAGTGAGACACAGCAATCAGGAACGAGACTGCAGAGATCTACGGCAGGCCTCACGACACTGGATGGATTTAGAGGTGACGAAAATAAAGAGAGAGGGTTCCAATTCTGAATTGAATGCAGAACACCGAAATACAATATAGCAGTGGCTGTGTTGTTCAAAAATACGGCGCAATGTGGTACTGTGGCAACTACAGTCATTATGAACTACATGAAATGTATTCACAGTTTCGAATATGAGAAACATGTGTGCACGTCCAAAGGAATAGTGCATCGTACTTCTGAAGAACACGGGGACTGCAATGTCGTATCTATCCGCCGAAAAGGGCAAACGACTTCCAATTAAAATGTCTCCCCCGTACGGGAATATGCATAATGAGCGTACGAGTGCAGATGTAGACATGTAATTCAAGACTTACGGAAGTCTGGATCTGGCTGCAAGTAGTGCTCGGATAGCCTCATGGTAAGGCGACCGCTGGCAATAAGCGGGAAATCTAGGTTCGAGGGTCGGCACTAGATGTCACTGTTGTCATTCAGTTACACAGGATGTAAATTTTAAGTTGACAAACCAGAATAACTCGAAAAATAAGCTTCACACGAACAAATGTGTAGAATCCAAAGTTGATTATTTTTGAGGGGGACATCTGCTGGTGCTAAAATTAGCCCGCCACCCCAGCCCTCTGCGGGAAGCAACTTTAAAATTTCAAATGGGAACACACAGTCTTTATCATAACGAGATTCTACATAAAAAACTACGTAAATTTTGTTTTAAACATTTGTTTTAATTCTTGGTAGTTGGCGCTGTAATTCAAGAAAATCCAAGTTCTCATTTTTGCGCGGAAAATGGTTACGGATAAATAAGAAGTGAGTCCCACGAAACAAACAAAACTTATCCGAATCTGCGGAAAAAATTAATATTTGGGTCAACATTTGTAAAATTCTATTTCTCCCTCTCAAACCGGACCCTATGGGGAGAGGGGGGAGTTTTAGTTTTAGCGATTCAAAATTTACGAAGTAAATAAGTACTTTTTTTATTTATTCGTAACCATTGTCCACTCAAAAATGAGAACATGGATTTTCTTGAATTACAGCGCCAACTACCAACAATCAAAACAATTATTTAAGACAAAATGTACGTAGTTTGTTGTGTAGAATCTGATTCTGCAATAAAAAATAAAGGTTCCCATTTGAAATTTTAAACTTGCCTCCTGCCCCAAGCCCAGGGGGCTGGGGTGGCGGACTAATTTCAGCACCAGCGGATGTCCCCCTCGAAAGTAATCAGCTTTGGATTCTATACATTTTTTCGTGTGAAGCTTATTTTTCGAGCTATTCTGGTTTGTCAACTTGAAATTTACACCTGTATAGCTGATAGCTGTCCATATTCTGAATTGCGAATACATTTCATGTGACGTCAAAAATAGTTTTATCATTGCCGAGGAATCGACAACAGCTTCCTTTGTGCGAGAAACAAGCGAATCGCTTACTCCTTAGAAGAAGAAGAAGAAGAAGAACAAGAACAAGAAGATACAGGTGGAGCCCACGCCAAGCACACTGTATTTAGTTGGATTTTTGCGCACATGGCATGCAGTGTGAGAGACGCTACGCCGTGGACTCACCGCTGTCGCCGTTGTAGTTGATGTCGTCCCCGTCCTCTCGCCGCCACATGACGTAGGGCTCGGGGTAGCCGACCGCCTTGCACGTGAGCGTCACGTTCGCCGCCTCGCGCACCACCATGTCCGTGCTCGTCTCCCGGTCCACGATGCTGGGCGGCACTGCAACAGCCACGGTCTCTAAATGGTCTGAACGGCATCCGTAAGTATATATGCCGTACTAGAACACGTTACAACGAAATGAATCTTAAAAGTGCGGAGTTATTGTATTCTAAAGTCAAAGTAGTCTTATTCTTACCGAATAAGCGTAGGGAAGCAGATGCAGTAAACCTGCATTTCAGTCTAGTCAACTAGTCGAGGTGGTTTGCCATTGTCTTTTTCCGATGTCCTGTGAAGTGTGAAGCGTGTACCTGTGTCGTGTGATGAGTGCTTCTAGAATGTAATGTCGGGTTTGTGTCGTTATGGATAGAAGGAGGTGAGAAAGTGAAACCAGGCACTGGCAGATAGACCACACCTCTAGATATGCACCAAGAGCTCTAAACCTTAATGTCCGCTTCTGAAGGACAGATCGCACGACTTAGTGTCACAAGACATGGACCGTAATCCAGAACAATGGCGCATTTTAACACCTATAGGATAAGTGAGAACGTCGCCTTCGCTCCAGATACCAGGGTACAACATTGTTATCTTCTCTGGTTTCGGCTCGGAGCTAGAAAGGGCTGCCATTCCTCTACAGACGTATTGATGTCTTGTTGAAAATGTTCCCCAGCAGATAACAAACTGTTACAAAGGCCAAGTGTGGACACATATCAAATCAACGTCTGCTATTTTATGGCCAGCCGGAGTGGCCGAGCGATTCTAGGCGCTACAGTCTGGAACCGCGCGACCGCTACGGTCGCAGGTTCGGATCCTGCCTCGGACATGGACATGTGTGATGTCCTTAGGTTAGTTAGGTTTAAGTAGTTCTAAGTTTTACGGGACTGATGACCTTAGAAGTTAAGTCCCATAGTGCTCACAGCCATTTGAACCATTTTGCTATTTATTTTATATGTCCGCAGCTCGTGGTCGTGCGGTAGCGTTCTCGCTTCCCACGCCCGGGTTCCCGGGTTCGATTCCCGGCGGGGTCAGGAGTTTTCTCTGCCTCGAGATGACTGGGTGTTGTGTGATATCCTTAGGTTAGTTAGGTTTAAGTAGTTCTAAGTTCTAGGGGACTGATGACCATAGATGTTAAGTCCCATAGTGCTCAGAGCCGTTTGAACCATGTTTTTGCTATTTTATGTCCGGATATTTTTGATCAGACAATGCATTATTATCATCAGTATTTCAACCTACATAATTCTAGGATACTATTATTTCTTACCTGATCTGTTATTCATCGTATCTGAATTTGGTAATTATACATACTCAACTTTTCTTCGAAACGATGTCTTCCTATTGTACTATAATCTATGGATAGCGGTCATCTATCGCTGAAACAACCGATTCTCTGTTGTCTTGCTTCATTTACGCCATTTTAATCCGACTATGAAAAACCGCTCAGAATAACCGCTTTACGAAGTAACCAACTTTTTGTTCTTCTGTTCCTATTATTTCCTGACATAAACATAGAAATCGAACAAAGATTGAAATCTGTTGACTGACTCAGTGTAAAGATACAGAGAATCCAAATATTAAATTAAATATGCAATATACAACAAAACCTAGTGCGTCCAGTATTCGCAGTGTTTCTCGAAGGTGATACATGGTTGACTACTACCAAAATCACAAGTATTCTCCTACTGATTCTAATTTTTTAAACTCTGCGCAAAAATTGTGTTACAACCGGAGTTCATAGAATTACGCGGACGCTAGGAATAGTCGGTGCTAAGGGGTGAAAACGGAAGTTGAACAATTCTATTTTTAGTGTTAGTTTATCCATTTTGGAGGGCTACAAGCACATAGTGAAATGTTATCTAGACACTTGCAGCAGATCAGCTGTTTTCTATTTTAATTGTAAACTACGAATGAAGGGTTAAGTGTTACGTTTTTTTCTGTGTACTACGTCAAAAGCTGGTTGTGGTTCATATAGCTTTTAATCTTTTAAAGCAAAATGAGCCTTGTACTTCATTTCGGAAAATATTTCCAGATTAGCATGGCGCTATTCTGTAGCACAACTGATGTCCGACGACGATAGTGAGAAAGTACCATATAGACAATATGGAAGAAAGTTTTTCACGCTGTATGTACACGCGTACCATCTAATAGGCTATGCCATATGGTAACAGGTACATTATTGTCTCAGCAATTCTGTACCAGTTTCTATGCCATATGTTTATTGTTTGCTTCTGTCGGCATTGTTATTAAACTAGCACTGAAATTTTTTCCCGTTTTGTGTAATAACACAATATTTCAAAACAACGCTAATTTTATGAATAAAAATATTCATTCCTTAAAAAAAGTTTATTTAAAAACTTAAAATTTTAGCGCTACTGCTATGACTGATATTTAGATTTTTCTACGCAGTTTTTAGCAAAAGAATAAAAAGAACTGTTATAACTAAGACCAAGAAAATGCCGAGAAACACCGGTTATTCAGAAATAAAGTACCAATATCGGTCGGTTTTTCCCATACCTACGTACTATAATCTACATATCGTTCTATGAAGATGATAATATAGTGTCATTAACTTCTGTTGAAACCTCTACATGCAATTTATCAAAACTGGACTTACTTGTGACACGCTGGTTAGACCAAATAGACTTAAAATTTTAAAATAAATCGAAGGCATAGTAATTTGTGTTTACCATTTGACAGTGAAACTGACATTCCCCGTAAGACTTACTCTGTAATTACAATAAATGGTACATTAAACACTGTTTATTTTGTAATAGATAGTGAAGTTCTTATCTCTGTAATCTTCTCGAAACAGGATTAGAACCAAATTATCATTAATTTTTAAAAATTGTTTAACAGATCTCAGGATGTGCGACACTGCCCGAAACCGGTCAATACGAAACAGTAAAAACACATCGACAGACGGATGATAAATCTGTGCTCTACTTATTAGGCCACCAGTTCACTCTTGGTCTTGTACTACAAAACAACTTTCAGAGCTTTCGTTATAAGAAATGATAGCAGGAACGGGTTCTTAAAAAAAATGTTGTTGTACCTATACGGCGCTCGATCAAAGCCTAGAAGGTCGAACCAGTATGGAACCAATTATTTCACCATTTTAATCTAGCATAAAAGTTAAAACATCCTTCAAAAAGTTCTTATGACCACTGTATTGTGTAGTGACGATATTCACGACTCGAGAGAGTACAACATCGCAGCTGATAAGCCGCTCTCGAAACATATGAGCGCATCAACTGTATGGGCTGGCTGTACGAACTATATAGAGCAGGGGCCGCAGCTGAAAGCCCATGGGCATCACGTCTGTGGATAGCGATTGATTGATGCCTCGTTAAATACCGGAGCCCTGAGCTATGGCAGACAATTGTCTTCAATGCGCCGTGTCCTGTACAGTCTCCAGTTACCGCCGAGTTCACAAACTGAAATGTTCGTCCGTCGTCTCCAAGACTGAGGCTCCGTAGGCATTCTAGGTCTCCAGCGAACGGACTCTAAGTATGAATCACTCAGAGACTGTGACATTTCAGAGGACTTTTAATAATTTCAAACCTGTAATTCAATTACACATTTCACAGGAAGAAGCCTAATTTAAGTTGGATATTTCTTAATATTTAATAAAAATCATTTTATTTCTGATTGTTGGTAACCTTTCTGATTGAAGATGACTTCCACCGTCCTTCTGCATTCCCATCGTATTGTGTGTTACCGTATCAACTTAGCTCATCAGCACTATACAAGGTGGTATCATGAAGGATTTACATTGGTTTCAGGGAAGGAACTTTAAAGCACCATTATAGAAACTGAACAGCGAATAGATGAAGATGAGTTTAGCAAAGTAATGTGACAGTGAGTTGATGCTCAGGTACCTTACTTATTTCCTTGGTTTCTTTCGTAATCCGGGCATAATGCCGTTGCCTAAAACACGTTTCTGTACTGAACAGTTCGTGTCCTAATTCTGGAGAAATCAGCAAAGACTATAAAGACGTAGTTACTAGTTTCTTACTGAAACAGGCACAGTAGCTCCTACGATTGATCCGAAACTGCCGAACGGTCGTGCCGTGACGCCGTCAGTTCACTGCTTGAGATAACGGGGTCTCGCCGACGTAAGTTAAGGAGCGTGAACTGCGAGCAGTTGGTTCTTTCTTTTATTTACTACCAAGACTCACAAGTTCATCTATTCTGCTAAAGCTGTTTGTGTGCTTTTGAATTTCTGTGGCCTCTCTGTACGGCCTTGCAAAGTTACAGTATCAAAGAAATGAATTTGGTGTTCCACTGGACAACAGGGATAAATTGATTGTGGCAGATCATTTTCTGGAATCAGGTAACAATCAAATTTATTTCTTCTCAATATTCTCTCAATGAACCGCGCTGGGCCATTCACTCGTTCTACAATAAATTTTAGGTGGTCATTCAACCTTGAGGCAGCACAAAACAGATGGTTCTAGGTACCGAGTGGTTCTAATTAAAGACCAGCTACGCACGAAACTCTGATTATCATGTGGCAGCGAAACTTGGTAAATACGCCAATGATTTAAAATGGAACCGATTTCTTGAAAACCATTTGTTTGGCCAATAGATGCATATCTGGCGCTGTATACCGTCTGTAGGACAGTCTGACATCCACGTTGTCGTTCGACAAGCCGTGGAGTAAGTGAACAGTGTGACTGTCCAGAAGAGAGACCGTGCGCTGTTGGTGAAACTGTTTCAGATGAACGGCATAATCCTGCATTGAGAGAGTATCACCCAGTCAAAGGTCTGAGGAGAGGTCCGATGCCATTAAATGAATTAAAAAGTTGATAATGATATTCGAAAACACGGGTGAGCTTGGTGCAGCACCTGGAGTAATAAGGCGTCCCGTGTTGGAGCAAGTTATTGATGAGGTTGGTGTTGCTATGACTGACCATGCAGCACCTAACCTTGGTAGTGATAGTGTCATGAGAATTATCCATCTCATGATCAACAGTATGGGACGTTTTGCGGTCTATGTTATACTGGTACCCGTACAAGATCAATATCGTCGTATTCATGTCGGGTCTCCACCCAGTACATAGAATATCATCGTCTGGACACAATATGTCGGCGGTCCACCTGGCCGCCATCTTCAGTTGAGTACGCCGTTGCACTATCTGTCAGGAACTTCCGGCGCACCTGAAGATGGGGCCAAGTGGACCGCCGGAATATTGTGTCCAGATGACGGTATGTTCCCTTCTGGAGTCCCGACATGAATACAATCAGTTATTACGCCTGGATAGTTTACGGAGCCATATCAAGGTCCATATGGTGCAACAACCGAAACCTCACGATCAGCAGCAACGTTCTAGCACAGACCAAAGTTGATAACATGTGGCCGGCAATATTCTATGATGCGGTTAAAACATTTTGCCGTGAACACACAGAACTGCCAAATTTGGGCTACTGTCAAACCCCCTGTTATCCACGAAAAGCCATTGTATACACCGTATGTGACTGTGTGGTGTGTATTCATAAGTCCCTTTATTCTTTGACCGTTTTTCGTCGAAGATAACATACCCAAAGAGCCGGTCTGGTACCGCGCAGTTTGCACGTTATCGAGACTCCTTTTACAGCATGTGGTGCATGGTTTGGAAGAGGGATACTGCGTGGAAACCATTGTTTTGAAACAAAATGAAGCAACACTTCCAGTCGCTCACCCAGTAAAAGATTTGCTAAATGTTGCCTTCCACGAACGTGTGGTCTCCACAGGATTTCCAGATGCACGACCTGCAACATCACGTGATCTGATTTCATGTCTCTTTTGTCTCTGGGTGTATCTAAAGGATGTGGTTATCTCATCTGAAGGCCAGTATACAGGAATATGTTGATCAGAATTATTGCAAGCGTATGTCGACCACTTCGGACGCAGCGTCTCGTCGACGGTACCGGTGCTTATATTGAACAAATGGCGTAAGCGCTGGTTATTAATAAAATTAAGATTATTCCTTTCTCACTTGTTTGATCTTTTCTGCCCGTGTCCCGTTTCTAATTTAGTACATACTGAAAAATATCCACAAGTCTTTCTTGGTTTCACAGTCCTAAACTTCCACCTGGTGGCCAGAAATGGAACCCATTTTTCGGCGTAAATCGGTTGCGTAGTAATGGACCAACGTATCAACCGAATTTCACTGCCATACGCTAATTACAGGCCATGCTGGACCTATGTGAATTATAACAACTCCGTATCGTACACTTGGAACTGTTTCTTCTGGTTTATATCCAATAGTACAATTACGCAATGGGTCTCTTCGCCTCTTTGTCCACAATATGTTACATTTATCTAGTTCCAGGGTCAAGTACCTGTCGCTGTATCGATGATCAATATGCCGTCGGCCTTCCTTCTATTCTTTACCGTCTTATGGCGTTGCAGCCATTCAAAAGACACGGGCTTCAAAAATGGTTCAAATGGCTCTGAGCACTATGGGACTTAGCTTCTGAGGTCATAAGTCCCCTAGAACTTAGAACTACTTAAACCTAACTAACCTAAGGACATCACACACATCCATACCCGAGGCAGGATTCGAACCTGCGACCGCAGCGGTCGCTCGGTTCCAGACTGAAGCGCCTAGAACCTCATGGCCACCACGTCCGGCACACGGCCTTCGTAAGTTGCCCAATAGATAATCAATACACACAGTGTTAAACAAAAGTCTCAAATATTTTGGGAGGTGGTAACACTCACGAAAAGAAGAAAAATGAAGCCCAACTATTATGAGCTCTAAAACGCATCCTCTGAGAGCACTTCCTCATTTTCCCTGCGATGAAACAGGTCTATTATGTTGAACAAGTGCCCATAGCTGTTAAGGTATGCATGTTAGAGCTTATGTTTACTGTACTTTTTCCTTTGTTTCGGAGGGTACTACCACCTCTCAAAATATCTGTGACACTATAAACTGAAAACAGTGGCGGTTCTATAACACTCCCTAACTGTATTTCATAAATTAGTTAGACACCTGTTGATTTCTCCCCTTTAAGAATATGTTGGATTCTTCGTGCAAGGCAGTCCTGGACCCTGTCGCAAATCTGATCCAATACTCGACAGGTTCGTATTTTGTTCATTAAACGACAGTGTCCCAGCTGTATCGAGATAGATGTGGTATTTTCTGAATTCCGAAAGTTCTCAAAAAAGCACAATGCCCTTACCTAGAAAACGAAACACGTGCTTAATAATCTCGGCATAGGTTTTAGTTGGCCTGAACACTTCCTAATACACAGAACGCCGTAAATCGGCCTAATGGAGTGCTGCAATTAGAATTAATGTCTGATGAATGTCAGGGAAATTTACAGCTCACGATACTGGTACATAAAAACCACCTAATAGATAATGTTTTAAGTCTCTGAGGCTGTTCGCTGGCAGGTTGTTACTAAATTGTTAAAAAGTAAAAGAAGAGTCGCAGTTGATGAGTGCTTGGTTCAAAGACTAGTATCTGGTCCTGAACACAACTAAATATAGTTTAACGGTCGTAAACAGAGGAAAATAACGATAATATTTGACTAATACGTCACTGACAAATCTCTGTAATCGGTCGCCGGCCGGTGTGGCCGAGCGATTCTAGGCGCTACAGTCTGGAACCGCGCGACCGCTACGGTCGCAGGTTCGAATCCTGCCTCGGGCACGGATGTGTGTGATGTCGTTAGGTTAGTTAGGTTTAAGTAGTTCTAAGTTCTAGGGGACTGATGACCTCAGATGTTAAGTCCCATAGTGCTCAGAGACATTTGAAACATTTTTTTGTAATCGGTCAAAACCGACAAATATCTATGTATCCGAAACGATCTGACAGGCACAGCAACATTAACCAAGTCGTCGGGAAGGGAGATGCCAGACTACAGTTTTCGGAAAACTCGTTAGGGAATACACCTCACTCACGAAGGAGGTTAGTTACAAATCTCTCGTTCGACAAATTTTTTGGGTTCCGTGCGTATATCGTCAGTAACGACGGGACCGTTGTAGGGTGACTTTGCTGAACCTCTGTCTGTCTGTCCGACTGTTAAGACCACTTTCTATCGGGAACGGATAGAGATGTGAAAGTGAAATTTATGACAAATACTAAGGTCTACAGTTCCTCGACTGTGTAAAAAATTTAAGGATCTATGCCTCTGCAGCCAAAAGATACGCGGAGTATGTCACATATTTTGATACTCGCTAACTCACTCATCAAAAACTACTTCCGTTGACCCGGAATCATAAAATTTCGCGAGCGAGATTTAACAATACAAGTAAAGGAAAACATCCCAAAATCGTTGATTTATATTTATATCACATAATTTTGTTTTTGTTTTTTGCAATTAGTTGTCCGCGTGACTGTCTCTTTGTTAAGGCCCCTTTTTGTCCGGAAAGGGTGGAGGTATCAAGTTGAAAGTTTTATCAAATACTAAGGTCTGCGATACCTTTCCGGTGTAAGAAATTTAACCTTGTGCTCCGTCTTCTTTTTTTTTTTTTTTTTATTCATTTTGGGCCGCTTACTAAGTTGAATTAACGATGGCAATAAAAAGATTATCTGGAGAGCTGCTACTTCGTCACGGGATTCCAGTGGGACTTATGTGGCTACGAGCCGTGGAGAACCTTACCCTCAGCGTTATAAGAACTCGAAAGGAACAGCACAGCGCTATGCAGGCTGCAGCGGCTGCGGACACAGCTGTGAAAGAACGTATTCAGCGTGCACTTGACGCTTTCGCCCGCCGTATTTCAGGTGGACATGTAGCGAGCGGCTCCGTGGCATAGAGCGCCGCTGCACCTGCGGCAGTTGCGAATTCGGTGCGGACCTCATCATGCTCACGCCATTCCGCCCGTCCCTCCCCCCCACCCTCACCCCTCGAAGTCTTTCCGGCAATTAACGGCGCCAATTAGGCCCGAGTGCAGGCGTGCACCCACGCTTCCGCCGTACCTCGCTCCGATTTGTTGGCGCTCACTGCGTAGCAAAAAAAAAAAAAAAAAGAAAAAAAAATGTTAGCTCTCCAGTAATTTTGAGCACCTGTTTTACTCGGACCATCTGAATTTTCGTTATCATCACCCATCCTTTCTAGCAATTTTTCAAGTTCGAATCGCTAACGTCGAGTATCATTTACTGCAGAAGTCTCTTGCCATGTGCCGACTTTTCCGTCTTTTTGACCTTACACGCAATCCAACAGCATCCGCCAGTTCTATTGCAGCAGACTTCCAATACCACGTCTTCCTCCTCCTCCCATCCCATGCTACATACTAGGTTTGGGGAACTCTGTAACTTGCTTACAACGTTATCGCATTTAAAAAACGCTAAATTCAAATGGCTCTGAGCACTATGGGACTTAACTGCTGTGGTCATCAGTCCCCTAGAACTTAGAACTACTTAAACCTAACTAACCTAAGGACATCACAAACATCCATGCCCGAGGCAGGATTCGAACCTGCGACCGTAGCGGTCGTGCGGCTCCAGACTGTAGCGCCTAGAACCGCTCGGCCACTCCGGCCGGCCGCTAAATTCAAAATCAGCTTCCATTTTTGTTGCAAAACACGATTGAAAGATAAAGTGTCTCTGATATTTTTTTTAATATATCATTAGAAAAATCAGCGGTGTGATTAGACAATGTGAAACAGTAATCAGTCCTCATCGCAAAATTTTATTAAAAATTAAAATCACATGTCACTGGTAACCTGCTTCGATTATATCTTGCTCATTATCAGACCATCTTTATCGAATCCAAAAATAAAATTCATCTTACACGGTAATAGATACCAATATTATACTTTTATCTGCATAATAAAATATGGATACAGCATAATACAAAATAAAAGTTTTTTTGTACTATTAGGTGGAGAGAGTAGCATTGACAAGTGTCGGAAGACACCTCTGGCAGTTGCTAAGTATCTTCAAAACGCTACGCGTTGTAGAGGAAAAGCTTTGCCCCTCGCCTGCTGCATGACCTAGATACAAATAAAATAGTATATGAACAATTATGCTAAATGTAAGTTGACCATAGTAGCTAGTACTTTACACTTGCAAAATCTAATAACAAACGTGCATGAACAACCAGTACAGTTATTTGTACTAGTTGTTCATGCACGTTTGTAAGATCAATAAACTGCCATTTACGGCTACTACGTGAAAATTCAAACTGTGGTGTTGAAGCAAAGATAAGTGTACAGACGCCAGCTGTTGCCGTGAATACGGTAGTGTGGAACTCTCGACGAATAGCGCCAGTAGCGAGCAATAATATATATATATATATATATATATATATATATATATATATATATATATATATATTGTCACTCTGTTATCCATACTAAGTGTTGAATACATCCAAAAAGTTTAATGTGGCTACACACGTTTTTTTCTGTGAACAGTTTGACATTTCGGAAGGAACTAGCTGCATGCCAGTTCCCATCCATAACGGAAACAGTTCGCTTAACTCTAAATGCTATCATAAGTTACCTAATCAAGCCACATACATTCCGGATGTAACACACTTTACGTAGGAAAAATGTTATTCCGTGTGAGGGAGAAAAGTAGGAGAACAAAGCATTCTGGTCTCTGCTCAACAACGTCATTTTGTGAGTTGTCCATTTTTTTTCACTCCTGCGATACTGCCAAAAGTTGTATGTTCCTGCGCTAAATTCACCAGGCATATAGTAACGAAGGATTCCCTTCCTTGAACAATTAAATTCGCCACACGCATTCACATGAAATGACCAAACAAATGTTTTTCTGTTGTAGTATGTAACCATGTCCACCTCCGTAGCTAAGAGGTCAGCGTTGCTGGTTGCAACCCCCAAGGCCCGATTTAAATTTCCTGACCTGCTAGGAGTTTTTACTTTACAAGGGAGCCGCAATAGCATACGCTTGACATCGGCCTCACAGCCTACTTGAATGCGAAGTGGCGGTCCCTAAGTCTCGAATGCTGATATCGGCTGGGAGAGTGTTACGGTGAGCGTATGACCTTCCTTAACGCATCCAGATGATGCCATTTGGAAGTGACTGACACATCGACTGGTCGACATAGCGTTATTCTCTGGACCCGACCACATACTTATTGTTTTTACACCAAACATGAGATCAAAGGTATAGAGCAACAAAACAAAATTATTCCACTATAATTTGTCAACAAATGTTTTTCCTTCACGGAAAGTCGTGGAAGAGGTTACTTCCTGACGTCAGTAGTCCTCATCGCTGTGTGACACTAAGGCTCCACAAATCAGCTTCGGGTCATCCAGAGTAGACTGGCCACAGAGTCATTCTCCGCTTCCGTTGTCAGTTTCCTAGACCGAGGGTGCACCACTTCTCGCTCGAGCAGCTCTTGTAATGGTATCACGAGTTGAGTGCAGCTCGATCCACTCCAGGGTAAATCCCTGGCGGTATCGAGACTGATATCCGGATACTCCACATATCATTCATATACGCTGGCTGCATTATACGGAAGTGGATGAGTCTCCATAACCTACACGAATGTCTACATAGAAATATAGATAAATACTTTGTAAACCACTATGAAATGCATGGCAAAGGATACTTCTTATTGTACTTGTTATTAAAAGCCTATGCGTATGAAACGCAGGAAGAATAATTGCTTAAATGCTTCGGTGTCCGATGTAACTAATCTAATCATGTACTCGCCATACCTGTAGGAGCGAAATGTAGGGAGTTGTAGTAAGTTCCTAGAGTCATCACTTAATGTTGGGGCTACGAACTTTCTGTGTAAGCCCTCTTTGAAAAGTTTGCATCTGTCTTCAAGCGTTTGCCAATTCATTTCTCTCAGCAACTCTGTGACACCCTCCATGCTTCAAACAAACCTGTGTCCATTCTTTGTGTGTGGTAAATTTCCCCTGCTAGTTCTATTTGTTATGGGTCTCATATAGTAGAGTAATCTTATAGGATGGGGCCGCATGAGTGTTGTATGTGCAATCTCCTTCGTAGACTAAATTCATTTCCCTAGTATCCTACCTATGAACTGAAGTCTGCCACCTACTTTACCTCTCCACCAGCTCTAGATAACAACATCTGTAGGGAACACGGAAGTGTCATTCTAAGAATGTAAGAAAAGCGGCGGGCTGGACAGTGTATTCAAATCTTAGGGGTTAACTGCCGAATCTTTCGCAATAAAATGCCAGAATTTGAAGTGCTCCCAAAAAAAATAGTGAAGACCACAGATACTTGATACAGAAAGCTGGTTGAAATTCTAAATAAACAGCAGTGAGATTAATGGGAAAAATAAGTGTGTACCGAGAAGATAAGCTTGTGGGAAATAGTGTCCACCGACATAGAAACTAAAGAGGTACGCAAGATTGTTTCGGTAACACTCAGCATCAGGGATAGTCATAATAAAACAACTGAATCGATCTATCGCCTGCCAGACGATTCTTGATGTAACCGAAAATTTGAGTGAAAATAGCGATTAGCTAGTACACAAGTTTCTCAATCATACTATCACCATCGGAAGAGACTTCTATGATCCAATAGTCAACTGGGAAAATTACTGTTTAATTAGTGCTGGGATTGACAGTACAACACTAATGAATCAGGAATACCTAGTGGAGATTGTTCAGAAGCCCACTCACGCTGGAAATATGTTGCATCTAAAGGCAACAGATAGACCTGGCCTAACCAAGGATGTCTACATTGAAACTGGTATCACTGACCACGAGGCAGTTATACCAAAATTGATTACCGACGTATAAGCGCAACTGGAACATGTGAACGACTAATATGTTCTTTAAATTAGGTGAAGAGCTGTAGTGTTACGTGAGGAACTTGAAACTTTCAGCTCAGAGGCGTACAAAGGAACTACAGCTGAAGTTTAAGAGAATACTTGACCATGCATTGGAAATATTAATATACGTAGTGGAGTAGTTGATGAGGGAATGAATCCTACAATGGAGTAGAGTTACTGTAAAGTAACTTCTACACATGTAGAGACTTCTAGATAATAGCTGTAAAACAAAGCATAGGGCTATAGATACAGAGATGCAGAATGAAACGCGTTCGGCTGTCAAGAGGGCAAACCGTGAAGCCTTCAGTGACTACCATAGCAGGGTATTATCGAAAAATCTCTTAAAAAGGCCAAAGAAATTCTGGTCGTATGTAAATGCTGTTATTTGCATGAACATTAAGTGTCCAGACACTCATGAAGGAAACAGAAATTGAAACTGAGGGTTGCGACGCAAAGCAGAAATGCCTGACATCGTTTTCAACGGTTTCTTCACAAAGGAAAATCCAGGAGTATTGCCCAAATTAAAATGTTGCACACTCCGAAGATGAGTAAAACAGATGTTTGGTTATGTTGACAAGAAACTAAATTCTGAACTGAACAATGCCCGACGGAACCCCTATAGGAACTTTGAGGCTGTTAGCCTTCTTTTAACCATATTATCCATAGATCCACGATCAGAAAAAAAATATCCAGTGCTTGGAGGAAAGTACAGGTCACACCCATCTACAAGAAGGGCAGCGGAAGTGATCCATAAAACTACCATCCAACATCCTTGATATGCACTTGTTGCAGAATCTTAGATGTAATCCAAGCTCAAATGTGATGGAGATATTTCGATCTCCTTCATACCAGTCACATGCGTTGCGAAAATTTTGATCGTTTGAAACCAAACTCCCACTTCTCCCACATGATACCATGAAAGCCATGGATCAAGACAATCAGATAGATGCAGCGTTTCTTAGTTTCCGAAAGGCATTTGACTCAGTACCGCACTATCATATGGGGTATCAAGCAAGATTTTTGACAGGATTAAGTATTTTTGTATGGGGAGAACACACCATGTTGGACTGGATGCACAGTCATCGAATGATGTAGAAGTAATTTCAGGTTTTTAGCATGGAAGTGTTTTGTTACGCTTTCTGTTGGTATTGAATATTAATGAAATTGTAAACTATATTGACAGTAATCTCAGGCATTTCCCAGATCATGCAGTTACCTATAATGATGTTTGTTTGAAAAACCTGCGGAAACCTTCAGTCAGATCCTGGTGAAATTTCAAAGTGGTGTACTTGCTTTAAATGTTCAGAAATATAAAACTGTGCTTTCCACTAAACGAAAATATCTAGTATCATATGACTACAATATCAATGAGTCACATTTAGGATCAGGCAACTTATACAAACAATTTATGGGTATATTGGAACAATCACACAGGCTCAGTCGTTGGTACAGCAGGTGGCAAACTGCGGTTCGTTGGTGTATAACTAGTGGAATAGATTCAATCTACGAAAAAGACTAGATACAAAACACTCGTACGACCTATCAGAATATTGCTCAAGTGTGTGGGACGCGTACGAAACACAACTGCATAAAAAACGCCAGCAGGAATGTTCACAGATATGAGTGACCCATGTGAGAATGCTGAAGGAACTGAACTGACAGACGCTTCAAGATAGACGTAAACAGTTGAAACTATTCTGTGTAAGCCGACTTAGAAATTTTATAGCACCACCTTCAAGTAATTAATTTAGAGTTACATTACTTATCGCTCCCACAGAGATCTTCAAGACTAGGTTAGATTAGATGCAGCACCCATAGAGGCATTTAAGAGATTATCTTAGTACGTTGCCTGCACGACTGGAACGAAGAAACCCGAACATGTCGTAGCATGCTAAGTACGCTATTCCATGCACTTCACAGTGGTGTGCTGTATATATATGGATGTGTATTCGATCTCATTATTTGGTCTTGTTCATTAAAATCGTGTCCTCTGTGCTGGGTGATTTAGCGCAACTAAATAGTTACTGAAGTTAAATTGGAAAGTTTACAGTTACTAACTAGAAAAGTTCTTATATAATAGTCATTTTGTTTCGATAATAATCCACACTCCATGGCACGGAGCAGCTTGTTTCAAATATTTAATATTATGTGTGTGTTTTAGAAAGTTGATACGTTTCTGTGAGTTAATGTTGTAGTTTTCTTTACATTAGCTGTCTTCGAAGTAATGTGATTTAATTGCACTGTGTGAACTGACAGCATTGACATTCATTACTGCATGACAGAACTCAAAGAATTATTATTTGTGTTTTCAGGTTTCATTGTTAGATCAAATAACGACCTCTCTGGTGAAGAGTCAGTTGATCTCATCAGTAATGTGTCAGATGGACTTAAAGTAGCAGTGAGATTAAATTGAAAGTGACGTTGTGCTCAGAAGAATTAATTTTAAGTTACACGTGCGGGATGGATGGCCCACTGAGTCGTTGTAAAACGAACTCCATGTGTTGTGCATGTTAATTTAAGAAAGAATCTGTTCTACCATCGCCTAAGAGACACATTGGAGTATCGGAAAATTATTACACCAGGCCATCAATGACACGGCTGTTCTCTTCTGTTTAAGTAAAATTTACTCTGTTCAAGCGAACGTAAGCTACGCTCTAGCACTAATTCAGAAAGTTCGCCATATCTCAGCAACAGATATATGGGGAGAAAATCAATTTCTTCACTATGAACACCAGAAATATGATACGGGAATTTTGAAGTTTATGGCACATGTTCCATTTATAGGATAACAGTCAGTGGGTTAATACTTGCATGTTGTGGATAGTCTATGAAAAGGAAACTAACTGTAAATCAGGAAACTTTCTTACTGTCACATTTGTGCGATCAGTGCGGATCAACAGTCCGGCTACCTCTTTATTCACTATAAACATCTCAAGCAAACGCAACAGTTCTCGTTCCCACCTCAATACTTCCTGCATCAAGATACTTTTCGTCTTATAGAAAACAAATGTAGAGACTCTTATATACCGAAATTATTGTTCTGCCTTGGAGTCATGTACGTGAATTGAGCGAAATACCCTCAGACCACAATGTAATACTTAAAATTTCAAGGAAGCCGTGTGACAATAGACGTGAATATTACAGAACCATCAGTTTAATAAATCATGACTGCAAAACATTGACTCGAATTATTTACGGAAAAATGGAAAAACCGGTAGAAGCCGACCTCGAGAAATGGGAGCTTCTTTTCTCGAGAAATGAGCGAACACGTGAGGTAAACTGACCCTACTGCTTATCTTAGAAGATCCGTTAAAGAAATACTAACCACCGTCTATAGAATACGAAGACATAGAGAAAGATTTTGACATTATTGATAGGAAAAACCCTTTAGAAACTGTGAATGTAAAAGGGATAGAATACAAGGAGCTACATGTTATTAACGACTTGTATAGAAAGGAGATTGCAGATACAAGAGTTGAGGGACATGAAAGGAACGCAGCAGTTGAGAAGAGAGGAAGGTAGAGTTTTAGCTTATTCCTGACATTATAAAATTTGTATATTAAGCAAGTTCTAAAGGAAAGATTCTGCAGAACGACCTGCAAAGAATTGATGAATGGTGCAGGCTCTGACAGTTGACTCTGAACGTAGATAAATGTAACATATTGCGCATACACAGGAAAAGAAATCCACTACTGTACAGCTACACTATTGATGACAAACAGCTGGAGACAGCGTCTGCCGTAAAATATCTAGGCGTAACTATCAGAGCGACCTTAAGTGGAATGACCATATAAAACAGATAGTGAGAAAAGCAGACACCAGACTCAGATTCATCGGAAGAATCTTAAGAAAATGTAACATATCCAAGGAAGAAGTGGCTTATAAGGCTCGTCTTCGTTCGATTCTTGAGTATTGTTCATCTGTCGGGAATTCCTGTCACATAGTACTGATAGAGGAGAATAGAGAAGATCCAAAGAGAGCAGCGCGTATCGTCAAGGGATCGTTTAGCAGGCGAGAGAGCGTTACGGAGATGCTAAACGAACTCAGTGGCAGAGGTTACAAGAGAGGCGTTGTGCATCACGGAGATATTTACCACTGAAATTTCGGTACAGCACTTTTCAGGAGGAGTCCGACAACATATTACCACGAGCAGAAAATTCGAGAAGTTAGAGCACTATTCGCGAGTGGAACAGGGTTAGAAGGATCAGGTAGTGGTACCGAAAGTACCCACCGCCACACGTCATTAAGTGACTTGCGGAGAATGATGTAGAGGTAAATGAGAACAAAGAACAACATCCACAAGTAATCGAAGTTCGGGAATAAGTAATAAAAACGTCGAGGTTTGCCGATGACATTGTAATTTTATCTGAGAACAGCTAGGGACTTGGATAGTGTCCTGAGTCGAGATTATAAGGAGAAAAATAACAAAAATAAAACAAGGATAACTGAATGTGATCGGATTAAATCAGACGATGCTGAGGATATTAGATTAGAGAACGAAACACTAAAAATAGTAAAAGAATTTAGCACTTGGGCGATAACTGTCGATGGCCGCAGAAGAGAGTATATACGGGGTGGTCCATTGATCGTGACTTAGCCAAATATCTCACGAAATAATGATCAAACGAAAAAACTACAAAGGACGAAACTCGCGTAGCTTGTAGGGAGAAACCAGATGGCGCTATGGTTGGTCCGCTAGATGGCGCTGCCATAGGTCAAACGTATAGGAACTGCGTTTTTTAAAAAAATAGGAACCCCCACTTTATATTACATATTCATGTAGTACGTAAATAAATATGAATGTTTTAGTTGGACCACTTTTTACGCTTTGTGATAATGGCGCTGTAATAGTCACAAACGTAGAAGTACGTGGTATCACGTAACATTCCTCCAGTTCTGACGGTATTTGCTTCGTGGTACATTACCCGTGTTAAAATGGACCGTTTACCAATTGCGGAAAAGTTCGATATCGTGTTGATGTATGGTTATTGTGATCAAAATGCCCAACGGGCGTGTGTTATATATGCTGCTCGGTGTCCTGGACATCTTCGAAGTGTCCGGACCGTTCGCCGGGTAGTTACGATTTTTAAGGAATCAGGAAGCGTTCAGCCACAGGTGAAACGTCAACCACGACCTACAACAAATGATGATGCCCAAGTAGGTGTTTTAGCTGCTGTAGCGGCTAATCCACACATAAGTAGCAGACAAATTGTTCGACAATGGGGCATCTCAAAAACGTCGGTGTTGAGAATGCTACATCTACATCTATTGCACCCGTACCATGTTTCTATCCACCAGGAATTGCATGGCGACGACTCTGAACGTCGTGTACAGTTCTGACACTGCGCACAAGAGAAATTATAGGACGATGACAGATTTTTTGCACGCGATCTATCTGTCGACGAAGCGTCATTCACTAAGATCAGCGACCTTGGCGGGTAAATGTGTATGCGGCATTATGGGAGGAAGGATAATTGGCTCCCATTTTATCGATGGCAATCTAAATGGTGCAATGTATGCTGATTTCTATATTAAAAGACTAAAAACCAGCCTCTATTGCGAAAAAAGCACCCTGGGGCACACCCGCGGAGGGGAAAAAGGTGTAGGAATCCGTGTTGTGGATGGTGACATAGGAAGGACGTTGGGAAAAAAAGGAGCCGATCAGACGGACGTAGTTAATAGGAAGGGCGATGGTTTCGAGCTTGACGAGGAGACCAGAATGCCACATGCAGTCATAGGCTCGTTCAAGGTCAAGGGAGAGGAAGATAGCGGAACGACGGGAATTAAGCTGTTCGGAGAGGAGATGAGTGAGGTGAAGGAGAAGGTCATCAGAAGAGAAGGACGGCCGAAAGATACACTGGGTAACGGGAACTAGGTGGTGCTGACGAAGATGCTGGTGGATGCGTCGGGTGAGGATGGATTCCAGGACCTTGCTGAAAACCGAGGTAAGGCTGATGGGACGGTAGGAGGAGACAGCGGATGGCGGTTTACCGGGTTTGAGGAACATCAGGATACGGGAGGTTTTCCACAGGTCGGGGTAGTAGCCGGTGGACAGGACTACATTGTAGAGCCTGGCCAGGGTGGAGAGGAAAGAGGCAGAAGCTTCACAAAGGTGGCGATAGGTGACACGATCGTGACCAGGAGCGGTGTTGCGTTTTGTGCGGAGTGTAGCGATGAGATCCTGTGTAGTGATAGGGGCGTTGAGTTCTGTGTGTGCAATGTTGTCCAAGTACTGGAAACCAGGTGCGAGGGGAGGGACAGAGGTGTCAGTTCGATCGCGGACATCTGGGAAGAGGGAGTAATCGAACTGGGGATCGTCAGGGATGGTAAAGGCGTTGGAGAGGTAGGAGGCAAAGTGATTGGCCTTACTAATGGTGTCAGGGAATGGTTGGTTGTCATGAAGAAGAACATAGTAGGGGGGGGGGGGGGGGGTTAGATCCGGTAAGGCGGCGGAAGGCTGACCAGTATTTGGACGAGTTGATAGGAAGGGTAGCGTTTAAACGGGTGCATGTCTGTCGCCAGTCCCGGCGTTTCTTAGCTGCGAACAAGTTACGGATGTGTCCGGGTCACGCGTGTGGAGGAAGGCAGTGTAGAGACGGCGAGATTCACGGAGGAGGAGGACAGCCTGTGTGGGTAAGGTAGGACGGTGGGGGTGGATGGTGACAGAAGAGATGTGGGCCTCCACGGCCTCAGACAAGGTCTGCTGGAGAAAGGAGGTGGCATGGGTAATATCGTCAGGGTGGTGGTAGGTGAAAGGGTGGCCATCAACCTGAGTGGAGAGGGTATCCCGGTAGGCATTCCAGTTGGCACGGGAATAATCATGGATGTACTTCGGGGGAGGGTCATGACGGGGGTCAGGGCAGGGGCGACGACCGTCTGAAATGGTGAGGAGGACAGGGAGATGGTCACTACCAATGGTTTCCAGTACATCCACTATTATGCGGCCAAGGAGGATAGGGGAGAAGAGGGTGACATCAGGAGTGGAGTTGGATTTAGGTTGGGTGTGCTGGGGAATGGGGACAAGGTCGCCTTGGAGGGAGGAAAGGAACCGATGCCACCGCTGTAACTGGGTGGCGGAGCAACTATAGATGTTGAGGTTGGCGGTGATCACATAGGAGGAGGAGGTATGGTCGATGTGGGAGAGGAAGTCAAAAGGAATAGGGATGTTAGGGCGGACATAGATGGTGGCGCAGGTGATGGTAAGGCCAGCAAAGAAGAGACTAAGGATCAGGTGTTCTGTGGGGTTGGGAAGGAGATGTTGGAACCGAACTGGGATCTGGCGGTGGTGACCAATGGCAACTCCGCCACGCACTGTCGGGAAAGGATTGTCGGAATGGTGATGGAGTTCGGGCGAGGTGTGAATGGTGTGGTGGGGCTAAAAGAGGTTTCATTGAGGAGAAAGGCGTCCATGCAGTGGGTGGCGAGGGTGTGCATGAAGAGGTTCTTGTTGGCAGGAAGGGAACGCATGTTGTTCAACAGGATACGGTGCTGTTGCGCCATGACAGGGATTTAGACAAGGGTGTCGAGATGGGGAAGGTGAAATTGGCATGGTTGTGTGAGTAGGTGGCACACATTTTAAGGTGGAAGACGGAACAGGCGGCAAGGGACATCTGCTGGAGGGTGTGAGGGCGCTGGAAAGGTGGACATTCTGTAGAACAATGGTGAGGAACCTGATGATGTCCTCAGCGGCGGGTGGGGGGGGGGGGGAGGGGACAAAGGGAATTGCCAGGAGGGGTGGGGGCGTCCATAGGGCGCACAGGGATGGTGAGTTCAGGAGTGGTTGGAGGGGGTCGGCCTTCACATTTTTGGCAGTAGGTGGGATGCAGGATATTGCAGGTATTACAGGAGGGAGGGGACTGAAGGTTAGGGCACTGCTGGAGGAATTGCGCTTGCTTACAGTGCGGGCAGGTGGGGGCCTCGCCACATTCAGCTATTGCGTGTGCATTGTAGTGCAGACACCTCTGGCAGCGGAGGGATTGAGGAGGGGAACAGGAGGGGTCGAACTTGTATCTCTGGTTAAAGAGGAGGGCACCCTCCTTCAGGAGGCGGTCAATGAAGGGGGCGTCTTCTGAAAAAACCCGCATAAGGCGGGTGGGGCCGGCGCAGTTAAAAACGAGGCGGACGACCCGCACCTCCAGCGAGTGATGCGCCTTGAGCTCCGTGAACACCTCCTCCTCCATGATCGCTGGACTAAGCAGAGTGATCACGGCGGTGAGGGTCAGCAGGCGATGCAGGGTTTGGGGTTGGTGGGTGGGAGACTGGGAAGGAGCAGGTGTTGGGGCCAAACCGGGTGATGGGGATGCGGGAGAGGATGTCAGTATGGAGGGAGGGGCTTGTGTAGGAGATGAGTACTGAGTCCCATCTGGGAGTGAGGAGGGAGATGGGGGCTCCAGGGAAGTGTTGGCAGAGGAGGAGGGAGAGGTTCTGGGCCTCGAGGGAGAAAGGATCGGGGTGAGGAGCATTTATTGCATTAATGTGGTATTTACAGGTAATCACATTGTAACAGCAACTGTTCTTGGAAATGATAAGTTCACAAAGGTACATGTATCACACTGGAACAACCAAAATAAAAAGTTCAAACGTACCTACATTCTGTATTTTAATTTGAGGAACCTACCTGTTATCAACTGTTCGTCTAAAATTGTGAGCTATATGTTTGTAACTATTACAGTGTCATCTACCACAAAGCGGAAACAAGTGGTCCAACCAAAACATTCATATTTTTTTTACGTACTACACGAATATGTAATAAAAAATGGGGGTCCCGATTTAAAAAAACGCAGTTGATATCCGTTATACTTATGACAGCGCCACCTAGCGTGCCAACCATAGCGCCATCTCGTTTCCCCCTTCAAGCTAGACGAGTTTCGTTCTTTGTAGTTTTTTCGTTTGACTCTTATTTCGTGAGATATTTGGCCCGGTCACGATCAATAAACCAACCTGTATATACTGCAAAAAACTAAAAAATAAACGAAGGAAAAAATTAATTAAACTGTGGTCAAAAAAAACAAAAAGAGTGGTTAGCGTTCGTTCTTGGCATAAGAAACATGTATGAGACTACGATCTGACTCCCGCTCATTCTTATTTTTCAATCCATGTTTTTCAGCACTGGTTGTATTATTTAATTTATACGACGTCTGAAAGAAAATACAATTTAAAAAACCTCATATATTTGCGCTAGTTTTAGTGAAATTCATGTTGTTTGACTACTTACTATTTTTAATTAAATTTAATTACTAGAACAAGCATATTTATAACTATCAACAGGTAAATGATGAAACGTGTAGAGCTTTCCTGAAAATGTGTGCGTGTCGTGATTTGCGAAATCCCTTGTACATGCAATAGTGAATAGCGTAGGTGCAAATTGTTTGAATATCACAATATTTACACTTTTACTACAACTTTGAGTGGGAGTCGAACCTTTGCCACATACACGTTCTTCTTACAAAGCTCGATCGCTAATCTTTTTTTTTAAGTTTTTTTTTTTGGTAGCTGTAGTCGGTTGCGCTATCCATTGTGTCACCTCTGTGTTTAATTTTTTCTTACGAAATTAGAACGCTTCGCTGTTTTTTTTGTCATCTACAGGAATGAAAGGACACAGTCAGCTTCAGGCCGGGTGAAGACAACGAAGGCAGACTACCTGACCGCCACAAACTAACGTCCGTATCTACGCACAGATACATCAGTTACACAATGACCCGTAGAATTTCTCTTTCTATTTTCTCGTAATTGCCACAGTAGTGCATCTCACTACTTGTACAATATGTTGTTTTAACGGCCTGCTGAAGGTGTTCAACGTTTTAAGTAAATCCATGATCCCAACGTCGTGGCTTCCTCTTGTCAGTAAAGACGCAAGATATTTACCGACGTCATTTGTTGGAGCGCCGATATTGCCCACGATAGGCGTAATGGAAAACCTTCTACGCTTATTTTTGGGAGACCATATAACCATGTTGGAACAGAGCCGAGTGCTCTTAATCTTCCGCAGCTTCTTGCGGGAGGAAAGAGGAATTCAGCAACGCTGTCGTTTTTCTTTCTACTCTCCCTATGGGTTCTTTAGATTGACAAAGTAACCGGAAAACTCGTCTAAAAAATTGAAGGGAATTGTAGGATGTAAATTAAAAGTAGGTGGTGTTCCAGTTGAACAAGTGATGACCTATAATTGACTAGGGACTGTTACAATCAGGTACAAAGACTTAATGATGGAAATAAAAAACCAAGAGACAAAGGCAGTATGAAAACAAATTTATGACAACTGAACGGAAAATAAAAATACATAAAACAAAGTGGGTCCTGTGATGACATTTGCAGCAATGCAGTAGAGACCCTACCAGAAGGGAGAAAAATAAAACAAAAGTTTACTGCAATGGAAATGAAGACACTAAGACTGATCCACAGAATAACTACGTGGGACAAGAGAACAAATATATCGATAAGGCAACAGCGTGAAACAAGATACAACTAAAGGGTTGAAGACAGGAAAAAGAAATGGAAAAAAAACGGTTTAAGTGGGAAGGAATAATCCCAAAAGACTGGATAAAGTTTGTAAACATGGACGAGTACTGGGGAACAACAGTTGGTCTAGTACGTTCGCGGAATGAGGTCAAGAACAGGGGGAGCCCTAGTCAGTAGCAGCAAAAGAAGAAGAAGAAGAAGAAGAAGAAGAAGAAGAGCAAGAAGAGGAAGCCGTTTAAATCAAGTGCAAGGAACGTGCGGCAGATGAAAAACGTCTTTGCTGCATAAGCTGACTGACTGGAGCGTCATTCACCATGTGTAATGTATTTGTTTTAAGGCTCAACTGGAAATCGATTTGAGTCAACCACATCTGTGTTAACTGTTTAAAATGAAGTTGGTGTAAATTATGGAACGTCACTGGCGTCTGGAATTTTCAATAGTACAGATCACTATGGAGAAAAATTCTGACATTTAATGAACATTCCACAACCTCCCATCTTGCTGCATAATATACCGGCAACAGCAATAATTCTGTCAAAAGTAACGCAGACACCTTTAACCGCATTGGAAATACATTCAATTATTAATTTTTTTCAATGACGTTATCACGTAAATAACATTTAATTTACGGGGAAATTCCTATGCAATTAATTAAAATTATACAGAATGAAGTTTGATACTTCGTGGTCATAATAACTGCATTGTATTGTACATAATAGAGACCTCAGGGCAACAGAATTAAGAGTCGCCATACAACGTCAGATATTCAATTACTCATGGATAAGTAACAGCAGCTGAAAAGGGTAGGAGACAGCGAGAACAGCAGCAAGTATATGGAATCTGATGTTTTCCCGGCGTATTTCAAGGACGGTCAACCAGGAACAATAATGGAATCTCAATTTTGTGACAAAAGACTAACATAATCAATCTGCCTACATCATGGTTTTCCCTCAAGGAGACAAATGAACTGCTCTTAGGTGGAACTGGAATAGATGTATTATCTGATCTTGTAAGATTTATAGAAATCGCAGAACAACAACTAAAATGGATTATACACTACTGGCCATGAAAATTGCTACGCCAAGAAGAAATGCAGATGATAAACGGGTATTCATTGGACAAATATATTATACTAGATCTGACATTTGATTACATTCTCACGAAATTTGGGTGCATAGATCTTAACAAATCAGTACCCAGAACAACCAACTCTGGCCGTAGTAACGGCCTTGATACGCCTGGGCATTGAGTCAAACAGAGATTGGATGGAATGTACAGGTACAGCTGCCCATGCAGCTCCAACACGATACCACAGTTAATCAAGAGTAGTGACTGGCGTATTGTGACGAGCCAGTTGCTCGGCCACCGTTGACCAGACGTTTTCAGTTAGTGAGAGATCTGCAGAATTTGCTGGACAGGGCAGCAGTCGAACATTTTCTGTATACAGAAAGGCCCGTACAGGACCTGAAACATGCGGTCATGCATTATCCTTCTGAAATGTAGGGTTTCGCAGGGATCGAATGAAGGGTAGAGCCACGGTCGTAACATATCTGAAATGTAACGTCCACTGTTCAAAGTGACGTCAGTGCGAACAACAGGGGACCGAGACGTGTAACGAATGGCACTCCATACCATCACGATCAGTGATACGGCAGTATGGCGATGACGAATATACGCTTCCAATGTGCGTTCACAGTGATGTCGCCAAACACGGATGCGACCATCATGATGCTGTAAACAGAAACTGGATTTGTCAGAAAAAATGACGTTTTGCCATTCGTTCACCCAGATTCGTTGTTTAGTGCAATATTGATGGCCCTCCTGTCTGTGATGCAGCGTCAAGGGTAACCTCAGCCATGGTCTCCGAGCTGATAGTCCATGCTGCTGCAAAAGTCGTCGAACTATTCGTGCAGATGGTTGTTGTCTTGCAAACGTCCCCATCTGTTGACTCAGGGATCGAGACGTGGCTGCACGATCCGTTACAGACAGGCGGATAAGATGTCTGTCATCTCTACTGCTAGTGATACAAGGACGTTGTGATCCAGCACGGGCTTTCGGTATTACCCTCCCGAACCCACCGATTCCATATTCTGCTAACAGTCATTGGATCTCGTCCAACGCGAGCAGCAATGTCGTGAAACGAGAAACCGCAATCGCGATAGGCTGCAATCCGACCATTATCAAAGTCGGAAAATTGATTATACGCATTTCTCCTCCTTACACGAGGCATCACAACAACGTGTCACCAGGTAACGTCGGCCAACTGCTGTTTGTGTATGAGAAATCGGTTGGAAACTTTCCTCATGTTACCACGTTGTAGGTGTCGCCACCGGCGCCAGCCTTGTGTGAATTCTCTGAAAATCTAAGCATTTGCATATCACAGCATCTTCTTCCTTTCGGTTAAATTTCACGTCTGTAGTACATCATCTTCGTGGTGTAGCAATTTTAATGGCCAGTAGCGTAAGTTGCGAATACTGGTCTTTCACTTTAATGCATAGTCGGGCCGACTGGTTACTGAACCTGCATAACTTATGTGAGAGGCATACCATTGCCAATATTTTTAATGATTTGAACTACATTTTCTATACTTCTTGGAGGATCTGTTTGCTCCAGTACTGGTATTATTTAACGCTCTGCCCTCGATCATTACTATGCTACAAAAACATACTTGCTGCTTGTATAATTCTCGTGTGTTCGGTCGGATCGTGCCATAATTACACCACGGTATTTCGGCAAAGACACTTGTTGCCATCTACAGTTAGTTTCTTTGGAAGGAAGAGAGAGGGTTTAACGTCCCGGAGGCCGAAAAAATACGCCGTGGAACATGCCATGCGCTCACCAGTGCCAAAGTAGCGAAGAGCAACGTTTCAAAGACGGAAAGAGTGCCCATCCGCGAGTTGCGTGACGATCCTGAGTTGGTCGTCCTGTCCGCTGATAAAGGGAATGCGACGGTATTACTACTACGCTCAGAATAGTGTTTTCGCCGACGTGGTCCGCAGGGAGATACGTGTTCGGACAGGCCGTCCCCAGAGAAAAACCATCGAACTTTTTCGCAGTACCTTTGATATGTAAACTTTTAAGAAACTTCGACCATCAACTGCTGCACCGCCACGACTATGTGGGCTGCCAAAAGTACAATAACAGGTTATTTCACTGCGCCCCGTGATTAGCAGTACAGGAGCTGCAACATAAGGCTTGGCCAAACACTTGACTGCCCTCCTGAGTCCATCTGTGGGGAAATGTGAACATCACATCTGCAGTTTCATTCCTATTGTACAAAATTTACATGAACTTCAACTCAATGATAGTGACCTATTGATGAGCTTCAACATAGTGTCCCTCTTCATCAGGGTACGACTAAAGGACTACATGGAACTCGTAAGCAGGAAATTCGACACTAACGAGACTTTTGGAATCTGTTCTTACTTCAACGTAGTTCCTGTTCGGTGGAAATTATTATTAACAAACAGATGGTCTGTGATTCTTCAGTTTCTTCTGGCGTATTTCTCGTTCGAACAGACCTCCGGCCCGTTGGACACTATGGACCGGCAGTACATTCGTGGACTGTTCGAGCGAGAAATACGCCGGGAGAAACTGAAGAATCACGTCATGTACCTCTACGGGGAAGAGATGTATTGCAGCATGAAGAAATTAGACAAGCTGCGCTACCGAAGAAGACGTTTGCTGAGCGCTCTTGCTTTTCTGAAGAGGTGTCGTGCCGATCAGGTTGTACCAAACTTTGCTAAGGTCACGCATCACATCGATTCAGCAGCAGCTAAGAGAATTATGAAGTGGGCTAGGCTCGCCTTGGTTCGTGAGAGTGTACAATTTCACAGACGCAGCCTCGACTACAACTCCCAGGAAGTGCTTAAGCTACAACTAGCCAATCATTTTAATTCCGGGATCTGGGACTGGATTGATGGTGTTATCTGGGTGACCGCCGATTCTGCACATAAGAAGATCTCGGAACGTAAGATATCTAAATTCTCTCGTCTCTCTGATAAACCATCGTTGGAGGCTCCACGCAAGACGGTCATCAATCTCATGGACATTGAGATGACTGTGGATACAGTTTCTGTTCTGGAGAAGGGACTTCATTTTGCTCCCACACCTAGGTTCACGCCGGTAGCGGACATTGTCAGTGCAATTGAACAGGTTCCTGCGCGACTACCACCTGAAGCAGCTGAAGATGTACGCCGGGAAACCTTTCGTGCTCTGATGAGAACTAAGCCGATCAAGTCGAATATTGCCATCAGGGAGAGGGCAGCCATTCGAGACCTGAGACAGAGCCCTGAGAGTGTTGTCTTAACGGGTGACAAAGCAGTGCTACGGTTGTTTTTCCCATTAGGACTACACTGAGAAGATGCAGAGACTGCTAAATGACGAATCTTACAGGAAGATCAACGCTAACCCCACAAAGAAGGTGGAGACGAAGACTAGAACTCTTCTCAAGAACGCGTATTTACCAGAGTGTGTCACCAAGAAATTGACACCTCAAGGACCTGTACCGCCAAGACTTTATGGACTCCCTAAAGTCCACAAAGAAAGGGTGCCGTTGCGCCCAATTGTCAGCAACATTAGGGCACCTACATATTCGATGGCCAAATACTTGGCAGAATTACTAAGCCCTTATAAGGGTAAATGCCCTCATCACGTTCGTAATTCTGTGGATTTCGTAAAACGTCTCGACAACTTCAAGCTGAAAGACTCAGATATCCTGGTGAGTTTTGACGTCGTTTCATTATTCACCAGAGTGCCTCTTCGAGACTCAGTTGAGCTTATTGCACAGAAATTTGACGAGAAGACGACCGACCGTTTCAAAAACGTTCTGACCTCCACGTATTTTCTCTTTAATGGAGAATACTATAAACAAACAGAAGGAGTCGCAATGGGGAGCCCACTCTTGCCTGTGGTAGCGAATTTCTATATGGAGTACTTCCAGGAGGAAGCTTTGGCGCTATACAAATGGAAACCTACTTGTTTTCCACATTATGTGGATGACACGTTCATGATTTGGCCCCATGCAAAGGACAAGCTCCTAGACTTCCTTACACGCCTGCACTCCATACATCCGAACATCAAATTCACTATGGAGACAGAAGCAGAAGGAAGATTACCATTCCTGGACGTCATGGTCAAAAGAAGAGCGGATGGCACCCTGGGCTCAGCTTGTCCGAAAATCACGAAATGGACTACCAACGTACCAGGGTCTTGGTACAGACATCTAAATACTGGGACAGCGTCGTTAGAGAGGCTATCGAAATTCGTATGAGGGATGGACTCATCAACCGAGATTGCACCTACAACCTCAGCAGAGCATAGGAACCAGCATTGAGACTAATTAAATAGACACTCAGCAAAGGGAACGAATGGGCGTCTAGGGCGGACGAGACAATTACACCGAAGCCACCACAGACGCCGACGCCAGCGTCTCACCGACCGCTGACGCGCTGGCGCGGACAGCGGAGAGAACACCTTGCGAGGGGAGGGGATTTAAGACGGCCGCCCACCCTCAGGTCAGTTCGTCAGCTCACATGACATTGACGACATGTCTGATAGCCGAACTATTGTGCCCGTTAGACACTATGGACTGGCAGTACATCTGTGGACTGTTCGAAACAGATGATCTCTTTATGGAATGTCCTCTCTCGCAGTTGTGGCGATTTTGTTCATGGCTATTTTCGTGGAGAAGGCCCTAGTACAAGCCCAGCAAAAACCAACTCGTTTCTGTCGTTGCATGAATGACATGTTTAGTCGTCTGGCCACATGGACGGGATATCTTAAGTAATTTCTCATTCACCTGAATTCGCTGCACTCCAGCACACAGTTTACGGTTTACCATGGAGGTGGAACAGGAAGGCGCCCTACCGTTTCTTGGCCTCCAAGTGAAAGTTAAGGATTGCGAAGACAAAATAAAAGAAATTAGGTATCTTACTGAGGCATATAGACGGTAGTTTTTCACTCACTCCATCTGCGAGTATAACACGAGAATTTCAGTTAATTATTAACGTAACTGTTCTGAAAATTCATATTGAACGCCAAATTGTCGTACGTCGCATTACCACCGTGTTTGCAGGCCTGCTGAAATTTAACAAAAAGCTCAGAAAATAATGTTACGTGCGTCTGCACCGAATAATTCATTTAATGCTCATGTGCTTGACGTCCATGTTACGGTAACTGGGAAACAGTAGGAATATTAGAACTTAATGAAGTGGAAAAAATAAAACATATCCTTGGTTAATAAAGCCATGTTGCAACGTTTATGGGACTTCCGCAAGACGAATTAATTCCGATGCCGTGGTAACTAATTCTCTATTCTTCTCAATCATCTACTGATAAACTGCAGAATACACAACATTACGTTGTATGCATGGAGGTAGCGAGTGGAGATACGACAAAGTGCAAAAGACTGATTACTTTATCAATGTTCAAAATATTGGGCACGTAAAGGAAATACCTCAAACAACAGCAGGGCTCTCTGATAATAACTGTAACCAACATCGTAAATATATGATAAAGAGAAATATCGTAAAATATGTAAATAATAAAACTTAACAATTGTAATTACTTAGTTTAAGTCCTGCCTTATCAGGGAATTAAGAATAAAGTGAAAATCATTCATAGAAATGAGATGAAGTCGGCCAATCACCGGTAAAGCTTTTGTCTGGCCAGCGGCAAGGCCAGCGACGTAAGTACAACACACTAGAGGGGACGCAGCACAACTTGAGCACTGACGGCCTTGTGGGACACGTTCGTCGAGTGAAGAGGTGCCTTCACTGTGTGGTATTATGTAATATGGGTAACACTGAGAGGATACCGCAGTGTACCAGGTACCGCAATCAACTGAAAGGTTTCTACATAATGTGTCAGTGCAGTGTGCACTTAATTTTGTGAGGAACATATCTCCCTAATTTGTAGTAATCTTTCCGAATGAATCTGTAAAGACTAGCGGAGTGTCATGTAATGTGTCATCGTCGCGGAACGTCAAGCAAATTTCAAGTATTAAGAAAGGAATTTAGCCTCACAGTCGAAGGGTTTAATGCCACTAACTAAGCTACCAACACTTCAAAATTACCGATGCGAATTTCGCATCGCATAATATATTCCTGTCTCTGTACAATTCGCTTAATAATCAGTGAAGTAAATTGTCTGTGAACTTTGTTTACAATAATATGGAATTGGTCTCCTTATGATATACAGTTGTGTGGTTAAGAGAAAAACTAAGATGTGACTGCATAACTTAACGTTTTTCTCACTGAAGAAATGGAACTTCTGTCATTCACATGTGTTTCCATCTTACTTCCCAATTGCGTCAAATTGCTCACTGAATTCCATTGAACTCGTACTAAGTAATTAACGCTACGGAATGTCGTTAAGCTGCGACAGCACTCGCCACTTGACAGCGGTAAAGGCAGGCGAAAAAAAAAACTGCCAGATATCGGATAATAGTTAATTAATTGTAACCTATGTAACAGTAACCGTAAAACATAAATGTTTTGTTTAAAGGCAATCACCATTGAATGGACACATCGTCTAGAATGTTCGTTATACAAAGTTCTTTGTGTAAAGTCATTTTATAGTAATTGAATAGTAAATTCAGACAGTAAAACAGTAATTCCCTGCAAAGTACTGGCCACTGACATTGCTACACCCTTTTCTGTAGGTAGATCCAGCAATCTCTTTGGCACTATACTGGCCTTTGCGTTATTTAAAAAGAAAACTGCCAAAAATATAAGTGCTCATTTCTGAAGGATTGGGATTAACTTTAAACTGTCAGTGTTGAGGGCTAATAGTCAAGAGTGTATCGAAAGAGTTGTTTTGAGAAAAATAAAAATCATAAAGGAGTTCACGGTGAAGAAGTGCTGTTTAGCTTTCGTTGCGACATGAAGTGAGTGGCTGACTGGTCACACGCAAAACTGAGACCTTGTGAGACCTTGAAAGGGAAAGACGCTCTGCAGTGGTTTACAGCAGATGATATGTGGCACTAAGAGTAGTATTTATTTATACTACTCTGATATATAGAAGGAATAAGTGTCACTAACAAAGATTACTACCCCCATTAAGTTATATCTCTGGATGAAGCACAGCTGCTATATAAATGTAGCTTAATCGCTACAGAGAAAGGCATTGTAAATCGTTGAAATCTACAGTTATGTTCAAGTGACGCAACTTAGTTTTCTTGTTAAAATACTTTTATGCCATTTGCTTGAAGCTAATAAAGCACACAGAAAGAGAGATTCATTAGTATAACATGGCAAGGCAACACATAGAACAATGAAGTTTCCCTAAATATTCAGTACAGTCCTCTGCCGAATTGCTGGGCAGTAATACAGCGCTGATTCTTCTCTGAATTAACTTTCTTCATAGCGTCCAGATAAAACAACTATAGTGCCATCTCCTGTAAAATGATATGTTTGCTTGCATCACAGCCATAGAATTGAACAAATTCCATTCGTATCAGGGAGAGATGCTAGCTGAGTGTAAACTTAGTTCACATATTGATTTTCCACTGAAAATATTTTTACCTGAGAAACAGATTTTTAACAGTTCTGATGATAAAAAAGGAAGAAAAAAGAAAACAATATGTTAAATTTTATGTCACGGATGTACTCGCTAAAGATGGAACACAAGTACATAATTGACTGGAGTGGCGAAAGAATTCACTTGTGCCATTTTCGAATGACTCATTCTGGCATTTCATTTAGATTTCGAGAAACCACGGGAAACATAAATATCATGATTCGAGTTGGATTTAAACCCTGCTACTTGCCAATAGAGATCCAGTTTGATATAGTGGACAAAACCAGTACTGAGAATTAATTAAGAAACCCTAAATTTTGAATCGGAAATTAAAATGTTATTGAAACCTGAATAACGTTCCTTTGGCAGTTGAAACATTCGAAGTTTCTGAAATGCTGTGAAGTCTGTTATAGATATGTACGTATTTTCTCATGTTAATTAATTTATCTCATGCTATCAGCCAGGTGGAGATGCCCTCTTCACATAAAATATCAACTACAAGACGAAGAATAGGAGACTTCTTTAAAAGACGTTTTAAGACGACACTGTCAATGGCTCTGAGCACTATGGGACTCAACTGCTGAAGTCATAAGTCCCGTAGAACTTAGAACTACTTCAACCTAACTAACCTAAGGACAACACACACATCCAAGCCCGAGGCAGGATTCGAACCTGCTACCGTAGCGGTCGCGCGGTTCCAGACTGTAGCGCCAGAACCGCTCGGCCACCAGCGGCCGGCACGACACTGTCACTTGGCTGATAACGCAGGAAGCTTTCTCCAAAAAAATTTGCAGAGAAAGTGTCCAGTCTAATACATTTGCTCACTTGCTTTGAAAAACACAGCTACATAATGGAACAGTGCATGTACGGAAGAATTTCTCCACTGGAGCACTGACACATCTAGTTCGCCCGAAGCTAAAGCTCAAAAGAAGAAACGGCTAAAACGCTCAATACGTGTTTGAGGAAACTGTTTGCTTAATTGCTCCTCGGACGTCGGCAAGACGGGAAGGACGATGCTTTCCTCGGGGACGGGGGAAGTGGAGGCGAGCTCTTCCGGTAACAGCAGCAGCAGCAATAGTGCGGTAACGGCGGCAGCGGCGGAGGCAGCTCGCGGGAGGTGGTGGCATTACAGGATTGCCGACTCTTACTTCTTCCACAGGAACTTTGTTCTCCGCTGTAATTGCTGAAGTACTGTAATTTGAATTCTTAGTGGTCTGCGCTGTGCAGTTGATACTGGGAGGCGCCACAAGCACGCGCCAGAGAGACCGGGGCGCGGCCGACGATGGAGTGAGACGGAACGAGTGGGAGGCGGGCGCGGAGCGGAGGCATCTGTGCAGTTTGCAAACAAAGAAGAGCGCCGCCCCGCCCACCAGCAAGTGGGCGGTGCTGCCTCCACTGCCACGGCACAATGGTACAGCCACTTACAACTTCTGACGTCAGCACGCTGAGGTTATGGATTGAAAGTAAAGCGAAGGAAGATGAATGTCATGCGGAGTGTGGAAGAAATGAGATTAACGATAAAATTATCGTCTAAACTGGCGGCCACTAAGCAGACAAAGTAATGGAATTATACCACCTTGGAAGCGAAATTTCACAAGCTCGACGAAGCAAAGACGATGTAAAAAAGAGACTACGACAGGCAAGGACGACATTCCCAGTGAAAAAGAGTCTACTGGAATCAAACATCGGTCTTAATTTGAAGGAGAAATTTCTGAGAATGCACGTTTGGAGCAGTATTGCATGAAACTGATTCGTGGACTGTGGGGAAGCTGGGGAGTAACAGTATCGAAATGTTAGAGATTTTGTGGTGTAGGAGGATGTGGACTGATAAGAAATGGTGAGCTTCTCCGCAGAATTGGCGATGGGAGGAATGTGTGGAAATAAGCCGTCAAGAGGAAGGGATAAGATGATAAGGCATATCTTGAGGAATCAGGCAATACATTCTATGGTAATGGAACCTTAGAGGTCGAAAACTGTATTGGAAGACGCAGATTGGAGTACTCGTATATTCAACATCTGGGAGAAATACTACTGTAAACTGAACACCTTGGTACAGGAGAAGAAATCGTGGCCTACCGTATCAGACGACTGAGAAGTGTAGTGACATATAAGCGACAATAAGCAGTAAGACAGGAAACTGTAAAAAAGTCCATAAACAAGTTACCAAAACGGAGAGTTCAGATTCTTATCCGCACGGGGTAACCGCGATGTCCGGGGCCCCTTGTCACGGTTCGCGTGGCTCCCCCCAACCCGTCAGAGGTTCGAGTCCTCCCTCGGGCATGGGGCATGGGTATGTCCTTTGCGTATGTTAGTTTAATTTCGATTAAGTAGTGTATAAGCTTAGGGACCGATGACCTCAGCAGTTTGGTCCCACAAGACCTTACCACAAATTTCCAAAATTTCAGATTCTCAATCCACCAAATCTTTCTTTAACTTATTACCATGAGCCTCGTTTCGAAGTATCTCAGAAAATCACGGTTCAACATTCACTGTAACTAGCGTGAATTTAGGAACTTTAGTAGTGTATGAAAGAAAAGTAAGGCTACATCATCGCACATTTGAGGAATACCGTAGGAATGTAGATGATGGGAAGACGAGTGACAGGTTCATCTTTCAGGGTGAAGGTTAGAGCTTGAAACAAAATGTAATTCACTTCATACTTAGTCAAAATGGTGAGGAATTTGGACATTAGGTAAAAGTATTGCTGAGAAACTAAATAAACGAAAATGTTACTGGAAAAATAAAATGAAAGTTGACAGAAAATTAAGAATCACATGTGATTTATAAGGCGAATTCCGAAGAAATGGGATTGTTCTAGTCTCATAAAGTGACTGGTGGCGAAATTCGGATTTTCTGCGCCAGTGTGGATTCTAAACAGCTATTTATGCCGTGGTGTCATTTACAGTCATCAAAATAAATTATATTATGAAACAATGGAGGGGTACAAGTAAAGAACGAAGGAAGACTGTTCTAGGTTTAATGAAAAGTCAGCGACGATGACACTAGATACGATGAATTTTACTTAAGAGCATATTTAGCACGGCACGTTTCTGTCAGTGTACGGGTGACAGTTTTAAACAACTTGTCATCATAAATGTTTGTGGTTGTTATTGGTTGTAATTGTGGTGGCTTATCGCAACTTTATAAAATGTCGCAAGAAATCGAAGGAAGTGGCGGAGTGCTGATATGCCGGAATCGCATTCAGGAAGATGGCGGTGCAAATTCATTCAATCCAAATTTGAGTTTACCAGTTTCCCTTAACTCATCTAAGATAAATGTCAGAATGGTTTGTTTGAAAATTACATAGACGACATCTTCCCTAACACATTTCTTGCAACGACAATGCACTCTCTTCTCATGAAATATCCATACTTATCCCAGACCTTCTTGGCTCCCTGAATACATTTCTAACTTCCTCTCTCTCGGAATACTGTCCACTCGGGGTGAGTCTGCACTTTCGTATCAGCATTCGGTTTTAGCAGTGACCCCTTCTCCAATCCTAACAACATTCCTAATGCCACAGATGTCTCTCACAATTTTCTTCAATTTGATGTTCTTATTTCAGTCACAAATAATTCCATTTTGCAATTTTTCACCCAGATTACAGCCTGTAATCTATTTCGAAATCAAGATCTCTGTTATTTGCCGTAATTTATCCAAGGTGCTTAAAGGAATCAGCTCTTTATTAACTTACCGAGTTCAACAGGCCCGATTCAGTTCCCTTACGTCCCATAGAGAGATGCATTTCGCCTTTATTTGGTGGAATTTGAGCCGTCTATCTTTCTGTGCTCACCTTGAGGGTTCCAGTGAGCACTTCATCACAGTTGGTGCTGCAGAAAACGTCATGTCTACTAACGACGGACATCATGAGGAATGGTCTACAGTTTCCATTTGTAGGACGTCTACAATTAATCAAAGAAGTAAGGATAATGTGTAGAACCCTGAAAAAAGCCAACTCGGACTGTTATTGCTATGTCGGGGACGCTCACCATCTCACATAGTAACTAGTCATACGTTAACATCAAGCAGGTGGCCTACACAGCAAACCTGCAGGTGCCCCTCCCGCAGAAGCAAGTTAGGAGGTTTCTTACGCTAGTCGGACGAGCAGGCTGTATCTTAAACACCACAAGAAGTTGGCCTGCGCTTCTGCTTACATACGTGACAGCACGTGGCTGTATCCTGGTGTTTTAATAGTGTTTGTGTCGGTGCCAGGGCTACACCAGGTCACTTCTTTCCTAACGAGCTCTCTGAACCAGGCGTTGACTGCAGTAGCGATTCATCAGTCAGAGTCTGCTAAGGAGCAAGTAGAATTTTCGACACCTATTCGGCCACACAACCTCCTCTGCCTCCTCCGTGTGGAGCAACCAGTGCTGTCACCATACTTTGCCAAGATGCGCCGTCTGAACTGGAGGCATGTTCAGACCGTGGTAATAATTATCATAGTGATTGCGTTATTAATTCTTTTTTGAATCAGTAGTGAACTCAGAAATTAAGTTACATGTTTTTTGGCACCACTAACCAAACGAACTATTATTGCGCCATTCAAGTGCAATTTTGAATTAACCACGTACTGACAATGTAAAAACTTACTCCAAGGAGGAGATTTGAGTTCCTGTGTTCACTAATAAATTCGTTTTGCATTGTTTACCTGCGCTGTGTTCTAATTGAACAACCAGCCGCGTATCAATTAGCATCGGTCTGCACCCTACGTATTTTATTTAATTATCGGTGTCCTAAAGAAGGTAAGCACCTTGGTGGATGATGTTTGCACAGAATTGTAGTCTTTCTCAAAGACGATTCTCAAGGAACATGGAGATAAAATTAAACTAATAACAGTATAAACAGAGTGGTATTAACAGTAAATCTACCCGAGAAACTTTGTAAAGGAGGAAATGCAACATCTGTCGCAAGTAATAGTGGTTTTTCGATTACAGAAGTAGCTGCATAGATCCGCAGTTGGTTATTAAAACTGCAACACGAGAGCGGATAATAAATAACGTAATTTTATCTGCTGTGTGTAAACAGTATAGCAGGAAAAACAGGTTATTTCATATGTATGTTAGATGTGAGTTACAGGGTTGTAGGTTTAGCGCACAGTGCTGTCACCTGTGTCCTCTAGCCCGGCTTAGCTTGAACGAACAGTATACTATCAATGCTAGTGGCTGGCAGCGGCGGCGTACCAGTCTCTCTGCGACTCATGGCTGGATGTTTTGAGAGACAGAGATCTAAGGAACGTGGTGACTATGGCTACAGTCAGACACCCTCTGTATCGAGGCAAGTCAGAACATCTCGTGCAAAACGCTATCTTGCCTTATCTTGTTGAAAGGAAAACATTATGGAGACCTTAGAGACAGGAAACATTACGAACCTAGATGGACGAAGTTTGTTGACGCCTTGTAAAAATATCGGTTACGTTGGGAGATGCAGCATCTGCTGTCCATATTACCGGCTGTGCGAAAGAATGAACAACGTGTTGTATACTCGGTGGTAACCCATATCGTGAAGCCAGGTGGCGCGTAAGAGAGTGACAAGCGAAATGTTGCAAGGCTTGTTATGCATAGTCTCCGCACACAGGTACATCCATTACGTATACAGAATCGAGACACGGCTGAAAAGGACCACACGGTACCATTCGTGTGTTCTGTGCTGTCACTGTGCACTCCACTCTGGGCGTACCTCTTTGTGTTGCCCTCTAATGTGAAGCCGCCACCGTCGTCACCTTGCCGCTAGTCTGTCGTGCACCAGCCGTAGTCACACTGCAAACAAGGCATTTTCCTGACTTACGGTAAGCGGCGTGGCTGTACAGTCCTGTACAGCAGAGCGAATGTTATGTTGCCCTCTCAAGCGCTAGTTACGCGAGGCCGATCAGATCCTCGTTGGTGCTGAGTGCGGCCCTCCTGACTGTATTAATTCCATTCTCGCATGACAGTCGTCAAATCACTACCAACGTAAGCTTATAAATGTACAGCAATGTCGAAAGACGACGATTCTACAGCTTTCGAACTCCGATAAGTGCCGTTAGACGTTTCTCCCTCTTAAATGAGGCATAATAAGATCTTAAAACCATGTAACCTTACAATGTTATTTCTCCTGAGAAATTTTTTCTCATATATTGAAAGTAGATAGCAATACTCCCAAATTTGTGAGGCAGAGCCGAATTACAAATCTTATTGATGAGTTTTGACTCCTGCTGAAAAGCTTCAGGCATTTGAACGGAGCGACATTGTGGGCTTGTCAAAATGTTGATGGGCGTATCGACGGATTGCTGCATAAGTTGAACACGTAGTATTGCTGAAGTAACGCTGCTTTTAGCTGCGGTCCTTGGAAGATTCTCACACCTGTCTCCAGGTACAGGCGCACGTCAAGATCGAAGCATTGAGCGAGCAGAGCTGGCTGAGCGAACATCATTCAGGGATGAAATCCAGGCTCATGTTACACCTCCTGTGGCACCAAGTATCACTAGGGATAATCTGTTTGCACCAGGACTAAAATCACCTGAGCGTCTGGACAGGCTGCCACTGACACCACGACACCGTCATGCAAGGCTACTCTGGTGTCGTAAAAGAGACAACTACACAGATGAATGTCCTCAGTGACGACAGTCGGTCCTGACTGTGTGCAGGTGATGGATGTACCGGTGTATGGCGTACACCTCGTGAGCTGCATATTCTGGAGAGCATTCACCGATGGCAAACAGGTTTCTTCCGAGGTTACACAGTGTGTGGGGCCATCAGTTAAAACTAGAGGTCACATTTAGTGTTTCTTCAAGGTAAAGCAACCAATGCTCGCTACGTTGCTCTGGCTGTTATTCAATGCCTTAGCCATTTCTTCCATAAGATGGTGAGTACGCGAAAGAATTTGCCCTCCTTCTAACAGCCGTGTACCGCAAGTCTCTAGAGGAACGGAAGGTTCCAAATGATTGGAAAAGAGTTCAGGTAGTTCCAGTTTTCAAGAATGGCCGTCGAGCAGATGCGCAAAACGATAGACCTATATCTCTGACATCGACCTGTTGTAGAATTTTAGAACATGTTTTTTGCTCGCGTCTCATGTCATTTCTGGAAACCCAGAATCTACTATGTAGGAATCAACATGGATTCACGAAACAGCGATCGTGTGAGACCCAACTCGCTTCATTTGTTCATCAGACCCTGAAAATATCAGATACAAGCTCCCAGGTAGATGCCATTTTCCACGACTTCCGGAAGGCGTTCGATACAGTTCCGCACTGTCGCCTGATAAACAAAGTAAGAGCCTACGGAATATCAGACCAGCTGTGTGGCTTGTTGGTAAGGCGGGTGCCAGGTTGAGATTCATTGGGAGAGTCCTTAGAAAATGTAGTCCAGCAACAAAGGAGGTGGCTTAAAAAACACTCGTTCGACATAAACTTGAGTATTGCTCATCAGTGTGGGATCCGTACCAGGTCGTGTTGACAGAGGAGATAGAGAAGATCCAAAGAAGAGCGGCGCGTTTCGTCACAGTGTTATTTGGTAAGCGTGATAGCGTTTCGGAGATGTTTAGCAAACTCAAGGGACAGACTCTGCAAGAGAGGCACTGTGTATCGCGGTGGAGCTTGCTGTCCAGATTTCGAGAGGGTGCGTTTCTGAATGCGGTATCGAATATATTGCTTCCCCCTACTTCTATCTCCAGAGGAGATCACGAATGTAAAATAAGAGAGATTCGAGCGAGCACGGAGGCTTTCCGGCAGTCGCTCTTCCCGCGGACCGTAAGCGACTGGAACAGGAAAGTGAGGTAATGACAGTGGCACGTAAAGTGCCCTCTGCCACACACCGTTGGGTGGCTTGCGGAGTATAAATGTAGATGTAGATGTAGATGTGCTTTTCCAGCAGGACAACACACGTCCACAAACGGCTGTTGCGATGCTACGTCCTCTTCTTGGTGTACAACAGTGGCACTGGCCAGCAAGGTCACCAATCTCGTGCCAGTTGAATACGTATGGGACCTGGCGAAGCGCGAACGTACTCAGTCTCCTAGATGTGCAAAAGCCATTTTCAGATTGCAACAAAGGGTGCAAGTCACTTGGTACAATCTATCGCAGTATGCCATTTGGCACCTTTAGGATCGTTAGCATGCGAGAATCTATACCTACGTTGTCAATACACATTGGTATTAAGATAATGATGCGACTAATTGTGCACACTTTACTGTGTTATGTTTATTTCATTTGTTATCATACACTCCCACAATGATGAAAAACCTATCACCTCACTTGTCAACGAAGTGACCTTCTCATTGTTGGCAATGTTGCTCATACCGCCTTCACGTTTTAATTTCAATGTCAACATGCGTAGACGTGCGTGAGTCACCCGACATAATTTATTGAAACGACGCATAGTACTAAAATCATGTGCTTTTCAGTGCCTTCTGTCATGCATATATATTTGTTTGCAGCTTGTGTATACGTTTTTTCAGCACGACATACACTCCATAACGCAACGTCTGCTCCAACACACAGAGGGTGTTGCGGCAGAGACAAAAGGGAGAGTGAGATGCAAACGAAAACTGGCGGGACGAAGAGAGAAAGGGAAATCGTTTTTTTCAGGATGCCTTATTTATGGAGCAGATAGCAGCGTCCATACTGTGACTGCCTCACGGTCTTCGCAGCTCAGGGGATGAACTATGGTCAGACATCAATATTTGCCATTTGTCGGAGTGCCGAGTCGCGCTGACCAACACAGCTGGCCGTCGGCCGCGTTCGTTTGTCTGCCAGGGCGTGTGTGAGTGCGTGGGTGGGCGCGAGCGCAGACCACTGCGCCGTGGCGCGGGTGGCGGCGAGGTTACAGTAATTTATTGTGAAGCGGGTTTAATTAACCATAATTCAGCTGCAGGCGGCCGGCCGGCCGACGCGCTCTGCCCGGAGACCGTTGTGATCCAGATAAATCGCCAGGACAGTAGCGCCTCCAGCTGGAGCGGGAACGGCAACTGGAGGCGGACTGGAAGCAGACGCGCCTGCCGATAGGACACCGCCGCCCGCCATCCGTCGGGAGGCGCGCGATTTATTGGCGCGCGTTGCTAGGTGAGAAAACGAGCGACCGCGGTGCCAGCTCTGAGCGTAATTTGACTGCGAGAGATACGCCCGGGTGCGCGAACGTGATTGTAATGACGGCCGGGCCCACGCGGCAGTGGAAACGAAAAAAAGGGAACGCAAAAAAAAGAAAAAAAAGTTAGAGAGGAAGAGCGGAGACGGAAGGCAGGACACAGAGAATGAGGGCAGGAATATTGGTAACCGCCTGCCGAAGAGACAAACGGCCGTATCGTAGATTTCAAGTTAAGCTGTCATTCTGTCGGAAGCGTGTTGAAACACGAGATAGGGGACAACGCCGCAAGAACAATGGTGGCAGCGCCAGCTGCCGTAGCCAGGCGACGCCGCTGAATCGCCTCAGGTTGCCAGCATACGGCAGCGGCCGCGTCGCGCCGCGCCACGTTGCAGCCGCAGACAATACCTCTGTTATCTTGCTTCGGCGCCGAACGGTATTTTAGTTTCTTCTCGTCTTCGTCTGGTTACATCAGCAACTTCCTCTCCGGACTCTGTTTCGTTTTATTATTGTGACATTTCTATCTGTAGCAGTTGTCGACTGGTCGGTGTAAACGTTATACAAAATAATGACAAGGCGTCGGTGTAAAGAAAGGACGTCATCTGAGATATTCTTACTTCCTGTTCGAAAAAAAGGAGACCTTATCTTGGAAGTGAACTGAGACAATAAGAATATTTTTAGATGCATTAAACGTTCTCGCTGATAACCGTTACTAAAATGGCAGCGTGTCATACGCTTTTGCAAACACGAGATAGACTTGTCAACAAACTGCACGTAGTGTTGAACGTAGAAGACTCAAGTAGATTCGAACATAGTATGAACACTTGTGTCGTAGTGTAGTGGAACAAAGCGTAAGATATTGTTACAAATAGTAAACAACAGCGACCGAGGAGCGCATGTTGGTACGAGTATAAGATATAAAATCCATGATTAGTTACCTTAATTACGACTATTTAAGCTTTTACATTGTGAATATTCTAGAACGCGTGCCTCTATATTAAGTTAACATAAATAGATAAAATTGTTATCAGTCACATTTTAATGTAAACTAAACTTCAAATGAGAAGTTTTTGTTTTGCCTTGATCGCTTGTAGGTACACCGGACTACTAGTTTCGATAGGTCTAGGCTCCCATCTTCATATAGACTGTGTACAGGTTATGGTTCAAATGGCTCTATCTACTATGTTACTTAACATCTGAGGTCATCAGCCCCCTAGTACTTACAATGACTCAAACCTAACTAACCTAAGGAAATCACACACATCCATGCTCGAGGCAGGATTCTAACTTGCGACCGTAGCAGCAGCGCGGTTTCGGACTGAAGCGCCTACAGGTTATAAAACCATGCTATGCGATAAACCGCGTAACCGCGTTTTTGTTTTCGTGCCATTTCATTATGAGTCCGATACTGGTACGAAAACAAACGTGCCGCTGACTACGTAACATGATTTCATACCCTGCACATAGTGAATCTGAAGATGGCATCTTAGTCCTGTCGAAACAAGTAATCCAGTGTACCTTACACACGATTAAGGACACAAAAGCTTCATATCAGCTGGTTTCTTTACTTTGAATTCGTTGATGGCTGTGCAGCCAACAGTGTCAGGTATTTGTAATCAGATTTTAAATATTGGTTATTCGTATAATTTAGTTTATGAGCTTCCTTAACCTCATCCACAGATTGGGAGTTGAGGAGGTACATTTTTATATTCGTTGAGTGAATCTCTGTACTGGCCATATAACAAGAAACTAGAAACACTGCATTGGATCGACGGTAAATCGTAGTTCTATGGCAGAAATTGACCTAATACAGTTTCATTCACTAGCTGTGGCAGTTTAGGAGGCTCTGTAGTTAGTATCTGGCTGGCAGGTTCGATTTTAATTGCATGTCGGCCATAGACTAATATTGAACATTATTTGTGTTACAACCAGTTTAAGTCAATGTATTTGCTAACTCGTCCATTACTTTGTGCACACGAAAACCAAAAAACTGTTTCCAAGGAAAAATGTTAGATTCTTGTGTGGAGGTCTTTGTAATATGCGTCAGTTGTAGATTACACGTTGCGTGCTGGCGGATATATTGTGACAAACGGTATTTCTAACTGTACTGGAAAGTGGAGGTTGCAGTTAGAGCTTGGGTTGATTCTCTGGTGTCTTAGAGGTTAGAATGTATATTTTATGTTTTCTTAAACAGTCTGTATTTTGTTTTTAGACTGCCGATTTCAGCCGTCACAAACGGCCATCTTTAGAGTCATTTGCTGCTTAGGAGGGTCACGCGTTGTCACTGTTTTAGCAATCGTGGTCAACTCCAGATGGTATCAGAACGTAACGTAGTAAGCCCATTTTGTAAATTTTTTTCGCTTTGTCTTATGTGCCATGACTTAACGCCGAATTATTACCGTGAACATGAACCACATATTGCAAAAAATAATATAACATCCTTGGAGAAGATCCGTAATCTCTTGTTGGGAAACACATTCTTCGTTATCTTTCTAATTGCATTGCTTTAAATTATTAAAATGGACGGTTTCGGTTCACGTGAACCGTCCTGATACCTGATTGTATCGGTCACATGAGTAGCTAGTTAGACTTCACAGCAAAATTTACGTGCTGCCTGACAGAATAATAAAAAATAACAACTGAAACATCCACGTCGTCAGTTATTTAACTCGACAAAATCATTTTATTTCTGCAGCTACTGAAATGGTATTGTCTCTTCATCCATTTGCGTTCGCTCTGTTATACAGACCGAATAGAAGTAAGTATTTTCTTGTTCCTCTATTGTTTTCAGATATCAAATATTTTACGATCTCAGACACATGTCAGCTACCGGGATAAAACTTGACAGAAGTATCTGGTAAAATGAAAACGTAAAAAATTGCAGAAAAATGTAGAGGCGGTACTGTAGCGGAACTAGGCTGATTCAAGAGTTTAAATGTCTTTGATCATAAAACCTTAACTTTTATTTTGTGACCAGCTTCGATTTAGATGATCATCATCAGATGCATTCCTAAACTGGTACATAAAACACAAAAAAAACTTGTAGCTATGGTAGTTAGAATAAAAATACGTGAAAACATAATAAAACTGTGATAGAGATACCCAATAGACGCGTATCATACTAATTTTTATTATTATTTTTAATTTGAAACATATATGTTTACGGTGTTTTTACATGTTTGGTCGCTGCTTATGAGGGTTAGAAGTTTATTATGTTTTATACCCTGACTCAGGGAGTCAGATATATCTGTTAACGATGATGTAGATCAGAATCAGTAATAAAAAGTGATATGAAACTTAGCGACTATGAACTGTTCCAAATTCTGGAATCAGCCTGGTTCTGTGTCAATAATGCCTTTGCACTTTTCTGCTGTCTTTGCTATTTCAGTTGGTTAGGTGGCCCTATTGAGTTTTATTCATGTAGCTGACTCCTATCAGAGACGATACAATATTTTCTATCTTAAAGTTATAAGATAAGTAGGAAAAGGCTTACTTCGGGTCGGACAGTATAATTGATTAAAAAAAACGCACCATATCATTACTTGGAGAAGTAAAATCATTTTTGTTAGTTAAGTAAGTCACGTGGCTGTTTTAGTAGTTATTTCTATAAACTATTTCGTACAAGCAAATGGACTGAAAGTTGGATATCGCTATTAGGAAACGGTAACCAGGTTTTCAAATTGGGTATTGGTTCGGAATGGCGAGCTAGCGTGCTAGATACAGTGGTGCTGTTACCGGACACTCCGGAGTCACACAGTGTATGACGTTTAACGTACTTCAAAGATGCATGTGGGTTTAGACGTAGATCGTCGTAACTCAGAGAAATGGAGAAATCTGGTTTCGCCTTAATGTGTGTATAGGTTTTGGTAAATTAAGGCCGCGTGATAAATTATTTATAAAATTTACCGTACTATCTTACAAATAAATGTGAAATTTCAATATTAGAAAAACTTACATGCATAAATTGAATCTGAACCGTTGCGTGATACGTAGGTCGCGTCACGGTCTCTAACGGAACGTCTGTGCATTAGGAGAGCGTGGTTCGCCCGGAGATTGGAGACGAGGGCAGTAACAGTGAGACGGGGAATGTGAAACAGTTCCCTCAAGGTGAAGCAGTCAAGGTGGAAACTGGCGGCGAGGCGAGTAGTGTGCCGTCAGTTGATAGCTGGTACAAGTTTGGCAGTTAACAGTCGCCGGCTCTGAGCGTAGTAGGAATACCAGGAAGAGACACTCTGGCGGGTTCCTGGGATTCGAAACATTATTACCTAGGTTGAGGCCGGCTGCAAAACTTTGGGAGTTAGGGGCGCGTACCAAAGGAGGGAGCATGTGGCGTGCTTCAGCAACCGACCGGAACAGGTGTTGAAGGTCTGTGTCGGCTTCACCGTGTCCTTCCAAGATCGTTGTACGGATATGTCTGGTGAACTTCCAATTTGATTCAACGGACGTGAGTGAGTCCAGCATCGTCAGAGGCCACAGCCATAAGTGACATTTCCTATACCGGTACTGTGACTGTTTAGTTCAGTAGTTTTCTGGTTGTTTGTTCTAGGTTCGCGTCCTGTTCCATATGAGACTTCAGGTTGTTGATCCCTCTTCTGAGTCTCCGCAGAAAAGTTGTGTGTGCACTCCTATAAAACTACGCAGTTTGCTTCTTTATTTAATGCTCCAATCTGAGTGATATTTGCTGTAAGGTGTCGGATTTGTAGCGGCGCGCATTTATATATCAAGCAGGTTCATTTCATGTGCCACGCCCTGCATGTACTATTGCTGGAGCGAGCAATTTCATCTGTTGTCTCATTGGGTGTTTATACGACAAAGTCTTATTGTGTTCTTTTATTTGTTTGTATGGGTGGGCCACTTAATCAAAATTATTAAGTCTCTCCCAGCGAGGACTTTATTTTGTGTTTATTACAAGTATCCTACACGTGGATTAATGTTACTCGAAAAGCTATGCTGCGTCTGCTGTTACTCAGAGGTTCTTTAGCCAACCGAAGGCGCTAGCTTCGGTTTAGTGCTTTTGCTCCGCGTGTCGTTTATTTACTCACACCTCGCCCACGTCGTGCGAGTTGGGTACAATTTGTGATTGGCTGTCGAACGTCCTGCGTGGTAACTGTATTTAGATTTTGGCCGCCTTAGAAGTTTCATTGGTTTGACTCCGTTAACTTATCGAAAAATTATTTACTTTTTTTCCTTGTTGCTCTAATTCTGACAGTCGTGCTGCGGCGTTCGGCGTATAGAAGAGACCTAGCCCAGTTCCTGTACTAAATTCTATATTTCTCTCTTAATTATGTTATCGTTTGTGTTTCCTTTGGTGGGACTTCGGTGAAATCTGCGTGCTTGACAGAGCAGCCGCAGCTTCAGAAAGGATATTCAAGTCTATGCCCGGCCGAACGGCCAGCCGGTTGCGGTTGGTCCTGCACCATTTAATCTTTCAGAGTCCGCTACGTCTTGCCAATGACGGAGTTGTATAGCACGTCGATGTATTTATTTGTGTCTTAATCATTCTGTTCCTACTGCAGCTCTCCTTTCACTTTTTCTTTTGTTTCAAGCTTATGTAACTTTTTGAACTGGTAACCGGTTAATTTACCAACTGAGTAATTACTAGATTCAAAGACTTAAATGTGGTTATGCGAGTATGGTTCGGCCAACTGAATGGTTATTAAACTCTATTCCTTGTTTACAATGTTGGTTTTTGAACTGGTGAAACTCCAGGAGATTTACGATCTGTTAAATTCATGAAGATCCTCACTATCTGTATTATTTAGAACAATATTTAACTTCAGTTTTGTCTGGTTATTTCTGTTTGCTATTAATGAATCTGGTACAATTTTATGATTGTAAACTATTCCGTTTCTCAGCAGCGAATACCATTGGCGGTTTTTTCCGACAGATTTTTAACAACTCGAACTTAGTATGTTTAGTTAAGATAAACAGAAAGTTCACAACACGAATGAGGTTCAATCTCTCTTTGGCCCCGCCCTTCCTACCACAGAGAGGAGAGTCTGACGCGGGTATTGTGTACCAGCATCAACAAATAATATGTTACGAAGTTCAATAGAAAATTTGTACTTTAATCACATCTCAGAGAACAACTCCTGTATAGTTAGTACCCTGCTGCAACAATCTGCAGCTCGGATGTTAGATCAAAGATACTTTCGGAGAAAGATCAGATGTAACAACGCTTGTGTTCCAGTGATGATGAGCACGAAATACGAGGGCTGTTCAATAAAAATTGGTCTCAATTTTTTTTACAATATACCTTTACTCATCCTCTTCATTTTGATGGTCCTTCTAAAAGTAGTCTCCCATGAATGCAATGCACTTGTCCCAGCGTTTCTGTCAGTCTTAAAATACATGCTGGAAAGGTCCTTCAAATTCGCCTCCGCAGCCTTCACCACTGCTTCTGATGATTGATAATGCCTCCCACGAAGGCGTTTCTTCACGTTAGGGAACAGCAAAAATCATATGGGGCTAAATCCAGGCTATGGGGAAGGTGAGAGATGCACTTCACGTTGATTTTTGCAAGATAATCAGCAACAACACTGGCAATATGCGGCCGCGCATTATCGTGGTGCAGCATCCAGGCTGCTACACGGAAATGTGGTCTTTTGCGCCTGATGTGGACTTGCGATGTTTTCAGGACATCCCTGCAGTATTGTCCAGTTACTGGTGTGTGTGCAGGTACAACATGCTGATAAACCATTCCATGAATATTAAAGAATGAGATGACCGTAACTTTCCCAGCAGAAGCAACCACTTTTGCTTTTTTAGTGGTTGGTGATGGAGATTTCTGCATTGAACCTTGCTGTTTGCTCTCAGGATCAAAACGATGTAGCCAAGTTTCATCAGCAGTGATTACATTTGAAAGATACTCCGGATCTTCCTCTAACATCTACATTAACTGCATGCAGACCTGCACGTGAATGTAATTTTGTTCGGGAAACAAGTCTTGGAACCCATCGCCCACAAACACGTTTCTTGTGTAATTTTTCTTTCAGCAACGTGTGGGTGGCACCCAATGAAATGTTCAGTATTTCAGAAAGAGATTTTAAGGTAATTCGTCGGTCCTCTCTCACAATGACAGCAGCAGTGTTGATGTTTTCTTACGTTGGAGCAGTAATTGGAGCACCGGGTCCACCTCTCTTTGATTGTCTCTCTTCTTTAAACATTTTAAACCGCCATCGAGCTGTGCTGTAGGGAAGAATAGACTCTCCGTAGGCTTCCTGTAACACTGTGTAGGACTCAGTTGATGATTTGTTGAGACGGACGCAGAATTACAAAGCCGCATATTGTTCCTTGAGTTTTACCTCCATTGCAGCGGTAGGCGATACTGCACATATCTTACCTTGCCCGCCTCTCACAGGCGGGAACCAGGAGCCCCAACAATGAAACTACTACGGTGTGTTTTCTGCACATTAAACTAACAGAATATCATAAGAAATAATCACCATAAAAAAATTATGATTATTCTTTATTGAACAGCCCTCAAAGATATAATATGAAATAAATGTCATAGTAGATCACGGAGAGAGTTTCTCCAAGTAACGTCAGTAATAATTTTTTAGCAGTATACTCCCGTTTCGACGAAGTAGCAGTTCCTTCATACCGCAACATGAGCTGTGCTCAGTACTTCGCAGACGGAAATTGACTCAATATTACTGAAAAAGCAATACAAGCATCAACTGAGTCTGCAGTTTATTCGAACTAAACCAAAGTTGAGCGCAGATGGCAGGCTATAGGAACGCCACTCTGAGTTTTATCTAGTCCCAATATCGAGTCACGACTCGCAACGGGATACTTTCACATCTTAAGTTTTAACAAGCAAAGGCTTTCCTAATGATGGTAACTCAATCTCCGGTTTCCTTTTGTTTCGTAAATAAAGCTTTGAGTCCCACCATCAGGGGGAGAGAGTCGAGAATAATGGCAACAGCAAAAGAAAGGCGCGTGGCGGAGCAGTATTACCGCAGTCGCGTGTTACGCGAGGCTGGAGAATGCTATTGTTATCAGAGGAATACATGATCCTATGCATTCTATACCACTTCATTTCAAAGTGGAAAGTACATTAAAAGTGCAGTTTGAATACCAATAAAAGATCATTTGTCTGCAGTATCAGCAAATACTTAAATTAATGATGGAAATGAAATTTCTAGAGAAGTTAGTTTTCATAAAATACATGTGAAAATATTTGTGGGCCATTTCCAGATCTAATATACAAAACGAGCGTTGCATCAAGTCGAGTCGAGAACTTTTATTTCCATATAATGCCGACTAAAATGTAGAATCTCGGTTGTGTATATCACAACCGCAGATACGAGGTTAATTTCTACATATACAAATATACTCCGTGAACCACTGTGTGCATCATAGAAAAGTGTACTCTGCACCTTTATAAGAGAGCTTCCGTCGGTTTCCCAAATGGACGAAGAATGTATTACACTCACTTCTAAAAGCATCCGATGTCCTGCATTTCCAATGATGTCTCCATACATAATCGGAATAGTCCAGATATAATTGCATATTTATATCTCCAAGTATTGCTACACTACACTTCTAAGAAGTGCTCAAGATTCATTTGTTTCATTTCGCTCACAGAGGTAATAATTAATTCATTGCTGCTGTATGCTTCTCGTAAGTAGTTAAATCGCCTGTTTCTCACTCGTCTGTGGCAAACGTCATTTTGACAACAATTGTATTGTATTCGAGATTCATATGAAGCAAGTATTTCTCAGCTTTAGATTAGCAGTTGACGTACAGGCTACCCTAATATAAAATGTGACCAAAATAGTCCTCTCTATGTATTTAAATATGATATATTCGCAGTGGTACTCCTTTAGTGCAACCAGCGAAATTTCTGGTCCCAAAAACATTATTATAAGATTCAATTAATGAAGAACCGTTTCAAATAGAAATGAAGAAAGCGTCGTTATCTACGTTCGACGGCTTCGACCAGCTGGGAACTTCAATGTAACGTTTCCCTAATTTCGCTCTCAACCGAACTGCCCTTGTGGAGTTAACGTCACGGAAAACGATTACTCGAAATTTAAATAACCGTTGCACAATAGGAAAGCAAACAAATTAAATGACTTGTATGTCGTTCGACTGTCATTCGCTCAGCCCCACAAGATTATTTTTGTTAACATTCTTTATCCTTGACGGCAACATACAATTACTCCGTCTCAGGATACATGCTTGTAGGAAGATTTGTTCTCACTCAGCAAGTAGGTAAAAGAAGTCATTATATAAATACAGCGACAAGCATGGAAACAGAGTTTATTTCTTTTCCGGACTCGTTATTGAACACACTTCCGTAAACACTATCGTGTTGCGACAGCGAGTCGCGTGGTGCAACTCCACTGCAGGCAAGCCTTCCCTCAAACAACGTAGGTCGTAAGGAGCAGCCTAAAGGCTAGGCGTCGCGATACGGTGAGCAATTCTACAACAGAGATCTCCAGTATAACAGGGACTACGTTACACGTAAGGAACCATTGGAATAAGTAATGCGCGGTTTCATATCACTGCGCAAAACCGGACAGAATTCGCCGTGCACTGTTTAACGAGGAGCTCGATTAGAGATCACCTGCGGAGGAGCACTGACCTGTTCCTCGAAGGAATCGTCCCTCACACTGGCGACAATTGGTCGGGAAATCAGACAAGCGACGGTGCAAGACATTGACAGGGAACAGTTTCCAGGCCGGGAATAGTCGTATTCATCTATTTGCATGGCTCTAAATTGCTACTAGTATAGGTTAGGACTCTTTGTACAACGCTCGCGTGAAAGTAGAATGTTTCTGTTACTGAATAATTCAATGTTTTGGGCACAGAAATTTATAGCTGTTTCAGTAGGTGTACCGTGTGCTGGGAATAATTCCCCTGTTCGCTCAGACATCTCGGGGTCACTTGATAGTGTTTTGTTAAACGCACAAGTCATAGTAGTCCATATATATTGGCGACAAATGGAAGTTAAACAGTTCCTTTTGGGTAGTTCTAGCTCTTGAACCAGTCTTGGTTTCGCCCGAAACTACACTGTTGTGCTTTTTAGTTAGTTAGTTAGCTGGTTGCGTGTTCCATTGATCAGTCGCACGGTACGGTAGCCGTTATGATGTGGAACGTGTGAAGTGCACAAGAAATGCACATATGAAACAAAAATTTTTAATATATACCTGTATATATTACAATACATAGTTAAAGATTAATATTTCTATTATTTACCACATAACCTTAAATGTCACAAAATGCATATACTATATTTATAGTTTTATTTATTCCTATTCAAGAATTAATCTATGGTATAGAAGGAGTTGTCAAGGAGATATGATTTCAATTTATTTTTGAAGCTATTACTGTTGTCTGTCAGACACCTTATTTCATCTGGTAATTTGTCAAAAATTTTTATAGCAGCATACTTTACCCCTTTCTGTGCCAAAGATAGGTTGAGCAAAGGATAGTGTAAGTCTTTATTTTTTCTGGTATTATAATCATGAATATCGCTGTTGTTTTTAAACTTGTCCATGTTGTTGAGAACAAATTTCATTACCTACTTTTTTTTACATTTATTCTCCGCAAGCCACCCAAGGGTGTGTGGCGCAGGGCACTTTAGTGAGTAGATGTATTGTGAGGCTGTTGTAAGAATTCCCAATCCTTTAAGAAGATGCCTACAAGATGTGCGACTATGAACCCCACACATTATTCTAACCACTTTCTTTTGAGCAGTGAATACTTTTTGTCTAAATGTTGAGTTACCCAAAATATTATTCCGTATGACAGAGAGTGAAAGTATGCAAAGTATGTTAGTTTACTAGTTTCTATATCCTCAAAATTGACAATTATTCTGATCGCAAAAGTTGCTGAACCTAGTCGCTTTAGGAGATCCAAAATATGAATTTTCCAGTTAATATTCTCATCTATATGCACACCCAAAAACTTAGTATGCTCTACCCTGTCTACCGACTTCTATTGATGTGTTATATTTATTGAAGAAACTGTACTTTCTGCAGCAGAAAATTGGATGTACTGTGTTTTTTCAAGGTTTAGAGCAAGCCCATTTGCAGAAAACCAACTAATGATTTTTCCAAAGGCCTTATTTGTATCATTTTCAATTGGACTTTCTTTTACTGGATTAATAATGATGCTTGTATGATCAGCAAACAGTAGGGTGGTTCATTTTTCCACCGGCATGCTTGACAACTGTTGTGTGGTCGTTGGTTCCCGTGGACGTGCTGTAGTACGACTCCCCACCGCATCCCACACGAGATCGATGGGACTTAAATTGGGGGAACGGGCAGGCGAATCCGTTCACCGTACTAACAGAGCCTTTGTCTGCGCACGTCGATGCGATCGCACATTGTCATCCATAGAAATGAATTATGGGCAAGATATACCCCTCAAAACACACACATGTTGAAGGAGTACAATGTCACAATAACGTTGACCGTTGAAAATAACATGTTCCACACCATAACACCCTGAGTACCAAAAATATCATGTTCGACAGTGTTCATGTCTGCTTCACGGTGTCCACATCCCTAGCCATGTGTGGGTACGCAATGCACTCTGGAACATTGTCGAACATGATCGTTTTGATGGTGGGGAGACATAATGTTGTATCGGAGACCTGACGTCCAAATGTCGGAACACGTTACACTCACCAGCCAACGTTACTGTGACACCTTACTTCATCCCCACGTCCGTCTCTCTAGAGGCGATTTCGGCTCTGATTTCATTTTTTATTGATCACAGTACTTGGCTGCATCGAACTATCGAGCTGGAGGTGGTCATGGAACGCAAGCATATTAGGCGAACTGCTTACAAATGCCTCACATATTCATATGACTGTTTAGAACATGTCCAGCATATTAAACAGTTGTGGTATTGTGTACCATGTTTGTATGACGCCACAAGCTCTGTGATCAATATGTATATGGATATAGCCTGTTGCACAAAGAGCCTTATTTTTTAAATATTTTAGCGATGACAAACCTTTTATAACGTGCTATTTTTATCCACTTGTCATCTGGTGCCTAAGGTCAGCGTAAAATGAACGTGTTTTACAAGAGATTTTAAGACATGAAGATGACAGCATAGTCTGTTGAAACCGGTTGTCTTAAATAAAAGAAAATTATTTGGTAGTGTCTTTTAAATGGTTTTTAACAATTAAGCAAATCGCCCTCAGTTTTCGCAAAATGAGAAAATTCTGTTAACTAGGAGATACTGGAGGAAGAAGAATTAATTATAGAATTCAAGAATATTCGTAGCCAGGACAGTCTGTCAACGTAGAGACACTGTAGTGGAAAGTGTCACATTTAAAACGATGTAATAGGAAGGAGATGGGAAGATTATTAAAAGGGATAAAAGAAGTTGTTTAAGGCTGCCAGACCATTTCCAGCTGCGCTACTAATGCAGAACTGGATACCCACAGTGAATGAATTCTGGTGTATAAAAAGCCAGAACAAATTCCATAGCATCTACTAACAATGATGGAGGAATTTACAAACCGGCAGGTCCATGATGGGATTATAGTTAGAGTGACAGCCCCTGGTTATCGTCAGTAGTAACTGTACGAAGAAAGAGGACAGACATAGGTAAGACTTACAGATTCCGCTGCAGTTACGGATATTTAAATCAAAAGAAGCGACGGTAGTGGACTCAATGCATAGCGTCATGGACTCTCTATATAATCTGTGGCAATTTCGTTATTTTGTAAGGATGGATTCGTGGAGAGGACAATTAAAGGCAGCACCAGAGGATGACCCAAGATGGCGTTTCTGGTCACATCTGGTCATTACCAGTACTACTAAACGCCTTTTACATTAAAGAATGTGGTGGAAACTTCCCAGCACCTATTGAACAGCGTATTAGGTGGTTTGAAAGACTTCTTTAGTCGACTATGAGCAGCATGACTAATAGTAAGTTTGGCAAAGTGCCAGTATGCTCTTATAGGAGTTCGTCATTAGATCCATGTTACTGCCCAGAATTGTGTGTGAATGGACTCCCAGCTTGTTCACGTCTTGCTGAACTTTAGGCCACCTATTATTAAGGAAGAGCTGCAGTCTTGTCTTGAGATACCTGATTATTGCAGGGAATTCGTGCCACAATTTGCAGAAAAAACAAGATCCCTGACACATCTAGTGAAAAAGGAGGCGAAGTTTCGGTGGACTCCAGTAGGTGAATAAGCGTTAGCGCAAATAAAGGATTTAATGACTGTTGATCCTTTCTCCACTTTCCTGGATTATAAGAAACATTTTATATTATCATGTGATGTGAGTAATCATGCTGTGGTGGTTGTGATGAGGCAGGGAATTGTTAGAGTAGATGATCCGCTAGGTTACGCTTTGAAACAGTTAAATGATGCAGAGGCAGATTACTCGACTACTGGAAAAGAGATGCTCAATTTGATCTGTAGAACTAGTTTTTCCATTGTTACTCAAATAGTCGATATTTCAAAGTTATAATAGAGCATGCAGTATTAAAATGGTTTCTGGACTTTAAGGATCGATCTACCAGTTTGACTCAGTAGGCTTCACATTTTTGAAGTCATATGTCATCCTGGGAAGACTAATAATAATGCAGATGGGTTGTGTCCTAAGACATGCACTGTTGAATGCATTGCCATACCTGCAGATGAGTGGTGAAAGGCTCAGGCTGTAGACTGAGTCTGTCAGCAATTCACGATGCAAGTGCAGTTCAGTGCTGACAACTGAGTATTATAAAAACAGAGAATGTGGGGTCAGCACATACTAATGCTGACAAGTGTTGAGACAAGCCCATGACCTTATCTTGGTTGGGTATGGAAGCTGTTAAGATACAGAACATCACACTGCAGAAAATTGTTGGTGGAGAATGTAGAAACAGAAACTGGTGCAGGATGTCAAAAACTTCATACTATTTGCATAAAGGGTTGATCTGAAGCGTCAGCAGATTCCATTGCAAAGGGTACTTGAGGCCATCAGACCATTCTACATTATTGGTACGGATGCTGTTAGTCCCTTTGCCCAGTTATGGACAGTGAATTGGCAAGTGTTGTCTATAAGTGACAATTTTCTTATTTGTATCCATGATTTCCAAGCCAAATCAGCACATGTAAACGGTAACTCAGAAATGATTAACCACTGGTTATTAAAATTTGGGACATCAGAGACTGTAATAACAGATCAGGATGCCAATTTGATGTCCAGACTGATGAAGAACTTGTGCAGGGTGTTACGAATTAGGACTTGAGGACTAGTGCAGAATAGATGCTAGCCAAGGAGAGAACAAAGAGGGTTCACCAAAGCAATTTATGCATGTTACGCTGTTATGGAAATGGTTATCATAGTGCCTGGGATGCACTGCTACCACATTTAGTAGCGAATTGTAATTCACAGTTTACTAGAGTACAAGATTATCACTACATGTGTCTGTTCACTGGCATGGTTGTATGTTAGGGCAAGTGGGTCCATTTAAAGGCAGCCCTGAAAAATTGCCTTAGCTGTTAGCAGCCCCTACAAAAGGAGGAGAGAAATGTCAAGGAAGAAAGGCAAGCTCCTACAAGAGGAGCAAGGTACTTCTGTAGTTACTGTGACAAATCGATACGCAGTAAGGTCCCTGAGTGGCCTTGTGAAGTAATCATTAATTTCCATTTGCCCTACAGTAAAGTACATATGCTTATTGTATCTGCGTTTTCTTTCTTCTTAGTTGCTGGGTATATGTGTAGTGGAAATATAGCGTAATTTATTTGTTTGGGAGACATCGTTATATGTTCATTATGTTCATTATTTTGAGAAGTATGTGGTTTGCGTAGAAGTAAGTTTATATCCAGTGCACAATTGTAATTGGAAGTTTGTCGTCACTGAGGGCATGTGTGTGTTACTCTTGGGGATTTAGCTTGAAGTTTAAAGAATCTTTTTTGAAGCGTGTTTGTTATTTTAGGACGACAAGGGGTCTTGAGGAAATTTGTGCAACTGAGAATATGCAAGATATTTCTAGTACAACTAGACAGGTAGTCCTACCCACTGCTCTTCACCCTGGAGTTGCTGCAGTGTAGGACAGAGGGAGTTACCATCACCTCTACAAACTAATATGTACAGTACCAGTATCATGTGCCCTCAACCATTTCACTTCAATAAACCCGCATTTTAGTGCCCTCGAGAGGTAATTGCAGGTGAAAATGAGCTCTTCCAAGAAAGTGGGTTGCATTGAGTCTTTTCAGTATCGGATCTTGTAGCCATCATCTATATCCGCTATGACTAAAGAGGCCTCAGTAGTACACAGCGTTTAAAACTACAGAGGCAGAGGTTGCTCATTAATGGCACCACTTGCGGTATTTCTGGACCCATATTCCGATTATCCACCAACACTTCTCGTACCCCTGTGCAGAACACCACCTATTTGCTGTTGTGCTTACCGAACCTTAGCTTCAAAATTTTGGCAAAAGAAACATAACCTATGTGAACGACAATATAGACCAACCCTTCTAGCCTCCCTGGACCAGATACTGGTTAACCAGAATTGGAACATGTATTTGTACATATGAAGTAATATGTGTCATACCGAACTACTACGTCTAACACATTCGCCAACTTGGCGACAGTAGGCATTTTTTATATCTACCTCAATTGTAGAATCCCCTGGATCGACTCCCTCTTCCTTTGACCTGCAGGTCAATAGTGTAGACACGAGTGAAGGAGTGGCTAAGCCTTGAAAAATTGGAATGAGACAGAGCAGAGGACAAGATCCAGGAACTCAGTGTTTCAGCCCATGTATATTCAACGGTGTAAATAGTGTAAATACCAACAGGGGAATGAAGGGTATAGGCATACAGCAGATAACCTAGGATTTGTTCTAGAATTTCTACTCCAGGTATGGTTTGACTGGGAATCGAAAAGTGTAAACTGCATAGGTAACAGCACGTTTGTTTCAGTCAGACATTATCCAGTCAGGAATTTGGTGGGCCGATTTATTCTAAGAGGGGAGGTGATTGGCAGTGAAGACACAAGCTGGGGCCCAGTGTCGAAACCTACCACTTGTAGACATCAGCTGACTCGAGCATTTACGCTATTCAAGCGGCTCCGCAACAACGAGGCGGGCGCTGTAGCAATAATCAAAGTTTCGTGATGTTGCTACGATACTTGGCACTCCGCGTCAACGTCCTCAGCCATGACAAGACCTGCCTTGCCGTATATAAAAGTGGGCAGCCCGAGAAGCCTGGATATGTCGCCAAATACGGACTTCGAATTGGCTTCCGCTATGTGTTGGCTTCTCCTGACAGGACATATAGCCAAAAGTCCCGCTGTAGCGTGGAAAGGCCGTGGGTCGAGCTAACGTCCTCTCAGATCCGAACCTCCGGGGTCACTAGCAAGAGCTGCAGCCCTCCAACCAAAAGTTCTAGACAATGTTCCTGGCAGCTGTTCGACGCTGGGATGAGTACTGACACATACCGACGGCAGTTAAGAGAGCAGAGGGCCGCCTCCCGAGGCAGCACCGGGCCGAACGATGCACAGAGGGCATAGTCACTAGCGAGCCGTATTGACACAAGCGCTGACAATGGCACATCATCGCCAACCCTTCGCGGCCTGTGTTCGTCGACCACCGCCGCCCTACTCTGCGAATGTTCAATATCTACATCTACATAGACATTCCTCAACCAATGGTACGGTGCGTACCACTACCAGTCATCTCCTTCCCTGTTCCACTCGCCAATAGAGCGAGGGAAAAGCCACTGCTTATATCCTTCCTTATGAGCCCTAGTTTCTCCTAATTTATATTCGTTGTCCTTACGCGCAATGTTTGTTGGCGTCAGTAAAATCGTTCGGCAGTCAGTTTCAAATGCCGGTTCTCTGAATCTTCCCAACAGTGTTTCTCGAAAAGAACGTCGTCTTCCCTCTAGGGGTTCCCATTTGAGTTCCCGAAGTACACCCCAACATTTTCGTGTTGTTAGAACCTTTTTTATTTTTTTTCGAGTCATCAGTCTTCTGGATGGTTTGAGGCGACCCTGCACGAATTCCTCTCCTGTGCCAACCTCTTCATCTCAGAGAAGCACTTGCAACCTACGTCCTCAAAGCTACCGGTAAAAAATTTAGCACCAGCAGCCCGCTTCTAAATTGCTTCGATGTCTTCCTTCAAACCGACGTGGTACGGATCCCAAATTCTCCAGCAGACTCAAGAATAGGTCGCACCAGCGTCCTGTATGTGGTCCACTTTACAGATGAACCACTGTTTCCTAACATTCTCCCAATAAAACGTGTCGACTATTCGCCTTCACTACCACAGTTGTCACATGCTCGTCCCATCTCATATCGCTTTGCAACGTTGCGCCCAGATATTTAAACGACTTGCCTGTCTCAATCAGGACACTAGTGTTACTGTATCCGAACATTACAGGCTTATTCTTCCTACTCATCGGCATTAACTTACATTTTTCCTGATTTAGGGGTAGCTGTCATTCATCACACCAAATGTAACTTGTGTCTAACTTGTCTTGTATCTTCCTACAGTCACTCAATTTTGACAGCTTACCATACACCACTACATCATCAAAAAACTGCAGCAGATTTCTGCCCACCCTACCTGCCAGATCAGTTTTAGAAAAGATATGTGAATGGTGCGAAAATTGGCAGTTGACCCTTAATAACGAAAAGTGTGAGGTCATCCACATGAGTGCTAAAAGGAATTCGTTAAACTTCGGTTACATGATAAATCAGTCAAATCTTAAGGCCTTAAATTCAACTAAATACCTAGGAATTACAATTACGAACAACTTAAATTGGAAGGAACACTCAGAAAATGTTGTGGGGAAGGATAGCCAAAGACTGTGTTTTATTGGCGGGACACTTGGAAAATATAACAGATCTACTAAGGAGACTGCCTACACTAAGCTTGTCTGTCCTCTTTTAAAATACTGCTGCGCGGTGTGGGGACCTTACCAGATAGGACTGACGGAGTACAACGAAAAAGTTCAAAGCAGGGCTGCACGTTTTGTATCATCGCGAAATATGGGAGAGAGTGTCACTTAAATTATACAGGATTTCGGCTGGACATCATTAAAAGAAAGGCGTTTTTCGTTGCGACAGAATCTTCTCACGAAATTCCAATCACCACCTTTGTCCTCGGAATGCGAAAATATTTTGTTGACACCAACCTACATAGGGAGAAAAGATCACCACGATAAAATAAAAGAAATCAGAGCTCGTATTGAAAGATGTAGGTGTTCGTTCTTTCCGCGCGCTGTATGGGACTGGAATAATAAAATGGTTCAAATGGTTCCTAGCACTATAGGACTTAACATCTGGCGTTATCAGTCTCCTAGATTTAGAACTACTTAAACCTAATTAAACTAAGGACATCACACGCATCCATGCCCGAGGCAGGATTCGAACCTGCGACCGTAGCAGCAGCGCGGTTCCGGACTGAAGCGCCTACAACCACTCGGCCACAGCTGCCGGCGGGATTGGAATAATAGAGAATTGTGAAGATGGTTCCATGAACCCTCTACCAGGCACTTAGATGTGACTTGTGGACTATCCATGTAGATATAGATGTAGGTATATAAAGAACAACAGCGGTCCTATCAAACTTTCCTGGGGCATTCCTGACGATACGTTTGTCTCCGATGAACACTCGCAGTCCAGGACAACATACTGATTCTATTACTTAAGAAGTTTCGGAGACACTCACATATCTGCGTACGTATTCCATATGCTCCTACCCTCGTCAACAGCGTGAAATGGGGCACCGTGTCAAATGTTTTCCGGAAACCTAGAAATATTGAATCCGCCCGTTGCTCGCCATCCATAGTTCTTAGTTGTCACGACTGGCTATCTTCATGCTCTGCAATTTCTCTCCACCTCCACCAGAGAACCACTAGACCCCACTCACACACCGATTGCTAATGGCTTCACAAGTGGCCGTATTATCTTGTACCCCTTTACATAAGTTTTGAGGGAGGGTCGTGAGATACGTGTGCATATTTAGCATAATACAGGCGTATATCACTGTCGTCAGCCTGGTGTTAAACTGCGGAACATGTTTTATGGTCACACTTAATATTTTTGGAGAATGAAAACGTACCGTACAAAAACCTACACGATTTCCAGAAGGCAACCCATACAAAATTCAAGTTATTAAGTATCATACGAGATTTATGCTTGGATTTAGGACTTCCTTGCAGGTATAGTTCAACACGCCGTTCTCAACGAAACAAAAAGGATTGATATGAAACGAAAATTCTAATGCTGTTGGGGAATACCGCTTATGTAAATGATCTAGTGAGTAACGCTGGATATCTCCTGACTCTATCCGCGGGCGATGCTGTTGTCCGTGGGCTGATTTTAAATCTCAAAGTCTGTAGGGAATCACAGAAAGACTTTTAAAGGACCGGCGGCTAAGATCAGGGATTGGCAGTTGACCCTGAATGTACTTAAATCTAATGTGCTTCTCATAAACAGGCGAAGAGATTCACCACTCTTCGAATACGCTGTTGGCAACTGCGGTAAAATTCCTAGGATTGACCACACGCAGTGATCTGTAGTGTAATGAACGGAGGAAAACCAAATGTAGGAAAGGCAGATGAGATAATATTAAGGAAATGTAAGTCAACAATTAAGAAAATGGCTTACAAAACACTTGTTCTACGAGTTCTTGAGTACTGTTAATCAGTCTGGGACTCTTACCAAGCATGATTAACAGAAGAAATCGGAAAGAGTGGCACGTATCGTCACGGAATCATATAGTAAGTACGAGAGTATTAGGGAGATTCTCAACAACCTCATGTGGCAGACGGTTCAAGAGAGGTGTTGTTCAGCACGTTAATTACTATCGAAATTCCCAGCCAATAATTTCCGGAGACAGTCTAACAACGTATTACTTCCTTCCATATATACCTCGTGAAACGACCACGACGATGAAAGTCGAGAAATTAGATCTTGTATGGAAAGTGGCTGAAACTCATTCTTCTACACGCCATTCACAAATGGGACATACAAGGTGGAAAATATTGTAGTACCGCAAGTATCTACCGTCACACACCGTACGTTGGATTGCTAGGTACGGTTGTAGATGTGAAATACTTCTTGCATATGTCTTCCCACTTCGCACAACATTGTGGGACTGGAAGTTGAACTTCCTGAAATGTAAGAAAATGACACGCCACAAGTCGCCGATAATTGATATAATGCCATGAAAATGTAATGTCCACTCCAAATATTGGAACAAATAATTTCTCATTATCTTGCTTTCTTCAAAGCAATTTGAGTGGTGCACATTGCCCTCGTTCCAAGCAACAAATGAGATAACTGAAAACATATTACCACATATCGAGTATATTTCATCTAGTATCTTAACTGTTTAGAAGCGTATTTTGGAGGATCACTTACCGACAACCTGTAGGTATCCCTGGCGGCTGCGCATTGGGTCGGTGTTGACCTGGCACATGTACCAGCCGCGGTCCGTCTCGTGCACGTTCTTAATGTGCAGGTACCAGGAGCGGTGGTCGTTGTACGACAGCGAGATGCGCGGGTTCTGCGTGATCACGTTGTGGTGGATCGACAGGATGGTCTGCGTATCGACACGTACCCAGGCCACCTGCAATACCGAGAATCGGTCTGCATCTCGAACTCCAGCATATAGCACTGATAAGAATCTCAATGATTGATACAGGCGACAAACCAAAATATGTTTTGTAAGGAGTACTGCTTTGGTGTGTGAGTAACACAAAATGGGTTATGACAACAATGGTAGTTTCGTTTTGGCATGGGAGGCCCACCGCCAAAAAACTAAGCACACTTGCGGTGTTATAAACGTTTTGATATGAGAGCTCTTGGTCTCCAGTGACCTTACGATAACATTTCAGTGAGAGACCGAAGAGTGACTTAGTCATTCCACTCGCAATGCAACTTGAAACCACTGAATCTGTAGATGGCAAAGAGCATAACCCTGTTAAGAGAAGTGAAGGGAAAATAGAGTCGGACTATATCGTATTTTCTGAATGTTCCCTCTGTTCCGGATAATGTTAGCTTTCGAACGTATACTGGTACGTGGTAACTGTTAAGTTTTTTTTCCGAAAAAGAAACTGTTAATCTTTTCTCGGAAAGTGGCTCAAAACACATGAAGTTTAAGAATCTCTCCTGCTCGAGTATGGTATGTGATTTGCTGTGTTTCGCATATTCTTGCGTTATGGTGGTTCCCTTTTCCATTTACAAGTATCATGATCATTTGAGGCGGTCAAAGTACAAGTGGTGCAAGACCACAAAAGTTGTAAAACTTTGAACATAGCTGCTAAGATTCAGTGACCGTGTCAGAATTATATTGTAACAAATAAGCCCACGGTCACAAATATTAAGTCAAAAATGGACCTGGTTTCGACGCTACTATGAGCGTCGTCTTCAGAATTAGACTAACTGTACTAAAACATCAGGTATATAGTACATTAATAAAATTAAAGTTTGTACTGACTCGAAAAGATGCAGTACTTACAAGTCACATATTAAAAAAAGATCTCAGCCGGAAAGGCGACGTCATGAACACTTGTCAGATGGCGAGCCGCTAAGGGCTGCTCGTGCTGTGGACAAGGGTTGCAACAAGACTGAGGTACCCACTTTAGAAAGTGTGGGCAAGTAAACATGGTGTTGCTAAGAGCGCCATCTAGTAGCCGCAGAAACAACTAGGCTACTGTACATTCAAAAGTAGACACATGAAATTGTGATGCAGCTGATTCAGACATAACGGAAGCATTAATAATAACAGGATGAAGTTACATATTTATCTGCTTTAAGTAGAGATACATTTTGTAACGTAAAAACGTTAGTTATGACATACAAGAAAACAGCAAAGATGTGACAGGAAAACAACATTTCGGTAAACTGCATGAGGAAATCTGAATCAAAGATCAAGCAATGGATTTATACAGTCAAAAAAGTTTTTATTTCTCAGCTGCAGCTGTTCGTTGAGAATGAGGCCATCATGACGAGTGAGATGTTTGAAAATCTCCAATTCCTCTAAGACAAAAGTTGTGTTTTGAGATCAGAGGCGTAGTACAGTCTCGATTATTCCCGGAGACTAGTAAATGAAGTTTCTAATTGAGCACTGTGGTGCCTAATAGCAGCAATTCACTTGCCAACTTAAACAGCTGTTTATTATTTGAGATTACAAGTGAAGCAAGTTCACACTGGATGCTGTGCCTCAAAGTTTTGTAGTTCTGTTGCACCGCATAACCATTACTGTGGACCGCCAGGAATTCCTCTCCAGTGTCAAACTCTTCATCTCAGAGCAGCACTTGCAAGCTACGTCCTCAATTATTTGCTGGATGTATTCCAATCTCTCTCTACTGTCTTTACCTTCGATAGCTCCCTCTAGTACCATGGAAGTTATTCTCTGGTGTCTTAACAGCTGTCCTATCATCTTGTCCCTTCTCCTTGTCAGTGTTTTCCTTGCGTTCCTTCCCTCTCAGATTCTATGCAGGACCTCCTCATTCCCTACATTAACAGTCCACATAATTTTCAACATTCTGCTCTAGCACCACATCTCAAATGCTTTGATTCTCTTCTGTTCCGGTTTTGCCAGAGTCCATTTTTCACTACCCCAAACACAGATTTTCATAAATTTCTTCTTCAAATTGAGGCCGATGTTGATACTAGCAGACTTCTCTTGGCCAGGAATGCCCTTTTCCCAGTGATAGTCTGCTTTCGATGTTCTTTTTACTCTCTCCGTCATTGGTTATTTTGCTGCATAGGTAGTAGAATCAGTTAACTTCATCTTCTTCCTGACCATCAATTCCGATGTTAAGTTTCGCTCTGTTCTCATTTCTGCTACTTCTGATTACTTTTGTCGTTCTTAGATTTACTTCCAGTCCATATTATGTACTCCTTACAATGCTGATTCTATTCATCAGCGAATCATATCTCTGATATCCTCCCACCTTGAATTTCCACTCCTGAACCTTTCTTTTATTTTCCTCGTTGCATCTTCGGTGTACAGTTGGATCACCTTGTCTTGCACCATTTTTAATCCGAGCACTTCGTTCTCGGTCGTCGATTCTTATTATTCCCTTTTGGCTTTTGTACATATTGTGTATTATCCGGCTCTCCCTGTAGCATACCCCTATTTCTCTCAGAATTTCGAATAACTAGCTAAGTTTGACATAGTCGAACATTTTCTCCAGATCGACAAATCCTATAAACGTGTCTTTATTTTTCTTTAGTTTTGTTTTCGTTATCAACTGCTACATCAGAATTACCTCTCTGGTACCTTTGCCTTTCCTAAAGCCAAACTGATCGTCATCTATCACAACCTCAATTCTCTTTGCTATTCTTCTGTAAATTATTCTTGTGAGCAAATGGGATGCATGAGCTGTTAAGCTGACTGTGCAGTAATTTTCACACTTGTCAGCCATTGCGTCTTGCTAATTGTGTGTGTGATATACTTCTGAAAGTCAAATTGTATATCGCCAGACTCCTACATTCTACACACCAACGTAAATAGTCGTTTTGTTGCAGCTTCCCCCAAATGATTTTAGACATTATGATGGAATGTTATCTAACCTTACTGCCTTATTTGCTTTTAAGTCCTCCAAAATTCTCTTAAATTCTCATTCTAATACTGCGTCCCCTATGTCTTCAAAATGGACTCTATCTTCTATCACAGACAAATTTTCCCCGTCGTAGATGCGTTCAATGTACTCTTTCCACATATCTGCTCCCTCCTCTGCATTTAACAGTGCAACTGCAGTTGCACTCTTAATGTCACTACCCTTGCTTTTAATGTCACCAAATATTATGACTTTCCTATATGCTGAGTCAGTCCTTCTGACTATCATTTCCTTTTCGGTTTCTTCACATTGATCGTGCAGCCATTTCATCTTAGCTTCCCTGCACTTCAATTTATTTCATTCCTCGGTGACTTGTACCTTTGTATTCCCGAATTTCCCTGAACATCTTAGTGTCTTCTCCTTTCATCGATTAACTAAAGTATTTCTTGTGTTACCCATAGTTCCTTCTCAGTTACCTTCTTTGTATCCATGTTTTCCTTTCAAACTTCTGTAATAGCCCTTTTTAGAGACGTCCATTCCTCTTCAATTGTACTGCTTACTGAGCTATTCCTTATTGCTGTGTCTATAGCCTTAGAGAACTTCAAGCGTGTCCCGTGTCCCACTTCTTTGCGTGTTGATTCTTCCAGGCCAGTCTCTTAAACTTCAGCCTACTCTTCATCCCTATTATGTTGTGATCTGAGTCTATATGTGCTCCTGAATACATCTTGGAATCCAATATCTGATTTCGGAAACTCTGTCTGGCCATGATGTTATCTAACTGAAATCTTCTCGTATCACCCGGCGTTTTCCAAGTATACCTTCTCCTCTTGTGATTATTACAGAGCTCAATTAGTCTTTCTGCTCTCTCAATCCTTGTCTCAAGCCCATACTCTCCAGTAACCCATTCTTCTACTCCTTCCCCTAAAACTGCATTCCAGTCCCTCCTGACTATTAGATAATCATCTCCTTTTACATACTGCATTACCCGTTCAATATCTATTTATACTTTATGTGTCTCTTCATCTTGAGCCTGTGACGTTGGCATGTATACTTGAACTAGCGTTGTCAGTGTTGGTTTGCTGTTGATTCTGATGAGAACAAACCTGTCACTAAACTGCTCACAGTAACACACTCTCTGCTCTACCTTCGTATTCGTAACGAACCCCGTTACACCATTTTCTGCTGCTGTTGATATTACCCTATAATCATCTGACCAGATATCCCTGTCTTCTTTCCGTTTCACTCCATGACTCCCACTATATCTAGATTGAGCCACGAAATTTCCGTTTCAGATTTTCTATCTCTCCTATCACATTACAACTTCTGACATTCTACACCACGACTCGTAGAACGTTATTCTTTCGTTGGTTATTCAGTCTTTTTCTCATGCTTACCTCCCTTTGGCAGTCCCCTACCGGAGATCCGAATGGGGGACTACATGGCGATATTTTGCTAATTGAGAATTCAGCATGACACTTTTTCAATTACAGACCTCATGTCGTGTGGAAACACATCATGTGTCTTTATTGCGGTGGTTTCCATTGCCTTCTGCGTCTTCATGCTGTTCATTGTTGCTGATTCTTCCTTCTTTAGGAGCAGTTTTCCACTTCAAGAGCAAGAAAGTTCCCTGAACCTGTGTCCGCGCCTCCGCCCTCTTTCAGAAAGCCGTTGTCAGAATGAGAGTGACTTCTTATGCCGCAGCTCTTCGGCCGCTGAAGTCTTCGGCCATCAATATTGGTAATTAATCCTAGTTTAAACACTGGTGGTGTTTGAACGCTGGACTGAGGACATTTTCATTACGAATCATAGACGCTCCCTCGACATCACCGATTCAGCCTTTCGCACCAGCATCTTAAAAGCCTGTTTTATGTTAAATTCATCCACAAATAGTAAGTTTCAGAGTAAAGTCGGAATGGAATGTCAGAATGAGGTTCAAAAAATCTTTATGATGACACCTCATTCATTCCTATACGATTAGTATGTGTTGTGAAAATGGCACGTTGGCATGAGAAATAACGTATATGATAAATGATCTAGTGAATTACGTCCGAAGTTCCATTAGCCAAGAGTCGCAACACTAGAAAATTCTAGCGAAATGCCGGAAGACCTGCAGAGGGTCGATGCTCGGCGCTAAGATTGGCATTTGACCTCGTTAACAAATGTAACGTAGTGCGAATAAATACGCAGGAAGATCCATAATTGTATGACTAAACAGCAGCAGAAAAATTAATGGAAACAGTCAGATCCTCAAAATGGATGACCTTAGCAGTTACGGCTGATGAATAGAGAAGATCAAATAAACTGGAGTCCGTTTCATCACAGATGCATTAATACGCGCGAAAGAGTTGCAAAGATACTTACCGAACACTAGTAGCAGACTTCGGAAGACAAGCATGGTGCATTACGACGTAATTTACTGTTGAAATAGCGTACGTTTATAGAAGAGACACCCGATAGCCTATACAGCTTTCTCCTACGTGCATCCCGCACTTCCAGATCACAAGGAGGCTTACCAATTCCCGTTCTTCCCGCTTCCCGTCCCCGACAGGCTGTAAATGATACATCATGGCGTTCATGGTGTACATGTAGAAACACTCTACACCACAGAATCTCCGATTAAAATGCAACATATATTTTTTTTTTTTTCAGAAAGCAGGTTGACTTCACTCACGATTTCGACGCGACGGCCTTTCGACACTTCACTGAAATGGTTCAAATGGTTCTAAGCACTATGTGACTTAACATCTGAGATCATCAGTCCTCTAGACTTAGAACTACTTAAACCTAACTAAACTAAGGACATGACACACATCCATGCCCGAGGCAGGATTTGAACCTGCGACCGAAGCAGCAGCGCGGTTCCGGACTGAAGCGCCTAGAACCGCTCGGCCACAATGGTCGGCGCACCTTACTGAAAGAGCCTGTATGCCCGCATGGTGCCACTCGAATGGTCGATGTCGGTGACAACGTCTTGCTGCTCCAATACCTTCCCCATCATTCTCGAACTGCTTCCCGCTGATTACATTTTTCATTGTCCCAAAAACACTACTGACCATTAAAATTGCTACACCACGAAGATGACGTACTACAGACGCGAAATTTAACCGACAGGAAGAAGAGGCTGTGATATGCAAATGATTAGCTTTTCAGAGCATTCACACAAGGTCGGCGCCGGTGGCGACACCTACAACGTGCTGACATGAGGACAGTTTCCAACTGATTTCTCATACACAAACAGCAGTTGACCGACGTTGCCTGGTGAAACGTTGTTGTGATGCCTCGAGTAAAGAGGAGAAATGCGTACCATCACGTTTCCGACTTTGATAAATGTCGGACTGTAGCCTATCGCTATTGAGGTTTATCGTATCGCGACATTACTGCTCCAGTTGGTCGAAATTCATTGACTGTTAGCAGAATATGGAATAGATGGGTTCAGGAGGGTAATACGGAACGCCGTGCTGCATCCCAACGGCCTCGCATGACTAGCAGTCGAGATGACAGGCATATTATCCGCATGGCTGTAACGGATCGTGCAGCCATGTTTCGATTCCTGAGCCATCAGATGAGGACGTTTGCGGGACAACGACCATCTGAACGAACAGTTCGACGACGTTTGCAGCAGCATGGACTATCAGCTTGGAGACCATGGCTGCGGTTACCCTTGACGCTGCATCACAGACAGGAGCGCCTGGAAAGGTGTACTCAACGACGAACCTGGGTGCACGAATGGCAAAACGACATTTTTTCGGAATAATCCAGGTTCTGTTACAGCTTCATAATGGTCACATCCGTGTTTGGCGACATCACGGTGAACGCACATTGGAAGCGCCATACTGTTGTATCACCCGGTGTGGTGGTATGGGGTGCCATTGGTTACACGTCTCCGTCACCTCTTGTTCAAATTGACGGCACTTTGAACAGTGGACGTTACATTTACAGTTCTAGTGTAACATATTTGTCCAATGAATACCCGTTTATCAACTGCATTTCTTCTTGGTGTAGCAATTTTAATGGCCAATTGTGCAGATGGAAATCGGAAGGTGCGAGATCCGGGCAGTAGTATGAATGGGGAGGAACAGACCGGAGTTAAGTTTTGTGAGCTATTGTCAGGCGCGCAGATATGTGTGGGTCCTTGCGTTGCCCTGGAGAAATTCGTTTACATTTTTGTTGCGACTAACAAGCTGAAGTCGTTTCTCCACTTGACTGACAGTAGCACAATGAACTTCAGAGTTGATAGCTGCACCGTGAGGGATGACATCAAACAGAATAACCGCTTTAGAGCCTCAGAAGACCGTTACCATGACTCTATCGCCTGAAGGGCGGCTTTGAACTTTTTCTTCGTCACCACTCTGCACAGGGTGTAAGTTTTAAGTTGACGAACCAGAATAACTGGAAAAATAAGCTTCACACAAAAAATGTGTAGAATCCAAATTTGATTAATTTCGAGGGGGATATCCGCTGGTGCTAAAATTAACCCGCCACACCAGCCCCCTGGGCTTGGTGCGGGAGGTAGCTTTAAAATTTTGAATTGGAACCCCAATTTTTTATTGCTGAGGCAGATTCTACACAAAAAACTACGTACATTTTGTCTTAAGCATTTGGTTTGATACTTGCTAGTTGGCGCTGTAATTCAAGAAAATCCAAGTTCTCATCTTTGTGTAGAAAATGGTTACAGATAAATAAAAAATACTTATTTAATTCGTAACTTTTGATTCGCTAAAACTATAACTCCCTCTCTCTCCCCAGAGGCTGCGGTTTGAGAGAGAGGAATTAGAGGTTTACAAATGTTGACCCATATATTAATTTTTTCCGCATATTCCGATAAGTTTTGTTTGTTTCGTGGTCATGAGGCAACATAACTTTTAATTATCAAACAAATAATCCCCATGTAGGGAGAGAGGGAGAGTTTTAGTTTTAGCTCCAGGGAGCTGTGGTGGCGGGCTAATTTTAGCACCAACATATGTCCCCCTCGAAAATAATCAACTTTGGTTTCTACATATTTTTTAGTGTGAAACTTATTTTTCGAATTATTCTGGTCTGTCAACTTAAAATTTACACCCTGTATATTGCCGTTTGTTTCCGGCTCCAAGTGAATATCCCATGTTTCATCGCCTGTGATAACGTTGGACAAAGAGTTATCATCAGCCTTGTAGCGTGCAAGCAGTTCCGCAGAAATGCTCCTTCGTTGCTCTGTTTGGTTTCCTATTGGGCGGCGAGGAATTGCGTAAGTAAGCTGGACGAGTGTGTCAGCACTGCCAACAGAGACGTCCAGTTGTGCAGCGAGGTGTTCGAATGTAATCCGTCGATCACCTCGAATGAGAGTGTCCGCACAATCCAACATGGTAGGAGTCACAGCTGTATATGGCCGGCTGGCACGCGGGAGATCGGACAGCTTAGCGTGACCGTCTTGCGATGATGACAGACGCCTCGCAAAACGGCTCGACACACTTTTGTTCTCTGCCAGGTCGTCGTAGACGTACTGCAAGCGCCTAGGAATAACTGCGATGCTCTCGTTTTCCGCCGAAAGAAAATGACAGCTCTCTGCTTGGAAAGCGCCTCCGCTACAGACGCCGTTTTGAAGGCTTCGTACAGCTCCGCCATCTATATGGAACTTCATGAAACTGTAGGGGCTGAAGATGGAATATTCCTCCATATCCTACAACAGATTCCGCATTTTATCAGCCGAAATTGGCCAACAACAACAAAAATTACATTAGTTATTGAACACCTCTCTTAGTATTTAGAAATGCGAGTAACGCACTTCCTATTTCAGCCGCACTGAATTGAAACGTGTGCTGTCAACGCAGCGGAGCATTGCGGAGAACTTTTGTCTCCGGCCTGTGGGACAGCCGGACGGGCTGGAAGTTAGTGGACAGCGGGCTGCCACGGCGAGGCGCGCTGCGACGTGACCAATTTTCCACCGCACCGCCTCAATAGCGCTCGTTGCCCGCCGGCCAGTCTGCGCGGCTTCCGGTGCCCACCGCCGTCCGCTCTCCGGAGAGGTTCGCGCCGCCATTGGCGCTACGTAACGATTCGGGTTTCGGTAAAACCCGTGGGCACCGCAGCCTAGAGTCAACCACAGTTCCCTTACGGATATGATTGATAGGGAATCTTACTCGTCTTCTAGGAAACGGAGGTAACTTTGTGTAAGTTTCCTTTCATTTACATCTATGGTCACAAATCTTTTGTTAACAGATTACAGGTTTCGGTCTATAATGATCATCATCAGATCTGTTTTATAAAAAACAAAGTCTGTTAGAGCTGATGATGGTCATTATACACCGAAACCGGTAATCTGTTAACAAAAAGTTTGTGCCCATAGACGTTAATGAAAGGAAACTTATTGTATATACGGGGTCACCGTTTTATTCGCGATAATGTCGCAGCTTGTGATAAATTTGTGTGTTGTACCATTATGCGGTCGAACTCAGCGTTCGTAGATATCTTAAAGGTGTTATTCCGGGTACCATCCTGTGAACTGACGTCAATGTACGAACATGCGGTCTGTCTCAGAATTTTATGTTTGGTTTTTGTTTTTACTTATTGAAGGCACTTCGTTATCCAAGACCTGTAGTGTCCAACAAGTATAAGTTTATCGTACAGTGTATCCCAAGACAGCCTTTTTAGAAATGTTCTCGTAACTTTATCGTACACAGTACCTCAAGGAAGTATTTTTAGGAAGATTCTTCTTCTCGTAGGCTGTGTATCGTCTGTGCTGTAAACCCTAAACATCGAAATCGATTTGATATGGAAGAAATGTTTTCTACATATACATCAACATCTACATGGTTACTCTGCAATTCACACTTAGTGCCTGGCAGAGGTTTCATCGAACCATTTTCATAGTACTTCTCTACCATTCCACTTTCGAATGGCGCGTGGGAAAAAGAAACACCTAAATCTTTCCGTTCGAGCTCTGATTTCTCTTATTTTATTATGATTATCATTTCTCCCTACGTGGGTGGGAGAGAAAGTTGGTGATCGAAATTTCCTGGCCGGCCGTTGTTGCCGAGCGGTTCTAGGCGCTTAAGTCCGGAATTGCGCTAACGCTACGGTCGCAGGTTCGAAAAAAATGTTGAAATGTGTTTGAAATCTTACGGGACATAACTGTCATCAGTCCCTAAGCTTACACACTACTTAACCTAAACTATCCTAAGGACAAGCATACACACCCATGCCCGAGGGAGGACTCGAACCTCCGCCGGTACCAGCCGCACAGTCCATGACTGCAGCGCCCAAGACCGCTCGGCTAATTCCGCGCGGCCGCAGGTTCGAATCTTACCTCGGGCGTGGATGTGTGTGATGTCCTTAGGTTGGTTAGGTTTGAGTAGTTCCATGTTCTAGTGGACTGATGACCTCAGATGTTAAGTCCCATAGAGCTCAGAGCCATCTCAATCATTTGAAATTTCGTAAATAGCTCTCGCCACAAAGAAAACCGCCTTTGCTTCAGTGACAGCCACTCCAACTCGTATATCATATCAGTGATACTCTTACCCCGATTGCGCGATAACACGAAACGAGCTGCCCTTCTTCGCACTTTTTCCATGTCCTCCGTCAATCCTCCCTGGTAAGGATCCCACACAGCGCAGCAATATTCCAGCAGAGGACGGACAAGTGTAATGTAGGCTGTCTCTTTAGTGGGTTTGTCGCATCTTGTAAGTGTTCTGCCGACAAAGCGCAGTCTTTGTTTCGCCTTCCTCACAATATTATACATGTGGTCTTTCCACAGGTGATAGTAGGCAAACGAAATTGTTTGGTGTTTGATCGGTCTTACATTAACTTTTCTCGCTGTCTGCAGTAGCTTGAATTGCACCGTTATCAATGACTACGGAAGAGCGATATGCTAGCTGATTATTCCAGGGTTGTCAAACGATACTGCCTTGTCCAAGGATAAGAAAACCCCTTAGGCGGAAATGTTTGAGTTGTAAATATAAACATTTGATGCTGTCCGTATACACTGTCCAGTGACATGAAGTGACCATGTGTCAAAAGCTTGAATAACCACCATTCGCAGCACGAACAGCTGCGAGACGTGCAGGATGAGAGTCACTGAGGTTCTGGATCCCGGAACGTGTATTCAAGCCGACACCTGTGCCGCAGACAGCTGCGCTGAGGATCTGTGACGCGAACAGCCCGATTGAAGTGGTACCAAATATTCTCCACTGGCTTTAAGTCATGGCTGTAGGGTAGCCAGGGGAGTGCGGCAGGACAGCCCTGGTTCCCTTCATACCATGCACGTACACTGCGAGCTGTGTGACACATTGCGTTATCCTGCTGGTAGATGCTATCGTGCCGAGGAAAAACAGCGTCTAGATGTGGACATGGTCCACAAGAATAGATGCATACTAGTGTTGATCCATTTTGTCTCCTTCCACAATATCACACAGGGAACGCCGCGGCGAGGTTACCCAGATCATAACGATCCTTATTCCTGCCTGGACCATCCCGGCGACTGTTGTAGGACGTTTACTTTCAGTTCGATGGAGCATAAATCTTCATTTGTCCTCAAGGAACACCTGTCGCCACTCAGTGGACGTCCAGTAGCAATATCGACGTGCAATTTCCACTAATCGTCGCCGATACACAGCATTCAGCATGAGTGCATGAACCAGGTGCCTGCTGCAGAGGCCCATACGCAGCAATGATCGCTGAATGGTCATTGAGAAAATTCTGTGGGTAGCTTCTTGGTTCATCGGGAAGGTCAGTTGCTCAACAGGGGACCTGTGTTCGCCCGTACTCATCGTCACAGCCGTCGTTCACCGTTGTCACTTGAGCCGTGCATGGCTCGTGTTCGTGCCATCTCTTATTTAACACCCTGTTTTTTTCCGTACTGCCTCCTCGTTAAGTTGATTTTGAATTACTGGTGCCACTGAGTTCCTGCCTTGCCTGCCCGTGAGCGGCAGCAGCAGCTCGTATCGATATAGGCCCTGTCGCATTATCTTTGCTGGATTGCTATTATATCCCGGTCTTCAAGTGTCATGCAGGGAGTTGGAACGCGCCAGCAGTGGAGTTCGGACCTGGCAGTCGGACAGTTAGGACGCGCCAGAAGTGCGGTCGGGTTGGAGCGGCAGTGAGGTTCGGATAACCATGAATCGCCCGACCATTGCCGGCACACATGGATTGAGTTGAGATGGTCTTGGTTGGTCGTCGGTTGGTCGTCTTACAGGACGACGTGTATTTGCTCGCCGATCGCTTGTGGGTTGGCGGTGTGTGTGTCTCAACGTGTGGTTCGTTCCTGTGATTGCACAATCACTGCTTTTAGCATTGGTTACGTTCTTCGTCCAAGTGTTTGTGAAATTGTGTGTAGCCTGTGATGTCGACTGGCACAGCCGCGTCGTAGCACCAGTGGCGCACGAAGCGCCAGGGAACCGCGGATAGCCTTCATTCGCCGATGATTGCCGACTTACACGATTTGATTGGGGACGACTTTGGTCCAACAACGGTCGGTCGGCTTGTCGGACGACGTGTATTTGGACGGCGATCGCTTATGGGTTGGTTGTGTGTGGCGACTCGTGATTCGTCCTCGTTATTGCTCAGTCACTGCCGGTAGCATCGTCTAGTTCGTTGTGCAAGTGTTTGTGAAACTGTGTGTAGTTTATTTGATTTTCAATGACAAGTCAATTTAAATGTTGTCGGCGGACTGGTTCTGAGTTGGTCGGCTGGCGTGGAATAGCGAAGAAGGACAGCATAGCCATCACTCGCCTGACGATTGCCAACACATACGTTTGAGTGGCAACGACCTTACTTGGCCATTTGGTCTGTCACCTGATTAGATGTCGTGTATTTGGTTCGTCTGCCGCTTATGTGTTGTCTGCGATCCGTTCTTGTTGTTGTCGCACAGTCTCTGCTGTTAGCATCGTTTGAGTTTTGGTGCAAGTGTAGAGCGGAACTGATCTTGATCATTGGTCTGTTGACTGTCGGTTGGGTTGCCATCGGAGTGAGAATGGTTGCACCGACTGCCTGTCTCACCTAAGTGAGCGTTTGTGTTTGAATTCCAGGCCGACCCTCGAACATCTGAGCGCCCTTGGGTGCTGCAGGTGGTAGCACTCGAAGTGAAGGGCATATAAACCATGTTGAGGGGATACCAGAAACAAAGCAGTCGCTGCTATGAAGTGGAAAGAGAGCGAATTATCTAAAGTCCAAAAGAGGTTGATAGTTGGCTTTAGGGCCAAGGGTGGAATCATTGCCGAAATGGCTAACCCACTACTAGATGCATTTTGTTTTCCTTGGCACGATGGCGTCTACCAGCAGGACAATACAATGTGCTACAAACTTCACAGTGTATGTCGGTGATTCGAGGAGCACCAATATAAATTTACTATACTCCCATTGCCAGCTATATCCCCAGATTTAAATCAAGTAGAGAATCAACATGACCACATTGTTCGGAGTAGTAGGGCAAACTTGGTTTTTGAGCTTTCTGTTAGTGCAGGTTTCCTACATCAGAGGCAGGTATGCACTCAGTGGCAAACCTATTGTTCATCTTTGATTGACAGGTCATTAACCTATTGTTCTGCAAAAAGGGTCCTTCCTTTTGATTGACAGGTCCTTAACCTACTGTTCCCACACCATCACCCCCACCCTTACTCTCCTCATGAAAACACCAACCCCCCCCCCCCCCTCTGCTACAGATAAACTTTCAGATTTGAGTTATTGGAATAGCCCCTCTCACTCTTGTCAATTTCACTGACTAATTAAATTGATCAATTAATTAACCCCTCCCCCTCTGGTATAGCCCCTCACATCCGTCCCTCTCATGGAAATTGGCAGGAAAAAGACTCAGCTGATCGGTCATTTTGACTGAATTGGATTGCGGTGTATGGAATATTGTTTAAACATTTCAGACAATGTATAGAATACAGTTGAATTAGTTATGGCACTGTATGGAATATAGTTGATTTATTTGGTTAATCAGTTTGTCAGGAAATCGACTGCAGTGGACAGAATATTGTTTATACAATTTAGACAATGTGTAGAATATTGTTTATTGAAACAATTTATGTCATTCAAGGCAGTGTATAGAATATATGGAAATTGATGGCTCTGTGGTGGAGAGGAAGAATCATACAGAGGGAAATTAAAGGATACATTGTTTATTTCTGAAAAATATTAGTTAGCAGTGGCAGGATTTCTTTTGCTTATCATCCTCGTTTCTTTTCTGCAGACGAGACTTTCAATGGCAAAACTATTTTGTACATATCGCCATATTGCACTAAATTATGAACCTTACAAATGTCTACAGATCATGAAATACAGGAAGACAATTCCTCAGTTACACTGGTCTGCTACTGAGGACTGAAATTTGAATATTTCAGCGTGAAACCGATCTCCAACCGACTATATATCACCACATACCGTATCTATGTAGTAAACACACAATTCATATCCTGCACCATACTAAATCATCACTTCTACATCCTGTATAAAGTCAGCGACCACCACACATTCGTTCATAAACCGCAAAGGCAGACAGGATAAGCACAAGGATCGTATGTAGTCCTTGCAGCACTAGATATTTCCCACGAAGTCGGTACGCCATCCACCACATTTCACAGTCACAAGTCATCTGCCCCTGCACACACATTGGCCCGAAACATGTCCAGAGCCCCCTCAGTGGACCAGGTCACCCTCTGAACTGTTGTACAAAGGCTGGGTTGGTTCCTTTAGGCACAAAGGTGTTACTATTTCTGTACCCAACCTGCTTGCTTGTTTTCTACACCCATCTCCAGACTCTGGGGTTGCAACAACATATGTATTTTCACCGGGTTTACCAGATTATCATACCATTTTTGCCATGCACCAAAACAAAGTTTGCCCAACTACTGATCTGACTGTTCATACTATGGATCCTCTACTCAGAAACCTAGGGCAGCTGGCCTCAGTACTAGATAACATGGTTCCACATCACTGTTGGTACCTTCTAGAATCTTACTGATTTCTCAAAACGGTTGGTGTTGCAGAAGGTGGTTGTATAGGATTATGACAGGTGGTCTCATTAGTATGACTGGATAGTGTATGTGTGTCAAGGGCCTTTTTATGATTATGAAACTAATCAAGTCACAATCAAGTGGCAACATAAGTGCAAAAATCTGTAAATCTGTCTGCGTCCATCGGAATGCTGACAGTTCTATCAGATAAAAGTCATATTGTATCTTCAGTCAGCCAAAAACAGTTAAATAACCCTGCACATTTATTTCGCTTGTGATCTATGTTGTTGATAGATATGAAATATAAAACTACATAGTATGAAGTACAAATGCCTTTTGATCTACGTAAGGACATTCATTATATCCCCTCTTTCCCATCCTCCCGCCCTGACAGCGTCCCCCTTTCGGATCTGGGGGTTTGAATAGGCCTGAGGTATTTCTGCCTGTCGTAAGAGGCGACTAAAAGGAGTCTCACACTTTTCGGCCGTTATGTGATGGTTCCCTGTAGGGTTTTACCTCCATTTCTCCAAATTCTACAGAAGTGCGGGCCATATAGCGAATGACGCCTTAAGTGATGAATGAGTTACCCATAGTGCCCTTAGATTAGATCTGCTGAACCTCTTGTCATGGCTTTGATTCTCCACCTGCAATTCAACTATCTGGGCAAAGACACTCTCCAGGGTATGTCATCTTCTGTTGTCTCCTGTCCTCTTTCGCCCCATGACAATACTGGATTTCTCTGCACCTCATATCCAGCACGGTAGCCAGCCGATTGTCGTGGGGCTTTATGTACCCGTTTGGTGGTAGCCCCCTGACAAAACAGCTCAGCTGTAAACTCCCAGTGTATACCAAGAAGTAGATGCTTATTGTCCTGGGGCATCTGGATTTACGGCAATGGCCGTCATGCCAGGTGGCCTTTCCTGTGGCTGGGTGGCGCCTCTGGGGAGAGCCCCTGATCAGAGTGGGTGGAATCAGGGTGGATGAAGTGCAGTGAAGCGGACTAAGTCATCTTTTGCTGGGGACTAAATGACCCCAGCAATCTCTAAGAAAGGAAAGGTTGATTCCAACGATGACAGATATGACCCTAAATCGCTCCACTCCTTATCAACACCTTGGGAGGAACGTAGGGCTTCAGAGCAACAGGATCCTTATTCGCCACATTACTTAGTTTGCAGCAGAACTGATGGGTATTCCTTTATGCAAATGAAGCCTCTGTCTTCTGTTGAGCACCTGGAAGATACGTTTGGGGAAGTGATAGCGCTATCCAAAATGCGCAATGCGTCGGTTTTGATTCAGACAGCATCCACAACCCAGTCCAGGGTGCTACACATCTGTGACACACTGGGTGATATCCCTGTTTCGTTCACTCCCCACAAAGGCCTCAATATCGCCCAGGGAATTATTTTTCATCGCAATCTTCTGTTACAGTCCGATGATGGTCTAAGGGCCAATTTAGAATTGTGGGGGTGTTCATTTCGACCAGCGCATTTACAGGGGATCCAAAGACAATAGGGGTGCCACCAGTGCCTTCATTGTGGCCTCCCAGGGTGATTCATTATCTGAAAAGTTCAAGGTTATGGTATACTGGTCTGGTATCAAACCCTATGTCCCTCACCCATGTCATGCTTTAAATGTTGGAAATTCAGGCTTATGTCCCCCCAGTCCCCTTCCAATGCCAGATGTGGAATTGCAGCTGTTCGCTGCATCTGTATACTCCTTGAACGCCTCCTCCCACGTGTGTAAACTGTGGGCAGCATCACATCCCCTGCTTTCCAGACTGCCCAGTACTCCAAGAGGAGAACAAAATTATGGAGTACAAGACCCTGGACACTATCTTACCATGAGGCTAAACCAACATATGAACGACTAAACCTTGTTCCCATGCTATCTTCATATGCTGCTGTGATGGCATCGCAATCGATGACGCAGTTATGCCCCTCCTCTAAGGTTGCTCCAGTGGGCCCTCAGAGGACCGCCCATCTCCTCCCCCCCCCCCCCCCCCTGGACAGTTGGCTGGGGGCACATCCTCTTCTGTTGCTCTCAGGGGCTTCTACTTTAGGAGCATCGCCCCCCAAAATGCCAGGGACATCTGCCCCCTCCAACATCGCAGTGGCGGGAAAGTGTCATCATTCCATTGCTAAAGCCTGGGAAAACCCCACTAGGTGTTGACAGCTGTCGTCCCATCAGACACACCAACGTTCTATGCAAGCTGATTGAACGTATGGTGAGGCAGCAGTTGCGTTTGTACCTTGAGTCTCCGGACCTTCTGGCTCTGTCCCAGGATGCTTTTCGCCACGGATTCTCCACCATCGACAACTTGGTGCACCTGGAGTCTGCCATTCGATCAGCCTCTTCCCAGTGACAACACTTCATCTCCATCCTTTTCGATCTTACAACGGCTGTCGATACCACTTGGGGACACCACATACTCGCTACTCTGCATGAGTGGGGTCTTCAGGGCCCACTCCCGATTTTTATGCAGAACTTTTTATCACACTGTACTTTAACAGTTCACATCAGTGCTTCCCATATTGCACCCTATATACAAGAGAATGGGGTCCCACAGGGATCTCCCCTGAGTGTCCCACTCTTTTAATTGCTGTCAATGGTCTGAAATTAGCAGTAGCATCGTCGGTATCTCCTATCATATACGCTGACGATTTTTGTATTTCGTTCTGCTCCTCTTCTACTGTTGCTGCTGAAAGCTGTCTGCAGGGAGATAAACGGAAGGTGCATTCATTGGCCCTTTTGTCGTCGTCGTGCCGTCCACCACCATCCAGAACCTTACCTCGATGACCAACTGCTAGATGTAGTGGAGACTTACTGCTTTCTGGTTCTGGTCTTTGACGCCCACTTAAGTTGGCTTTCCCATCTTCGTCACCTTAAGGACAAGGGATGGCAGCACCTTAATCTTATTCAGTGCCTGAGCCACACCGACTAGGGTGCTGATTGTTGTAAACTGCTGCAACTGTACCTAACCCATGTACAATCCTGTATTGATTATTGGAGTGTGGTATATAGTTCAGCAGCCCCCTCTACACTGAGTTTACTAGACCCCATTGATAACTGTGGAGTTTGCCTCGTGAAGGGTGCCTTCCAATCGAGCCCCTTGAGCAGCCTACTTGTGGAAGCTGGCATTCCTCCATTGTGGCTCTGGCGGCAGCTATTGCTCGCAAATTATACCGCCCACATACGTAGTTCGCGTCGCCATCCAAATTACTGTCTTCTTATCCCCGAGACGAGGGTCCACCTCCCACAATGGTGGCCTATAACTGGGCTTCCCTTTGCCGCCTGTATCCAGTCACTTCTTCATGAACTCGACGCTTCGCCCTTACCACCTGCCCTGCCGGCCCACTTCTGTACACTTCCATGGTCCATACCTCGACCACGGCTATTGATGGACCTATTGCAAGGCCCCAAACGTTCAGTTCCCCCTGAGGCCCTCCGTCGGCATTTTGTCTCTCTTCTTGGCCAATCTGAGGGCTCAGAAATAGTCTACACTGATGGATCACTGGTTGACGGTCTTGTTGGCTACACTTATGCTCACGTTGGCCATACTGAACGACGCTCCTTCCTAGATGGTTGCAGAATTTTCACTGCAGAGTTGGTTGCCATCTATCGTGCTCTTGATCACATCCGTTCCTGTTCTGGTGAGTCCTTTGTCATTTGTAGTGACTTCTTAAGCAGCCTACAAGCTCTCGACCAGTGCATCTCTAGGTATCCTTTGCTACTGTTAAGTCAGGAGCCTCTTTATGCCCTCTGCGCCAGTGGACGCTCAGTGACCTACATTTGGACCCCAGGCCATGTCGGGATAACAGGCAATGTGCTTGCTGACCACCTGGCCAAACAGGCTGCCAGTAAACCATCTCTGGAGATTGGGCTACCAGAGACTGATTTGCGAGCAGTCTTCCGTTGCGAAGTTTTTGCGAGCTGGGATACTGAATGGCGCATTCTGAGTTCACCAAATAAACTCCATGCTATCAAGGAGACGACAGATGAATGGCGGTCATCCATGCGAGCCACTCGCAGGAAATCTGTTGTCCTTTGCTGGCTCCACATTGGCCACATGTGGCTAATGCATGGCTACCTTCTCCGTTGAGAGTACCCACCTCGGTGTCACTGTGGCTCCCGTCTGACTGTCGTGCACATCTTGCTTGACTACCCAATTTTGGCTGCTCTGCGGCGGTCTTTTAATCTTCCCATGGCTCTACCTTCAGTGTTGGAAGACAATGCATCAATGCAGATTTAGAATTACGTATTATTTGTGAAGGGAGATTTTTTTTTTGTACTATCTAAGGGTGGGCGTTTGGCCTTCTCTATGTGGTTTCCACCCTTCCTCCATTTTAACTCTGTCACCCTTTCATTGCATTTGTTTGTCTTTGTGTTCGTCTTTTCCCTACGTGTGTTCATCTCGCCTTGTCTTTTTGGAGTGTACATTTTGAAGTGTTGCAGAGTAGCTGACTCATCCTCTTTTATTCTTGTGATCAGCCAGCCCAGACCATCTGCTCTACAGTTTTAATACAATCCTCGACTTTTCCTTATGGTGTATGTTTACCCCTTTTTTGTTTTTTGTTTTTGTACCATTCGTATTCTTTTTAAGTGTGGTTTCGCATTCATTTCCACTTTTCCTTCCTCAAACGTACTTCGAGAGTTGTTTTACCCAGAGCCTTGTTTTCCGTATGGAACAAGGGACTGATGACACTGCAGTTTGGTCCCTTTATTCCTCAAACAAACCAACCAACCTGACAGCGTGGCTGGGAGAAATGTGTAGCCAGGGTGAGCGCTATGTCACGTGAGCCAGCTGAAGGGTCATGGGTCGAATTCTTGGCTGCCCCTGTTCTAATGGAATACAAGAAAATATGCAAGTTTAACTGCTGAACAGCGTTTTAAAAAATTACGAACGTGGGAAACATTAATCTTAGCATTGCAGACGTATCTGCAACTTAGAGAGAAAATGGGGTTCCAAACGTGGACTCGGTGCAATAACTTCTTCTTTTCGTTAGCGTCTAACCGTCGACGACGAGCTCCGCAGTATTCAAGTTTTGGCAGCGACCGAATGACGTTCCTATCGCTGGAGCTGTCAGTTATCCATGGGAGGGAAATCCTATGTGCCATCAGTCTGGGAATTGTATACACTTTGCTCAGTGTGCTATCGTATTTTAACTGTTAGCACATCGTGTTTTCTGGGTCGGGAAGTGAGAATCAGCCCAGCATTTACCTAAACGAGTTTTGGAGATTGCCTTAATATCACATTCACACTGACCAGTGCACGAGCGATAGGCGAAAATCAGCCGCGGCGTTTCGATCCGGTTCACAAGGTAGGGCACTCCATGTTACGCTGCACTAGCAGGTGCCATGTGTCCAACAAAATTATTTCAAAACGAGTGCTACTATCAATTTGACAAAACTTCACTTCCACAAAGTATTCAGTTCTTCCGAACCACAATCATGTTAAACTATACGATATCGTTTCCAGCATTTCCATTCCTATCTCCAAAGGATTAAAACTGTTTAACTGTTTGGAACTGGCTGTACATAATTTTATGATTTTATCTATTTTATCCTGTTTTATCACTCACTGAATCAAGCAATATGTCCTTGTGCTTGAGTATATAAAGTACCAGATACAACAACAATTCTTGATTTTCAGGAGGGAATAATATTGTAAAAATCTGAATCGATTGTAAATCAATCGATTTAGCAATAGTTCTATCCACATAAATTTTTAGCGAAAACAGAGCACACTGATATATACATAACCACACACAACTGCACCAATATTTCTATAGGCTGCCTTTGCTGCAAACTTCAAGTTTCGTGCTGTATTGTGAAGAACACATTGCCCAAGAAATGTTAGTAGTACACTTTGGTTTGTACACTGTGAGTTCCACAGAGTAAAAGACATGATAAATATCTTGACACAGAACGATTCAGTAGAAACCAGAGAAACAGTTTATCTTTCTAAGGAATCTGTACATGTTTTCATATAAGTATGAATGTGTGCATTTGTATTCATTCTTGCAGTGAATCTGTGGAAAGCGAAGAATACATTTCGAGAAATGTTTATTGGCAGTGGCAGCAGAGCGTCACTCTAGAATAAATCAGAGGTATTTGAGAGTACGAGAATGCTACTGCAGGATGCTTAGTAATCTGCCAGTAACAGTACATCATGTTATTATATTATCATATTTTAACAGTTTTATTTGCTGCCGATAGTCACAGAGACAGAGTCTCTTAATTAAACAAGATTCGGTGCTATTTCAGCGTCATTTAGTCGTGTTTTATCATGTTATTCGGCCCCGATGTATAGCCAGGCATATAACTTCGTTTAAATACAGTAATTACACCACTTTTTCACTATATTATGCTTTCTTAATTTATGGAAAACTGCAACCACAGTTGAAGTGATTTTCAAACACGCGTGACCTTCACAGTACATCTCTCCTTCATTCACGGCTTGGCTTGACTCTGTTAGACAGAGACATGTTATCGCAGTCTAGTGACCTCCTTGCCAAGGCTGTGACACACTCTTTTCCCCTTTGTGTGCTGATACCGATACGTTTGCGTGCCTCAACTACACAGATTACGTGTCGGCCTGGCTTGTGCCTACGGTGATGGTCTGTCAGACTTATACCTTAAAACACACAAACACACATACATACACACATATATATGCATGAACACGCGCTCGCGCGCGTGCACACACACATGCACGCACGCGCACACGTACACGCACACACACTCACTCACACACACACATACACACACACACACACACACACACACACACTATTTTTATGTACATGAATACAAGAATAAAATTATCTGTTACCATCCGATTTTTCTCTGACAACAGAATCGTTGAAGCTGCTTCAAGTTAGCTATTTTAACAGTATTATTTAGACGTGGGCTTGTAATGCTGTTGAATGGTATTATGATGGAGATGACTCTTACTTTAGTCCTGCGAAATCGTTGTTTCCTTCATGGCTGCTCCTGTTTTGTATTTTACACATATATTTAAAAAGACAGAGTTCATTTTTAGTTTTAATAGTGTATATCCATTTTCTGGTAAGTGCTCATCACTGCAGAATAATGTTCTGTCTACATCTACATAACTACACTGCCATTCACATTTCAGTAACTGGCAGTGGTTTCATCGAAAGACCTTCTAGCTACTTCTCTATCGTTCCACTATCTAACAGCACGAGGGAAAAAAGAAATCTTTCTGCCCGAGCATTGATTTCTCTTATTTTATTCCAGTACTCGTTTCTCTCTATGTACACAAGCGCCATCGAAATGTTGACGCATTCGCAGAAGAAAGTTGATGACAGAAATTTCGTGCAATGAAAGATGCTTTTCTTTTAATGATTGCTACCCAAGCTCGCGTATCATATCCGTGGTACTCTCTTCACTTTCTTCACTATTTCGCGAAAATACAAGGGGTGTTCAATAACTAGTGCAACACACTTTTTTGACCTGTTTGTGTTGAGAAAATTCTGAATTAATAGTGTGATTGTGTGGAATATTCCCGCTCTAGTCCCTTCAATTTCATGAAGGTCCGACAGGTAGAGAAGCTATACGTAGCCTTCAAAATGGCTTCTGTAACGGAGCTGCGTTCCCAGCAAAGAACTGCCACAGAGTTTCTTTCGGCGAAAAACCAGTGCATCGTAAATATTCACAGGTTCATGAAAAATATATACGGAGACCAGGCAGTGTTCAAAAGCACTGTGGGTCTTTGGGTGAGGCGTCTGGCATCATCGCGAAAGGTCGCACAAGCCTGTCCGATCTCCAGTGTGCCGATCGGTCGCACACAGCTGTGACTCCTGCAGTGTTGGAATGTGCGGAGACTCTCATTCGACTTGATCGACGGATCACATTACCCTCGCTGATTAGTTGGACTTCACTGATAGTGGTGCTGACACACTGGTCCACCATTTGGATACGCAAAGATATATGCCGCCTGGGTTCCTCGCCATCTAATAGAAGACCATAAAGAGCAACGAAGGACCATCTGCGTGGTAATGCATGCGCTTCACAAGGTTAATCGCGACGAATTTTTGTGGAAGATCGTCACAGGCAATGAACTATAGGTTCATCATATCGAGCCGGAGACAAAATGACAATCTATGGAGTGGTACGACAGCATCTGTCCTCTCAAAAACAATTTCAAGGCCGCCCTCTAAGGCGGTATGCTCATGGCGACGGTCTTCTGGGACTCTGAAAGGGTTATTCTGTTTGATGTCCTCCCTGTAATGCCACTTCCTCAAGCGAGAAATAAAAATCCAAAAATTAGCTCCCAATACCCCAAAGATCCCCCCCCCCACCAAAGTCCCAAATTCCCAGCAAAGTGAATAAGCGAACGAAGTTCCATTTATCACTATTATTAGGACAATAACAAGTAATTAAATCAGGAATCTAAGGCTTGACAATTTAGCAATCTACGAAAGAAAGATTAAATTTTACTAAAATTACAGTCAAATTCTTAATAAATCGCAAAATTAGCATAAATTAACATTCGCCAAGTAGAACCAACGATCCAAAAGAATACTTCCTGTGGGTACTCTTTGGGAATCGTGAGTAATGACTAAGTATACTTCAATGCATTGTCACTACGTTACGAGAGTTAGCCGAAGCAGGTCATATACTTGAATGCTCGTACATGTAGGGGCGCTTAGATTGCTTTTGAGATTGAATAGTTGCGATCTATTATGACGCAGTAATACGATCTTCTGACTTCGAATATCACGGCATTAGAATTCGAACGGAGGACCTTTACCTACTAGACTAAAATGAACTTTTAACTAGATAATTGAACTAAACATTACTTAGACAGTGATTTAGGCAACGAACACTGATAGACACTTTTCATTCACAATAGCCAATGGTTTATGGAACTTCAGTGATAGGTCCAAAGCATATAATTTAAATCCCCCCACCACCTGGGAGAGTTTTCTTCTCAAGGCTCGGTTAGGAAGTGACTTATATTGTGCAATAAAATACCCTCTCGTGCCAAGTCGTGCATTTGTGATTTAAAATTCTATCAAATTATTGACATGAAACTCCCGAGTAATAATTACGCGCAGCGATAATATTTGACTGTAGCACTCGGCGCTTGTGTAGAATCTTTGACTCAAATAACAAGCCCACTGTTACGATTTCTTAGATACTTGAAATTATGACCAGCTTGAAGGAAATTGGTTCAAATGGCTCTGAGCACTATGGGACTCAACTGCTGTGGTCATTAGTCCCCTAGAACTTAGAACCACTTAAACCTAACTAACCTAAGGACATCACACACACCCATGCCCGAGGCAGGATTCGAACCTGCGACCGTAGCAGCAGCGCGGCTCCGGACTGAAGCGCCTAGAACCGCACGGCCACCGCGGCCGGCTGAAGGGAATTTGTTGTGGATGTGACTGTATTGGTTTTATCACTAATATTTCATCATTAATCAGTTAAACATCGATTACGAACGATTAATTACGATTCTTGGTGAAGTAAATATCTCACGCACGTCGACATTTCGGTTCAGCACTGTTATTTTGTGTAACGTCGTCTTCGTAACTTGATAACGATCTCAACACTCTACCGACTGCAGCCGAGTTTTAGCCGAGGCCAAGTACAAATCAAACCAAATCGTCAAGAAGAAGAGGCGTTATATCCCTCATGGTGCATCGATCAACGCTAAAGTGTATTGTGATACCCCCAGGAATATGAAGAAACAAGTTCACTGAGTTCGTCGCCACAAAAATGCAAATGAACTTCTCCTTCCGCATGACAACACAAGGCTTCTCACAAGAATGCGCACCCGAGAGGAGCTCGTAAGTCTTTACTGGACTGTTCTTCTTCATCCACCTCGCAGCCTGGATCTCGCACCTTCCCACCTTTATTTGTCTGGCCCAATGAAGGATGCACTCCGCGAGAAGCAGTACGAGAGCGATGGGAAGGTTATTGATACAGCAAGACGTTGGCTCTGACGTCTGTCATTAGAGTGGTAGCATGGGGGCATACAGGCCGTCCCAGTAAGGTGGCGTAAAGTCGTAGCATAGAAGGAGATTGTGTTGAAAAATAGTGCTTTTTGGCCGAAAGAGTGGGGAATAGTGGTGTACTGAAAACCTTGACGTAACCAACCTGCTTTCAGAACAAAGATATGCTGCATTACTTATTGGACGTCCCTCGTACAAAACGACCTGTTCTAATGCGAATCCAAAAAATGGTTCATATAGCTCTGAGCACTATGGGACTTAACATCTTAGGTCATCAGTCACCTAGAACTTAGAACTACTTAAACCTAACTAACCTAAGGACATCACACACAGCCATGCCCGAGGCAAGATTCCAACCTGCGTCCGTAGCAGTCCCGCGGTTCTGGACTGAAGCGCCTAGAACCGCACGGCCACCGCGGCCGGCTTAATGCGAATCCCACACCGCGCAGCAATACTCCAGAAGAAGTCGGACAAGCGTAGTGTGGCAGTCTGTTTAGTAGATCTGTTGCATCTTTTGAGTTTTGTTCCAATAAATCACAGTCGTTAGTTCACTTTCCTCCGCAACGTTCCAACTACAGCTATTCGTAATTTTCATCTCTAAGCAATTAGCTGAATTCACAGTCTTTAAATTTGTCGGATTTATCGTGTAACGGAAGTTTAGCGAACTGCTTTTATTACTCATGTGGATGACTCCACGCTCTTTGTTATTCATTGTCACTTGCTACTTTTCGCATCGTACAGGTATCTTGTCCAGAATTAAATCAATAAACGGAAGTTTTGCAACGCTGCCTCTGTTTCTCCGTAAAACAGTACAAACAGGAGATAGTAAAGTAGAAACAATGTAGGGAAATAGTGCAACTTTCATAACGGTAGACAAAAATGTTTTCCGGTTTTTCTAACTTAACGGATTTGCACATACATTCTGGCAACTGGGTAATGTGCTAAGAATGGGGTGTGACCCCTTCTGGCAGCGATACAGGCCTGACAACAACGGGGAAAAGTACGCGTTGTAAGGTGGTTTGTGAAGTATAGATGTACATGTATATTGAAATATATGGACAAGAAAGCAAGCCTCCACGGAGGGCTACCATTAGCATTCGCTAGATTCGCCAGGTCATGCTGGAAAGATCGGAATTCCAGGGGATGACCAGACTCAATGTCCACAGCTCCTGGTCTAGAGATTACTGTCGTGTATCTAGATAGCGTGTTCCTGGGTTTGATTCCCGGCTTGGTCGTAGATTTCCTTCGTTGAGCATTAGATGTCAGTGTTGTCCTAAGAACGCCGTCAATTAGAAAAACTGGCACCAAGATACCCAACAACCCAATACAAACTATCGCAGCCAATAACGTCATTGTTGTTGTTGTGGTCTTCAATCCAGAGACTTGTTTAATGCAGCTCTCCGTGCTACTCTATCCTGTGCAAGCTTCTTCATCTCCCAGTACCTACTGCAACCTACATCCTTCTGAATCTGCTTAGTGTATTCATCTCCTGGTCTTCCTCTATGACTTTTACCCTCCACGCTGCCCTTCAATACAAAATTGGTGATCCCTTGATGCCTTAGAATATGTCCTACCAACCGATCCCTTCTTCTAATCAAGTTGTGCCCCAAATTTCTCTTCTCCCCAATTCTATTCAGTACCGAAAAATGGTTCAAATGGCTCTGAGCACTATGCGACTTAACTTCTGAGGTCATCAGTCGCCTAGAACTTAGAACTAACTAACCTAAGGACATCACACACATCCATGCCCGAGGCAGTATTCTAACCTGCGACCGTAGCGGCCGCTCGGTTCCAGACTGTAGCGCCTAGAACTGCACGGCCACTCCCGCCGGCTATTCAATACCTCCCCATAAGTTATGTCACCTATCCATCTAATCTTAGCAATCTTCTGTAGCACCACATTTCGAAAGCTTCTATTCTGTTTTGGTCTAAACTATTTATCGTCCCTGCTTCACTTCCGTACATGGCTACACTCCATACAAATACTTTCAGAAAAGACGTCCTGACACTTAAACCTATGCTCGAAGTTAACAAATTTCTCTTCTTCAGAAATGGTTTCCGTGCCATTTCTAGTCTACATTTTATATCCTTTCTACTTCGACTATCATTAGTTGTTTTGATCCCAAGGTAGCAAAACTCATCTGCTACTTAAGTGTCTCATTCCCTAAACTAATTTCCTCGGCATCACCCCATTTAATTCCACTACATTCCATTATCCTTGTTTTGCTATTGTTGATGTTCATCTTATATCCTCCTTTCAAGTCACTGTCCATTCTGTTCAACTGCTCTTCGAGGTCCTTTGCTGTCTCTGATAGAATTACAATGTCATCGGCAAACATCAAAGTTTTTTTTTTTTCTCCTTGGATTTTAATTTCTACTCCAAATTTTCCTTTTGCTTCCTTTACTGCTTGCTCAATATACAGATTGAATAACATCGGGGACAGGCTACAACTCTGTCTCACTCCCTTCCCAACTATTGCTTCCCTTTCATGCCCCTCGACTCTTATAACTGTCATCTGGTTTCTGGACAATTTGTAAATAGCTTTTTGCTCCCTGTATTTGACCACTGCCACCTTCAGAATTTGAAAGAGAGTATAACGTCATATGATCATTTAATTTCTCAGAGTCGACTCACATGCACAGAGTGACATACACGGTGGCTATACTTGAACTTTCGCTTCTTGAGAGGATCCTCGTGAAAAACGAATGATGGTAACACAATGAAACTTCGTGGAAACATTTGTAAGGACATGCGGAATAGAAATTACAAATAAACCACTAAAAGAAACACGTTCTAATTTGTACATGAGAGAGTAACATTACTTAATTGCCGGCCGCGGTGGTCTAGCGGTTCTAGGCGCGCAGTCCGGAACCGCGCGACTGCTACGGTCGCAGGTTCGTATCCTGCCTCGGGCATGGATGTGTGTGATGTCCTTAGGTTAGTTAGGTTTAAGTAGTTCTAAGTTCTAGGGGACTGATGACCACAGTAGTTAAGTCCCATAGTGCTCAGAGCCATTTAAACCATTTGAGCCATTACTTAATTGGGTACCGGTACCGTGATTACGTTCCATGCTACAAACGTTCCTCAATGTGACGACTATCTGCATGCACGACAGACTGGAACTTTCTACGGATACCACGTTACAATTGCTCGTAGCACTTTTCGAAAGGTGGACCATCGAACATTAAACTGTTGTAACACGGCTCGTGGACTGCTCGAAAATCGCACGTTGTGTCCAGCATTCTCAGCCATGGTAACAGTAACTTCAACATTTTGTGGCACAATTGACCGTCGGCTTCACCTAGGAGCAATTTCTAAATCTCCGCTTTATTCGAACTTCCGAATCCCGATGTTCAGCCTCAGTGCGAAAAGAGGACCTCTCCCTATTCCTTTAACGCGTCGATATTCACGAACAGCAGCTGCACTATTTTAGTAGTTTTGGTAAAGCAGCTTACGAGTAAATTCGTGCTCACTTTGTCCGGACCCATGTTGACTGTCTGAAACTGTAAATTATACTGATGCTCGAATCTGAACCCTACGCCGACGTAACAGCACCGGCGCATAACGGCAACTCGTGCCACTAACACTACTAAAAAAGCAAATACTATAGCGCACAGTCTGAAAATCCTTCCTGTAAAGTTGATTACTCATATGGCAAACAGTTCTCCATCTAAACTGGCTCTAGTAGAAACAGCTTAGTATAACCTCCCTGTATTTTGCTATTAATACCGAGCTCCGTCACCCACGCTTTAATGTATTGTCGAGCAGTACAGTATGCCTGTAAATTGCACGTAGGCTGATATGGAGGGTACCAACTACTGGGAAAGTTCCCTGAAGGCACTAGCCGGCAGCCGCTCAGGTTAACACCATTTAGTCCTCTGGGCTTTCCCTGAGGAGGCGCCCCTGGTGCCAGTTAGTGAAGACAGATACAACCTCCGTCAGCGTAAGACCACCTGCAGGATCTCTTTTACAATCTGAAAGTAGAAAGAGGAGAAATATTGTTTTCTGCAGGAACGGAATGATTACAATCTGAAAGTAGAAAGAGGAGAAATATTGTTTTCTGCAGGAACGGAATGACAGTTTTGTGAAGAAAACGAAGAAAACATGGCTTTCTTAGAAATACGCTGCCTGCAGGAGATAAGATCAAAATGTTGCATGAAAACTAGCAGTCAGCGACATGGACTGCAGTGAGATTCTCCGTTTCTACTGAGTTTCAGTAATTCTCAAGCTTCACTCTGAGTACTTGCTGGCAGATTTTCATAATCAATAAGCTAACCACAGGTACAAACCCATATGCTTCTCTTGAACTATATGCCTCTTAATACCAACATTTCAACAGTCACAATATGTAAACAAAGTTTTTAACTTAACTACTTAGCTTATTGAGTTAAAACTAGCTTAATTAGGTTGAATTAAAGTAAATCTAAATTAATGTAAGGTTATACGTCTCAGTGAGCAGCTTATGAAAGAATTTTAAATTTTTTTATGTGGTCAGTAATGAAGTGACATGTATCAAATTTTTGTTGATCATGGACGGCATCAGATAGTCTGTCTCTAACAGGAACCAAGAGGCAGTTTTAAACGTTTAGTAAGACAGATTTTTGCTTTGTGAATACTTTGACAAATTCGATAAAAATAAATACAAGTGTGATTCATTACTGTGTGGCAGATGCGCTGGTATAAAATTGGACAACAGTCTGTATGTGTTCCTTGTAAGTAGCTGCATAGAGGTAGTGAGGACTCTCTTCCTCATTCTTTGGTTTAACGACGGACAATAGATATTATTGTGCTATATGTAGAAAGCGATGAACTGACGCTTGTACAGTGCGTTACACTAGTGACTGGAGATCCTGGAAAGGAATGCTATTTTTGAAGTAGACGGAATGTGAAAGACGAAATTCAAAAGCAAATTTGATAAAGGGAAGTATAATGGAGAGGGACAGGCTAACCTGTTAGAACGATAGGGAATAGCGGACATAATTTATAAACGAAACCAACTGTGACGATGCTAATTAAATCCCCTGGTCCTACGTGAAGAATGGAAGGAGAAACTATTTGATAAAGGGAAGTATAGTGGAGAGGGACAGACGAACCTGTTAGACCGATAGGAAATAGCGGACATAATTCATAAACGAAGCAAACTGTGACGATGCTAATTAAATCCCTGGTCCTATGTGAAGAATGGAAGCAGAAACTATTTGATAAAGGGAAGTATAATGGAGAGGGACGGACGAACCCGTTAGACCGATAGGAAATTGCGGACATAATTCATAAACGAAGCCAACTGTGACGATGCTAATTAAATCCCTGGTCCTACGTGAGGAATGGAAGGAGTAACAAAATTTTTATATGCATAGTGAAAATGCGATAAGTCGTTGACTGGTGGAATCTTTCATCTCGAGGCTGAGGTAGATGTTTCATAGTGAGCCGCAGAGGCAGCGGCCACAACCACACAAAGGCAAAAGCCGCACAGCTGAGGCCATTGACTGAGTTCAGGTATAATGTTTCCTTACTTGACCGCCTTTTGATGCACTGAGTATGAGTCCCTCAAGTATCTGCCACAACACCACCATTTATCTCACAGGCCAACCTAAGTAATGCAAGCCCCTACTTACGATCTCAGAAGGGGGCCCTGAGAGCACGGGGTATCCTTACTCACTTGTGTAACATTAACTGTTTATGAAGTTATACGAAATAAATGTTACTTCTTATACATCACCGCTGGAATTTTTTGCGTACCTACCTCCAAAATGACGTAATAAAAATGGTGATCTAGTGTTAAATACAGGCAAAATTCCCGGAGCAGGAGACGATACGAGACGGTAGAGTATGGTAAGCGTAAGGCACTTTGAAGTTCGGTTTTATTTCCCTTCAGCTAAGAAGCAAGCATCACAACAAAGACAGCATTAAGAAATAAAATACGGTGGTGAGCTACTGTAGCCCCAAGGAGTCAGGGGTGAGGAGGTATTAAGGAGTTGTCTTAAGAGCGCGTCTGCTGTGGATTCCGACAGTGGCGGGTTGGGGAGGAGGTGACGCGTGCCCGGCCGCTCAGCAGCTATCCTCTGTCCTGCCGCTCAGGCAGCCCACATTAGCCAGAGCCGGGCATCAGCCATGTATCAGCACCGGCTAATTGGCGGCTCTGGCCGCGAGGATGATTTGTGCTGCAAGCCAGTCGCCTGTCCCCCCCCCCCCCCCCCCCCCCTGTACCCTTGTCCACATGCTGTCCCACGGGAGCTGCGATGCCCTTTGCAGTGGCGCCGCTCCTCCGCTGACGCCTATCTACTAACTGCAGCCGTGTGCACGGTGCCAATTAATTCGAATTTCGCCGAGTTAGTGGGAATACTAAATACCACTGTGTTCACGAGATGAGTGGAGCTTTGTCGTGGGTTGTCGTGTAGTCTGACAAAAGGGAAGAAGGTTAGAGTTCAGCATGCCGGCATCGTTGACATAACAACTGCGACAGATCACTAACTCACTTCAAGATGAGGGATGGAAGCGGATGTTACTGAAACATACAGGCATTCCCCTGCAGCGATTTAGGTGAGTCGTGTAAAAACCTTAAACAGTATGACCAGTACAGGACACATGCCTTAAGATAACGGTTCAAGTTAGCATTGTAGATGCCACAGTAATGGAACTACTACCGGTGACTTAAAAAAATGGGATCCACAGCCACAGACAGTAATAATCAGGATGCTACGCTCTACAGGTAAGTACCCGCAGTGGTTACGCGAGTTGTGCTGGGCAAACTCCTTTACGGACGATTCAAAGCAAAAATAACATCGCAGTGGATCACAATCAAATCTACCAGTCTGTTTCGACTACAACTTCGTACGTTGTTATGATTGTAGAAAGGTCTTTTATACGCTGATTTTGGCAATTAAGCTGACGTGCATGTGGCTCATCCATATTCCATTCCTGTTCATATGTGGCCTATCTGTAACATATTCATTAAACGTTAATACTATTAATAACTGCCAGTACACAAAAGCCGTGAAATAATTTTATATGACTTATCAAGATATTTTACGTTAGTGCTTACATGCCTCTAATAACATATATTTTTCGTACATAAGCTCTGCGATATGCAGTTCCAAAGATGTCTGCGCCTGTTTCTTTTATTTTTCTGGATTACTGTTCTTAATGGAATTGTTCCGAAAATTTCCAGTACATGGACAGTGAAGTGTACGACTAGATCATTGATAAACCATAAGCTAGAAAAAATTTCTTCTCCAAGTAGTTCTTGAGTTGCTCTCGTAAATTTGGACACACAACGAAGGTTTTCACGACTGAATGCATTAGCTGCAGGTAAATCTTGTGGGATGTACCATCGTGGTCCACGAAACTTCCCGTTCCTAATCTTTACTCCACAGCTGTGCTGGACATCTTCTGAGGTGCTCAACGTTCCCCTGCGTCTGACTAGTCAGACACCAGAGAGAGACATAAATACATTGAAAAAAGAGCGTCGTAGATAATTACACGTTATCAACACAGACAATCTGTGTCAGTGGTAAAATATGACTGTCAAAGATAAAACTAGTCTATCAATTCTGTAGAACTACTGTCCATATATCACTAAGTGTAAGTTTCATCACGTCTTGTTTTCTATTATATTTATCCTCATGTTGACACATTTAAATAGCTTATATATATAGCTCTGGCTAACAGAATCTGTGGTTCAGAGGTAGAGTCCCTGACTAACGATTAAACTCTTTTGGGTCCCTGGTTCGAAAACAGTGACTGCTTAAATTCTGAATAAATATCATATCAGCAATGCGGACTGAAGACTTGCGGCGTAAGAGGTCAACCTCGTTCTGCCAAAGGCCTTGTCAAACAGGGCGAAGGAGCGATAACAAGTTCAGGCACTATCTTGCCCTTGAGGTGGCAAACAGTTCGTAAATGGCATAAGAATAATACTGCCTACTGGGATTATGTTTTCATTCTAAAAACACGTTGGGGCTGTGGACCCTCACAAGAATAATGTTTTAAAATGACGAGGTTCGCCGCAGACCGGCGAGGGCAGGAACACATGGAAAACACAAGAAGAAGCGACAGATTTATAAGACATCAGCGAATTGCGTCCACGGTACTGGAGGGAGCTCTACAGGGTAAAAACTGTAGAGGAAGACAGAGATTGGAATACATCCAGCTAATAATTGAGAACGTGTGGTGCAAGTGATACTCTGAGACGAAGAGGTTAGCGCAAAAGAGGAATTCATGGCGGTCCCATCAAACCAGTCAGAAGAAGCACACACTTCTACAGCTTATTTTTCTAGTCTCCTTAGCTAGAAAAGTCTTTCATGTTCCTTCACACTGATCTTGGCAGATCAAGTGTAGACCTTACCACACTTAAGCGATATTTTACACATTCCGCTTGCCGACTAGGAGGGTGTTTATCCTTTACAGTTCTGTGGACTTGACATATTTTCTGTGTTGGCCTAAGAATGATCTAATGTCAAGTCCATAAGATCATCTCGATCTGATCACTACGCCTAACATATGCGAAATACGTGATTGTACCTGAAATCACACATAGATCAATCACAGTCACACACACTATGACGCTACAACGCAGTCCTCTTTCGCTTACTTAACACAGGAAACGGTTTGTATACGATGTATTGTCTAGTGTAAATATTTATTGTAAATACTATGTTTAAATTATGTAATATTTAACACTGGCAACTCAGGGCATATTTAGTTAAAGCTTAAGTGAGAGAGATTGTTTTGTCGTGCCGCTGGGCGCGGGAGCGCGCCAGCTGGTAGTAGTAGCAGTGACGCCGTGCTCTGAGTAAGAAGTACAGTCGAGTGCTGCTAGTCCTAGCTGTGTTACATCTAACGGCTAGTGTGTGGATCTAAGTACGACGGGAAAGTAATGGTCGACATATCTGGAAGCATGGCCGGGCAAGTTATTATGGATTAATGGGCATAGTGCTGAAGAAACGAGGACTTAAATGTGAAGCGCACTATGTGCCCAAGTCGCAACAGTAAAAGCCCGCTGCCACATTGTGTCGCCGGCGTGGACTTCCGTCGATCCACCGACAACGAGGGAAGTAAGATCTACGTATTTTTCGTAGGATAAAATTGTAGAAGGCTTGCCAGTGACTGTGTTTTTCTCTGAAGTTGAACAATTAATAACAAGCGCTTAATAATCGAAGTGTTGCAGTTACATTCCACCCGAAAATAACACCAAGTAGGTTCCTTCCGATCCTTACCTTAGTGAACCGAGTGTGTCCCGCCATTATCAAGAAAAATATGTCAATTATCAAATTATTTGCATAGACGGTGAACAGTAAATTTCAGACTGGTTATCGTAGTTAATTGTTGCACTTAAGAAGAATACGCCAACCGTAGTGACTTAATAATAGACTGAAGTAATAAATTTGATTATTTAGATTTATTTCAATGCATATTCAGCTGAAGTTAGTTCAAGGATATTTCATGAAACTATACAGCTTATTCCACTTGACAATCCCACAGTTAATGAATTATTATCATTCAAAACATAGTTAATCAATTATTGGCAATATATTTCATTATCAGTAGATTAAATAGTGCAAAGTACCTAATTTTAAAGGTAGAATGACAGTCCATTTTTCAAAATCTATATAGATAATTATCTGTGTTGTCAGCATTTCACTGAGCTGACAGATTATGAACAAAATAATTATCAAAATGAGCCTGACACAGCACTTACGTAAAAGTTCCCGTTCCACGTGCTGCGCTATAAACAGGTAAACTTTATTTTTGACACAATTATTCACGTACTTAACAGTATTGTCGCTCGTCAGTTGAGCTGGCGACCGATTTTTTAATTGCTTTTACAACGTAATCATTTCTTTCGGCAAAATTTCCATTGGCAAAATTTATTTCCAAATTATTTCAATTATTTCATTTACCGATCGTTATTGAATGAAATTACTCATTCAATAACGATCAAGTTATAACGTCTCCTGTTTCCCGCGGAATAATCATTATTTACTTCGGATTCGGATGCCTTATCCCAACACGGGTCAAAATCCATAATTCACGGTCATTGTCAACTTGTAATTTCGCAAATCCCGGGAAGCATGGGGGTGTTATAAGACAGAACGATTATTAGGAATGAAGTTGGAAGTAATGGCACAAGCAGCCTTAAGTACAACTGTGCGACGCTGTGTAAAATGTTTGTTCCGGGAACAACATATTATTTGGCACCCTTACAATACAGATATGATAACGGTCTGCTAAAATGACAGCCTCTGATTGTACTGTAAAAATCTATACACTTATTATATGAGGAATACTTCAGAGGCAATTAGACATGATTCACTGGACTAATCTACTTACTTCGACCGTTATTCTATTTACTTTGTGCATTATTCTTCATAATATCAACAGGGCACTTCATTAACAGTCAGCAGGAAATTTTGTACTTGCTTAACGTTAGAGTCACCCGCAAAACCACAGCATGTACGGCTCGTAACATTGTCAAACTGCAGCATGCCGTTCGGGCTTTGTCCTGGCGACAATTAAATCTCCCGTTACGTTGTCAACCAGCACAGTTCTGTTGTCCTCACCCGCATCGCACTGACCGCGGACCCTCTTTGCGCCCATTTGTTTGATACGGTACAAATCACGTAATTAACTCGATGGCGTGTGTTTTCGCTTTGTACGATGACCCACGAACATTCCACATGCATATGGGCCACAGAAGACCCGGGATCACTGGAGATAAGAATACTACTCTACGTTTCTAACTGTCCACACGCAAACATATGATATTTACAGCACACTCTTGTGTCATTGTCTTACTCTCCTGGCCCATTATTACGTTGTTTCGATTGCTAAATATGGTAATAGTCGGATTTGGAAATTTGCAGTAGATGCCTTCGGCTTGAAAGCGACCAACTACCTAATAACTTCAATATTGTGTATACCGTGCCTTGTTTGACCGCAATGGCCTATGGTTGTGAGTAGTTTTCTTAATAATGATTGCTTTAGCAATAAATATTTCATAATATTCTGGCATATACACTGTTCTATCAAAAAATGCGGTTGCATGTGATTTTTCACCTTACGATTTTCAAAGTTAATGTATGTGGTCGAAATGAAAACGCATGCAACAAAAACACAAAGGAAAAGATTCCTGTAAAGTATAATTCTTTGATGTGAGGCAGCACCCACCAGGGAGTGAAACTGTATGGTAAAAACTTCGAGAGTATGTTATAGCCGTGTAATGTTTGTATTAGCTATAAGAGTGTTCTGTAATAATTATGTATCCCTCGCGTATCACGGACTAAGTAGATTTTCGAGTACCGTAGACAGATATTAGAGAAACTGAAGAGCCTGTGTAGCCCGTAGGATGGTGGTTTTCTACGGAAATGGTAACATGCAGCGTACTAAGTGATACTTTGACTTTTTATGGTACCTTATACAACGACCTGTTTTTAAGCTGTTGGAGGATACTGAAATTATTTGCAGAGATGCGTAAGTCTTTGTCATCTAGACTCCTTATGTTAAGGACGAAATGTAATTTTCATTCACAGTGATATTAAAACGGATGACATGTGTTCAACAGCAATTGAGGTCCGTTTTAACAAAACTCAACAAATGTCATTTTTTGAAACACATTTTAGCGGCTTCTAGTGCTTTAATACGAGCCTCACACGGTGACTGACAGAAAATATCTCAAAAATGAGTAATTGCCATTAGAAATGCGGCTGAATATTAGTGATGCGACGGAAGTGTGATAACAGAAGCAGAAACGGAAACAGATGTCAAATGCCAATTTTAGCAGAAGAGGAAATGGAAGCGGATGCAGAAGCGGAAGTATACATATTAAGCGAAATGTAACAATCTATTATCAGACAATCCTTTTTTGTTATGTTATGACATACTCATAACTTATCAATGACAGATTATATTTAACAAAAAGGAATTAGCTCCATTTTTGCCCTGAAATATATTGAATGATTGTTCGCTGGGTACGCTACTCGGAGGAGCTGACGTGCACTGGTGAGCTATTTGTGCTATTTGTGTCCATTTGCTTTCCACTACATTAGAGGATAATATTTTAGAGGAAGTCTTTTTTCCTTTTTCCCCTCCAGGAGGTTTGATTGTTGCATCATAAACAGATTGTTGTTTTTATTAATCTCAGTCGGGTCCATTTAACGTGAATTCCAACATATGTTACGATGTTTCTAATTGAAATTCCGCGATTAAGCCACAACTTGTTGATGGCTGACTTTCGGTTTCAAATAGATACCTTTTAGAGCCCCCCCATGAACCATGGACCTTGCCGTTGGTGGGGAGGCTTGCGTGCCTCAGCGATACAGATAGCCGTACCGTAGGTGCAACCACAACGGAGGGGTATCTGTTGAGAGGCCAGACAAACGTGTGGTTCCTGAAGAGGGGCAGCAGCCTTTTCAGTAGTTGCAAGGGCAACAGTCTGGATGATTGACTGATCTGGCCTTGTAACAATAACCAAAACGGCCTTGCTGTACTGGTACTGCGAACGGCTGAAAGCAAGGGGAAACTACAGCCGTAATTTTTCCCGAGGGCATGCAGCTTTACTGTATGATTACATGATGATGGCGTCCTCTTGGATAAATTTTCCGGAGGTAAAATAGTCCCCCATTCGGATCTCCGGGCGGGGACTACTCAAGAGGATGTCGTTATCAGGAGAAAGAAAACTGGCGTTCTACGGATCGGAGCGTGGAATGTCAGATCCCTTAATCGGGCAGGTAGGTTAGAAAATTTAAAAAGGGAAATGGATAGGTTGAAGTTAGATAAAGTGGGAATTAGTGAAGTTCGGTGGCAGGAGGAACAAGACTTCTGGTCAGGTGAATACAGGGTTATAAACACAAAATCAAATAGGGGTAATGCAGGAGTAGATTTAATAATGAATAGGAAAATAGGAATGCGGGTAAGCTACTACAAACAGCATAGTGAACGCATTATTGTGGCCAAGATAGATACGAAGCCCACGCCTACTACAGTAGTACAAGTTTATATGCCAACTAGCTCTGCAGATGACGAAGAAATTGAAGAAATGTATGATGAAATAAAAGAAATTATTCAGATTGTGAAGGGAGACGAAAATTTAATAGTCATTGGTGACTGGAATTCGAGTGTAGGAAAAGGGAGAGAAGGAAACATAGTAGGTGAATATGGATTGGGGGACAGAAATGAAAGAGGAAGCCGCCTGGTCGAATTTTGCACAGAGCACAACATAATCATAACTAACACTTGGTTTAAGAATCATGAAAGAAGGTTGTATACATGGAAGAACCCTGGAGATACTAAAAGGTATCAGATAGATTATATAATGGTAAGACAGAGATTTAGGAACCAGGTTTTAAATTGTAAGACATTTCCAGGGGCAGATGTGGACTCTGACCACAATCTATTGGTTATGACCTGTAGATTAAAACTGAAGAAACTGCAAAAAGGTGGGAATTTAAGGAGATGGGACCTGGATAAACTAAAAGAACCAGAGGTTGTACAGAGATTCAGGGAGAGCATAAGGGAGCAATTGACAGGAATGGGGGAAATAAATACAGTAGAAGAAGAATGGGTAGCTTTGAGGGATGAAGTAGTGAAGGCAGCAGAGGATCAAGTAGGTAAAAAGACGAGAGCTAGTAGAAATCCTTGGGTAACAGAAGAAATATTGAATTTAATTGATGAAAGGAGAAAATATAAAAATGCAGTAAGTGAAACAGGCAAAACGGAATACAAACGTCTCAAAAATGAGATCGACAGGAAGTGCAAAATGGCTAAGCAGGGATGGCTAGAGGACAAATGTAAGGATGTAGAGGCCTATCTCACTAGGGGTAAGATAGATACCGCCTACAGGAAAATTAAAGAGACCTTTGGAGATAAGAGAACGACTTGTATGAATATCAAGAGCTCAGATGGAAACGCAGTTCTAAGCAAAGAAGGGAAAGCAGAAAGGTGGAAGGAGTATATAGAGGTTCTATACAAGGGCGATGTCCTTGAGGACAATATTATGGAAATGGAAGAGGATGTAGATGAAGATGAAATGGGAGATATGATACTGCGTGAAGAGTTTGACAGAGCACTGAAAGACCTGAGTCGAAACAAGGCCCCCGGAGTAGACAATATTCCATTGGAACTACTGACGGCCGTGGGAGAGCCAGTCCTGACAAAACTCTACCATCTGGTGAGCAAGATGTATGAAACAGGCGAAATACCCTCAGACTTCAAGAAGAATATAATAATTCCAATCCCAAAGAAAGCAGGTGTTGACAGATGTGAAAATTACCGATCTATCAGTTTAATAAGTCACAGCTGCAAAATACTAATGCGAATTCTTTACAGACGAACGGAAAAACTAGTAGAAGCCAACCTCGGGGAAGATCAGTTTGGATTCCGTAGAAACACTGGAACACGTGAGGCAATACTGTCCTTACGACTTATCTTAGAAGAAAGATTAAGGAAAGGCAAACCTACGTTTCTAGCATTTGTAGACTTAGAGAAAGCTTTTGACAATGTTGACTGGAATACTCTCTTTAAAATTCTAAAGGTGGCAGGGGTAAAATACAGGGAGCGAAAGGCTATTTACAATTTGTACAGAAACCAGATGGCAGTTATAAGAGTCGAGGGACATGAAAGGGAAGCAGTGGTTGGGAAGGGAGTAAGACAGGGTTGTAGCCTCTCCCCGATGTTGTTCAATCTGTATATTGAGCAAGCAGTAAAGGAAACAAAACAAAAATTCGGAGTAGGTATTAAAATTCATGGAGAAGAAATAAAAACTTTGAGGTTCGCCGATGACATTGTAATTCTGTCAGAGACAGCAAAGGACTTGGAAGAGCAGTTGAATGGAATGGACAGTGTCTTGAAGGGAGGATATAAGATGAACATCAACAAAAGCAAAACAAGGATAATGGAATGTCGTCTAATTAAGTCGGGTGATGCTGAGGGAATTAGATTAGGAAATGAGGCACTCAAAGTAGTAAAGGAGTTTTGCTATTTGGGGAGCAAAATAACTGATGATGGTCGAAGTAGAGAGGATATAAAATGTAGGCTGGCAATGGCAAGGAAAGCGTTTCTGAAGAAGAGAAATTTGTTAACATCCAGTATAGATTTAAGTGTCAGGAAGTCATTTCTGGAAGTATTCGTATGGAGTGTAGCCATGTATGGAAGTGAAACATGGACGATAAATAGTTTGGACAAGAAGAGAATAGAAGCTTTCGAAATGTGGTGCTACAGAAGAATGCTGAAGATTAGATGGGTAGATCACATAACTAATGAGGAAGTATTGAATAGGATTGGGGGGAAGAGAAGTTTGTGGCACAACTTGACCAGAAGAAGGGATCGGTTGGTAGGACATGTTCTGAGGCATCAAGGGATCACCAATTTAGTATTGGAGGGCAGCGTGGAGGGTAAAAATCGTAGAGGGAGACCAAGAGATGAATACACTAAGCAGATTCAGAAGGATGTAGGTTGCAGTAGGTACTGGGAGATGAAGAAGCTTGCACAGGATAGAGTAGCATGGAGAGCTGCATCAAACCAGTCTCAGGACTGAAGACCACAACAACAACAACAACCTTTTAGAGATAGTAGGCATGCAGTCATATTGAGACAAGTTTTTATCTCTGGCTTGCATCATCATCTGACTAAGTAGTTGGGTCTCAACTTGCTCTATGTCGACGCCACCGAAAAATTTTTATTTGTATGGCGGATAAAAATACGTCGCAATTGTGTACTTATCGTTTTTGGTCAGTTCTCCAGATTTCGTGCTTGAATTCAATTCATTGCGTAATGTTCTTCTTTTTTGAAATTCTTCAGCTGTATCAGTTTCTGTCTCTTCTTACTGTAAAGTGGTCACAAAAACTTAAATTAATAGTATGAGTGATGAAAGGCTCTTTTGAGAACTGCTTAAGTTCCTAGTAATTTCTTCGAATGGTTTTATTACTATTTACAAATTTTCTAACATTTATCCAGTCTTCAGTGGAGATCATTATGATCGGATTTGAACATAAGTACAAAATTAGCGAATCCTTGAGCTTTGAAAATCATTCCATCATATAGAAAGTGCTACTCAACCCGGAAATAGAAGAAATTAAAGTAACACATAGGATTTTCAAAAAACATAACACACAGTACTTACGCTAAAGATATATCACAAAATTAAAAATCACTTCTATATATATTTAACAATGTCTACCATGTTAGCCAGTACTGAAAGACAGATAAAGCAGGTTGATTAAGGTGTTACCTTTGAATTTTTGCCAGCTTGGTCTATGTGACCAAGGAATGATTGAAATGGTTGGCAATTTTTTACAATTTAGCAGTGAGTTGTAGTACCCATTTCTGTGATTCCACAGCAGCTCGAATACATAGTGGCATCTGATGTATTGCATAATTCACATCATCAAAGCCAGACAATTGCTGTGCTTTAATCATGTTCGATCAACGATCACGAACAGTACAGTACAATACAATAGAATACAGTACAACACAATTCAATTTTTGGTGATTTCTGTCCCATTCTTGAAGTATCGTTTCAAATTTTGTCAATATTACGTCACATGCATGGCACCGAGTCTCGACTTCACATTTCAAAATTACAGGCATCTTGTGAAGATCCTTTGAAGTACCATGAAAGGTCTATGTAATAAAGTTCCAGAATGTAGATCAGGTCATATGTCAATTGTGAAAGATATTGTTTTCAGAATCTTAAAATGAATTTTTGATTTTTCTTGCCAGCTTATTGTACAAACATGAAGTAAAAAAATCTCTACCTTTCAACTTATTCTTTGGAGGGGCAGCATTCAATACTCTGCGAAAGCCCATACCCTCAACAAAATTAAATGATAAGCTCTGGACGGCAGTTATTTCAGCAATTTCACGATACATTTGGAGACTTTAGGTGTGAAGGATCCCAATAATCATTTAATTGTAGACTTCGATGCAATGTAAGTTGTTGTTTAGCATTTTTGGTCAGAGTAAAAGAAACCTATAACAACAACATAATAAAAATAGTAAAATACCCCTAGAAATCAAATACGTAAAATGTAATATAAAAATAAAATTCCAAGCTGTTATGTAGAGCGCATCAGTAATTCACAGCGTGCCAAGCTAAAGCGACAAATGTAAAAGAAACTTTTCTACACCAATTTAGAAATCACACTGCAATTTCCCAGTAGCATGCAATTCATAAATATTGGATTTAATTATTCATACTGTGTACTAGGTTTCGGTTACTCATTTACCATCATTGGTGCTTATTTTAGAACTCTTCATGGTAAAGATGTTACAGTATGGAGAATAGAATGCAATCAATAAATTAACATTCTACTTAGTAAATACAATACTAGTGTGCAGCTCACATACTACACTGGTGTATCTATTCTGTGCCACAGACTGTTATATGTTTATATCGTTAAGTTCTGGCAGCATCGAGGCAAGACACATTATCTATCGATTTGTATCAACACGACCCGATCAGAACTAAGTTTGGGTTGAGCTCTTTAAAATGTTATCGTATTGTGAATCACTCGGATAAAACGGCTTTGCACCAGCGGGAACAGAGCACACTCTATAATAATCGAACTATATTATTACTAATGACTACATCATTATATAAGTATTGACTAACCTTTTGTTTTTTCGCCTCCAGTGAAAGTCTGATAGTTTCATCTAGCTTCTCAAACCCTGCAAATTCCTCGACATGTAATGATTTACGACGTCTCTTCAGTGTGGTTGCCTTGTGCCCCTTTTACGAACATACTTTCTCACAGATTTTGCATTTGGCACTCAATTCATTAATCTTAACGGAATAGTTCCGAATAAGACATGCTTATTGTTTCATTATTGCGCTCTTTACTAACGTTATACCGAAAGCTGTTGACTAAAAAGCACTGTAAAGTATAGTAATATTAAACAGTAGCACGCAGTAGAACACAAAGTAGACTGACCAGCGAGAAGACGCTATACTTTCATGGCGATGGACAGAGATCTCTGCGCAATAGTCCAACAAACGAAAGAGCCCCTGCGGGCACGTGTCAGCTTGCTACGCTCCCCACCCATTGAACTCCCGTCTGCGCAGCAGCCGGCATGCTGGGCCAATAAGCGGGCGCACCGATAGTCTCGCCATTGTTGAAAGGTCCCATAAATTTCCGATATAAAACTGCGGAACTGGATGAGGACGTTGAAGTAAAAAATAGTGCGGGACTTCCACAGTTGCGGAAGCGGAAGTAGAAGTCTATCGCAAACCAATGAATAGAGCAAATTTTCTTTAAATTCGACGCTTCAAGTTTTCAAAATTCCACAAGTCATTCTTTTATACTGCATGGTCGAAACTTAGAACACAAAATTTAGGAGTTAAGGCTTTACACTTGAATGTGTTTATTGTCATGCTATAGCACTACAACCTACAAGATAAACCATATATTTGCTGGGTGTTTGTTGGACAACAATGTATATCGTTGTGCTTAATTCTCTTTGAGCTTCAGGCACTGCTTTATTACACGGTTAGTAACTATTGTAGTATTCTGTCGTACGAACATCGTTATTAAGATGCGCAATGGTGCGTCTAACGCCCGTGGGTGTTGCATCCCACACGATGGCAAAGTGATGACATTTTTCAACAGGACAATGTACATTCACTCGTGGCTTACGAACAATTTGTGTGATTTTGAGGTACTCCCGTGGTCAGCAACATCCTCAGAAAGTCGCCAACAGAATTTGTGAGGGACAGTGTCAACTTCAGCCCAGCGCCAGCATTCAGGATATCAAGAGTCAAATACAACAACGATTGACCAGTTTGCCTCAGGATGGAATACGATGGCTTTATAATCTCTCAGCTCGTGAAGTTACATTTCAATCTCCCCCCCCCCTTTTTTGGGTGCTGCATTTTTTTCTTTACGTGGTATATTATTACACATACAGCATAGAGTGACAAATAACTTCTTGCACTACGGTTGCAAATTAAACATGTGATATTTGGAATGTGAGTCGTAGACAAAGAGGAAAAGCAAATAAAAGCATCGTTAATTCTCATCAGTCTGCTGGTGATTTCGTCGTTTGTTACCTTCAAGTAAAGCTATGTTTTGTATGTTGGCTGTAAGTGACAAAAGTTGCGGGTTATTATTGTCATATTCTTCTATTTGTAACGGACTGTTCTTAAGTTAATGTGTTCCATCAGAGCGCTAGATAGTATACATTATCCCATGTTCATAATGATGCGTCTTCGCTTCTATCAGCAAAGTCGATTCTCGTTTAAAATGGGATTAAGAGAGACTACTGAATATGTTAACTGCAGTTCCCCAAATCCATGGCATTTGTTGTCACCGTCACAATCTCTGGGTCGAGAGCAAGACGACAAGCTCCACCGAGACAGTTAGGGGAAGGGGGGAGGGAGAAAGGAGCCTGGGGTCGCCCTGACTGATGGTGATAGGGCTGGCAGCGGGCCACGCCGGCTGAAACAAAAACAGGTCCGCCCCTGGGCTGTGATAACCCGACCAGGCGCGTGGCCTCCGCCATCAGCACTTGGCAACGCTGCGCCCTCGACGCTACCACCAGCCAACACCGTTTCAGCCACGCTCTTCCACGACGATTTCTCAAAGTCGAAGCAGGAGATTTTTTTCGAAATCTCGACTTTATTTTTGCAATCTTACTACGCAGAACATTGACATATTTTTTGTGCCCCATGCCCTGTAAATGGCCATGCATAAACCCCATAAAAATAAAATCAGCGTAGGTCACTGTAAAGGAATCTAGTCCACAGTAGACTATGCCTGTTGACTGAGTTAGTATGGGGGCAGATCTAGCGATGGTCACAACTGCCTACAGTTAAGTCTGTGTGTGTGTGTGTGTGTGTGTGTGTGTGTGTGTGTGCGTGCGTGCGTGCGTGTGTGGTGTTTGCTCTTTTATGCATGCCCAAAAGAACCTCCACCGCGCAAGTAATGAGAATAATGGGCAAGTGCCACTACATTAGTAGTGAGTGGATAAGATGAGAATTTGTTCCTGACGGGACTTTGTTGGGGTAGTACGTGCAGTTGCACTGACCGCTGTGTCTGGATGGGGCAGCGGTTAGGACATCTGCCTATTGTGCAGGAAACTTGGGTTTGAATCCCGGTCCAGCACCAATTTTCAACTTACCCCATTTATTTAATCGACACCTGATCGCAGCCAATGTATTTAATTCTTTTGTGTCTTAGATTCTGTAGTACTAATGGTACTATTAGTAGTTGGGTAATTGGTTGATAACTTTATTTTATTAACAGACATGTTCCCTACATCATGAGATGCGCTAGAAATGTTTATATCCCAAACAGATTTTCAGCTTGATAATCCATCTTCGGTGACATGTGATACAGTGAACAAATAACTATGTGTTCCTCGAATTCTACAAAATGCCAGCTGTAGATATGGTAGCACTAATTGAAGGCTAATTAAGTTATAATTAAATTATGTAACTTCTTAGCAGTGACATCAGTGTTTGACAATATGATAGAATCTGATATCTGTCTTATAACACAGTATACAGGGTGTTACAAAAAGGTACGGCCAAACTTTCAGGAAACATTCCTCACACACAAAGAATGAAAATATGTTATGTGGACATGTGTCCGGAAACGCTTACCTTCCATGTTCGAGCTCATTTTATTACTTCTCTTCAAATCACATTAATCATGGAATGGAAATACAGCAACAGAACGCACCAGCGTGACTTCAAACACTTTGTTACAGAAAATGTTCGAAATGTCCTCCGTTAGCGAGGACACATGCATCCACCCTCCGTCGCATGGAATCCCTGATGCGCTGATGCAGGCCTGGAGAATGGCGTGTTGTATCACAGCCGTCCACAATACGAGCACGAAGAGTCTCTACATTTGGTACCAGGGTTGCGTAGACAAGAGCTTTCAAATGCCCCCGTAAATGAAAGTCAAGAGGGTTGAGGTTAGGAGAGCGTGGAGGCCATGGAATTGGTCCGCCTCTACCAATCCATCGGTCACCGAATCTGTTGTTGAGAAGCGTACGAACACTTCGACTGAAATGTGCAGGAGTTCCATCGTGCATGAACCACATGTAGTGTCGTACTTGTAAAGGCACATGTTCTAGCAGCACAGGTAGAGTATGCCGTATGAAATCATGATAACGTGCTCCATTGATCGTAGGTGGAAGAACATGGGGCCCAATCAAGGCATCACTAAATGAGCTCTAACATGGAAATCAAGCGTTTCCTGACACATGTCCACATAACATCTTTTCTTTATTTGTGTGTGAGGAATGTTTCCTGAAAGTTTGGCCGTACCTTTTTGTAACACCCTGTATAGGTTGTCATGAATGGTACTGTTGTCAAATCTTGGTCAGCGACAATTTTTGATAACGTTTGACATAAGTGTAATATAGTGTAAACATGGAACTAACAGCTCACAGGGTCTACATTACCTTTCTTTTGTTATTTATAAGGTCATATATATATCACTTGCATTCATACATGTAAATTACAATTTTTCGACATATTAATGTTAGTAAAGCCAAAACCCCAGTATTCAGTGCTCATTTAGGAGAGCAGAAGCATTCTGCTAGTGATATTAACCAAAGCATCACAATTGTCGATCAATCTGAAAAAGGCAGTTATTAAACATTCTAGAAGACATTGAAATACGCACTCATACGATAAAAAAACCGTTGAACATGCTGAGTGAACAGATTTACGCAATAAAAGTGTACACAACATTTCAGCAGTTTTTTAATGTAATATGATCTTACAAATAACAAAAGGAAGGTAATGTAGACTCTTTGATCTGTCACTGCCATGTTTTCACTATATTTCAGTTATGTCAAACGTTATGAAGAACTGTGTCTGCGTAAGATTTGACAGCAGTAACGTACATGGAAACCTGTACGTTATGTTATAGGACAGATTTCAGATCCTATCGTAGTGACTGACAAGTATGTCACTGCTATACAGGCTGAAGCAAAATTCACGCACTCGGGCTTCACAGCGCGACTCCTCACATGCCAGTGATAAAAATATGTCTCTCACAAAATTTCGTCTGGCGAGAATGTCCGGCAGAGAAAGGACGTTAACCAGAGGCAGTCTGTCAACACTGTAACGACACGTATGGTAACTACCTCTGACAGCACAGTTTACGCGTGTTGCAGAGTTGGCGCAGTGGATAGAGGTTGACATGCAGGAGGTCAAGGTTTTAATCCCCTGTTTGGGTGCATTTTCTTTATTTCCTAATTTTATTTAGACATTTTATACTGTAATATACACCGTTTCTTATGTCACATGTATCCTAAATTTACAACATTTTGTAACGCTGAACACAACAAATACGCGGTTAGACAAATAAGAAATAGACAGTTGAAACAATTAATGGGTCCATGGTGATAACACTTTCAAATACTAACCGAGTTAGGACATTATTCGCAAAGCACGTTGCTAGTCCTACAGGTATTATAAGGTCCTAACGAAATGTAATGGACCTGAACAAAGCAAGGCTAATAGTTGGTACTAATCTATGTGATCATTAGAGGAGGGTACAAAGAAAACAGGTTTCGCTTCTAGTAGAGGAAGTGGTACGAATAAATTCGAGCCCACGACGTGGAAAGGTCATCTTTAAAAACTGACCAATGGTCCATTTCTACGGTTGTCATATGTAAGTGCAAATGTTTTCCAGAGGATCCGCTGCAATCACTGTTGACGATTAATTTCGCTTCAGCCTGTAGAGGCACATAATGCAAGTCGACCTAATTTAGCCGGCCGTGATGGCCGAGCGGTTCTAGGAGCTACAGACTGGAACCACGCGACCGCTACGGTCACAGGTTCGAGTCCTGCCTCGGGTTCGGCTGTGTGTGATGTCCTTCCTTAGATTAGTTAGGTTAAAGTAGTTCTAAGTTATAGGGGACTGATGACCTCAGATGTCAAGTCCCATAGTGCTCGGAGCCATTTGAATATTTTTAAAAAAGTCGTGAAAAGGAAAGGCAAGTGAAAATTTGGGACTGCAAATAAAGTTCCAGGAAGTGATTGTAAGGTGTACTGGAGAGATTCGTGCATAAAATTACAGGGTGGTGTACGAATAACTGACAAATCTTAACACTGAATAAAAATTGCACCCCTTGTTATATTTCATTCAGATTTCGGTCCAACGTGTTTCGTTTCACGGAAACGTCGGTAAAGGTCGTGATGCTGCAACATCACTAGTCACTTGTTTCGAAGATAGCTTTTCTTCATGGCTGACCGTGGAGTGTTTAGTTCTCCTTTATGCTCAACTGAAAATTGTCATAGCAACGCAAAGAAGATTTAGGTCTATATTTCACACGCTTAGGGAACACGAGGAAAACAGTTCTCCGATTAACGAGTTCATTTGAAGAAGGCAGTTTGCTGGAAGCGAAAGGAGATCGGGTAAACATCGCAGCGCTACGGGTCGCCTTCAACGAAGTCCAGACAATTCATTCCAGGGGGCATCAAGAGAAATGGGGATATTTCGTTGTTCTGTACAAAGAATTTTGCAGCGTGATCTCAAGGAATTCCTTTACAAAATGACTGTGTAACGATAGCTGACTGAATCGACTAAATAGAGAAGACTGTAGTATTTATCATGGGCAGAAGGAAATGATGAAATAACGTTGAACTCGTGGTTCTCAGACGAAACTTATTTCCACCTCAATGGGACAGTAAACAGAAAAAAATTTTCGATTTTGGCTTAGAGAAAAGCAGAAAAATGTATGGGGGAAAAGTGACAGTGTGGGTAATTGTGCTTTCAGTCAAACTGTCAGTGCTGACTGTTACAAGACAATGTTGGAAAATGGATTTGTGCACATCTTGCCACCAATTCCAACGAACACACAGTGGTTTACGCCAGATGGCACAACACCTCGTACATCTACTGCTGTACCGGGTCTTCTGCAGGAAATATTCCGCAGTCGTGTGGTGTCCACCAACGTTATCCGCAGCGACGTAGCCGACGATCCGTTTGGCCTCCTTCAAGTCCAGGTTTAAAGCCATATGATTTTTTTATGTGGGGGTATTTGAAACAGAGACTGTTCGCTTTGAGACCACAATACATTATGGAAATATGTGCCCTTATGGCGCAGTTATGCAACAAGTTAAATAAAGACTTGTGCCGCGATGTTGTAAGGAATATGTGTATCTGCATTCTCTGAGTTTTCCGCTGCAGTTAAGCGCAAAGTGAATACATGACAAAGTGAAATGCATTTCCATGGTCCGTACCACGCGTATGTAAAATCTAAAAACTTTCAATTCAGAAATACAGTGTTGTTACAATATTAAATGTGTCAACTGTTCGTGTGCCACCTTGTAGATACTGTTATTATATTCTAGTTAATTACTTCATGTGCTTGGCAATATTTATTGTAAAAACAGGAGAAACAGTAACTTTCTCGGCACCTTGCACTCGTTATAATGGCCGCATTTTTCTATTACATCGTTGTGTAACGTTTCTATAGAAGAATGAACTAGGTTTACATACATAAAGGGCTCTCTCTCAGTTGACAGTAAACCACGCGTAACGCAGCATTTCAAGAAATACTGTCGAAGATAATGGGTAATGTACAATGGAATGTATTTTGTAGCGCCCTCTCGGAACGTGATATCTTTTTCTCTGTCGTTGAGGTAACAGCACTTTTGGAGGTTTTTAGTCAAATTCTTTACCTGACGATAAATACTGACATCGCAAGGTTACATTAACCATCGACGTCTGATCGAAGGTTCAAAGGACGCTAACAGAATACCAACTCCTATATGCTTTAATCACAATCCATTCTTCAAAAGTTACTTCCAGAGTCCTCGCAATCCAAAATTTTCCTGTGTCTTTCATTTTCGTGCCTTTTATGAAAATATGAACAAATAAAATAAATGAGCCCTATTTCGGTTTATTTGCGTTGTAAGTAAGGAAAAAATGGGTTCCTCAATAACGACTCGGAACCACGGCCCTTGGATTTCGTACTAGCATTTTGTAAATCTTCCGCTGTGCAAACCGATACTTTTTGCTAACGTAAATGGCTGATGACGCACTCGACCCGCGCCGGAAATGCTGTTTCTTCTAAGAGCTTGGCTATCTGGAGCTCCCATTTGTCTCATCTCATTTCTGACCGGGTACAAGTACTGCATGTGTGTAAATCAAAATGTAAGTTTTCGTTTGTTATACATACGATTTTCCGCCTCCAATATAGAGAATGGTGGACCTTCACAAAGGTAAATGGTTTACTAAACAAACACAGCTGGAACTTGTCGATGACCCAAAAAACTGCAAAGCAATCTTTTTCGGTTGTAAATTGGTTTGTCTCGAATTTGAGAACGCTAGAATCATAAGCTCATTTCAGCACCGTTCTGCATTTGTGCTACTGCTCCACATACATTGTCCTCACAGACGTTGGTGTGAAGTTCTGTCTCAATATTCTGGTCATAAAATACTAGGACTAGAGAAGTTAGCATCTCGTTGAGAAAAAGGAAGGGTTTTTCTTGCACCTCGTTCCAGGAAAATTTGGTCACTCTATGGTAGTTCTTGGAATGGTCGTGTCTTTTATCAATCGTCTGTAGTACGAGCTCATTACGAGAAAGCTTCTCATATGATGAGTGTACCGAGGAGGCGGAGAATCGATGACTTATTATCTCTGGATCATGAGGGACTCCATCGCCATTAGCTATACGCCCCAAAATTTTTATTTTTTGGGCATCGAAGACTTACTTTACGAATTCTGGAGGAGGCCTGCAGCCAGAGCACCCTTCAACACTGTTGTCAAGGAGTTTAAATATGTCTTCGAAAAAACCACTAGGTCATCCAGACACCAAAGAGGTGTCGTCAATATAAGATTCTTCATTATTTGCTCGTGGTGTATTACATAGTCCAAACGGCACAATCGCGAAAAGCAGCAGATGTCATGAAGGCAGTTTTTTTCTCTGTCTGTTTCATCAGCTTCGATTTGCCAAAAGCCTCTCTGCATGTCCACAACTGAAAAATACTTTGTGCCTTTCACATTATCAAGTGCGTCATCAATTCGTGGCAATGGATAGATATCTTGATCTCTGAACCTGTTCAGTCGTTTGCAGTCGACGCAGAAACACCGTTCGCCATCGCTCTTGTTCACAAGGACCAGAGGAGAGGACCAACTACTCTCCGATGATTCAGCAATGTCATCTCGTCGACGTCTCGAATTACACATCGTTCAGCCGACAACAACCAATACAAATGCTGGCTAATTAGTGGATGTTGTTATGGTGATTTAGTGTGGGGCGCTGTCTTTTCTACACTCCGGATCTGAAAGCATCCAAAACTCGGTGCAGAAAGGCTAATGCTTGTTGACATTGTTCCTAGAACCGATCATATCCTATTGAGAGTTCGATTGTAGCCCCTCTCCTATCTTTAATAGGAGCCGAGCACGATTACTCTTCAGTGCACACAGCACAGCCAGTGATTTTCATACAGAGGTGGCGATACCAATAAAAAAACCTAAACAGCCTACTTACATAATTATGAAAAATTTTATCAAATCATTATTGGCCACTGCCCAAAACAATTTGTGAAATTTTTTGTGGGGAGCATGGGAGCTATGTAAGTAGGCTGTTTAGGTTTTTTTATTGGTAACGTCACCTCTGTATGAAAATCACTGGCTGTGCTGTGTGCAGTCTGTGGCTGCTTTGCATTGTTGTAATACTCGCCATTGTAGTGTTGGGCAGCGGCAGCTGGATGTGAACAGCCCGTAGCGTTGCGCAGTTGGAGGTGAGCCGCCAGCTGTGGTGGATGTGGGGAGAGAGATGGCGGAGTTTTGTAATTTGTCATGAACTGCTATATATATTATGACTATTAAGGTAAATACATTGTTTGTTCTCTATTAATATCTTTCATTTGCTAACTGTCCCTATCAGTAGTTAGTGCCTTCCGTAGTTTGAATCTTTTATTTAGCTGGCAGTAGTGGCGCTTGCTGTATTGCAGTAGTTCGAGTAACCAAGATTTTTGTGAGGTAAGTGATTTGTGAAACGTATAGGTTAATGTTAGTCAGGGCCATTCTTTTGTAGGGATTATTGAAAGTCAGATTGCGTTGCGCTAACAAAATATTGGGTGTCAGTTTAAGCCCAGTCCTGTATAAATTGTTCAAAGTGGACGTTTCAATTATACAGAAAAGTCAAAACAAAAAATATTCAAATGTGTGTGAAATCTTATGGGACTTAACTGCTAATGCCATCAGTCCCTAAGCTTACACACTACTTAACCTAAATTATCCTAAGGACAAACACACACATCCATGCCCGAGGGAGGACTCGAACCTCCGCCGGGACCAACCGCACAGCCCATGACTGCAGCACCTCAGGCCGCTCGGCTAATCACGCGCCGTAAAGTCAAAACAACATTCGGCGAAATCAAAAGCAACGTTGGTAACGTTAAGAGTGCAATGGGAACTCCACTGTTAAGTCAGAGGAGAGAGCGGATCGATGAGTAGACTATACTGAAAGCCTCTTTCAGGGGGAAGACTTGTCTGATGACACGATAGAAGGAGACAGAGTCGATATACAAGAGATAGGTGATCCAATATTATAATCAGAATTTAAAAGAAGTTTTGAAGTTTTAAGATCGAATAAGGCAGAAGGGATGATTAATATTCCATCAGAATTTCTAAAATCATTTCGGGTATGTTGCAACTAAACGACTGCTGACGTCAGCGTGTAGAATGTATGAGTCGGGTGATACACTATTTGACTTTCGGAAAAGCATCATACACACTATTTTGAAGATTGCAAGAGCTGACAAGTGCGGGAATTATCGCGCAATCAGCTCAACGTTTGCATGCATCTAGGTTGCTAACAAGAATAACGTACAAAAGAATGGAAAAGTGAGGACGTGTTAGATGACGATCAGTTTGGTTTTAGGAAAGTTAAAAGTACCAGGGAGGCAGTACTGACGTTATGATTGATAACGGACGTAAGACTGAAGAAAAATCAAGATTTGTCGACTAGGAAGAGGTGTTCGACAATGCAAAGTGATGCAAGATGTTCGAAATTAATAATTTTTTTCATAATGCGGGCCACAGCCATAATATATTTCGTTAGACCGTTGTTTATCTGCAGTGTTACATTAACACTTACACTAACATGATTTCGGCTTCAAAGTGCCATTATAAAGTGTTTTAAGTGTTACACAGTGCCTAATGGCATACTCTCTTCCAATAGTGTATTTTAAATACTAGAGTATGCCGTCTTAGGCACTGTGTAACACTTAAAACACTTGATAGAGGCACTTTGAAGACGAAATCATGATCGTGTAAGCGTTAATGTAACACTGCAAATAAACAACAGTCTAATGGCGGTACTGAATTTAAAGAAATGCTCGAAGTTCCGAGAAAATATGGGTAAGGTATGGGGAAAGATGGGTTGTATGCAATACGTACAAGAGTTGAGACGAACAATGAGAGGTGAAGACCAAGAACAAAGTGCTCGGGTTAAAAAAAGTGTACGACAAATATGTTATCTTTCACCCCTGCTGTTCAACGAAGAACCAATTGTGAGTGTGTGGATGCTATTCTGTCATTCTGCGCAACGGGTTAGTCTGAGAAGTACCCTTTATCCTGTGGCTCCTGCAAGATGCAATTTCCACCCCCACACTACTACAGAAGTCAGACAGACGCTCCTAACCTTCTAAAGAGAATTGCCTGAAAAACTTCCCGCAATAAATATCTTCTGGAGTCGTCCGCTGTAAGGAAATGACACAAAAATTCACAAAATTTCTTACGTAACTAGTGGGATACTTGGGTACTGTAGTAGTGCTAGTGTAAGAAAAACATGAAACTATCGAAAATTATTTATTTTCCAAAAATTCTGAGAAAATCACAATGGCACTCTTAGTTATGAACTGAATAAGTTATTTCAAGGTTCTTTTAGAAATGTGAAGTTACCTCTTAAGGATAAGATTCGCTAATGAAATTTCTATACAAAGTTTAAGATTGTTATTGACTTGGCAGAATGCCTGAGAGTGGCGCCTACTCCACTTGAATAATTATCCGTTAGAATGTTGCTAGGTACGGTCGAGGCTGTCGCGTGTGAAATGCAGTGAAGTGTACTGTTGTGAAGGAAATATGGGACTCGCAAGAGCTGTAGCGCAAAATACTGTAAGCTGCGATGACTGCTGTCTGCGCCACTCGCTGCTGACAAATAAGATAACTGTCATTCAATCTGGATTAACCTTCGCCAATCAAACTCTCCCTACGCCTTGATGAAGTCAAGGACTCCTATTCGCCACTAGTCTAACTATTGGCGTGGTACACCGGTCAGATAACCAGTCCATCGCGATGCCATTCAAAAATTCGCTCGCAGGCGTTTAACTACAACTCTGTCCGTTCACACCGCACAATAAGTGTGGCGGCCAACACAGTGAACAATGCTCAATCGCAAGGACTCAATATAGAGTCGCACTGCGATTCGCTCTCGACAGAGCTGCTCCCAGTGAAGTACTGAGAAAAGACTTGTTCCTCGCTCTTTGAATACACATAGGAGCGTGCACGCTTTCGTTACGTGTTCTCACTCCAAGAGCGACAGCGAAACGGCCCCTCTTCACGCCAGACGTGAAGGGGTATATCTTTTGGTCTCTTCCATTACTCCTTCAGCTCAAGGCGTCAGGAATATCGTCTGCCAATCAGCATTGCTCTTCTAAAACGGGAGAATGACGTTTCGTTTAAGGCGACCAATCCGGAAATCTGTAGTATCGGCGTTTGGCGTTTGCTGTCTCTCTGTGAAAATCTCTGAAACTGCATGCTATGTTATAAAGAATGCGTAGGCTGGGCGCTCACACACAATGTAGCAGAATTTGCTTTTAAGCCAAACATGGGGTCGTTCCTCCTTTCACTCGGGCAAACGCTGTCTGCTCTGCAGGCGGTCACCGGCCGACGTAGATAGGTTGGGACCGGCCTCCCGGCGTGCGGTTGCTCTCCCGAGCTAAAAGCTCCTGTGACCGTCGTGTCTGGAATGTATGTGTGTACGCCAACCTCGAATATTTCAACCTCGGTGCGCTTACTTTTTATTTGTATATCGTTTACATGAATTCATACAACATTGACTTTATCTTATCGAGTTTCGGTTCGAATGAAGCGTCTTGATGTGTGTAATATGATTGTGAGGGCGGAATATGTAAGCAATGAAGGTCAGGAGACCACGACGTCTTACACAATGACTGAAGTAAGAGAAAGGTTCAATAGTGGGATTAATACTAAAAATTAAAGGATATCAATGATAAGATTTGCCGATAACATTGCTAGCCCCAGTAAAAGTGACAAAGAATTATAAGATCTACTACATGGAATGAACATTGTAATGAGTGCAGAATATGGACTGAGAGTAAATCGAAGAGAGTGGAAAGTAATGCGAAGGAGAACAGTGAGAAAATTAACATTGGAATTGACAATCAAGAAGTACATGAAGTTATGAACTTCCACTACCTAGGTAGCAGAATAACGTATGAAGAATGGAGCACGGATGACATAAACAACAAACTAGCAACGCAAAACGCAAAAAGGGCATGCCTATCTATAGCAAAAAGTGCATTCCTGGCCAAGATAAATCTACTAGTGTCAAATATAGGACTCAGTTTAAGGAAGAAATTTCTGAGAATGTACGTTTGGAGCACATCATTGTATGGTAGTGAAATGCCGACTGTGGGAAAACCGAAAAAGAAGAAGCATTTCAGATGTTATGCTACGGAACAATGTTAGAAATTAGATGGGCTGATAAGGTAAAGGAGGTGATTCTCTGGAGAATAGGAGAGGAAAAGAGTTAGTGGAGAACAGTGACAGGAAGAAGGACAGGATGATAGGATAACTGTTAAGACATTAGGAAATAACTTCTGTGGTACTAAACTATAGAGTGTGAAAATTGTAGAAGAAGACAGCAAATAACTGAGGATGCAGGTTGCAAGTACTACTCTGAGACGAAGAGGTTGGTACAGGAGGGGAATTCGTAGTGGGGTGCATCGAACAATTGTTACACTATGCGGTCTAAGTAAATGTACAGATTTGCCGAACACATCATGATATCTCGGCCACTGATCTTGATGAGTCAGTCGGATCTTTTTGTCCTGCCGTCGTATTTCTGGCTTCTCTCTCCAGGAAACACTGATGGATACGTGATGTCCAGCTGACTTACTGTTGCCTTGAAAACCATTGGTCTTCTGAATATATGTACTGCTTGTATTCCTATTCTTTACCACGCATGCGCCGGATTTTACGTTGCCTTATTAGAGATACGGTGACGTATAAGAGTCGAACAAAAAAAGTTTCCGTTCTAAAGCCGTGCAGTCCAGAATCGGTATGCCTCTCTGAAGCCAAATCTGCGTGGGCGATGAGGCAATCATCCTACCGATGTACCAGGTTGAAGAAGCCCGTTTGATAAAATACCGTGTCCTGCTGCAACAGCCTGCACCAAATTCTGGTCCAACAGTAATTATCGGCTCTTGGCGGCCTTTATTTAAGTTACCAACTGCTTGATAATCCAATGGGGAGTGGTCTGCAGGGAGATAATCTAGTGTTTCCCACTGAGTTGGCGTAATTTCTGGGTTACGATATTTAGGATATGGGGACTTGCGTTACATGAACTTGGAGCACCAGTCCACAACCTTGGTTATTTACAGACAAGCTGCTCCATATACATTCTTCATTCGGCGATAAATGTAGCCTAGAAAACAGAACCAGCACTTTGCTCCTGTTTGGACGCATTTGGCAATAACGTCTCCACAATTCACGTTTTCGCATTCACCGAACGCACTTCGGAAAGACACGAATTTTACACTGATCCATTGAATAAGTATCGTTGCTTATATACCTGTGTCGGTGTCACGCTACGTTGCATGTACACAGCAGCAACGCTCTCAAAAATGGTTCAAATGGCTCTGAGCACTATGGGACTTAACTTTTAAGGTCATTAGTCACCTAGAACTTAGAACTGCTGAAACCTAACTAACCTAAGGACATCACACGCATCCATGCCCCAGGCAGGATTTGAACCTGTGACCGTAGCAATCGTGCGGTTCCAGACTGTAGCGTCTAGAACCGCTCGGCCACCCCGGCCGGCAGCAACGCTCTCAATTGGAAGTCTTTTGATCTCCACCCAACAATGTCACGTCGTAACCACAATCAAGTCCAAAGCCGAAAGCAGGGTCGTTGGTGAAATAAAACACGTGTTACTGAAGAACCGGTATAACAGACACTAAGGTCGATTCTGAATGGAGGGCGCTGCTATTGATACAAACGTAAAACATTCTAGAAAATGTAAACATTACTAACGTAATAAGCTTCAGGAACCTTCAAGAAATTACAATGATTTTATGGTAATAGGGTTCGAAGTGGCGACCCGTAGCATACCAACCAGTGACGCAACCACTATTTCAGAAGAGATCCAGCACAGATCAGGTGAAGGATATTCATGTTCCATTCGCAGATATGGAGTATAAAACAGGTATTCTTATATGTAACCTGTTATTGATGACTACCAGATTATTAGCGGGTAGGAACTTCTAAATCCTAAAAATGAATCCTGAAAACATTTGATCAGATTTCAGGCGCAGTGAGGTCTAATATTTAGGAATGACTGCCATTTTGCGAATAGGAGTTTAACACAGATTCGACTAGTAAAACTGGTGTGTTATCATTGGCGCTACCCGCTTCTTTTTACACTCTATGTTACCTGTTAGTCTACACAGTCGAACAGTACTACAGTGCGGATGCCTTGTAAGGAATCTCATTGGACAACGTATTTTTCTAAACGTCCTGTGTTTTATCTACTACTATCCGTCTAGTAAATGTATCATTAAGACTTACTTCCAGGTGGTTTCTTTATAATTTGGGAAGTGCAGGACTAGATGTGCTATGTATAAAGAGCCAAAACTACGTGAAACATTGACGAATCCTGACCCAACATTCGTAAAGCACCGAAACAGCTACGGCGCAGTATGAAAACGTTGACACAGAGGTAGTCACAGATATTTCCTAACAAAGCTTAGTGTATTCCGCCTGCCGAGAAATCGTCACTGAGTAGTAACTCTGGCTAAGTACTTATTAGAAATCACCAGTGAGTTACTTTGCCAAATGCTTAAAACGAGAAAAAACTTATGGTTACTTTTTAATAAAAAGATGTAAAGATATCATCTTGTAAGAGTTATGTAATGGTTATTTTCTGCATCCATGCTCCTTCTTGTTGGGAACACCAATAATCTACCAAATTTAAAAAAAAAAAAAAAAAAAAACACGAGCTTACCTAGTATCGGACCAGTTTAGTGACTGGATTTAAGAATTCCTTGTAGATAATACATAACATGTCGGTCTTAACAGAACTAAATTTACGGATGTAGAGGTAATTTCCGGAGTACCCCAAGGAAGCTTTACAGAACCGTCACTGTTGAAAGTGATGTAGTAGAAGCACTCGGAAGCCCTCTAAGACTGTTTACGGATGATGTGATTGTCGACAGGGAAGTAGCAACGCCAGAAGACAGTACCTATCTGCAAAATGTCCTGCAGAGAATTGATGAATGAAGCAGACTCCGGCAGTTGGCCCTTGATGTAAGTAAATATAATATACTGCGCATACATAAAACAGCAATCCGCTACCGTACACCTAAACCAGCAGTGAAACATTCGTAGAAACAGAATCTATCGTAAAGTATCTAGGACTAACTATCCCCAGAGCCCTTAAGTGGAAAAACCACATAAGACAAACAGTAGGAAAAACAGATGCCAGATTGCGATTCATAGGAAGAATATTAAGGAAATGTGACTCATCCACGTAGGAAGTCGCTTATAAGAAGCTTGTTGGAAATATTCTTGACCGTTGTTCATCAATCTGGGATCCTCACCAGGTTGGAATGATAGAAGAGATAGAGAAGATCCAACTAAGAGAGGCGCATTTCATCATAGGTTTTTGTAGAGGGCGAGAGAGCGTTACCGAGATGCCTGAACAAACTCCAGTGGCAGAGGCTACAAAAGAATCATTGTGCATCGCAAAGAGGTTTACTATTGAAATTTCGAGTGAGCACTTTCCAGGAAGAGTCCGACAACATATTACTTTCTCCCACATTCATCTCACGAAATGGCCACAATGAGAAAATTCGAGAAAGTGGAGTTAACACAGAGAATTACCGAAGTCAATCTTCCCGCACGACTTTCACGAGAGGACTCTCCGTCACACACTTTTAAATGGCTTGCGGAGCAAGATGAAGATGTAGATGTATTCAGAGACTGTGATTCATGTAATTACAATCGGAATATAACATATCGTAGATAACTGTTATTTGATTTTAAAGGAGATCGTTAAGTCAAACTTGTAAATAAATGTTAAAACTACGCATTGCAACATCAATTACCGTTTGACTTTCTACTTCTTTTTAAACCCTTCATGTAATTGTCAAAAGGATTGAGGGATATCATGTGTCCTCTTACAATAAACATCAAATTTAAAATAGTACATTCACTCGGCCTTCCAACATAAATTACTTCCGGTGCCATAGAAAACTTAGGACAGTTTAACTAAAGTACTTTGTAGGCGACAGTTCACAATTCTGTGACCTGTAATGAAAGAAAAATTTGCATGTAGGTCTAAAAACAAATATTTACTTCTCGTAGCTTAAATGCCTGTTTATGCCATCATTCAACCGTCTAAATTCGTGCTCTGCAAGTTACCGTTCGGTTAGCAACATAATGTACACAGCCAACATGAAATACGTGTGCGAAATCCTTTCTCATTAAAGAATTGAATTTTCCGGGAACCACTCCTTGTACTCCTCTGTAGAAGTTTCAACTTGCTCCCATTCTGCCTCCCTGGGAACACTAATGTTGTATCTCTGTAGAAGTTTCAATTTTCTCCCATTCTGCCTTCCTGGGAACACTAATGTTATATTTTTTTACTCTTCTTGTAAGAGATGTTCGTGGAATTTTCTCATAATGCCTACACGTTTTCTATTAACCTCCACAGTGGAGCTCTCGCGCTGACTAAATAAACCCTGTGGTCGAACCTCCTCTCTTGTTAATCCCGCTTGATTAAAGAAAGCAGAGAGATGAAGAACACTGAGATACGAGCGGACCGGTACTTTGCAGTCTTTCTCGTTGGAAAATTTGTTACCCTTTCTACGAACCCTTTTTCAGGAAATTAAAGTTAGGCCTTAGTTCCTCACACAAGAATATTTATGACATTCTTCCATGAGAAATTAATTGACCTGTGGTTTACTGGGGCAATATCAAATCTTTTCTGTGGTTTTCACTCATTGTATAGCTTTTGCTTGTACAGTAGAGGAAACATTAGTCTGTATATTTATTTCATGAATAATGATTTGCGTTTTATTGCAACTACACTTTCTTGTGCATCTTTCGATTTGTACACTGCAGTTTGTCTGTTATGGTGGTATGAACAGCAATAAACATTAACCACACCAACTTTCAGCTCGCTTCTAGCAGATCGTCAGTTTGCAGCAAACGAATACGTACTGAAGCAAAGATACCGTCTCAGGAAACTCTTTGGGCACTATAAACATGTGCATCTTTGTTAGGTTGATCAGATAATGTAACGATTACTTTCAGTGGAGCAGAAACGTAGTTCTAACTGTGGTGTGAAGGTACACTTCCCGAGTGACTGCAAGAGAGGTTAAAACCTATTGCAGATGAGCTGCGCTGCAAGATGTGCGTAATGAATTTTCTTTTACGTGTATACTTCTTTCGCGAATGGTTTTTCGTCATTCGTATTACCTGCATTATTCGCTAACACCGAGGAACGAATTCCGGACTATTACAGTCACAGAATTTAGATTGTTTAGTTTTCGTGACCCTTTAGTATATAACCACCTTACGATATTTCTACATGTATTCTGTCCATCTGCACTTTCTTGTTTCCCCTTTAAGCTCTTTATATTCTCCTGTACCAATTCTCAACGTGTTTATCAATGTCTTTTTATGGCTATAATCATTTTAAGAGTTCAAGAGCCGCATTTCGCTAACAGTTCCCCAAGCATTATGTGCCTATAGTATGTGTATTGTAGCACCACCATCGTTTTCTAACGGTACTGAATAAAGTAACGACTATTGCAAGAGGCCAGGGGAGCAGGTCAGGTCAGAGCCGATCAAATACAGTTACATCAGGTACACCAAGAACTACCGTTACGACCCTGTGTCATGTCCCAAACGTGAGTGTTGCTTGTGATTGGGCGACACAGTTCGGGAAGAAGTGAAATGGTCCATTGGCATAAGTAAGGGGGAATTCCCGTACTACAAAAGTTAGGATTGCAATAAGTATTCAAACGTCAAACACTGAGTGTTTTACTACTTTTGCTTTTATTCTGAAAGCAATATCATCTGTTGATATACTTGATCTAAATGAATTATTGTATGCACGAATAAGCCAAGGCTATACACAAAGACAATGACTAACTAGCACCATTCCGTCCACTTAAAAATGTAACTGTTAATACTAACTGAGCCGTTACCTACGACGTGACACGCAGAAGTCCACAGCTAAACGACTAGAGAAACATCAGCTGCACTGCTACTACCGTAAATAATTCTAGATGGCCCTGCCTCGCTACTCTCTTTGGTTTCCTCCGATAATTCAAGTACCAATTCCATAATCTGGCTGCAAAGGCCCTCTAGGAGCGTACTGCTTCAGAGTTTTATTGTTTTCCCTTCGCCCATACCAGACCATCACATGGCGTGTTGTTGGGGGCCCTCTGGGTAGCCCAGAGCCGGAATGCGGTCCCCAAAGTATTCCTCCAGACATCACTCTCCTGCTTATATGGGGTCGAGCTCCGCCTTGCATAACCTCTTGTCGAAATCAGAGTTATTTTGGATAATGGGAATGAAATCATCTTCCAAACCCTTCACGTGTCTTTGGTAGTCACCGCGCCATCATGGATCGCACTGATTATACCATGACTGGACACTGCACATCACACAGTCACCCACTGAGGGTGAAGAGATATCTCGATCTCTAAATGCGGATTCTCAGTTCCCCAAATGCGCCAATTTTGCTTGTTGACGAACACATCCAAATGATGGTGGGCTTCGTCGCTAAACCAAACCACACAGCGCAAATTAATTCCCATCATGCCCCATGGTCAACTGCACAGATCGAATGTCCTAACGCAAACCATTCAGAAACCGTGACGATTTTATTTCATGTATTTCAGTAAATGTCATCCTGTATGTTTCAAACATCTCCTTCTCCTTCCCTCTCTGTCCAATTCCCCCCCCCCCTCTTCCTTACTCGCTACGGTCGCAGGTTCGAATCCTGCCTCGGGCATGGATGTGTGTGATATCCTTAGGTTAGTTAGGTTTAATTAGTTCTAAGTTCTAGGGGACTGATGACCTCAGAAGTTAAGTCCCATAGTGCCCAGAGACATTTGAACCATTTTTCTTCCTTACCCATCTGCCGTCTACTCTTCTTCATCTTCCAACTGTCTCCTACACCTCCTCCTCCTCCCTCTCTCCCCGTCAATATCGTCCTCAACATTTCTCTTTGGGTATCTCCTTCTTCTCCATCTATCTTCTCAGCCATGCCCACTAGCACATATAGCCCCTGGAATACATTTCTGTACTACCTGCACAAAACACTTATCACGCAGGATGGCCTAGATACCATGGGTAACCATCTCTTCTCAACCATATCCACATCCCTTTTGGGGCTAGGTGGTTCTTACCCGCATAGTTTTTCCTTCCAGACAATATCTATTATATAAGTCAAAATTGATTGAAATTGATGCAGCACACACGTACACAGACGCAACCACACACACACACACCCACCCACCCACCCACCCACACACACACCCACACACACACATCACACACACACACCACACATACACGAACACACATCCATGTTTGTAATTGAGTACGATTACTGTACTAGGTGTCAAGGTCATTTGATAAACTGTGGGCTAGTTCTTGGTTTGTGGTTTCTCATGTGTGCAATCAGATTTATTACATTGCTCACATTATGCGATAAAACTAATTTGTAGTGTGTGTGCCTACACTAGCCCCAGTCACTTTCCATTCTCACCATCATCCTACACTACAAGATGATATTTTATATTTTATTTTGGTCGGTCCTTGCATTAGTGTCATGTGAAGTTAGTGTATACAAAACACAGAATGTACTTCCTACATGGTAAAAACTTTCTAAAGGTACATCTGAAAAGAAAGCAACTGATGATTCTATATAATCATTTTGAAAGGCATTGCTTTCTAAATTCATCATCATGCGTGTGGTATAAAAAAGGTGCATCAATATGTATGTGAACGCCTATAAACGCCTGAAGTAGTCATTCTAAAACTAACACGACAAATCAGGGCTTTAATTGCAGCACACGAAATAGACGGAACAGGAAGCCAGGCCTTGTTAACTCTGAAGCAGGACCTCAGGTCGAGCTTTCATAGCCTAACTGAGCTACGCTTGCTATCACCATTGCAGGATAATCCTACTGATACAATGAGAGATGGCACCGTAATGAATAAACCGCCGCTGATGTTAACATTCTTAAATGCTGCTGCAATCGTTCACTTTACTTTCAGAAGAAAATATAGACAACTCAAAAATTTATCTTCTTTTACTTTGCTATTTTCCGTAATCACTGCCCAGAGCGAATGGATCAACGGTGAGCTTGAACGGGTGCCATGGGATGTCCTCCTCAAACAAATACAAAGACAATAATGAACAAAATGAGATAAAAAAGTGGTAAAGTGCCAGACTACCAATCCAAATTTTCCGGGGGTCGATCCTCCATGAGTTCTAGGATTTGTGTCCGTCATTTATCACTTATTTCACCTCTGATAAACTTTGTTGAAGTGAAAAATGCCGAGTTACATTGTGGTTCGGAGTAAGTCGCTATAACAGACTGGTTAAGTCAGTTCAAAGGTCGGAGGAAGGCAACAGCATGCCACCTCCAAACAGGGTCACGTCAAGTAAAGCACTTTGATGTTCAAAAAAATCTTTGGATTGATGACTGCTTTACTTACAGGTAAACATTTGTACGCGTTTAAGTCCAAGATAAGTGCATTTGAACGATCTCGCAGCATAGCAGCGAGCATAGTTTCATGCCTTGCACCATTTTGCTGAATGATGTGTTAGACACACTCGCATGCGCGCCTATTTATTTACTTTTGTGTATGCCTCTAACTTATTTCTATATCCTTGTTTGATGCCAAAATACGTTGTATCTAGCTACTTTGCTATATACTCCACAGCTGTAGCGTGCATTTCATTAATAGAACATTTTTGACGAGTATGTCTAGTTAATGTAACGAAGTTAACCTTAATTGAAGTGATGGATGCTACAGAATCTAACTAGGCGGTCAGTCCACGACAAGAATGCGTCGTATTGAATAAAATTAATTAAATTATCCAAAGTTTAGTTCTCATCAGTTCAATACCTGCCTGCACCAGTAGTGCTTATAATATGTGGAAAATCGATACGACAGCCATGAGCAATAAAAATAAAATGTGAAAAAGCTAACATTCGAGGAAGGATCGGAAAGTAAAGGACAATTTTTTTTTCTTCCCTGGTGTTGCAGCTGGAACATTGGAATTTCACAATGATATAGTTTGAAGTTTGCTCTACTGAGGGTATTTTGTTTTCATGTGCAACTACGAAACGAACATGGTGAGCATATTACTGTTGTCAACTTGTGATGAGTAGCGAAGTGTAACTCTATATCTGTGGGTCAGAGGGCATAAGTTGGTTGAAATTCACAGGGACATGCGTCTCGTGTGCGGGAACGACTGTATAGGCTGCGGCATTGTCTCCAGGTGCTGTGCATTCTTCCAAGCGAGCAGTGTGTACCTTAATGATTCACCATTCTCTGGGCGGCCGGTAACAGCTGCAACCACGCAGAATGTCGGAGCCAGCAATTTTGAACGACCGGCTTGTGCAACTGTGAACCTTATCGCAGCAATTCAACGTTCCCTGTGTTGCGGTCTACGATATTGTTTGAGACACGTTGAAATTTCGTAAAGTTAGTGCTCGCTGGGTGCCTAAGAACCTGACAGGCAACAAGGGCCAGCGAATGATGACAAGTCTGGGTAAGCTTGAATAAATTAACGCGTTGCGTCGCAGAAGGGCATGACTTTTTCTAAGGAATCGTCACTGGTGATAAGCTGTGGGTATAGCACTATATGCCGCAAACAGAGCAGACATCTATAGAGTGGAAACTTGCCGACTTTCCAGTACGAAAAAAATTCAGAGTGACTCAGTCTGCCAGAAGTGTGCTTGTGACAGTCGGGACCTTGCACCGTTGGACTTTCATCTGTTTAGTCCCATGAAAGAAATTCCTGGCCGGCGAGTGCTTTGAGACACATGTGCGAAAGTGAAATCAGCAGTCCACAGATGGTTATTCTCGAATTAAATGGACCTCTACGAACAGAGCTTATTGAAACTGGTACCACGACGGGAGAAATGTGTTGATAACCTTGGTGACTATCTAGAAAAGTAGGTAAAAGATGTAAGTTCAGTTGTGATTTTTTTGTTTTGTGACCTATTAAACTCTTTGGCAATAAACTTATTAGACATGACATTCCGATTCTCCCTCGTATAATCTATAATTTGGCAGGATTAATTTTTATACCCGTTTATGCATTACAGTTATCGTAGAATAGAGAAAGTTTGAAGGGTCTGTCGATTAATACACTGTCAGCCATATTCGGTGTCAGTGAAACCTAATTTTTCGGCAAGAACACTTTTAACATGGGTTCCATCAGCAAAAATGGACTTTGTGCCAATTCTTTGCTGTCAGAAAACTTAATGTCACAGAGTATACTTAAATCGGGAAGCAAATTCGACACGGCAGCCGGGCTTACCTTGTAGCCGCGCAGGTTGTCGACGACGCACGCTAGCAGAGCGTCCCTGCCGACCGTCACCGTCACATTGGGAATGGGCTCCGCGAACCTCGGCAGCTGGGCCTCTGAAACACACCAACCAAACGTCTCCTCAGTGGCGTGCACAACTATTTCCAGCTCAGACACTGGGGCTGTTTCAAGGAAGCATTATCTCTTTTTTGAAATTTTCAGTTACTCAAAATAACACACTGTACTTTTAATTAATTTTTAAAAAAATGATAGCTGCATTGTTGCGTCGTGTGGGCCCACAGGGAATATTCTGATGCAAGAAAAAAGAAAAAAAAGCACACACATTAAATAACCAGGTGGTTATAATTAAAATGTCGCTTTCACGGAGGTCCCGTGTAGGCTGTAAATGTCGTATGGCAGCGAAACTTGGTACATATGCTACTGCGTGAATGTGGAGCCGATTTACACTGGAAAAAATTAGTTCCAATTTTGGTCATCAGGTGCAGATCTGCCGCTGTAGAGCATCTCTTCGACGTCTCAGGTTCTCATATTGAACAAATTGTTTATGCGGTTAGTAATAATAAAAATCAACATTACGCCTTTTTTGTTTGTCCTTTTCCGACCACGTCCCATTCATAATACACTACATACGTCTCTCTTGCACTCACAACGCCAGATATGAACATGGTGACTAAATTTAGGATTAGTTTTTTCTAGCGTAAATCGGTTCTGCCATAGCCCATTAGCGTATCTAGCCAGTTTCGATAATTGCAGTCTACTCTGGGTAACAGTGAGTAGGCGCTGTTTAGTTATAACAACCCGGTATTTTTTGACGGTATTGTATGCGTGTTATTTCTCCATCACACTGCATTCTGTGTCAAGTTTAGACACGTCAGAATCATTGCTTATCCAGTTTATTTTTACTGGCTTTCTCTTATTCGTACAACTAAAACCAACAACAAAGCTCTACCCTAATGAAACTTTATCTACATCATAAACGTGATAGTTAAAACTACTTGTGTATTCAGATACTGAATGAGGGATAGGTCAGGACCACATTCCGGTGTTGATACCTCCCGAGTCACTACGAAGTATTCAGTTGTATCGGCTACATTCTCTGTAATAATTTTAGTTGTGAGCTTCACATGAAAACATCAGAAACAGTTTCTCATCAGGCATATTACACAAGGATCTCTTCATCTGATTATCCTGGCATCTAGAAGTAATAGAACTAATTACATTACAAATATAAAGTTGTAACCATGTGCATCCGCTCCCAGTGAATCCATTTGAAACCCTTTAAAAGTATCCCCTACAGGAGACACTAATATCCTAGATGTTCGCTAAGTGTACCTACAACACAATCATATTTCATAAAGTATTAATTTTTTCAAGAATGAATAACCATAAGAAGCTACAGCACACATTAAGCATTTTCCGCTTGTTGGAAATCTGTGTCCTGCCATGGACTTACGCATTAAACACAACACAACAGTGTCTTGTGAACCACTTGGGCATTCGTAGACATCTTGTAATCACTGAAGAAATACAGTGAAATCGTATGATCACTGTGAGTGGAAAGTGATATTATATTTATTTATTTATCGTATGATGATGCACGTTCACTTGACAGATGCAGATGTTTTGTTGTACCTCCCTATTAGATGATGCTGAAAAAGACATTTGTCTTCAATTGTTGTACTTTCCATGTGTGTTATGAGCAGAACAGCAAATGTTGCTTTTTTTAACGGCCAGAAGAAAGTTATCGAGACACAAGCGGCAGACTTCATAGAAACTCTGAAAGTGGCGATGTTGTAGTGTGTTTTTGAATACTGAGTTAACACAAGACGCCACAGATATAACAGAGAATGAATATATTTGTGGGCGGAGTACAGGTATCTGAACAACTGGACCGGAAGGTGCTAAACCATTTTGCATTTACTGAGCGTGTATAATTTGGTGAATAACTACGCTGTAGCGTTCTGGTCATGGGTGAACATAGCTTTAGGATATAAATGGAAAAGACTAGTAGAAATACCACACAGAGTTTCTGATAGCACATTAAAAAGTGTGCTTTATAGCTCAAAAGCATTTATAGTGCTGGGGCAGCGTCCGTAAGTGTAGCGAAATCTTGATTACCAATAATTCATTGATTGGACCTGGAATATTCTAAATTGGGTAAATGGTGTATACATGCTGACGAAAGCGATGAATGAATGTTTGTACTAATGTCGGGATTCGAAACCGGGTCTCCCACGCACTAACCACTGCGATGAACATTACGCCACCCTGCCGCAGTGGCTTTGCACGACTGCACCGACTACATTAGTACGCCTCCCTCCTCAGTCCTAATTCCCATTCATGCCTCAGCCCACTTGGTATTCCCCGTAAACTTGAGCAGCACTGCAGAGGCTCTCCAGCTGTATTGGGATAGCATCTCGGCTTTGAACGAAACTGGGAATCCTGCCTGAACAAAGGCGTAGGTGCTTCAGTGAAATGAAACTATTTGGTTCCAGAGGCCTCTTCCAAGTCTCATACATCTCTGATGTATATGGCAGACAGAGGGGTCGTATGAAAATTTGTACCGAGGCCGGGGTTCGGATCCAGGTACATATTTTCATTCGTCTGTCTCTGCAGTCTGCACTTCTATATATATATATATATATATATATATATATATATATATATATATATATAGGGTCCACGGGAAAAAGAGAGTAAGTCAGTTCTTCTTAATTTTTCAGGAAAGTAGATTTTAACACCAAACCCTCTGTACAAAATGCAGTTTTCAGCCAGTCCTCTTGAAATTTATGTTAAGAGTAGCCTTACTTATAGTCGTTAGATACCACTACAAGCATTTTGTGTAAACGTACTGTAACAACCTAAGGAAAATATTATATCGAATAACTTCAGTTTTTTGTAGGGAAAAGGGGGTAGGTCAATTTAAAAGGGGGAATGTCAGTAAATCTGTTAACTCCGTTAAACCTAATTCAATTAGAACTAACTACCAGTATCATTTAAGATGCCATTAATAATGTAACAAATGAATGGGCAAAAATAATTTAGTTACGAAAAAACCATAAAAGTCATAAGATAGAAAATTATAGACTAGAATTAATTCTTTATAAACAGATCGAAGTTTTGTAGGCCCATACAGTTTCATTCATTGTTTATTCATTTCTGCTCTGGGTCTGTTTCTTAGCACTTGCACGTATTGGTTTAGAAAAACAGTGTCATTTTCACGACACAATTTCTTGTTACGCTTTTGGCCTTTTCCAGTTTTGGCAGCTGGGAAGAAAACTGCTTAGCCTCTTCTCCGCAAAACATCTTTAATTGTTGTAGGTCTGCTTTCTTGTCATAAGTAATAGGTCGGATCGGCAGATGTCGTTCGACGTCCGCCCAACCTCTCTGATTTGGTTCGAGCCTCATTCGCGTGTCTGTGAGTAATGGAGCAACATCGTAGGTATGCATTCGCAGAATACAACAATATGGTCCTACTGAATGGCGAAGGTCACGGTAATGGAACAGCTGTTGGTGGCCTTTATCAAGATCAGTCTCCACGACGTCCGACTTCATCGCATTGCCTTTTCGCCACAACTACGCAACGGCTTCGAGAAAAGATACCTTCACCGTCAGCGTGACTGTCGTGCTCCGAGGCGAGAGTCGGCCGCTGTGGCCGAGCGGTTCTGGGTGCTTCAGTCCGGAACCGCGCTGCTGCTACGGTCGCAGGTTCGAATCCTGCCTCGGGCATGGATGTGTGTGACGTCTTTAGGTTAGTTAGGTTTAAGTAGTTCTAAGTCTAGGGGACTGATGACCTCAGATGTTAAGTCCCATAGTGCTTAGAGCCACTTGAATCCGAGGACATGCCATACACCCGAACTGGAAGAGGTTGTTTTGTATCACCCTGAAGGGAATCCATGAACGAGTACAAGGGTAATTTCTTTGGCTGTTAATGAGTGGAACTGTAAAACAAGTTATGTACTGCGTCATGTCTCATCAATTCTTAATAAAAGTGGTCGCGTTACCAACATGTTTTCAAATGGTTCTAGCACGGAAACTGATCGTTTCCGTACATGGGTCCGTTTCAAAATATTACCTACTCACTCCCTTCTACTAGTCCTAGCAGTTAGTAACGGTAAGTTACGAACACTTTGTATACATCATAGATGTTTGAGTTTTGAAAAAGGTCTCTGGAACCATAGAGGTTCTTCTAGTTACAGCACCTGTGCCTGGGTTAGGGGCAGGGTCTCTTGCTTCGTTCGATGCTGAGGTCCCGTTCCAGTGCAGCTGGAGAGCCTCTGCAATGCTGTAAGACTTTGGGGGGAATAGCAAGTGGGACTGAGGTGTGAGTGGGAATCTGGATTGAGGAAGGAGTCGTGCTAAGATAATCCGTGCAGTTGTGCGAACCCTAATCTCCAGCTCAATAGACTGTGCTTGGGTGGCCCACTACGCCACCCAAGCACAGACTATTGAGCTATATGTCATTTGGGTAAATCATATTTAGTAGACCCACTTGTACTCGTGTGTATCCTTTCCGGTAATTATTCTAACGCTTTGTTTGCTTCAAGTGTTCGTTTACTTTGTGTTGTGACCGAGGCTGTACGTCGGATAATCTCCCAGTATGAAAGTGAGTGTTTATCTTGACCGCTATTATGTTTCTTTTACATATTTCTTCGAGGAAGTTGACATGGTTCTGAGCAGTAATATCAAGTCTGTTATGGAGGCTGCTAGACATGACTCCAGTGTAAATTAGAGGCGCTTGTTAACAGAATAGAGCAAAGTTAATCTGAAAGCACTTCTCCACAATGATAACAAATTTCCTTCTGTTTTGATTGCTCGAGTAATTAATGTGAAGGAGACACATAAAAAATATATTTATCCAGTACTGAATACACCAATGGCATGTACTTGGAAATCTCGAGGCAACCGAAATTCTTCTTTGCATACAGCTCGGGTACAGAAGGCACTATCGCCTTATATGCCACTGCGGTACCAGAGAGAGGAAAGAAAAGAAGATCATGCGAAAATTTCGTGTTTTCGGTATGAACTACCGTGTGACCAGACGAAAGTCAGGAAGGACTGTTTGTGGGACCTCAAAGTAGAGAATTTATGTTTAGTGAATTTTTCCTTATTTTATTGAGTAATTTTGAAAGAATGGCATGGGTACTTTCACAAATGTCTGTAAGAACTTCTTCGCCAATTTTAGAGCAGAGAAATATCGGAATATCTACAAGAACTACTGAGATCATATCACGTTATGGAATTTAACATGTCACTTGTAGTATATTTCTTGAGTAATAATTTGAACTTCTTCCCGGATGACTGTGGTATTGTTAACGACGAACATGGATAACGGTTTCATCAGGATATCTGATAAATGAAAAACCGTCATCTAGGCATCAGGATTACCAAAGTATTGTACATTATTGCTGGTTCTTATAAAGTGACGTTGTTGAGGTATTGTGTCTCATGGAAAGCATGAAGGATATTTTTCGTTATTATTTTTTTGTTTCATTTTTGTTGACTCTTACGTTACTCGTTTCTTAGTGACTATTGTGCACTAACAGATTTGTTAGTGTTTCGTATTTGGAAGTCTTGTTGCGGGACGACACAGACCGCTGTAATCATCTACCAGAAATCATTATTACAAGAAAACTGAGGCGGGGTAGAGATTCTAAAATCAGATATGGATTTAGGGCCGCATTATCTAGCGAAAACAGGGCATATTGTTCTTGTAATTTAAAACACGATTTCTTTGTTGGCAAGTGTTTCTGTACGATAACTTCAGTTTTATTGTTAGGGCACGCGGTAATGCACATAATATGGAATCCAGCTACGAGATATAGAGCAGTAAGCTAGTCAGTCTATTCCGACATAGACTTTTATGGAAACGTGAAGGATCTTATACGTTGTGTTCTGAAATACTAATCATCAGATTTAATAATTGTTTAGCGATATCTCTCTCAGTAATGGGCTTATGGTATTAAAGAGATGGTTTCCCATATTCAAACAATATTTTCGATCGCGATTCATATGTTTTAAAGAGTCGTTAACTGTATATCTTGCATTAACAATTATTTTATTTTGCTAGCTGGTAAATACGAATGCTATACGCAAAGACAAAATTTCGTGGCGCATACATTACAGGTATATTGGTACAAATTTCTGTTAATGAACATTCAAATAATACATTTTTCAAACAAACCAACAATATTGCCTAAGAGAAGAAATGCCAACCACTGTCGTCTTATTTAAATGACAGTAAATTAGGGCAGATTTTCTTTTTAATTCCACTTCTGCAATATCTTTCTCTAATTTTCAAACCTTGCTGCTCTTCATTAATACTATTTCTGGACAATATCAGAAAAATCTAAAGTTTTAACTTTAGCTCCAATACTTTTTCTAAATTTGAAGTGAAGGCACTACACTGAAATCACAGTCTCTCTTCTAACACAAATTTGTGATGCACTATTGGCCACCAGGTAATTGGCGCCATAGTAAAGTCTGACAGCCGACTAGAATTGTAAAAGGACAGTAGGCTACTGTGGACTATCGTAAATAAGATTAGACTACGGAATGTTTCCTTGGAACTTTGGTCTTTTGAGATCGAAACCGCATTACTTGTACATCAGGTGTAATGCATACCTATCAGGCGTTACTGTATTCCGATCCCTTTCTTTGAGTCCCTAGAAATTCCCCGGTGAACCGTCTAGAAAGTGGGAGATGACATGTAAAGGGTTGGGTAGCCTACGGACGTTTTCGTTCCCCCTGTCTGTTACTTAAAAATAAACGGTACTTGTAAAAAAACTGATACTTTCTATGTTTAGTTAATGTTTAATTCGAAAATTGTTGATTTGTAACGTGAAATAGAGGAACGTTGTAGTAAAAATAAAAAAAATATAAATTTAACGTAAACTACTAGGAAAGGCAATCACCTCAACATAAATAAATAAGTAAATAAAATTTAGAAAAGAACAAAACAAAAACATATCAAACATCGCTTGAGTACCTCGTTGAGCTTATGTAAAAATGTTTCCATTGTTCATAAACTACTTCCGCACTTATAAGTAACAACAAGAAACTCTTGCCTTTCATCACGATGAAAAACATTCCGTTGAGTACAAAGTAACAACAAAAATTATGTAGATTATATATGTTCGTGCACGTAAACTATATTTGCATCAAAAGTAATTTCTTTGTTACATAAAAGTACGGAAGTTACGCCATCAACTGATTTTCGTTACATACATAATGTAATTTATATTCTGTAAGGATGTAAAATACGCAATGTACTAACACTGAACAATGGGCGGCTCTAATTATGTGTAAAACAAGCAAACCAACAAAAAAACAAAGAGGGGTCGTCTGCTCCCAGTTGCTCTCTCACACATTCATTTATGTTTCTTTCCCTACCAATGCTATAGGTAAGACTACCATTTACTACGTCATTTATGTAATGTACCAAATCTGCCGAACCGTAGTTTTCGTAGACCGCAACGCCGCAGCTGATGCTAGCATGCTGTGCTGACTTGTTTACACTGCGCTCACTGAGTTCGCAGTGGTGTACAGCAGCGATGGTCGTAACTGAATGTATTTGAGGGTCACAATGGATAACCTAGACGCACTGTGGTCTAGGAATTCTTGGGTAGTTTATTCTCGTAACAGCTGCCTTTATTTTATGAAGTGTGTGTCACCAGCTATTCGAAGTGCGACATTCACCAATTTTGAACAGCTCATAGAGAGTATAATACAGTGTACCCGGGCCATCTATGCCTCAGTTTGATTGATTGAAACACTGTTGTGTGATATTTATGTTGGTAACTAATAGAACTGTTTTACTGTACTGTATTAGAAGGTTCACCAAAAATTTCATCACCAATATAGTTAAGTAAGTAAATTTCTTTGTGAGAAATTCTATAATACTAGAAGAATCGCATTTAGTGTTACAACTGGTTCTTGTCACGATGCCAGTGCTTGTTACCGATTGAATCCCAGAGTAAAGCGGTTCAGTGTAATGTTGCAAAGTGGAATTTGAGAAAGAATGTGAAGCAGAAAAGATACACTAGAAATTTAGATCTGTTTTGATAATAATCGACATACATATTTCTAATCATTCATGAAATATCACCAAATAAATAACAATCACGCTGAAAAAATGTAGTTCTTCCCTGTACTAATTTAAATTACTTATTCACGGAAAGTATTTCTTTGCTGTTACTTTTCAGACAGTAACCAAAACTATTGCCATCAGTTTCAGAAACGTTTCCGAAGGCCCAATGCTACATAGTAACTGTACCGCGGAAAGGACTCCAAAAGTTAGAAGTCCACAAATGACTACAAAGGGCGTGAGTCCACCAGAAACAAACATGAACAGTGTGTTCCTGATGTCGTGTGAAACATAAGAGAGTTATCTATGCGGGTAAATAAAGAACAACTGTTTTAAAGTAAAGAGATAAATTAATTGCATATAATCAGTTGTGATATAAAGCGAAAACCTATGTTACGAAAGGCATTTGCGACACCATAAAGTGCCGAAGCATGGAAAGGAAGTCTGGAGGTTGGCACCGAAGAGCGTCTTTCCTGAAAGGTTTCTACTGCCGCAGAGATTGCGACTTCGCGGTTATCCTTATCTGAATTCTGGAGCCTTCGTTGCTGATTCAGTCAACCTGCAAACGTGCGTGTGAGTGGGTGCTGGAAATACATGAGTGCTTCGTAAGGTTAAAGGTCGAAGAAGCCGCCCTGCTCATCCTAGTACGCTTCTCTCAACGCAACAGGCTGAAGTCGTATTTTATCACCAGCATATGCACAGAAAACTGAAATGCTAATAAACGCAAGTTTCAATTTCTGCAAGGCCTCTCGAGGTACCCCGTCGTTAAAAAAAGAAATTTTTCCGTGTAGGCATTTAATAACTTTCCTCCCTTCTCAGAACCTACACAAGTTACACAAGGAAATTCTCAGAAGCCGCGCATATTTATGGGGGCATGAGGTTGTGTCCGCGTGGTGTACGTGTTCGCGTCTCTTGTATTTCAACTTTGTGTTTTCTACAAGGTTCTGCGAATTTCTCATTAATTTACTAGAAGTGTTTTCTGTGATGTTCTATGTAATGTAAATACAAGGGTGCTGTCTCTTAGGAATGCGTTCGTTCGATTAACTTTATCTGCAAGGGAACCTGCGTTACCTGCAGTTAAGATATTTGCACCTTCTTGTCTAGTCTTGTATTTTACATGTTATAAAGATTCCACTATGAACAGAAACAGTTATCATGTAGGACTGGCTTGAGGGTTTTACTACAAAAGTGAGAGTGATGAAATAACATTTATCTCCTCTTGAGGACTGTTGTAGTGGATCATTTGTAAGGTGATGTCGTTAATGGCTGGACATAGAACTTTCCCCTTTGTCTTGAACAAGACGACCAGCACGCGACAAGGGAGGAAAGCTGCGTTTAATAGAGATGACGTAGGGATTATATGCGCGTCCGTTTTTGTAAACAAACAGTGGTGTGCGAGCCAGATACAGCCGACAATTGCCAGTGGAGCGCGCTGTCATCGTGTACACCATGCTGAGACACGCGCATCGTATGCACAAGCCGGGTCGCTCCTGTGTGTTCAGCTGAACGGTAGAAATCAAGTCAGCGCGGTTCAGGCTGAATAACACATCCCGGCTTTTGGGCGGTACTGCAGAAGTGTGTCGAACGCCTCCCGGAAGTCAAGGAACACGGCATCTACCTGGGCGCCGGTATCTACAGCTTTCTGGGTCTCGTGGGCGGACATAGCCAGCTGGGTTTTACAAGATCATTGTGTCCCGAACCCATGTTGATTTCTGCAGAAGAGATTTTCAGCCTTCAAAAATGTCACATCACGCGAACATAAAATTCTACAACAGAAGACCGACGTCAAAGACATAGGCCACCAGTTTCGTACCTCTGTTATGCGACCCTTCTTCGAAACTGGACTGACCTGTGCTATTTTCCAATCATTAGAAACGCTTCGCTCCTCCATAACAGTGCGGTACGTTGCTGCTGCAGGAGGGACAAATTCCTTCGTATACTCTGTGCAAAATCGAAATTGTATGCTCTCACGATCAGTGGCCTTTCTTCTGTTTATAGTGCTACAACGATGAAAAATAATACTACGACGATGCCAAACCTTATTTCCATGATATATAGAAGAATTGACGATATTAAAAATGTAATTATAATTTTATTATTTTAATTTTTGTGCTCAGTGAATCAAAGACTTTCTAGTGCACGGAATAAACTAACATTGTTTGTACTACGAAACTATATATGATTGTTAAGTGAGAACTGATTCTATGTAAGACATTTTGTCAGGGAGGATTTTGTTCTCGTACTGGTCGGTAGAGAAAGAAAAGTTTCTTATTCGATGTATGTAATGTGAATGTATAAAGGCTATAAAAATGAGAGAGAGAGATAATCCTTGGGAACAATCACCATATTGAAGAAAAGGTAACTACAAGTTATACAAAACAAATATCTCTAAAGTGTACCGTCTTGTGATTTCTAAAGACTGAAAATTGCGGTTTTTAATCTGAACCTGTCCTGAATAACAGCGAAGAACATTTATGTCTTCATATATTTTCTTTGTTTGACCACGGTTGTGATTCGCATGTTACTTTTTGTTACGTGACGTGTTAGGAATATTTTCATTATACGCGCAGAAGTGCACAGAGCTTTAATCGAACCTGCATCTTTCGGAAACGATAACTCTTAATCAGTACAATTACGTGAATACCGTCTAAATCGCAACCGTGATCACAAAAGTGTTTCCTGGAACTGATTTTTATAAATTTGTAGACCTGAAAGCGAACGGCATTGCACCATCGCTGGCTCGCAACAATTGAAAGAAAACGAACCAGGGACTAAACAACTTTAAATTTTAACGCCGTCAGCATTACGAAATCTGAACGACGTAAGTTAATTAATTAAATATTAACAGGAAGAGAAATATTAAACGTTAAAGATTAAATCATAGCAAGAATTGAAAGCATTTTAGCATCATTACGTTTCTTTGCATTAGTATCAGATAACATCATATCTATTTAAAAGACAGTGCGTAAATAAAATTGCCCCCTTTTATAATTATTATTATAGCAATTCATGTTCAGCGGTATCAGTTGCTTTTGTATCCCTTGGTCACTTATTTCGATATGCCATTTTGTCGTTCGTGCGAGGATTTAAATGAGGAACTACCGTGCGATCTTGCTATGTGAAACATTTGTTGAGAAAAGACGTTCAGTATTTCGGCATTTTCAGTGTTACCTTCAGTTTCATTGAAATTACTGTCAGTGAACGGATGGCTTCGATCCGTTTACTGATTTAACATGTGACCAAAACTAATTATGATTTTTTTTGTCAAGTCTACAGATAGAACTTTTCTTTTTAATTCGTTGAACCATTCACACCTAGTCATCCTTAAGCTAATTTTTCCTTTATTTAGTTTTTGTTTGTCTGTGAAGCTTTAACTACGTTTAAACTTACAGTGAAGCTCTCTTTGCCGTCGTAGCGGCTTCCTAAGATGGTTGTCGAACCACGATGGTCTTTTCCCTCCTTACCTCAAAACTTTTCTGTGACGTATTGTACAGTACTTCTGAAATTTTACTGTTGATGTTCAAAATTGTCAGTGCCAAAGGTGAAATTTTCATTTTGATGGTCCAGGTAACCTGAAATCGGTCTCTTGTCGCTCTTGCTAAACAGACAGATCTCTTTACCATCAAATGAGATCAACAGGCGCAAAGCGCTTAGCAACAGATTACTTAAACAATATGTTCAAAGAGATTCCCAGTGGACAGGACACGGATGTGAGGTTCTAGGATGGCTAAAAATGGAAATAAACAATAGTTTCTTGGCATTTCAAAGATCAATGTTTAGTTTAATTAACCATATATTACATCTCTAACTTCTACACGTTCTCGATATACCCTTGTATGGTTATTGGCTGACGCTACATATCTTAAATACCAGATACACACCCATATTACCAACAAACGTAAATTTCATAGGCATTCTACGACCCGTGATAAAACAGATTGAGTGTCATCTTTACATAATTTACACATACAACGAGTACACACACACATAAGTTTACCAAAAAGAAAAATTTCCTGAAACATCAGCCCTTGCAGAAACTTGAGCTTGCGTTCCTTGGTGTGAAGTTAACCGATAATTTATAAAAACATTTTATCTTAAATAATTACAAATTGATGATGAAAATACTTTTTAGTTATTATCTTTATTGTTAGACACATCTCAATTTATGACAATAACAGTATTCCAAACCTCTATGTAAATACTAACAATTTTCAGAGGGTCCGATTTTTTATCTTTTTTACTGAACTAAAGCTTTTATTTGTGTTACTGGCATTTAAAAATTCGTGTGTCTAAGTCTTATATATGTCGTGCACTTTTCCAGCGACAACTAGAACAATCACAAAAGTATGCCTGTTAGCTGTAATTACCTATTTATAGACAAATAAATGAACCTTAAAAGTTATTTATAGAATCGGTATATAGTCGACCAACTGTTCTCGAGCGATTGTTTTATGGATAAGCATTGGTGAACGCGGCAAGAATATGAAATAATGAAAACAGCAAAAATGTGACACAGTTGATGCAGCGCCAAATTGTCTGTAACAGTCTTGTGGTGGTGAGGAAGTAATTGTTGCAAGTGGATGCACGTTATCGTATGAATTTAAGTCGCAGTTCTGTTTGTTGTATTATATTTGAGATCGTGTGACTTTTCAGTGTCAAAATGTCAGTGTGTAGAAACGTAAATCGGGTGAATTGAAGAAATATAGCCAGAATGTTTTATAACTGTGTCTCACAGGAAATTTAAATTGAAATTGAACATTAGCAGGATTAACCAATTGTATAAAATTTGCAAAGGAACTATGATAAACAGGTATCATGGTTCGGCGGCGCGGTTCCTCACTGGGATAACCATCAACTACCTGTGACGTCGCAGCAGATCGCCGGCAGGAAAGCCGAGCAGAAACCTACCGTACTGCGTCCGCACCAGACTACATACAACGTAACTATTCTAAAAAACGGCAAAAGTCTTAATTTTGAATGGAAGTGGAAATATTGGCAAAACTTCGGTGTATTCTGGCGTTGAGAATTATGAGAACAAGTTCACTAAGCCCGTGCTAACTCTAACACAGTCATGCACAAACCCTTTCATTCACTTTAGCAAGTTTATGGTAACGTATTTCCCGAAATCTGAACAGCTACTAAGCACGGATTGTTCTTAAATGAAAATGCTCGCCAAACTATTAAGTTTATCGGTGTCTAATGCACTCAAGTTTCTGGTCACTGATCTGCTCAAAATGCCACACGGAATTACTGTCTTTTCTCATACACAAAATTACTTTAAAAGTTGTACTTTCTAAAAAGAAATCACTGGAATAAGTGTGCCTTCACTTTAAAGCACTTTTGAGGAATAAAGCACAACTAAGACCGGCAAACTATAACTTCCTTCGGAGCTCATCCTACACACGACCGTACCATTGATAGGCTGGGCACCGACTACCTTAGACTGCTGGAAGCATTCTCTGTCTCCAAAAGAAAAGGCGCGCGAAGAATACTCCGTTCTGATTCATCAGCTTTCTTTAAGACCAATAGAAAGATATTATTCTCACGTGTTAGTCCACCCTTCTCATGACTAACCAATCAACAAATAACACCCTTTCGAATTGTACTTTTGCCCGAAATAAATATTTAACATTCCCATACTTTGTTTATACTTTACGTTATTAACTATTTTCATTTGCATTCGAATTAGCTTTCCTTTTACCGTAAACCTACTTAACATATTATGATACAAAATTCCCCGTCGTCTGCATTCACGTTGTCTAAAAAATTTCTGACGCTAGTTCGTACAGCGTTTGTCAGTATAACAACGATCTACATATTTACTTTAGACCACATTCACTTATCATTCACGCTACTAAAAACAAATACAAAACTGTACAAACATAAATAAATTAAAAGGCCTTCGAGAAATGAACAGAACAGTTCACAGAACATTTTCTTGACCTGTTTCTTGAATGTGTCTGTCCGCTACTGTACTCTGGTGGATGAAAATTAGAACTACGTACTCGACTGAACCCGCTTCAGACTATCTGTCGCTGTGCATGCATGAGTCTTTCTCCCAATACACAGGCTCCAGACAGGAGCGATATAAAGGCCTCAATGGTCGCCATGGTAAAACAAAAGATGGTAACCCAGATTTTAGTGCTAAAGAAAAATACTGATTTTTTTTTATTTCATGACGCAAAATTGTGATCACATTTTTTGTTATTAAACTTTCTTTGCATGCTATTTTGAAATTAGTTCTAAAATTTAATTATAATGCCACATTGATTTTTCAGTCATTGACACAGTTTCAGAAAAATGAAAGTCACCCTACATTATCTCGACCACATCTTTTTTGGAGAAAATCAGGATACAAGGAGTTGGCCTCCAGTGACATTCCACCACAAATGTAACTACTTTTTTTAAAAAATTTTCTAATATTATTTTTTTGTGAATAAAACTTTCTAAACCTGATTACAGCTGATCTACTGTTAGTAAAAAGAATAAAGCAAATTTACCCTAATATATTTTACAACATCTGTTTAATTAATGATATTTAACAGACATAATAAAATTTTTGCAATGATTTCTCAAAATATTATAACCATGGAATTTTTAAGAAAATAAAATTAACATATGTTTTAAATATTACTGAGCGCTTGTGGATAGGGTTGATTGCCCTCAGACAAAAGGGTATTTTTCACCGCCTGCAGCCCTCTGAAACAAGTCTTTTTCTTTGAGACAAAGAGGTGAAACTCTGTACAGTCGATGTTGTAGTTGTACAGAATCTGTAGGACTGTTTCAAGCGAGTACATTTCTATTCTGTTATTTTCATCAGTCCACTTGATGTTCTCGAACGGCAATATTCTTTCCATTTTGGTATTATGTGCTTTATTGAAAACAAATACCTTGCAGTTATTACAATGTCAGGGTACTTTGAAGATGAATTTCCTTTAACTTACGTCTATGGTCACAAACTTTTTGTTCGCAGATTATCGGTTTCGGCCTAAAAGATGAAACATCTGAATAAAACTATTAAGCTTATTAGTACAATCACTACATGCACAGGTTCGATGATGTTTTAGCGTGTGATAGGCTAGTGTAAACTCGCCTTCTCAAACTTTTGGGTCTTGACTTGATTGAGGGTTTACAAAATAATTTTGTAGTGTTTCACTACAGGTCGGTGCACTAAACCTGTTAATGTGTTTCTTGGGTTTGATGTGATTAACTATGTCAGAATGTCCACGATGACTGATACTACTAAAAATGTTGCATACTGAACAAAAGGCAGCTACTTGTAGTATTTGTCATTTAATTTAGAGTAACGTTTCGACGCTGCTTTTGCATCACAATGGGAACAATTCTACTAAAAAGCTGCCGGTATATCTTGTCTGATATAACATCAACAGATACACTATCTGACAATGAAAGTGGCAAGTGGTGAAACAAGTTGACAATTTTGGTAATTGTTCTCCAGTTGTAACGCCTGGCACTGTTAGGACAAAACAACTGCTCTCCAGTCACAGAACCGCTCAAAATAAATCATTGTTTGAGTGTATTAATACTGATACTGTGGACTATGAAGGTTGGAGAAATAAGGTAAAATGTATTAATTTATCGTGTCGTACGCCATTTGATTGAAAGAAATCTCCAAAAACTAGAAGAATTTCATAAAACATAAAATATATTCTGGGACTTTTGAGAGCCTTTAAACAATATTTTCATGACAGCATATGTTATCATGAATAATCGGGACTCTTCCTGTTTTCCGGGACGTTTCGTTATCTTGCCTTAGAGTCAAAAACAATCCACAATTATCACATAACAGATAACCGGTTGGTTGGAGTTTACCGACGCAGCTATTTTTTATCTGTTGGAGCCAAAAGTAATGAAGAACAAAAATTTTATTACTTCAGCTCAGTATCAATGTTCTGAAAGAAAATCCAACATTTTAATTTTATTTGTTTCTGAAGAATTGATTTTTAATGTGCAAAATCGATCAGCTACATCCCACTTGACGGGAACTTTCTATATATTCTTATTTACAAAAGCTTTCAGTGTTGCTGTAACAAACATATTCCCTACTCTACGATGAGTCGAAGATTTCGGATCTGTCTAAGACTTTATACTACTAACTAGGACAACGCTTCTGAATGTTCTGCGAAATTGCTTTTATTTGATCACGAATCGACTTTTGGCTTTCACGGTGGGAAGCGCAGATAAGTATGATGTGCAACTTACACAGATATTATTTGTACAGTGTGACAATATGTAGATATGTACACATATATTGGCGAGTCTGGCAAAGCTGTGGTTCTTAGATTGCCTGAACATGATAGAACCTGGAGGTTAACGAAGAAATTTTCAACCTTTGCTGATCAGTTTTTGACAGAAAACCATTCATATGATGTAGAATGTGAAGTTTTACATTATGCTAAGAAAAACAAAAAGATGACCCTACTGGATATCAACGAAGACATGACACAGAGTGCTAGCTTAGTAGTAACTGATCAGAGACAGTTCCTTTTTCCTTTCTATAAATTAGCTTTCTGTAACAAACACTAGATTCAGTTTGTAAATTCATTTTATTTCCCCTCAGTGTTAAATGTACCTACACATAAAAAAATTGTCTCCCATCTTTTTTATTTAATGTAATCTTTTCTATGTGACAAAAAGTGTAATGTTTTCCTACACCGTATGTCATTTCTGCATTCTCTTCACAAATAACATCTGTGTAAGTCGCACATCATGTTTATGTGTGTTTGAAACATTCAGTTGTCACCTGAAGATGGCCATGGAAGCCGGAAATGTGTTCCTAGTCCAATAAATAGACTTCAGGAAAGCATTAGGAAGTATTGTGAAATTTAATATTGTTATCATGTTCTACCAAGCAACGACGGAAAATTCCGTTAATCCTAAGACGTTATCATCACGAGTCGGTTCTCTGATTTACTTTTCAAGTTGAACTAAGAAAACAATCTTATTCAGTTTCATGTCTATTTCATGTCTCCAGTACCCATTATAATCACGTGAATAGACTCAATTGATTAGGATTTTGCTTTTTTTTTTGGGGGGGGGGGTGGGGGGGTAGGACGTCAAACGGGCAAGGAGAGGCACCACAGGACATTTTAATTTCTACTGTATATACTTTTACAAATAAATTCATAAAACTGTGAAAGCATGACCAGGAAGCGTTCACGATTCATACTCATAGCAGTGGAAGTTCAAAAACGTAACATAATAAATTTTTTTACATGTGAAATTTCATGATTTTGTCACTTACTATTGGCTTTATTTGTTGCTATACGTACACTTTTCTTCCTAAGTAACATAGAGTCTTCGATGAATTTTGCACAACATACAAACCATAGTTACAGGTGTATGAAACTCTAGAATTTATTTAATTTATGAATAAATGAATGAATTGTTACATTTTAGACTTCATGTTTAGAAAATACTCAAATTTCCTAGTTAATTATCTCAATTTTTATCACAGTTTTTTAATAGATTTAGAAAATTTTAGAGTTTCATACACCTGTGAGATATGTCTGTATGCTGGGCAAAATTCATCGAAGAATCTCTCTTACTTAGGAAGAAAAGTGTACCTATAGCAACAAATGCGGGCAGTAGTAAGTGAAAAATATAAAATTTCACTTGTAAAAAAAAAGGTATTTTGCTACGTTTTTGAACTTCCACTGCTACGAATGTGAGTCCTCAATCCTTCCTGGTCATGCTGACAAAGTTTTATGGATTTATTTGTAAAAGTAGACAGTGGAAATTAAAATGTCATGTGGTGCCTCTCCAACTGCAAGTCGGCCCGTCTGACGTCCTACCCCCCCTAAGTTAAAATGTCTCGCACAGCTCGTCTCCCACCCTCACTGCATCTGCAGAATTGTGTTTCTTAAATCATTAACGAACATTTACGCAACTAATACATACGCATGTAACAGAAGCCTCACTAGTCAACAGCCTGAATAGAATCTGTCATAATCCTTCCAGTAACAGCAAGTCCCTTACAGAGGAAATCCCAGTGCCAGAGTCCTTTTGTACGCCACGCGAAGAATCCGAGCGCTTAGCCGCGCCGCCGGATGTACTGTACTACACTTTAAATTAACTTTTATCTCACTGTTCCGTTCTTTATGTGCTCCCTTTATTCTCTTTCACTAGGCGAGATCATGGACAGAGGCCGTAAGGGGAGCGGTGAGTCGGTGGGCCGAGGAGCGATCGATTTATTTAAATCACCTCTCGCCGTGTAGCGGGCGGTGTTTATTCCTTAATGATGCGCGCCGCTGCAGCGCGCTACTTTGCGTTTATCCCCGGCTGATTGCTGCTTCGGGGTGCCTTCTTGGCACTACAATCACCGTCCGAGCGCGCCCCTGCCGAACAACCGGCCCAGCCCTGCCGTTCCTGCCTACGTTGCCGATGCCTCGCCTGCCACCGGCGGCGCCTCTCCCCGTCAACTTTTACAAGACTCCATTATCGGAATTAGCCTATTTTCGAATCGGCACAAATATCGAATTCCTCTCTCTCCGCGCAGAGCAATTCCTTCCGTTTCCCTTTCACCTTCGCACTGTGTTCCTCCAGGTCTGCGCCAGCTCCCGACCGACTAGCGGCGTTAAAGGAGAAAGGGAAGGCAGGCAATGTTGCCACGCCGAAGGCTGTCCCAGACAATGATCGCCGCGAAAGGCTGCGGCGCCGAGTAATTCGTTCCGCAACCTCTCCTGCTTTCCTTCCGTGATGCCCACTTTCCCTCGAATGCTCCAGAACAGCGGTCACAGCGCTGTGCTCTGCTGTCCGACCGAGCCTTACCTTCTGGCGGGAGACCCAGGAAGTGTAAGAAATTGTGACAACGGCTTCGTATTTATCAATATTGCTACTAAACTATTCTCGTTGTATGTTTTGGAAATTAGTGCACATGTAATTAATGGTTTGGGTGCTAAACTATCACAGGCTGCTCTTTCGGAATAAACTTTTATTTATGGAGTCATTTCTGTCAACTAACCATCAACTAGAACACAACAAACAAGAAACAGTACCGATTTACATAAAGATTTTACTATAGATATACTCAGGCAGATACTACATTACTGGCCTTTAAAATTGCTACACCACGAAGATGACGTGCTACAGACGCGAAATTTAACCGACAGGAAGAAGATGCTATGATATGCAAATGATTAACTTTTCAGAGCAGTCACACAAGGTTGGCGCCGGTGGCGACACCTACAACGTACTGACATGAGGAAAGTTTCCAACCGATTTCTCATACACAAACAGCAGTTGACCGGCATTGCCTAGTGAAACATCTACATCTACATCTATACTCCGCGAGCCACCTTACGGTGTGTGGCGGAGGGTACTTATTTACCACTATCTGATCCCCCCTTCCCTGTTCCATTCACGAATTGTGCGTGGAAAGAACGACTGCTTGTAAGTCTCCGTATTTGCTCTAATTTCTCGGATCTTTTCGTTGTGATCATTACGCGAGATATATGTGGGCGGTAGTAATATGTTGCCCATCTCTTCCCGGAATGTGCTCTCTCGTAATTTCGATAATAAACCTCTCCGTATTGCGTAACGCCTTTCTTGAAGTGTCCGCCACTGGAGCTTGTTCAGCATCTCCGTAACGCTCTCGCGCTGACTAAATGTCCCCGTGACGAATCGCGCTGCTTTTCGCTGGATCATGTCTATCTCTTCTATTAATCCAACCTGGTAAGGGTCCCATACTGATGAGCAATACTCAAGAATCGGACGAACAAGCGTTTTGTAAGCTACTTCTTTCGTCGATGAGTCACATTTTCTTAGAATTCTTCCTATGAATCTCAACCTGGCGCCTGCTTTTCCCACTATTTGTTTTATGTGATCATTCCACTTCAGATCGCTCCGGATAGTAACTCCTAAGTATTTTACGGTCGTTACCGCTTCCAATGATTTACCACCTATGGCATAATCGTACTGGAATGGATTTCTGCCCCTATGTATGCGCATTATATTACATTTATCTACGTTTAGGGAAAGCTGCCAGCTGTCGCACCATGCATTAATCCTCTGCAGGTCCTCCTGGAGTACGTACGAGTCTTCTGATGTTGCTACTTTCTTGTAGACAACCGTGTCATCTGCAAATAGCCTCACGGAGCTACCGATGTTGTCAACTAAGTCATTTATGTATATTGTAAACAATAAAGGTCCTATCACGCTTCCCTGCGGTACTCCCGAAATTACCTCTACATCTGCAGATTTTGAACCGTTAAGAATGACATGTTGTGTTCTTTCTTCTAGGAAATCCTGAATCCAATCACAAACCTGGTCCGATATTCCGTAAGCTCGTATTTTTTTCACTAAACGTAAGTGCGGAACCGTATCAAATGCCTTCCTGAAGTCCAGGAATACGGCATCAATCTGCTCGCCAGTGTCTACGGCACTGTGAATTTCTTGGGCAAATAGGGCGAGCTGAGTTTCACATGATCTCTGTTTGCGAAATCCATGTTGGTTATGATGAAGGAGATTTGTATTATCTAAGAACGTCATAATACGAGAACACAAAACATGTTCCACTATTCTACAACAGATTGACGTAAGCGAAATAGGCCTATAATTATTCGCATCTGATTTATGACCCTTCTTGAAAATGGGAACGACCTGCGCTTTCTTCCAGTCGCTAGGTACTTTACGTTCTTCCAGCGATCTACGATAAATTGCTGATAGAAAGGGGGCAAGTTCTTTAGCATAATCACTGTAGAATCTTAAGGGTATCTCGTCTGGTCCGGATGCTTTTCCGCTACTAAGTGATAGCAGTTGTTTTTCAATTCCGATATCGTTTATTTCAATATTTTCCATTTTGGCGTCCGTGCGACGGCTGAAGTCAGGGACCGTGTTACGATTTTCCGCAGTGAAACAGTTTCGGAACACTGAATTCAGTATTTCTGCCTTTCTTCGGTCGTCCTCTGTTTCGGTTCCATCGTGGTCAACGAGTGACTGAATAGGGGATTTAGATCCGCTTACCGATTTTACATATGACCAAAACTTTTTAGGGTTCTTGTTTAGATTGTTTGCCAATGTTTTATGTTCGAATTCGTTGAATGCTTCTCTCATTGCTCTCTTTACGCTCTTTTTCGCTTCGTTCAGCTTTTCCTTATCAGCTATGATTCGACTACTCTTAAACCTATGATGAAGCTTTCTTTGTTTCCGTAGTACCTTTCGTACATGATTGTTATACCACGGTGGATCTTTCCCCTCGCTTTGGACCTTAGTCGGTACGAACTTATCTAAGGCGTACTGGACGATGTTTCTGAATTTTTTCCATTTTTGTTCCACATCCTCTTCCTCAGAAATGAACGTTTGATGGTGGTCACTCAGATATTCTGCGATTTGTGCCCTATCACTCTTGTTAAGCAAATATATTTTCCTTCCTTTCTTGGCATTTCTTATTACACTTGTAGTCATTGATGCAACCACTGACTTATGATCACTGATACCCTCTTCTACATTCACGGAGTCGAAAAGTTCCGGTCTATTTGTTGCTATGAGGTCTAAAACGTTAGCTTCACGAGTTGGTTCTCTAACTATCTGCTCGAAGTAATTCTCGGACAAGGCAGTCAGGATAATGTCACAAGAGTCTCTGTCCCTGGCTCCAGTTCTGATTGTGTGACTATCCCATTCTATACCTGGTAGATTGAAGTCTCCCCCTATTACAATAGTATGATCACGAAACTTCTTCACGACGGTCTGCAGGTTCTCTCTGAGGCGCTCAACTACTACGGTTGCTGATGCAGGTGGTCTATAGAAGCATCCGACTATCATATCTGACCCACCTTTGATACTTAACCCAGATTATTTCACATTCGCATTCGCTAATAACTTCACTGGATATTATTGAATTCTTTACTGCTATAAATACTCCTCCACCATTGGCGTTTATCCTATCCTTGCGGTATATATTCCATTCTGTGTCTAGGATTTCGTTACTGTTCACTTCCGGTTTTAACCAACTTTCCGTTCCTAATACTATATGCGCACTATTTCCTTCAATAAGAGATACTAATTCAGGAACCTTGCCCTGGATACTCCTGCAGTTTACCAATATTACGTTAACTTTTCCTGTTTTTGGTCTCTGAGGACGGACATTCTTTATCAACGATGATAATGTCCTCTCTGGTAAGCCGTCAGGTATTTTATCGTTTCGCCCAAGGGGGGGTCCCTCTAACCTAAAAAACCCCCGTGTGCACGCCACACTTACTCTGCTACCCTAGTAGCTGCTTCCGGTGTGTAGTGCACGCCTGACCTGTCTAGGGGGGCCCTACAGTTCTCCACCCAATAACGGAGGTCGATGAATTTGCAACCATTATAGTCGCAGAGTCGTCTGAGCCTCTGGTTTAGACCCTCCACACGGCTCCAAACCAGAGGACCGCGATCGACTCTGGGCACTATGCTGCAGATATTAAGCTCAGCTTGCACTCCACGTGCGATGCTGGTTGTCTTCACCAAATCAGCCAGCCGCCGGAAGGAACCAAGGATGGCCTCAGAACCCAAGCGGCAGGCGTCATTCGTTCCGACATGTGCTACTATCTGCAGCCGGTCACACCCAGTGCGTTCAATAGCTGCCGGAAGGGCCTCCTCCACATTACGGACGAGACCCCCCGGCAAGCACACCGAGTGCACACTGGCATTCTTCCCCGACCTACCCGCTATTTTCCTGAGGGGCTCCATAACCCGCCTAACGTTGGAGCTCCCTATAACTAATAGGGTGTTGTTGTGGTGACTCGTGTAAGGAGCAGAAATGCGTAACATCACGTCTCCCACTTTGATAAAGGTCGGACTGTAGCCTATCGCGATTGCGGTTTATCGTATCGAGACATTGCTGCTCGCGTTGGTCGAGATCCAATGACTGTTAGCAGAATATGGAATCGTTGGGTTCAAGAGGGTAATACGGAACGCCGTGCTGGATCCCAACTGCCTCGTATCACTAGCAGTCAAGATGACAGGTATCTTATCCACATGGCTGTAACGGATCGTGCAACCACGTCTCGATTCCTGAGTCAGCAGATGGGGACGCTTGCAAGACAACAACCATCTGCACGAACAGTTCGACGACATTTGCAGCAGCATGGACTATCAGCTCGGAGACCATTGCTGCGTTTACCCTTGACGCTGCATCCCAGACAGGAGTGCCTGCGATGGTGTACTCAACGACGAACCTGGGTGCACGAATGGCAAAGCGTCATATTTTTCGGTTGAATCCAGATTCTGTTTACAGCATCATTATGGTCGCATCGGTGTTTGGCGACATAGCGGTGAGCGCACATTGGAAGCGTGTATTCGTCATCGCCATACTGGCATATCACCCGGCGTGATGGTATGGGGTGCCATTGGTTAGACGTCTCGGTCACCTCTTGTTCGCATTGACAGCACTTCGAACAGTGGACGTTACATTTCAGGTGTGTTACGACCCGTGGCTCTACCCTTCATTCGATCCCTGCGAAACCCTACATTTCAGCAGGATAATGCACGACCACATTTAGCAGACCCTGTACGGGCCTCTCTGGTTACAGAAAAAGTTCGACTGCTGCACTGGCCAGCAAATTCTCCAGATCTCTCACCAACTGAAAACTTCTGGTCAATGGTGGCCGAGCAACTGGCTCGTCACAGTACGCCAATCACTGCTCTTGATGGAGTGTGGTATCGTGTTGAAGCTGCATGAGCAGCTGTGCCTGTACGCGCCATCCAAGCCCTGTTTGACTGAATGCCCAGGCGTCTCAAGGCCTTTATTATGGCCAGAGGTGGTTGTCTGGGTACTGATTTCTCAGGATCTAAGCAGCCAAATTGCGTGAAAATGTAATCACATGTCAGTTCTAGTATATTTGTCCAACGAAAACCCGTCTATCATTGCATTTCGTCTTGCTGTAGGAATTTTAATGGCTAGTAGTGTACAAAATGTAGTCATTTCAAATTAATTATAAAACAGTCCAGATCGTAAATGCACGTTGATTTCAAGCGAATGGTTTCGATCATCACATGATCATCTTCAGGCCCTCAAAGCCATACTGATGACCAATGGACCTACATGCAGCAAGAATCGTTGAATAACGATAATCAGCTGCTTCATATGATTGTCATTATTCAACAGTTCTTGCTCCCTGTACAGTCATTGTCTGTCAGTATGGTTTTGAAGGTCTGATGATGAGCAAATGATGATCGAAACGGTTACTTTGCAATAACCGTGCCTTTGCGATCTAGACCCTTTCAGTTATAACTATTCTATTTTGATATCTGGCTTCATCCACCAATGTTTTCAAAAATAGTGTAGTCTTTCCAGCCTGTATTTAAGATTCACACATATTTATTTAAGGTTTACATAAATTCCACAACTGATATTGAGCGGATACTGTTCACCTACCACACTGTGAACCACATGTAGGGGATACAAGAACATATAAACATCAACGGCAATTGCCGTCTTCAGCTGGGGTAGGAAAAAGGGATAGCCTCGTCTGTAACAACAACGGTAAGCGCTAGATTCAATGACATCACCATCATAATCATCACTGAGTCCAATAAGCAATCTGGTCGGATGTTTACGGTCGATTTGTGTCGACCTATTTCTGTCTGAGTAGATTTACTCCCACATCACAGCGTCTCATTACCTCTTCTTTCGTCTAAGGGTCTTTTTGAACCTGCTTCGGCCACCTCTTTGTCTGATATCTTCTCATGTTGCTTTCCAAGCACAATACTGATAGAAAATTCAGATAGGCTGCGTCTGTTTCGTATGCTTAAGCTGCTTTAGTCTCGCTGCGACGAGCTTACATTTGCATGTCTCTCCCTATGCACTAGATTATGATCTTGCCTCTCCTTATTTTTGGCAGAGCAGAGATAAGAAATTTCGTTTCACAATATTACCGTTGATTTACATACCTTTTGTTTTCAACGCAGCTCTACAGATTCCGTGATATGATGAGTCAAATGTATATTCTGGACATTCTAGTGTTGAGCTACTACAGGAATACACTTACTCCAGACAAGTCTTCATACTGCGTTGAATAATTAGGGTTATTTTGGCATCAAGTTCAGACCCCAACAATGACACTCCTGGTACTGTCCAAAACGTTCCCATCATAATGAAATTATTAATATGTTCTATAACGTCAATTACGTTTTATCGAAAATGTAAGCAGATTTCCATCTTTTGCAACAGAAATTTATTCTTGAGAACCAGACATGTTTCGCCTTTTCATTTTAGACATCTTCAGTGAACTGTAATACATATAAGCATGTGATCAAGAGCACTGCAAGGATGTGCAATACTCTACATTATAGGTTATGAGCAAAGACATATAATTGTTAACAAAAATAGATGGATATAAGCAAACTGCAAAGTAATTACTATAATTGTCACATCAAAATATTAATAATTAAATAATTTTATACGTATCACACACCACTGAAGATGCCTAACATGCATAAGCGAAACATGCATTGTACTCAAGAATAAATTTCAGTTGCAAAAGACGGAACTTCTCTTACCTGTAACATAAAACATAATTGAAATTATTATTGGGAACTGAGAGAAATGGTTGGAAATATCAACATTATATTCTGTCCTCCTACCTACAAATATAGTTTATGTGTAATGAGTGTTTTAATCATTAGCATTGCCACTGCCTTGGCTTTGCTCACATTATCACAAATTCTTCGAACTTCGTCTTCCACAAATCCTAAATCCTGTGAACGTTCCCGTTTCTTTTGTTTTTTTTTTCACTGTCAATAACGATTTTATTTCAAAATTAAGAGTATCACTTCTTTGTTGTCCTTTCTTATGGTATTCATGAGTTTCGTGGAGAGTATAAGGGGAAGAAAACTTGCCTGTAACATATTTCTCTTTGTTCTGATCCACTTTCACCTGGCATCTCCGGTTTGTAAACTGTTCTCACAAGTACCATGTAGCATCTGGATTATTTTAACACTAGAAGACCAGTTGATAACAAAACAAACTACGTGGCTCAAGCCTGCTTCTGATCTCTGACGTGAATATCGTCATCACTAATGCAGAGGTCTGAGGTGTTCTGACTGCTACAGGTGGGTGGGGAGACGTTCTCTAATGTGCCAGGACGCCAGATAAATGTACAGTATGTGTCACTCAAGATTTGTAACTGAATACATTTCTCTGAAGGAAATGAGTTTTACAAGTCTGATGAAAGTACTTTTCCCCTTAAATATCAATGCTTAGTTATTATTGACACATTTGTAATTGTGTTAAAATATTATGTGCTAGATTCATGGCAATTTATGTGCAACATTAGGTTTATTCTTTTATATACATAAAAGCCTAAGATAAAATATCAAATACATAAATAGGTAAAGCTATCCTCAGTTGTCGTGTTAAACGGACGCTCCTAAAACGTTACGTCACCTTCACAAGAGTTCTGAATTTTGTAAGGTTTCCATTTCCTGACTGGTCCTATGTACCAACTATCATTCCTACCAACCACCCCCTTAACCCCCACCCCCACCCCTCCCGGGTGTAAAGGTATACTCGACGTCAAGGCATCCTCCTAAAACGATCCCCATCATATTAGTAAGGATCAATAATTTTAGGTTTGAGATGAGCTAAATCAGTACTGAATTGACCCACAAGTACCTCCGTGTCACACGGATAACATGATGGAATTACCATCTCTCTTTCGGTTAGAAAACAAACAGCAGTTTTTATTCAAATTATATCAGTGTTAATAACCCATTCGCTACATGAAACATCGTATTTCAACTCATTTTAAGAGTCGAAGAATAAAACGACTATATTAAAATCTTCCTCATCCCTTTTGTGTGACAGTGCAATCTTACATAATAGACAGGAGAAATGTTCGTCGCAGAATATTGTGAAAATACCCATAGTTGAGTTCGAAACAAGACCGGGTGTGATTTTTAAAAATGTGGAAAACGCATATGGACTAAGCATGAAGGAGAGCAATAACATTGTTTTCACGTTGGCAATGTGAGCAGCCATTTTTCCTCAGTTGCCTTGTGTAATGTGGATAAGAAAAATTCCATCCTTTCTCACGAAGGTTTCATTTGTCTGTATCCAAATATATTTCGCCTAGTCATGCTACGAATTTTCGTTTTTCTGGCCTTTTCACGTATTGCCGTGCTCTTCTGTAGGTAGATAATAACGGTTCGATATATGTAATGTAAACGTGAACTACCTGTACTATTTGTATGTAATACCTACAGAAGAACACACTGACAAATAAAATGACAGAAAAAAGAAAAACAGTCACGAAGCCTTGCATGAACATATTTGTTAGGAACCAATAAATATATCAAGTTGCAAAAGAATACTTTTCCGTTTGTGCATGATAAATATAATAATAGCGTTTTCACTATTCTGTTGTACCTCTTTCAGTATCTGAGCCTACAACTTCGTCTACAGGTAAAACTCAAAACGAGTGAGATCAGGGTATCATGGCGGCCGGGAGATTTTGTAGACATCGCTGTCTGCACTCCCGTGACAGAACTCCTCATGAGTTCGTGAGAAGGTAGCACATGTTTTGTTTTGCGCCAACCTATTGTTCTCAAAACCAAGCCTCTCTGTCGCACAAGCTTTGCTGTTTAGGTTATGTAGTCACGAATTTTATAGAACTGATCTAAACATGGGTTTTGCCTCTGCTGCTAGTGGCCATTTGTTTCCAAGTACAATTCCTTATAGTTTCGGCAGATACGTTTGCTCTACACAGCGTTTGGAATTAGTCAACAGACTGCATGAAAGTTAAACAGATTGCATAAAAGTGGAACAGATTGTTCGCTTCCAAAATGGCAACTTTTACTGCTTACGACTGTAATTACTATTTATTTTCCATTCTAGGTCAATTACGACTGTTATTCAGTTCTAAAGCGGTAGTTATTGTGCTTGAGCATAAGTATATGGCGGGGAAACATACAACTTACGAGAAGTATGATAATCAAAATTCTTCTGGGTATTGTATCGAGTCATTGTATAAAACACTTAAATTATAAATTGAAACTAACGTTTCCACCGTATTACAACGGCCTTCCTCGGGGCAAGGCTAGCTTTGGTGGAGGAAAGGTGATTCCATTTATTCCAGACGTGTCAATACTTCGTACACTGAAACTTTATTGGCCCAAGAAAATAATAGGCTAGTGATGGCGGAAGGGGGACGGTAGAAAAGAAGCTAATCGTGCGCTAGCAAGCTCGTCAGTGATTGGAGAAAGTCGGCGAATCAACACTTGGTTATGGTGGGCACTTTTTCTTCCTGGTGTGTGCGGAAATGCCCTGCCAGTCATCCTTTAGGTTCATTTAGGCTGTCGCGTCCGTGCCAGGTTAGGCTTCTACCCCGCTACCGCTCAGGGCCCGCTGGACTGGGACAGCTGGCAGGCAGGAATGCCGAAAGTTCGTAGCCGTCCTCTCTATTGATATTCGCAGACTGCTTAACAATTTCAGTTAATTTGAATTTTGCGTTGTCGCGTCCAAGAGTCTTTCGCCAGTACACGGGCTTCCTGGAACAAGGTAGGCTGTCCATAGGCGTGGAGGTGTTCCGCTATCGCCGATTTATTACGATGTGCTAATAGCACACAGCACTCATGTTCTGCTACTAGTGTGGTAAGTGGCCTCCCTGTGAGGCAGCTCCGCCTTCATAACGTGGTTCGTACACTCCTTCAGTATTTAGTTTATTAACTGGTTCCTTTTATTAACTGGTTCCTTGGTTGTGGTTCCTGCTGCGGAAAATCGGTTTCAAACATTGACAGAGGACGTTGCCTAGACGTTCACTGCCGCCATTCACGTATGGTCAATGCACTAGCGGAAGCTTCTATTGTCTGCCAACTTCTCTTGTTTTACTTCGGTTGGCCTTGGTCGCCTTTCTTCTGATGTTGCTGTCATAACCGTTTGCCCGAAACGCGTGTTATACCTCCCTCAATCCATTTTTGATGTTGTTGGCGCCACTTATCCGGTAGGCACGTGTAGTCAGCATGTACAGAACTCTCCGCGTGAACGTTTCGATTTGTGTGGGTTGGCTTCCGGAACACTTTGTGTGCCAGTGTTTCATCCGCAGCTCAATATACCTCCACGTCCAAAAATTGTAACGCATAGTTCTTTTAAGTTTGGTGGGTGAACTGCGCATTCTTATGCTGTCTCGAGGGTGTTTTTGTCCTGTCGTTGGAACTACAATAATGCGTGATTTTTTTCACCAGGCGCTTTTCGTTTTATCGAGGTAAAGCATCATCGGTGGTCGTGATTTTCCCTTGATTTCTCGCTTACATGGAGACATACCGTCTGCTAGCACAGCGTTGATATTTTTCTGCATTAGACAATGATAATTTTCGTCTAATGATTAGTTCTGCATCACTATACATTTCTTATGTTTTTCACAGCACACTTTTACGCACACCACGTACACTGCATAACAGGTGAAGATGACATTTGATTAGATATTTTTTTTTACATAGATCCACAGCGAGGGGATCCTCAAGGGTGTAGAGCATGCGACGGAAGAATGAAACACAGTACGCTTCACAAAGGAACGAGATATTGCTGTGCACATAGTCATACACGATATGAACGGAAACCTATTCATGCTTCCACCAAAAGGCCTCTACAAAGAATCAGCTCCCTCTGCCACTTGTTATATCAACCGCACAGAGAGTGCTGACACCAGGAGCTACTTTCTGCAACCGCCAGCTAGACCGCTGCTGGACATAATTCTTCCTTTCGGGGAAAGAGGGGGACGCACAGCCACACTCCGCCAGTTCATCGCAGGCCACAGTCATAGTCATTCATCACTCACCGACCACATCCTGTTCCTGCCGCTACTGCCAGCCGATATCAATTAGAGATCTGATCACCAGTCACCAAACGCCGAGAGTCAATGTGTTATTCGATACCAGAACTTGAAGTATAAACTGTTAGTTACAGCAGTCCACAGAGATCTTTTATAGTGCAGATAATTCCCTTTCAATGTATTGGGTTAGTTCAGTACGTAGGACGTTAAATGCAGAGCCACTCAAAGCTGGGTAGCAAGGAAAGTACTCAAAACTGGACACCATTTTTTTATGTTTAAAAAACGTAGAAATCGTAAACAATTTTTCCTTAAAGTATGTGATATTTACTTTAAAAGTTCGTAGCATTTTATCATAAGTTTAACAAACACAACAGATACATATAACACAGACTTAATTCATCATTAATATGTTCTTCTTCATTGTTAAGAAACTCCTGCCAACGCGGAGAAACTTATAGATTCCTCAACTGTAAAAATCACATGGTTTTGAGGCAAAGAAATCGTCGAGTCATGATCGGAGGGCATTTTCATCCGGAAAGGAAGCTCCTCTAAATATCTTCTATAGGGTGCGGAAAAGATGAAACCCTGAGGGTGCAAGATCAGGTGACTAAGGTTGCTACGGAACGACTACCCAATCCATCTCCTGTATAGAATTTTTAGTTAGTTTAGCAGAATGTGGGCGGCCGTTATTGCGGAGTAGGAACACTTCATGCAGTCTTCCTAGTCATTGTTCTTGGATTGTGTCTGCAACACGTCTCAGTTCTTGTCAATAAATGTGAATAGTGATGGTTACACAGTGGGGATGCATTTCGTCGCTGTTTCACCGTAGGAATAACATTAGCTTTGTTGGATGCGCGCAGGTTTTTGTATGGGGAGATGCTGGTTTGTTTGGGCTCGACAATTCCTTTCTTTTCGTACCAGTAACGGTACAGGATAGTCCGTGCTGTTCACGGGCCAGTTTATGACGAGCAAGCACAGATGCACATATGGCCACGCAGGTTTTTTGTTTGTTTTTTTTTTTTTTTTACTTTGGCTCAGAGCATGCGGTACCCATACACCCGAGTTTTGAACCCCCACCATTGCGTCCGAGAGTTGCACGATGTTGGAATGACAACAGTTGATCACATTTGCCAGTTCTCGACTGCACTGAAGTGAATCATTGTGGATTAATGTGTTTAAACGATCTGTATCAAACTCTGAAGTTCTTGCTCAAAGTGGAGAATCACTTATGTCAAAACGATCCTCCTTAAAACGACAAAAGCATTTTCTTGTTCTCCCTTGTCCAGTGGCATTATCCTCATACATGGTGCAAATGTTTCTGACTGCTTATTGAACTCACACTAGAATGCGCAGAATTTCATAGCGTCCACGCTTTCACTCTTATCTCTAAATGGCAAAATCATAGCATGAAGATTCAAATAGTAACAGTGAACTGAAATTAAAAAAATGGTAAACAAACACATAGCAAACGGAATACCAAAAACCAAACAAAAACGGTACGAACTTATGCACCAACCTTACAGTTGCCGAAATCGGCCACGTCAACACGAACTTAGAAGAATGAGAATGGTATTACATCAGGCAAAACATAATCTAGGTTGAAAGTAGGTCTACTACAACTTCTTCCTGAAGGTTACAGAATTGCTCTATTTTTTCTTTTCTTAAGCCCTACTGTAGAGTTGACCTGTAATCTTTATTTCTGGTACTTTGATTTTGTGGCGTTTGAGAAATAGACTAACCCTATCTTTCCCAGCAGTTTGGTCTTTGAAGCGGTGCTCAGTGTTATTTCTCTCTGCTCATTGTACAGTCATTCTTCAGAATTCATTCAAATCCCAAAGAAAGAAGTTTCCATAGTGACAATTCTAAACCAACTCTTCTTCAAGATCTGAATACAAAATTGTAGGTCTGCCTCTTTTTGTTTTTGGTGCTCGTACCTCATGCTGAAAGACCTCCTCGTAAGTGTTGTTTTCGTTTACTGGGCTTCTTCAAACATTTTCTAAACTGTATCAATGGCTTTAGTCATTTCAGACGGACTTCACTTTCTGTGATCAGCCTTCCTCATTATCATTTTGGAATCTACAAAACATTTCCAAGAGAATTGGAGTATCTATTAATAGAAACTTGAAACCTGAAAAAGTATGGGATCCGGCTACAGCAAATGAAATGCGTCCAGTTGACGCGAGTAGAGCCTACATTATGTTAACATAATAAATTGGGAACAAAATATCCAAATGACACGGTTTAATCATAAACATCAAACATAACCATTACCATTTAAAAAGATATGTAGGTTGAAAGTCTTACCTGCTAGTATATAGAAGAACTAACGAAAAATGTAGTACGACGTTTAAACGTTCATCATAGTGAAAACGTAGCTAATTGTAAAACGGGCGACTTGCACACCCTATTATAGAGCAGAAAAAGCCTAAACAATTATTTGTACTTGGCCACACTACACTTCAGGAGAATGCAGAGCTAAGAGATGAGGGGGTCAGCTTCAGGCAGAGTCCATTTAGGGCACTTCCCGCTATCAATGTATATTATTTCAATAAACGCTTATCACTTCTTTCATTTTATGTTGACCGTATTACTTGTGTTACAAGCGCCATGGTACTACACCGGTTGCTAGCATGCAAGCAAGCCACCTTGATATAACAACTACTTTTCTGTGATAGGGGTACATTTCCAGCTACCATGTATTTTGGGAACCAGATTTGTTTTGGTGAGTACAACAGACATGGTAATGTACCTTTAGGATCTCAAGTAAACTGAATGTGGAATAAATAAAAAAGGGCTTAAAATATTTTCATTTAAAATATCATAAGAAACTTGTCACTCTACATATAAGTGCACAATACACTAAGATGCATCTAACTGGTGACCATTGGAAATAAACAAAAATTGCTGCCACAGAGAGCAAATGTTGTCATTTGAGAAATTTCGTACGCGTTTGGTGCCAGCCCAATTTTTTTATAACTGTTGCAGCTATTCTAGCTATTTTCAGCTATATTACAGAAAAAATACATTGCCCTCAAAGATCGTGTTCAGTGGCGCAAGGGTACAATATTTGCATACCGAGGAGTTGCAATGTTAGCGATTCTTCGTCACGGTCATAAGCGATCAGATGGCACTCAGCAGGCCGCTCTGTGCACCCTCTGTTTTGACTCTGCATGCAGTAACAGTGCTGAGTTTAGAGGTGAACAGTTTTTGCAACATCTATTCTATGGTTCAACCATGCCACACTGACGAAATCGAGCTCCTGTTGAACAACTTCAGCCATTTGAACGGAGTCACATTGTGGGACTGCGAGAAGCTGTATGGATACATTGACGATTGCTGCACTCTAAGGAAAAAAGTATCGGTGATGTGTCGCTGCTTTCAACAGTGAACTACAGGACATACCCACGCCTGTTGACCAGTTTCTGGACGCCCGCGTAATACGCGTCAACATCGACGCACTGTGCGAGGAGCTATGGTCGACCGAACTCCATCCGGTGACGAAATCCGGCCACATATCGCATCTACTCTGCATCAGGGATCATTAGGAACCGTCTGCTTGTAGCAGGATTACGATCAGGTGTGCCTCTGGCCGGGATACTACTGACACCACAACACCGCCAACCGTGGCTATTGTGCTGACATGAAAGTATTGAATAGAGAATGAAATGGCGCTTTGTTGTCTTCGATGATGAGAATACGTTCTACCTGCATACGAGCGATAGACGAACAAGTGTATGGCGTGGACCTGGTGAGTTGCCTATCCTAGAGGGTATTCGACCACAACCAACAGGCTCCAGCCCAGGCTTTGTGGTATGGGGTCTATCAGTTACAACTCGCTTTCACGTTTGGTGTCTCTGCACGGTAAAATAACCGGTGCCCACTGCATTGCACAGGCTCTTATCCCCATGCTACTGCCTTTACTTCGACACGAAAGGTGATGCTCTTTTCCATCAAGACAATGCACGTCCATTTACGGCTGTTGCAATGCAACGACCTCTTCGTTGGTATGCAACAAATACCCTTGGCCAACAGTATCACCACGTCTTTCGTCATCTGAACACGTACGAGACATGGTGAATTGTGAGATTAGTCGTTCTCCAGGACCTGCAAGAACCATTGCCGAACCGCAAAAAAAGGCGGAGGATGCTTGGGATAGTCTATCGCAGGATGCCATTCGACATCTTTATGGTCATTTGCATGTGAGATAATTCGATTGCATTGCCGCCAGAGGAGCGTACTCTTTGTACTGATGTGACTATCTGGGCACCCTATGCTCTGACATGGACTTTCCATTTGGTCTGAATTTGTTGTCATATACTCCTACAGTGATGAACTACCTGTCACATCACTTGTCAAGAAAAGGACCTTGTCCTTGAGGGTGCTTCTTTTTCTCGGTAGTGTGTTTACTTACGAAAGCGATCCCCGCCAACGAAAGGAAATGTGAATGTAGTGACTGGAGGCGGAAACAATGGCAAATTAAGCTGCACGCAGGCACCGGTGGCTGCACACAGTAGCGGCTCAGGAGAAGGGGCTGGGAGGGAAGAGGAGGGCGGTGCGTGGCGGACAAAAGAGGCGGCTGGCGGCTGGCGCGTCTGCAAGTTGCGGCCGGCGGACTTTATCTGCGGCCTGACAGCTAATTACTCATTGCTGGCCCCGCACGGTGCGCCGCCATTGTCTCGCTACAGCCGCCGCTGGCCGCGCTCTTCAAAAGACTACGCCGCGTCTTCCGTCTTATCTCCAGGCCGCCGCCTTGATTACCGCCCCTCAAAACTTGGCCGCCACTTTCGCTCACTTATACCTCACCGTTGCGTGTACGTAAGGGAAGATATTACATGTTAAAAATCTCTCACAAAACTTTGAACTCCCGAGAAATAGTTTTCAAAGAGCGATGTACACGAGTAAAAGATGGTGCACCAAACATTCACGTTGCCGAGTATGTATGTGAAGTGTAGGGGTCCTGTCGCATGTGACACTCACTCAGTTCACGATCATGGTACGTAATCTATACGGAGGGGTGGAAGCCATGGGATACACACGTATACAGATGTCGGTAGTACCACGTACACGAGAAATAAAAGTTCAGTGCATTGATGGAGCTGACATGAAACCTGAAAGTGGGCGTTTTGAACCACGAATAAGAGTAATGTTGGCTACCATTTTTAAGTAGGATAGCTCCCAGCTACACACAATTCTTCTAGACGAGTGGATAGCCTATTATTCTCCGCCATTTTGTAAGAACTAAAATGCAAAAACATCTAATACCAAGCAAGAATCAAATTTAAAGACAATGTCATACTTTGTATTAATTTTTCTATAGTCTTCTACCTTACCAAGAAAACTGACCGCTATTTTACATAATATGCTGTGTATCACACCAGCCTCCCCTTGGCCCCCTCCCAACACACAGTTTATTTGTTGAAATATTGCGATGAAGTAGGTTATCTGTACATACATGTCTTCTTACTTTTTTATTCTACCTGAGAGCGCTGTCTGTCTGCATGCAGTGAGTTAGCACAACGGTATTGACATACTCGGCATTTCGTTGTTTACATACATGTTAGACAGAATGTCCAACAAGTTGGGGTTTGAAAAAAGTACTTATTCTGTGAGTCAATATTTTAGCACTTACTGACTCGTTAGGAATGCATATATGCTTTCTCATGACAGGGTGAGGTATGCAAAAATATGAGTACAGTCAAATACATCAGGTAAATGAGGATAGAAGGCAGTAGAAGTAGTGTTTCCTTGTGCCACTGGTCTCATTCTTATATTAGGTATCTATGTAAAAAATCAGCTAAAACTATAGAAAATTACGCCAAAGACCAATACTTTGTTACTAATTACATTATTTTATATACGAAACTTGAAGGAAGCCATTGAGTATGGTAATAATGGCTGGAACTTTTAGGAAGTTATCACCCTGTCACACCTACACAGTTGCGTAGAGGACAAACATTTGTGCAGAATTTACTACGGCATCTTATGTCAACATTTATACAAGCTGAATATGCTACGATATCAGTAATTTGCACTGTCAAATATCTTGTGTTAAGATTTAATAAAGTTTAGCGGAATATGACATGACGTCATTAATTTATCCTGTGAAAGTATCTTAACGCGTATTTTACAGTAATATTCGTCAGTAGAATAGCTCTATTGCCATTGGTCTTGGCACTACAGCGCAGAGACCTCGAATGACGAAACACATGTAATTGGATCAATAATAATAATATAATTAATACACTACTGACCATTAAATTGCTACACCAAGAAGAAATGCAGATGATAAACAGGTATTTATTGGACAAACTAGAACTGACATGTGATTACATTTTCACACAATTTGGGTGCATAGATCCTGAGAAATCATTACCCAGAACAGGCACCTCTGGCCGTAATAACGGCCTTCATACGTCTGGGCATTGAGTCAAACAGAGCTTGGATGGCGTGTACAGGTACAGCTGCCAATGCAGCTTCAACACGATACCACAGTTCATCAAGAGTAGTTGAAATGGCTCTGAGGGGACTTATCTTCTAAGGTCATCGGTCCCCTAGAACTTAGAACTACTTAAACCTAACTAACCTAAGGACATCACACACATCCATACCGGAAGCAGGATTCGAACCTGCGTTCGTAGCGGTCGCGCGGTTCTAGACTGTAGCGCCTAGAACCGCTCGGCAAACCCGGCCACCATTGACCACACGATTCCAATTGGTAAGAGATCTGGAGTATGTGCTGGCCAGGAAATTAGTCGATCCTTTTCTGTATCCAGAAGGGCCCATACAGGACCTACAACATTCGGTCGTGCATTATCCTGCTGAAATGTAGCGTTTCGCAGGGATCGAATGAAGGGTAGAGCGGCCGGCCGGAGTGGCCGAGCGGTTCTAGGCACTTCAGTCTGGAACCGCGAGACCGCTACTGTCGGAAGTTCGAATCCTGCTCGGGCATAGATGTGTGTGATGTCCTTATGTTAGTTAGGTTTAAGTACTTCTAAGTTCTAGGGGGCTGATGACATCAGCAGTTAAGTCCAATAGTGCTCAGAGCCATTTGAACCAATTTTTTGAAGGATAGAGCCACGGGTCGTAACACATTTGAAATGTAACGTCCACTGTTCAAAGTACCATCAAAGCGAACAAGAGGTGACCGAGACGTGTAACCAGTGGCACCCCATACCGTTACGCCAGGTAACACGCCAGTATGGCGATGACCAATACACGCTTCCAATGTGCGTTCACCGCGATGTCGCCAAACACGGATGCAACCATCATGATGCTGTAAACAGAACCTGGATTCATCCGAAAAAATGACGTTTTGCCATTCGTGCACCCAGGTTCATCGTTGAGTACACCATCGCAGGCGCTCCTGTCTGTGATGCAGCGTCAAGGGTAAACGCAGCCTGGTCTCCGAGCTGACAGTCCATGCTGCTGCAAACGTCGTCGAACTGTTCGTGCAGATGGTTGCTGTCTTGCAAACGTCCCCATCTGTTGACTCAGGGTCCGAGACGTGGCTGAACGATCCGTTACAGCCATGTGGCTAAGATGCCTGTCATCTCGACTGCTAGTGATACGAGGCCGTTGGGATCCAGCACGGCGTTCTGTATTACCCTCCTGAAGCCACCGATTCCTTATTCTACTAACAGTCATTGGATCTCGACCAACGCGAGCAGTAATGTCGCGATACGATAAACCGCAATCGCGATAGGTTACAATCCGACCTTCATCAAAGTCAGATACGTGATGGTACGCATTTCTCCTCCTTACACGAGGCATCACAACAACGTTCCACCAGGAAACGCCGATCAACTGCTGTTTGTGTATGAGAAATCGGTTGGAAACTTTCCTCACGTCAGCACGTTGTAGGTGTCGCCACCGGCGCCAACCTTGTGTGAGTGCTCTGAAAAGCTAATCATTTGCATATCACAGCATCTTCTTCCTGTTGGTTAAATTTCGCGTCTGTAGCACGTCATCTTCTTGGTGTAGCAACTTTAATGGCTAGTAGTGTACGTCATTTATAACAAATACCCACTCTTAGTACATAACACAGAACTAGACGCAAGTGCATATTGCTCGAAAGCAGTGGAGCAAGATGATGTTGACACTTCGCAAGTGGCTGAGGGAAAAAAGGGGGAGGTGGAGGAGAGTCAGAGACATTGAATATATCAAGGACAAATGCCTCAGCACTTGAAATACCGAGAACTGTTAGTGCTGTGAGCAGTGTAATTCCTGAAACAATGGCACCAAAAATTGCTGAAATCAGCGATTCGGAAGAGAACCCGCGGTGCCCTCCCGCCGAAAACAATCAAGAAATTAATTGCATACCTTCAGTTTTCGTGTTGATAATTGAAATTATGTGACAATGTCTCACATTTATGACCTCTTTACATTAGACAGCGTTTTAAGGTACAGGAGAGACCCCCGTTAATATGGAGAGCTCCTTGTGTCCGTAGAGCTTCAGCCGCTCCACGATTATGGTCACAGGCCAGCCGCGTACGAGAGGCGGCCAAAGAAGTTATTCCGAGCAATTGCGCAAATTAGTGCCGATACGGCAACGCTCGTTCTCGCAGCGTGCGGCCGCCTCGAAGGCTAGACGGCGGCGGCTAACAAGCGGACTGACGGCCGCCGGTGCGATGCAAATGGCTGCCGTCGCCGTCGGTGTGGCGGGCGCCGCAAGTGGGGGCGTAGTAACGAGAGCAGAGCGGCGCAGGCCGGGCCGCCGCCGTCGTTACGTTCCGGGCCGGCGCGCCGGTGCCCTCTGCCCTCTACTGCCAGCCCAACTGCCACAGCCCCAACACCCACCCCAAACACCACACTCGTCTCCTGATGACACCACACACAGCCCGAAGAGTGTGCTGCTGAGTGAGTGCGTTTAGATACTCACTGACAGAAATGAAAAATATAACGTCACCAACACCTTGACCGAGCGCTACCAATCGGTATTCCAGCACTTTCATGCCTGGGGGATACGCTGATTAAAAATTTATCCTTATTTGACCTTACTGTCAGCACAGAAAAAGTAATTTTTTCTTAAATCAATGCTGATCTTAACGCAGATTACCAGTGCAATGGAATGGAATAAAGCAATAGTAACATTAGAATGAGATTTTCACTCTGCAGCGGAGTGTGCGCTGATATGAAACTTCCTGGCAGATTAAAACTGTGTGCCGGACCGAGACTCGAACTCGGGACCCTTGCCTTTCGCGGACAAGTGCTCTACCAACTGAGCTACCCAAGCACGACTGACGCCCCGTCCTCACAGCTTTACTTCTGCCAGTACCTCGTCTCCTACCTTCCAAACTTTACAGAAGCTCTACTGCGAACCTGGGTAGCTCAGTTGGTAGAGCACTCGCCCGCGAAAGGCAAAGGTCCCGAGTTCGAGTCTCGGACCGGCACACAGTTTTAATCTGTTAGGAAGTTTCATATCAGCATACACTCCGCTGCAGAGTGAAAATCTCACTCTGGAAACATCCACCAGGCTGTGGCTAAGCCATGTCTCCGCAATATCCTTTCTTTCAGGAGTGCTGGTTCTGCAAGGTTCGCAGGAGAGCTTCTGTAAAGTTTGGAAGGTAGGAGACGAGATACTGGCAGAAGTAAAGCTATGAGGACGGAGCGTGAGTCGTGCTTGGGTAGCTCAGTTGGTAGAGCACTTGCCCGCGAAAGGCAAAGGTTCCGAGTTCGGGTCTCGGTCCGGCATACGGTTTTAATCTGGCAGGAACTTCCAGTAGTAACATTCATTTTTGATCATCTGAATTCTAGTGGTTTCTGCCTGAAAACGCTATATATATATTTTTTTTTTAAGTCCACTGCCTTTACCATGAAACCACTGACGATGTTGCAAGACAGAGACATCTAGTGCTAAACTGAGGTACTTCAAAGAGCGAAGTGCATTGTAGCAGTCACTAGTGATGGTGCCGGGACAGTGCTATGTGGTTATAGCAATTTCTGACTTGCTCCTTTTTATACAGCCTATACACAACATATAATTGACAGTGAAAGTAAAAGAATCTGAAGTTGTAACGTAAATTTGAGTTTGTACTGCTGCTTTTATGAGTAGTTTAAAAAATAACCCGCAGGGGAAGTATGTAACTTTCATAGAAAATTTACTAAATTTTAGGTCTCTTTTTTCTTATTATTTAGAATTGTAATTTCTTATAGGCATTATGAGGTCATGGATGTTTCGAGATGAGGGTTTTTTTTTTTCTAGGAAAAATGCGGTTTCCTTTCAAATATATCACATGAAATTATTAGTGTTTAAAGACTCATATGTCCTACCGGTTCCACTGTAAAACCACATTCTTGAATCAACAGACTGTTTATTTTTTGTCAGTCTCCGATTGTGTTCATTGCTAATGATAGTAAAGGCTAATTTAATGCAAAATTTTAAATTTATCTTCCAAGGCAAAAACATCTCCTTCAAGAGCTGAGGGTTTACTTTTCGCCAATTTCTCCTTGTATTCCTTGCTTTTTGTGATAATAACTGTGAAAATTTTCAAAATTATATTTGTTTTCATACTATTGGGACTCAAAGTATTAAAAGAGCGTCAAAACCAGACAGTAGAAATTATAGAGATGTATTCTTTTAAATGTGATGTACAAAATAAATACAACGGTAAGAGTAAACAGAATGACAAACATCGTATACCACATATTACTTGAAGAAACAACAGGTTTTCAGAAAAGAGGTTCTTTCTCGGATAAAATTTAATCATTAAAATAAATAATAAAAACAGAAGACAATGGAATATTAAACGTACTCAGTCTTTACAGACTACAATAAAGCTTTTGATAACGTTCGCAGAGGGAAACATTTCAGTCAGGAAATGAACTGCTTGATAAACAGCAAATGTATAATTCAAAATGTTCGCCTCGACGTGTCCAGACCGCTGTTATACGTCATAAGAAATTATCTTTTACATCCTGTGTACCGGTGCACAGATAAAGCTGAAACAAAAATCGGGAAGAGTACGAAAGGATACAATCCTTAAAGTTTTTCTGAGATATGGCGGTTAACTGTGGACTCTCCAGAAGTGAAAACTGGACTACGAAGTGAAGTACACATAGAGAATCGAAGCAGCTGAGATGAGATTTTTGATAACAGTTCAGGGAGTAAAAAGAAGAGAAAGGTTAAAAACTAACACCATATGTAAAAATGTGTGAATTTACATATTAAATGAAAAGGATAACAGAGAGAAAAAAATGGAAACAACGTATAGAAAGAATGGGCGATGAATGTATTCCAAAACATCTGCTACAATATTTGCCTAGAGGAGGAAGAAACATTGACAGATCGAGGAGGAGATGAGTGGATCGAGAAACCGCTAACTGATTAAATGCTTGAGGGAGAAGAAGTAGAAACAGAAGAAGAAAAAAAGAACAAATAAATTCTTACGTTTGAAGAACGACGTGAGTGTATGATGACTACTGGGTACTTCTGACGTTATCGGTGCTTTTTAGGTGTGCATCGGAACAGAGCATGCCTAGTAGACGCGCACGTGCATTTTATCGCCATCAACAAAGATCAAATCTTAGGCACGAGGGACACAGTGGCATCATACCGACAGATCGCTCAGCTGTATTGAAATGACTGTAGAACGAGTAGCTACACAGCCCAAAAGATTCAGAAAACCCTTCAACCAGCCATATCGCCACACGATCTAGAGGAGGAGCAGGATGAGGCAAAGACTGTGGCATACCTGCCCTATGGCAGATCCATTTCTGCCAAAATCAGCAGGATTCTCTGCTCACCTACCAAAAAAAGGGGACTACTGGGATGTGTAAAAGATGACCTGGGATTACGAAATTTGTGAATGCATCAGAAGGCTCTAACGACGTACGATAGCAGCTGAAATCCGGGCAGAGTAGCAGAGTATTAGAAAACAAATTAGTGGGAGCTGGGTTGAGATTTCGAGTCACCGTACGTGGCGTGTAGGACATTGGTCAGCCTACTATAACAGTGGACATCAGATGCAAAGAACATCAGAGGCACATCCGACTAAGGCAAGCAGCTGGTATCAATTAAATACAGTCGGGAATCGACACTGGAGTTGCTGAAAACGCAACAAGGGCAGCAGCAGAACTCCACGAGAAGAAGTATTGAGGGTGTGGACTTGGGAACGACAGAGTATGAGCTGCACCAGACCGAAGACAGAACGTCGCAGGACGCTTCTAGCGGAAGCGGAGCGCAAACGGAACACCTAGAAACGCACCGGCCCGAAAACGGAAAGCCACCGCGCAGATGGGTGCACTGAACCGAAGACGTAATACCAGCCCTCGGTCAGGGGAACGAGACGGAAGCGGGAACGCCTAAGAACGGTTCTAGCGCGAGCGGACCGCAGACGAAACACTTGGAACCGCACCAAACCGAAAACGGAATGCCAACTCGCAGACAGGCGGACCCGAACTTGACCGAAGAGGGAACACCTGAGGCACTGATAGCGAGAGCAGGCGGAACGTCTGGAACCGGCCATCGAGAGGGAAGACCGAAGTACAAATACTGGAAGCGACCCTCTCCAAAAGCTGTCGCAGGCGGCACCTGATGAAGGTAATGACTCGCGTTGTCGAAAAACCGTACAAAAAGAACGACGCTGATATCCAACAGAATACCATGAAGGAGGCTTACGTTATTTTATGTTCAAATAAGACCACCCTACATTGTTTATCTGGGCAGTGTACTCATTGCGCCACTAATAGCGCAGGATGCATCAGAAGGCTGTAATGACGTACGATAGCAGCTGAAATCCGGGCAGAGTAGTAGAGTATTAGAAAACAAATTAGTGGGAGCTGGGTTGAGATTTCGAGTCACCGTACGTGGCTTACCGCTAACACAATGTCACAGATAATGGACATTTGTTTGTTCAGTAATCGGAGTCAGTTACACTGTGGAGTTCCGCGATGACTCTAGCTTCTGTCTGTGATAAGCCGATCGACCCGTCATGATCAAGGCAATGAATAGGATTTCCTGCAGAATAGTGCAAGATCCCCACACTGTACTTCATTCTACGCACCCCTTGACGAATTTATGGATCCTTCACTGGCCTCACTGTATTTTGGTTTGTTACTCCTAGGGAATGTCTAGGAAGCGTTGTGAGAAAGCAAACTTTCATAGAAGCCTATAACCAGTATCATTCATAACACAGCACGTGTTTAAAGTGTGGCAAGAAATTACTCAAGGTATCATTTGGATGTTGTTAGATTTCACACTGTAAGGAATACAGTAAAGTATTTGTGCACATGGGAATCACATTTCTTACTAATGTTGGTGATGGAACAAAAGTAGTGGTGCAACAGGAACATCAGCGCATTTTATTAACTTCCCTGCATGAGAGGCATTAAGCTGCAAAACTATAGTTCTCTTTTTATTAACAGACCTTAACCTTTTTTTCTGCTAAGCGTATTATGACCCCCAGGGGATAACCCATCCTTCAAAGAAACCATAACATTCCCCTCCTTCTCCCCACTCTCCTCCACCCCCATCCCTCTGGGAAATCCCCTCGCTAGTACAATCAGACTTTTAATATAAATTTGATTGACTATTGAACTAAATCAAATAATTTATTAATCCCTACCCCTCTGTGTAACCCCACATACCTCCCCCCCCCCCCTGTCCATCACCTGTAGATTGGCGGATAAAAGACTCAGATTATTGGCCATTAGGCAGGAAATCAATAGCAGTGCATGGAATATTGTTTAAACAATTTCTAGTAGAAAAGGAAATGTGTCAAATACAGTTTATTTAAAAAAATTATAGGATACAACTCGGCGATTGGCACGTAGTATATTTGATTAAAGAAATTAGTGGGAAGTCGACTGTAGAATATGGAATACTATTTATTTAAGCATTTTGACGGCAAGGCAGGATGGAATATTTAAAAAGAGCTGCGCTTTTTTTATCCCAGTCATGCAAAAAATACCGTTACCATAACTCACCGCACGTAACTACACTGTTAAAAATCTTTTTCACCGACCACAGGGTATCGAAAGCCAGGGCGACCACATTGCTGGGCCACACCACGCCCCAACGTCCAAGAGTCCGCATTATACAAACTCAGACCCCACTACTGACAGAGTGTATATCACTCTAATTCCTGAACAAAGGAGTCAGATGGCGGCACACAGTTGATATTCATTACTGAAAAATTCTTGTGCATACACATGCTCTCTCTTTCTCCAGTGGCCTCACCTTGTTGCATGTCACTGCCAGGTCTGCATGCGCCATGACTCGCACTCTCACCAAACCGCAAACAAAGCAGTGTTTACTTGCTAAAGCACCAGCTGTGGATTTATTGGAAGTACTCACTCACTCTGTCAGATCCATTGATTAATGAATTAAATCAATACCCTTTTTGTGGACAGTTTCACCTTGTTTCTTATTGATGGATACTAGGATTGGGATATTTGGCGGTTTTAAATGCTGCAACCACCCAGTTTCTAACCCTACTGGATTTGCTTTCCCTTGCCTCCTATCAATGAATACCGAGACGATTATGTCATGTAGTAGATGTCCATTACATTGGAGATACCTGGAAATTCCAGATTTCAACTCAGTTGCATGCTATGTCCTTAAACGATCCGTGGAGGGGTTGGACTGATGTGTGTGACCACAATGCCACTACCAGAAACAATAAATTGATCACTCTGGAGTCGGATCTTGGGATCAGCAGCATATAACCCTTACGTTGGTACTCCCTGCTATATTTCAAATTAGGAGGAAGAGTCTACTGTGTGATAGAATAGAGACAACAGCAAATGGTGATACAAGACAGAGTTCACTCCGAAGTATTGAGAAGCACTAAACATGACACACTTAAACCATGATCCCGTCTGTAGTAGTAGTAGTAGTAGTAGTAGCTGTTTTAGCTAGATGGCGGATATCGCTACCAGTCAGGAATTTGACATCGCAATTCGGTTCTTAAAGCACTATATAACTCCTATGTTGGTTCTCTCTTCTACATTCAGAAAGAAGAGAAAGAGCCTATTGTGTAACAGGATAAAGACAATGAGAACAACAAATACCTGTACAAGACAGAGTCCACTGCAATGCATTGAGAAGCACTAAGCACGGCACACTTAAACCACGAGACAATCCACAGTAGTAGTAGTAGTAGTAGTAGGTCTTGTGACTAGATGCTGTAAATTATTATCAGTTGGGAACTTGACGTCACGATTGGGGTTTTAAAGAGCTATAGAATTCCTAAATTGGTGCTCTCCACTACATTCAGAAGTGGAGGAGGAAGTCTACTGTGTCGTAGTATAGAGACAAAGGCAAATTCCACTGCAAGACAGTATCCGCTGCAGTGTACTAAGGAGCACTAAATACAACACACTTAAACCACGATCCAGTCCACAGCAGTAGTTCTCATGGCTAGATACTGGAGATCACTGAGTCCCAACATTCACACTCAGTGCGCCGATCCCTTCATATGCCGCTGGTGCCAATACTCAGAGGTTGGTGATAACTACTGCCATAACCAAAGTCGCAGTCGTGGATGACCGTGTATGCCAGAGTTCACCTTCCCTGCCACTGGAGGGCGCCACGGGATGGTTCAAATGTTTCAAATGGTGCTGACCCCTATGGGACTTAACATCTGAAGTCATCAGTCCCCTAGACTTAGAACTACTTAAACCTAACTAACCTAAGGACAGCACACACATCCATGCCCGAGGCAGGATTCGAACCTGCGACCGTAGCAGCAGCGCGGTTCCGGACTGTAGTGCCTAGAACCGCTCGGCCACAACGGCCAGCTGTCACGGGATGATTAAACTGGCAGGAATTCAGACGTTTTCAATACATCCACTGCAAACACTCGTCAGCTGCAATCTCCTGTCATGCAACACACTGGTCCACTTCTAGCCCTGCTCAACCAGCACATTGGTCACTTCGCCGGCCCCAGCTACCATAGACAAGAGTAGACAGGCCGGCGCATTCATTGTACCTAACTGCCTGCCACATGCTGACTTATTTCGTCAATTCCAGTTGCTGGCTCCACGTGACCACCCTTGCACCCAGTTGAGGTGAACTGTGATACAAACAACTATAGTTGGATGTATATAGTAGTTCTAACCAATCCCAGTCCGACAATTGACCCCCTGTTTCAAAAAATCCACTTTATTCAATCCAAGATGGCAATGTTGTTGACCATACATCTCGAATTTCTCACGCAAAATGTATATTTCTCTGTTTTATTTAAGGTTTTTCGAAGACGGAAGAAATCAAGGCATACACGCATTTTCACCTCACTAAAGTATCGTGACTTGTGAAAATCTTGTAACATTATGGCATAGGCTACATTTCCTCTGAGTATTTTCTCATCAGGTAGAAAAAGTCTTTTGTTATCTGTTACGTTGTGCATCACACGACTAGATTTTTTAACTAAACTTTTGCTCATGGCAGAGTAAAAAGATCTACCTCAGTCAGAGGACGACTTATCACTTTCGTTCTCCCTTAAGATAGCCACATGCCTCGCCACATACAAAGTCTCTCAAGGTAACAGCACAGAGATGTTGCAAATCACGGTTCATACTACATATGACATTGTAAATTCAGTAATAAATCTGATTTTATTACGATGGTCGTCGCTCCCTGTGTAGATGAAAGATAGAAATTTCGTTAAAAGATATCACTGTAATGAAAAAATGCCTAATTACTACTCCTACTGCAAAATCATATCCATGGTATGCTAGCCATCGCTTCCAACTGCCAAGCAGCACAAATTTTTGAGCTAATTGATTACATTGATCTAGGGAGTCAAATTGCCTGACGAGTAATTTTTTATTTCAGCAGTCGGATTACACTCGCCAGGTAGCTCAAATGGGAATCCATGGAGGAAAACCGATTTTCTTCTCGAGGAAAACTCTTGAAAACCGACATTTGAAGCTGATCGCAGAAGGATTCTACCACCAGCAACATACTATAGCATAAGGACCGCGCTATTAAAAACACCATCTCAACGACTATGTTACTGTCACCCTCCATAAAGAGTGGTCTTGGTTTTACAGGCAGACAGGAGAGTCGCTGATGGACTTACTCTTTATGGTAGAAATGCTCTCTGCAATATGAAATCAGCAGATTTTTAGATAGTCTCTATACATCTTGTAGATGTTTATCCGTCTCTGCCCACCCTCCATACTGCTTTGTCCATGTGGTGATTCCAGTTTAAGGCGGAACTGAATGGAAGTCAGAGAGCGCTTTGTGTGAGACCTTCTGCAACCCATGGAGAAACGGGGTGATTTGAGTTAATGTCACAGGACCATGTTTTGAACACTAGGTGGAAATGGGAACATATTATTGTAGCTATACCAGCTGCGTACAATGTGTAAGGCAAGCTCCAAAGAAACTTTCTCCTCATCACGATGTAGTAGAAAATCAAGTATGTGCAGTTATAGTGGTGTTTCTTATCAGGAAAATCAGGAAGCCTCCACATCATACAGGAACTGGAAGGAGGACACTGGATTTTGTACTGCTTCGTAGTGCATCTCCAGACTTCATACAGGTATTGCAGTCTGCCGGAGATCTGCGTCTCTCTGGGTGCTTTAATGTCTGTCAACCAAACGTACTCTCCCTCCTCGTGACTTTTTACTGTCCAATAGAGAAAACTACAAACCAAAAAAGAAATTCTGCTAATGTCACTCAGTAACAGCAGGCCGGTGTCGCCGAGCCGTTCTAGGCGCTACAGTCTGGAACCGCGTGACCGCTACGGTCACAGGTTCGAATCCTGCCTCGGGCATGGGTGTATGTGATGTCCTTAGGTTGGTTACATTTAAGTAGTTCTAAGTTATAGGGGACTGATGACCTTACAAGTTAAGTCCCATAGTGCTCAGAGCCATTTGAAACATCACTCAGTAACAAATACCACATGACATAGATCTCGAAGTTGTGGTGGAAAAACAAGATGTACAGCTAAGAACAAAGTTACAGTCACACTCTGTTGGATATGTAACACCAGAAAAAAGACAATGCATCAAAATGCTTATTTAAGAACAACAAAGAAGTCTTGCGATTCACAGTCTGTCAGATGTGGCCCTCCTACAGATGATTAAACTTTACGCTGGTTTGTGGAAGCAACTTCGATCACTGACGACCTGCTATGGATCAGTACATGTATATTTAATAGAATCACCAGATATGGTCAATGCCAGTACGCAGACAGTATTTCTTGCCAAATATATTGGAAGATGCAGAAGCAGTAATATCTTGAATGACATTTTCACCCTGCAGTGGAGTGTGTGCTGATATGAAACATCCTGGCAGATTAAAACTGTGTGCCGAACCGAGACTCGAACTCAGGAGCTTTGCCTTTCATGGGCAAGTGCTCTACCGACTAACCTACCCAAGCACAACTTATGACCGTTTCTCACAGAGTTAGTTCTGCTAGTACCTCATCTTCTACCTTCCGAACTTCATAGTGCACTTGCCCGCGAAAGGCATATGTCCTGCATTTGAGTCTGTCCGGCACACAGTTTTAAACTGCAAGGAAGTTTCATATCAACGCACACACCGCTGCAGAGTGAAAATATTGCTCTCGAAACATCCCGCAGGCTGTGGCTATGCCATGTCTCCGCAATATCCTTTTCTCCAGGAGTGTTAATTCTGCAAGGTTTGCAGAAGAGCTTCTGTGAAGTTTGGAAGGTAGGAGACAAGGTACTGGCAAAACTGAAGCTGTAAGGATGGGTCATGAGCCGTGTTTGGGTAGCTCATTTGGTAGAGCACTTGCCCGCTAAAGGCAAAGGTCCCGAGCTCGAGTCTCGGTCCGGCACACAGTTTGAATCTGCCAGAAAGTTTCATTAATATCTTAATGAGTTCTCCACCTGGTGACGTTAGCCAAGTTTTTATGGTTTGTAGTATTTTCTGCTGAGTGGTACAAAATAACAGGGAGGGAGAGAATGTTTGGGTGACAGACATGAATGCAACCTGAGAGATGCAGATCTCCTTCGGACTGTATTACATGTTTGAAGTTTGGATGCGCACCACGATGCAGTAGCGAGATCTGCTTCCTTCTCCCAGATCCGGTATGACATGGAATCTTCCTAATCTTCCCTATAAGATACACTACCATAACGGCTCGTAGTGTGTTTTCTACTCCGTCGTGTTGCAGAATAAAGCTTCATTTGGTACTGGCTTTACATATGGTACATGGTTGGCAGAGCTACGACAACATGTTCCAATTTCCACCGAGTAGTCAATACATTCTCCTGTGACATTAACTCAGCTCACCCTATTTCTCCATCGGATCCAGGTTTTAGATATAGTGCTCTCTGACTTCCATTTGGCTCTGACAATTAGGAACGATCACATGGACTGTGGGGCAGAGACTGAGGAACTGATACAACACGTAGAGGGAACTGTATGGGGTTCTTACCAGGTGGGGTCGAAAAATTTGACTTGTTTCGAGATATGAGAGTGGCACGAATATGATTCACCGGTGGTTGCAATCATTAAAAGCTGTCTCCATAGGTTCCAACGTAAGTATGTGGTTGAATGGATAGACTTGATTCCTAATCGCAGACAGAATTTCTGCCAGATAGAGTAACATTATCAGCAACTCTTGTGCATACCTATAGAACAAAGACCACTTTTAATGGAGGGATACAATAACGTAGTTGTTGTGATCGTGTTTTTAATAGCGCGGTCCTTACTCGAAATGTATGTTGCCGGTGGTAGAATCTTCTGGTGTCATCTTCAAATGACGGTTCTCAATAGTGTTCCTCAAAACGAACATCGTCTACTTTTAGAGATTCCCATTTAAGCTACCTGGTTAGCGTAATCCGACTGCTGAAAAAAAAATTACTCGCAATGCTAAGTGACTCCCATGATCAATGTAATTAATTAGCTTATCAACTTGTGCCACTGGCAGTTGAATGCGATGGCTAGGGTAATATAGATATGACCCGGGAGTAAGAGCGGTAATGAGGCATTTCTCATTGCGGTAATATAACGAAATTTCACTCCTCCACTTACTCAAGGAGAGACGACCATCGTAATGAAATCGGATGTATTACCGAATTTACAATGTGATGAGTATTATGAAGCGTGACTTACAACTCCTCTGTGCTGTTGCTTTAAGAGACTTCGTATGTGGCGTGGCATTTGGTTACTTTATGGGAGTTTGAAGGCAAGGAGGCATCCTGAGATAGAGGTCACCCTGCATTAGCAAAAAATGAGTTTAATATTCTGGTCTTTCGATTGATGTAACACATAAGTAAGGAATTTTTTCTACCTGATGAGAAAGTACTTAGAGGAAATGTAGCCTATGCCATACTGTTACAGGATTTTCGCAAGTCACGATACTTTAACTATATGAAAAAGCGTAAATTTCATGATTTCCTCTGTCTTCGTAAATAACTTGTATAAAAGAGAGAAATCTTCATTTTGTATGACAAATTCGAGGAATATGGTCAACAACATTGGCGTGTTGGATTGGCTAAAGTAGATTTTTTATACTGGGAGGCCCTCGTAGGGGTGGAATTCGTTAGAACTACCGTATACACTCAGGCCACAGCTATTTGTTTTGCAGTGCACCATGGCTGGCTGCGAGGGAAGTCACGACGAATCAGCAACCGGCAGTAACAGATTACATCGCCCTATGATGGGTAGTCAGGCAGTTAGGTACATAGAATGTCCTGGCCTACCTGCTATTGTCTTCAGTAGAGGGGGCTATCGAAGAGACGAGTGTGTTGCACGAGAGGAGTTTCAAACTGACAGCTGTTTGCGCTGGACGTATTGATAACATATGAATTCCTACCAGTCCAGTCATCCTCTGATGCCCCCCAAAGCCTGGAGCGGTGCACTCTGGCATACATGCACGCCCGCGGTGTCCATGACAACGGCTGCAGCTGCAGTGGTAGTTTTTACGGACCTCTGATCGTTGGCGCCGGCTGCGTGTGAGGGAATGGCGCACTGCATGTGGACATTGGGACATAGCACGCGCGATGTTCGAGTGTTTCAGCAATCTCTGAAATAATGCCATGAAAACTATTAAATCGTGCTTTAAGTGTAAGTTTATCGTGTTTAGTGCTTCTCAACTCGTGGCAAGGGACTCTGTCCTACACAGGTATTCGTTGTTTTTGTTATCGTATCATATCACGCAATAGGCCCTTCTTCCTCCTTCTGAACGCAGCAGAGAAACGCAACATAGAGGTTAGAAAATGCTTTAAAAACCCAGTCGCGACGTCAAGTTCCCGACGGATAGCGATCGCCGACATATAACCATGACACCTATTACTACTTCTGATTGGGTCGTGCTTTGTCATACTTAGCACTTCTCAGTACATTGCATTGGACTCTATTTTTTATGACTGTTTGCTGTTGTCTCTATCCTATCACGCAGTAGACCCTTCCTCCTCCTCCCATATGAAGCGGAGACAACGAACTTTGGAGCTGTATAGTGTTTTAAAAACCCAATCGTAACATCAAATTTCCGACTGATAAATTTACTGTTTTCGATAGTGGTATTGTGAGCACAAACATCACTCCAACCCCTCCACAGATTGTTGAAGGACATAGCATTTAACTGAGCTAAAATTTGAAATTTTCAGCCACCTGCAACGTAATGGACTTCCTACCAAATGACCCGACTGTGTCGGTATCCATCGAAAGGATGCAAGGGAAAACAAATCCAGTAGGATTTGGAAACCAGCTGGTTGCACGACCGAATCCCAGCAAATATTACAATCCTAGTATTGCGGGCTTTCTGATAATGATGTGTTGTGATGTGGTGGCCCTCATCTACGTACCCTCCGACTTAGAGTTGAAATATTAAAAGTTTTGGCTGGTTTCGTTGTCTTGGGGTTGGGATACGTAGTTGCCACATTACAATCCAAATACTGCTGAGTCTACAGCATGTAATATGAATATACACATGAATCGAATGGTCGAAGGTTCCTATTACTCGGAAATTGAAGATTTTATAAATGAAAGATTGCAGTAAAAATAAAAGGTGCACGTACTATCTTAACGACTTTAAATGATGAGTACGATAGTACAAGTACTTTTGAGAATGCGGTATATTTCTGCAAAACACTTATTGCTGTCGATGGTCCAGGAATTAAATAAAATATAAGTTGAATAATTGGGAAGCAATAGATTCCTACTGCACGTAATTAGCTACGAACAACAACATAGCTCGCGAGATATTGACTTCTGAATGCACACTACGTGTAGAAGGTTCGGAAATCTCAGAAGTGCACAAGTCGGCATTCCAAAGTATTTCTGTCTGCCGCGACCACACGCAAAGCACTCCACACTCTCCAAGTCTCTGCGGCGACAGTGCGTCCGTCGCGCTGCCAAGTCCAGCACTCCCTTGTCCTGTGCCGTACCGTTTCTCGCGAGACACTGTCCCGAACTCCCCTGTCCTCTCTTGAAACGATGCTCTTCTCCCACTTCCATCAAGTTTCTCCATTCAAGAGCACTGTGATTGGCTAGAGCGCTCCCGCCATGTCTTCAAGCCAATGCACAGTCACAGGTATAATTAAACACTTTCCAAATACTGGATTTACATTTAAATATTTTGAAATTAAATAAATATTCCTATGGCCGGACCATAAACATGCTCTAACACACATTATTAAATACATAAACAAATTAAATAGACATATATCAAAGAAATAGCAAGGGAAGTAGGCCAGTAGCCTAAAGTCTCTGTACTTTCTAAAACACAGTAAATAACTGACCAATTTCTTTCTTAATAGCATCTATCTGATATAAACAGAGACTTAGATGAATAAATATATTCATAAGCATGCTGCTATCGTTTTTTCGTGTAACTGTGGAGTACTTATGGCCTGACGCGATCGATAGTAATTGGCCACTTGACCTCCAACAACTCATATACTATTAAAGTTACATGCCTGTAATTCATACCAATTTGGGTTTACAGTGGCTTTCTAAAGACACGTCAATTGGCAAAGTCGGATGAACCGTTTAGATTTTGGAAATCCATTGCTGGGTGTTACTTGTATAATTTACAGTCAGATACTAAACTTCAATAAAGATATTAAAAATCAGATTGCACCATCAGAATCATCGTACAAATAATGGTAATATACTTGTTTCTTTTTGAGGTATCATAATTCATCTGGCTATTATTAAATTCTATATGAACTGCGAAATGTTTGCCATTATGGTCTCACAAAGTCCGCCATCTTTGGGACTATCGGCTCACAAATCTCCTTCATCGACACAAAACACAGTCCCCATCACAACATGGACATGAAATTCCCAGCCACGCGCTCCGTGGATCCCGGCTAACATTCGGCACCACGTGGCCGCCGTCGAGCCGTGGCCCGCCGAGATGCCCCAGTGCGGCCACGCCAACGCTGAACTTAGAATATTTCCAGGGCGCCCCAACTCCCGCGTTACCTCACAGTTTCCACCAATAGGAAGCAATGTGAAACTGTCCCTCATGAAGGGTATCGGTTTAATTAATTAGTCAATTAATCTGACAGAGTGAGGAAATATTTCCAAGAAATCCAAAGCTTTGTGTTTGCCAGGTCAACACCGCTTTGTTTGCGGTTCCGATGGTGTACGACTGAGGAAGCGTGCAGACCCGGCAATGGCATATGAGAGGGCGTGGCCACTTGACAGAGAGAGAGCTTACACTACACTCGTTCGTCCTCTGTTAGAATACTGCTGCGCGGTGTGGGATCCTTACCAGGGGGGATTGACGGAGGACATCGAAAGGGTGCAAAAAAGGGCAGCTCGTTTTGTATTATCACGTAATAGGGGAGAGAGTGTGGTAGATATGATACGCGAGTTGGGATGGAAGTCATTAAAGCAAAGACGTTTTTCGTCGCGGCGGGATCTATTTACGAAATTTCAGTCACCAACTTTCTCTTCCTAATGTGAAAATATTTTGTTGAGCCCAACCTACATAGGTAGGAATGATGAACAAAATAAAATAAGAGAAATCAGAGCTCGAACAGAAAGGTTTAGGTGTTCGTTTTTCCCGCGCGCTGTTCGGGAGTGGAATGGTAGAGAGATCGTATGATTGTGGTTCGATGAACCCTCTGCCAAGCACTTAAATGTGAGTAGTCGTGTAGATGTAGATGTAGATGTAGATGTAGAGCATGTTTTTCGATAGGAATTTGTCAGGTATCAAAACCGAAGGATTGCCGCCGTCTGACGCTTTTGTTCAGGCAATTAGCGCGACGTCCGCTCTGTCATTCTCGGGGCTCTGAGCGGGCATAACGCTGTCTCTTGGACATTGGCGCGTGTTGTGGGCTGACGAAGTGGTCGACCCGGCGTGCAATGCCCTGTGGACAGTTTGAAAAAGTTTTAGCAGTGTAATTACGTGCGGTGAATTGTGTTGACGGTATTCCTAGCGCAATCGGCATAAAGATAGGCTGCAACTGTTTAAATTTCCATACTGCCTTGTCGTCCTCAAAATGTTTAAATGAACGGTATTACACTTATTGCAATCGATTTCCTGGCAATTTATTTAAATAAATAGACTGTATTCCAAACACTGCTTTGTATCCAATTTTTTTTTTCAATTAACAATGTTCTCCATATTTCCTTCTCTACCAAAATTTGTTTAATCCATATTCCATACACTGCAATCGATTTCTCGCCAAATGGCCAATGAACTGAGTCTTTTTCTTGCCAATTTCCAGATGGGGGAGAGGGAGGGCAGGATGGTTAATTAATTGATCGATTTAATTAATTAGTGAATCAAATTGATATCAAAAGTGTGCTTATATTGGCGAGGGGATTTCCCAGATGGATGGCGGAGGAGAATGTGGCAAGGGGGCTGGAGGGGGAGGGTTGGGGTTTGTTGGTAGAATGGATTGTTCCCTGGGGGTCATAATCCTCTCAGCAGAACAATAGACGCAGGACCTGTCGATGAAAGAGAACAACAGGTTTGCTCTGGATGTATACTTGCTCCTGATATAGACAACCGGTATCAACAAAATGTCTGGTGTCACTGTTGCCTGCTACAGTCTCAGTTTGAAAGGCAAATCGAAGATTAGTTATTTGTTACCCATTAGGTTGTGAACAACTGCCTCATGGTGCAACATGTTTCAGAAATCGGAATACTATTGTGGGCGCTGAAGTTAAGTAGACCCAGATCTTGAAGCTGTCCTTGTATGTAACCACAAAAGTAATGGAAGTACCTGGCTCTTCGATCTGGCTACATGGAGAAGACTAATTAGAATACGTTTTCGACTAACTAAACTGAATACAGTGTAATCCTGACTGTGGATATAGCTGTGATGGATAAGATATTAAGAAAGAAAGTGAACAATGGACCTGCGTCTACTCTCTACAATAGCTGACTTATATGCAGCCTGGTACCACCGTTCTGCTAAGATAGGGTCCTAAAATCTACATCTACATCTACATCCATACTCCGCAAGCCACCTGACGGTGTGTGGCGGAGGTTACCCTGAGTACCTCTATCGGTTCTCTCTTCTATTCCAGTCTCGTATTGTTCGTGGAAAGAAGGATTGTCGGTATGCTTCTGTGTGGGCTCTAATCTCTCAGATTATCCTCTTGATCTCTTCGCGAGATATACGTAGGAGGGAGCAATATACTGCTTGACTCTTCGGTGAAGGTATGTTCTCGAAACTTTAACAAAAGCCCGTACCGAGCTACTGAGCGTCTCTCCTGCAGAGTCTTCCACTGGAGTTTATCTGTCATCTCCGTAACGCTTTCGCGATTACTAAATGATCCTGTAACGAAGCGCACTGCTCTCCGTTGGATCTTCTCTATCTCTTCTATCAACTCTATCTCGTACGGATCCCACACTGTTGAGCAGTACATGATGCGCACAGGGGCCTACATTGAAACAACTAGATAATGTTTCAGGAAAATGGCTCTGAGAACTATGGGACTTAACTTCTGAGGTCATCAGTCCCCTGGAACTTAGAACTACTTAAACCTAACCAACCTAAGGACATCACATACACCCATGCCCGAGGCAGGATTCGAACCTGCGACCGTAGCGGTCATTTCAGGAAAACTACAACACTTAAACATTTCTTGCTCTCCCCTGTGTACTTTTATCTGTTAGTTTCTCGAACAGTCAAGCAACATATATAAATTCTTATAAATGTAGAGTCGAGAGTCATCCTCGAACTGTATAATTAATTACAGTCAGAGAAATTTATTGCTATCAAATATACAAGTGACTGTCAGCTTTCATAGTAGTCTAAAACAGATTTACATGCTGGTTGTAAATAAGGAAATATATTTGAAGCACACTGTGTAACACAGACGCAGAACTGAGCGCCAGAACAGTCAGGGATTCTGATGAGTCCTTAAAAGGCCAATGAGGGAAGCTGGTGATTGTCACAGCTGGGTCTAGCACACACCTGTGTGACACCCACAGTACCACTGTGCACGTGGGCAACATTTAGGGTATCCTGTAGCGAACGATTGCACAATGTTTCTAAGTGATGAAATGAAGAGGAATTCTTAACAAAAGGCACTACTGTCAGCCAAGTGTAGGAAACTGACTTTTGGGGCAGGCACTGGAGATGGCTATCTTGCAGGTGAAAAGAGAGCCCGAAGCCACGTCTGTGGAAACTGTGAGATACCACTGAACATGTACCTTTTACAACAAACTTTGCTTAATGACAAAAGACCCCTTGACACATTCATCTAAACTTTTTCCAGAGTGACAGAGAAGCATGACAGTACCAGAGAGGGGACCAGTGCTCTCTGAGGAGCATTTGGATTGATCGGAGCTCAGAAGACGAGAACTACACCAATAAAATTGAGCATGTTTTGAAAATTGAAACAAACCGAGGCTTCCTTGCCATGTGCTCTTGCACAGGAATCACCTCTACTTCTTCTTTTTTCTTCTACTAAACTAAACTAAACTCCGTCCGAACAGAACTTCGAAGGCCCAACAGTACCGAGCGGCCGCCGTGTCATCCTCAGCCCACAGGCGTCAATGGATGCTACTTCATTTTAGTCGACTACAGATCTTGTAGTCGACTGCTGCCACTCTGCAATCTGCATCAGTTTCAGTCACCAGTTGATCTGATGCGCTGGGGGACAATAAAATTTTGGGTCATCCACAGGGCCTCTGGTGCTGCCACTGACAGAGGTCACAGTACTTACGTAACCAATAGCTACACTATGTGAGATGGAGTCACTACCATATGAGATGCAGGAATTTTCAGGTCAAGTTATAATTTTACAACCTCTGAGCCTTACTTTGAAGATTTACCTTGCAAAGTCATGAACATTTTGCTTCAAAAATCCACAACATGCGTGGTATATTACCGTTGGTACGTGTATGTACTACGTTCAATTGTTCTATGAATTACCTACAGTAGTCCTAATCTGTGCTAACCAATTCCACAAGAATCACTCTGTATTTGTGTAATTCGTACTCAGTTCCCCACCCCCTCTCCCCAACCTTCATGTTAGATTCAATCGATTTCCATTCGGACAGGTTGTCGTTATTAAATGTTTAGCAAGAAGTTGGCAAACATTGTCACTGTTGTGTGTGAAGAATTAATTCGCAGTGAGAGAATCTGAATATCATGCTACATAAATTGTTAACTGTCTTATAAATCCAAGTACATGTAATGTTTGTATCAATTTACATTTTATTGACTCTCCCCCAACAGGGATCTTATAGTGTCCATACATAACTCGGTGATGCTACAGCAGAGTCAGTTTGCTTCTACACTGAAGTGTCAAAGAAACTGGTATAGCCAACAGACATACGTAAACAGCAGAATACGGCGCTGCGGTCGACAACGCCCAGATAAGACAACAAGTGTTGGGCGCCTGCTCGCCGGAGCCCTACACGATATTAGGCAAATTTACCAGTTTCTTTGGCACTTCAATGTGTTTCTTCTACTGTAAACACTAATAAATACCTGATGAAAATACGTAATGTTGGCTTTATGGTGTTGAGAGTCACAAAAAATTAGTAAATACGTACACGTTAATAGTACATTAGGTTGTTCACATTTCTGCTTGTCTTGAACAGTATGGTTAAACATGTCGTTCCTAAAAGGAATTAGACGTGCTTGAAGATTATTTTCGCTTCACTCATCTTGCCCATACTATTTAATTGTTACTATGTCTCCAAAAGAAACCCACCTTAATAGGCGTATGTGTTACAGTGCCTTTTCCAGGACGGGTAACTACACCAGCCCCAGATCGAATCCTCCCAGGGCATTAATGACGGGGGTCAGTGTGTCAGCCAGCTTGGATGTTGTTTTTAGGCGGTTTTCCACATCCCACTAGGTGGATACCGATCTGGTACCCAACTCCCAACTCAGTTACACTCTTGGAAAACACTTAGAGCACTTCCCATTTTCCTTTTCATAACACTGCACGTAGACTGTTAGTGTACACATATTCCCCGTCTCGAGGGTTACCGAAGTGGCAGAAAGAAGGACACCTGGTTACTCTATAAACTGATCATGCCAAATTCTTTCATAGCTAAGCCGAACCTGCGCTAACGTGGGACAAAGACACAAATAAAAATGTGTCTTCAAAATTCCCATTTTGTTACGTTTCTTGTCTTGTGCTTGGACGTTTATTACGATTTAATGTTTCACGCATGCATAAGAATACCGCTCGTTAGATTGGGCGCGCTCTTCGGCCGCGACCAGTGAGTCTTAATGCAACAAACTAAAGCGAATCGACAGAAGCCGCAAGCAAACCTGCTCTCTTCCACACACTACTGCCTTTTTGAGAGAAACCAGCAGCATACATGCCAAATGTGATGCAAACTCTAACCGTCTGCAAAAATCATATACCCCTTACAAGGGACAGTATAAGACACCAGACTGTGTAGTCTGGAAAGCACTTCCTGCATATGTGGACAGCTCTGGAGAGTGGAAGAACACAACCACAAGCACCAGGAACACAAACGATTGAGACAAGTGGCTCTGAGCACTATGGGACTTCACATCTGACGTCATCAGTCCCATAGAACTTAGAACTGCTTAAACCTAACTAACCTAAGGACATCACACACATCCATGCCCGAGGCAGGATTCGAACCTGCGACCGTAGCGGTCGCGCGGTTCCAGACTGAAGCGCCTAGAACCGCTCGGCCACGCCGGCCGGCGACTGAGACAATTCATCAAATCTGTAGCCATGGAGTGTTTCCGTTTACTTGACACACTATGGACTTTCATCAGATCTAGGAGCTGCCATAGTTACCACCGTTCCGGGATTACATTATCGGAATTAGAATCATATATGACATTTGTAATTACTTTTTTATGTTTCTCCGACTCATTAGTCTTCTAACTGGCTCGATTAAGCCCGGCATGATATCCTCTCTTGTGCCAACCTCTTACCTCCACATTTCAGAGTAGTATTTGCACCATACGTCCTCAACTGTTTGTTGGATTTATTCTAATTTCCTTCTTCCCCAAAGTTTTTACCATCTAGCACTAGTACTATGGAAGTTATTCCCTGCTGTTTTAACACATGTCCTATCATCCTGCCCCTTCTTTTGTCAGTGTATTCGATTGGCCCTTTCTTCACCGATACGGAGGGGAAACTCATTCCTTATCAGTCCACCTCATTTTCAACATCATCCAGTAGTACAACATCTCTAACACATCGAGTCTCTTCTTTTCCTCAGTACGGCCTTATTCAGCCCTGCGACACCTCTCTTCCGTACCTCGCCCCCCCCCCCCCCCCCCCGCCCATGTCCCCCTCTCCTCCCGCGTCTGATTTAGGAAATGTGGGCCAGTTGGACGCTATAATGACGAACCTTGCTTGGAACATTGCGGTATGCAATAGGAATGGAAGATATTCAGAAAACTATAGTCCAGCGCACGGTACAAATCCAGCTGGAAGAAGCCGAACTGCCCCTCCTGCACCTCCGCGTGTCTGATGAAAAGTTAGGCTGTGTACGTCTTGTATGACGGTTTACTTGTTATGGAATAAATCTACTTTATTGATTGCACTTAACCGCCAGAATTACCTGGTAGACGTATAATTCCACTATATTAGCAAATAATTCATTTAAAATACTTAATGGGAACAGAAATATTCTTCCGTTGCCTGATATTGACAACTGCCAACTGGCTGCTTGTTTTGCAAACCATCAGTGCAGTCTGTCGTACTGAAATTAACCATCCCATTGGTTTTCTGACATTAATTTACGGTGCTGATACCTCACATGGTATAGTAGGTTCCACACTGAAACGAAATGTGTGAGCTGTGTGTTAGGTAAAGGTAAAGGTACGTAAGTGCACAAACATTGCCGAAATATATAAGGTGATGTGCTGCACCTTTTGGTACCTGTGACAGCAGTGAAGAAAACCTTCACCTTTTCTTCCTAGAGGTTTAGCTTACGGGGACAACAACTTTTTTTTCTGCCATTTAAGGGAGTGGGGTAAATAATAGAAATATTAAACTTTACCTACATATATATATAAATCTTGTTTCATACGTACATTTCTTGTGCACTTGACACATTCCACATATAACGGCTACCGTACAGTGTGACTGATCAATGGAACAGGCAGCCAACTAACTAACTAACTAATCGGAACTATATTTTATAAGTATCATCTGTCTTTTAAGCGCTGGTCATATTTACAAAGTTTTGATATCAAATCGAAGTTTAATTTCAGTGAAGAAGTCTGTATTTGCAATAAACCAACAGCATTCTGCTGAAAATTTAATGTAGTTTTAACACTTTATTGTCCGTTTTAGCACATTTAGTACATATGTTTAACATCTGCAAACAAAAATAATGTGTTTAGAAACAACTGTGAACGGAACAGCAAGCATGGAAGTTTCCTGACAACAGAGTGCCAAGTTCCCCATATAAAACATTAGACGTGTTGCCTACGCGCAGCAAACACAAATACTGCCTACTGATTTACATATGTACGCCGTGGCGTGACCGACAGAATCATTTACAGACCACGTAATATTTTATCGAATGCAGCCATTCAAGTTTCAACGCATCGCTGTTTATTTCATCAAACCGTGCTGGTTAAGTGGATGAATACTTGAACTTACGGTGAATGTACCGAAATGACCCGGAATCCTAGCATGTAACAAACACTAACTCTACTGAAATATTAGACTAATATTTAAAGATAATCACGAGCCTCTCGCAAATTTGTGGGTGAGTTGATGTTCGTTTTTCATCGTCAACACAGCACTAACGATTCAGTTCTATACAGCATAAGATTTTTATCAGTTTGCTGTTTGAATTCAGCACCCACATATCAAATAGAAGCGTAGCAACGTCCTAAAATTATTCACCCTGTGATTCGTGGCGTAAAAATTGTGTCTGTTCTATTGTATACAGCAATCTTTTCGCTCAATTGTATTTCTTAAGATATGATTCCTTGCAGGGCTTCATAACTAGCCTTACAACTTCTTGTATTTACTGTACGCAGAATGCAACCAGTAAATATAATTCATAGTTTACTGTTAGAAAGGTCGAGCATTTTTGCGACATTATAGAGCCTGTCTCTTTCGTTGCAAAAATGCAGAACAAAAGAGTAATATGGAATAACATTCTAATACTAAATGCGACAGACGATTTTACTAAAAATCTCCGAATAATATTTCCGTTGTCATGGGTTTACTTCCACTCAACATAAAACTAAGCGTCTATAGCTTGGAGAAATTAAAGTCACATTTATAATTATAGGGAAAATTTAATAAGTAATTCCACACAATTTTTTAAAAATGCAGGCTGGTTTTATTCACGATTCCAATACACCATAATATTTCCCTCTCTTTTGGCAACAAAACCCTATTTTTCAACGTAATCTCTGTTCATTTTCCCGGCCTTATGCTACCGTACTTGGAGGGTCTGTGTGCCAGCATGGTACCACTGTACTGGTTGACACCAGAGCCAACAATTTGCTGCATCAATAATCTCCCCGTCTTCCACGTAATGCTTCCTGCAGGGTGCATCCTGCACTTGGTCCAAAAGTTGAAAGTAGGAAGGTGCGAGATTCGGGCAGCAGGGTGAATGAGGAAAAACAGTTCAGTGGATTTTTCTGAGCTCCTCACAAGTGCCCAGAATTGGGTGGGCCCTTGAGTTGTCATGGAGGAGGAAAAGTTAGTATACATTTTTGTGGCGACGAATACGCTGAAATTGTTTCTTCAGTCAGCTGAGGATTGCACAATACACTTGCACCATCAAACCTCAAACATATTAACCCTTTCAGATTCCCAGGAGACAGTGGCCATGACTTTACTGGCTGAGGTTGCAGCTTGGAACTTTTTCTTCGAAAGAGAGGTGTTGCGTTTGCACTGCATCGATTACCGTTTTGTTTCCTGTTCGAGGTGACGAATCCGTGTTTCCTCGCCTGTGACGATGTTCTACAAAAATGGTCATGATCAGCCTCGTAACACGCAAGCAATTTTACACAGATGGTCCTCGGATGCTCTTTCTTTTCTCCTGATAGGCGGTGAGTAAACCAGCGGCCGCGCATCTCAGTATCCCAGGTGCTGGACCACTTTGACAGCACTATCAGCAGGCCGGGGTGGGTCTGGAACCGCGCGACCGCTATGGTCGCAGGTTCGAATCCTGCCTCGGGCATGGATGTGTGTGATGTCCTTAGGTTAGTTAGGTTTAAGTAGTTCTGACTTCTATGGGACTGATGACCTTAGCAGTTTAGTCCCATATTGCTCAGAGCCAAACCAGCACTAGCAACAGAGACGCCCAGTTGAGCAGTGAGGCCGGCCAGAGTGGCCGAGCGGTTCTAGGCGCTTCAGTCTGGAACCCCGCGACCGCTACGGTCGCAGGTTCGAATCCTGCCTCGGGCATGGATGTGTGTGATGTCCTTAGGTTAGGTAGTGTAAGGGGTCCGTAGGGCCTTACTATAAGTTTGCATTCGGCACAGGTCGAAAGGGCAAACAATCGATAGTGTCGGGTTGCGAATGCGAGTGTAGTGTTGAGTCAGTCAGTTCCGGGTTGCGGGCCGAGCCGTGCGGAGGCCGGTTGCTGTGATACAAGGCTTACCGACAAAGGGCCATCGCCGCGGTTTAACCCCTTTGTGTTAGAATAATACGGGAAAGTGAAAAAGTATAACTGCGAGAGTGATCAGTGATATTTCTGTGCCGATATTTTTGATTTCGCGTCTGCCGCTCCGGCATCATTTGGATTGCAGTGTTGGATTGCAGTGATTGAATTTGCGTGTGACAATAATGGATAACGGAGAGGCCTGTGCTGAGATTAACCGTAATTAATTATGTATGACGAAGGCAGTGGCTGTCTCCTTTTTCTTGTGTTTTTGAGACGAATATAGGTCTTGATTAGTGAAGCTGTGTTGACGTTCTTCTTGTCACCAGACATTTCATTATTACAGCATTGGAGAAGGACAAAATGGAATGTAACAACTCCGTAGCAGTCAAATCCGATTGCCAGCCCCATTAGGTACACGGTCACATTAATTAATAATTATTTGGGCTGCTATCAGATCCCGATCGAGCGGAATACATAAATCGGACTTGTTACAGTAGGTTTAAGTTGTTCTAAGTTCTAAAGGACTGATGACCTCAGATGTTAAGTCCCATAGTGCTCAGAGCCATTTTTTTTTAGCAGTGAGGTGTTTGATTGATATGCGTCGATCATGTCGAATGAAAGTGTCCGCACCTTCCAACACTGCAGGAGTCCTAGCTGTGTGTGGCCAGATGGCATGCGGGAGATCGGACAGGTTAGCGCGACCTTCCTCAACGACTCACCGTGCTTTTGTTCACTGCCAGATCTTCGTAAACGTCCTGCGAATGCCTGTGAACATCTTCGACGCTATGGTTTCTTGCCAAAAGAAACTCAGTCAGAGTTCTCTGCATGGAAAGCAACTCCGTTACAGACACCATTTTGAAGACTTCATATGAATCTTTAGGGAATGAAGCGGGAATATTCCACTACACACCACAAAAAATTCCGCATTTTTGAAACGAAAGTGACCGAGAAAAAAAGTGTGCAGCGTTACTCATTGAACGTCCCTCGCAATAAGCCTCCTGAATATTGTAGTAACTTCAGCTTAGACATATGAAGGAATTTTTCTATTGGTTATCACCTGTTGTTAGTGCATTTACCTTTCACTCCAAATGATCACGTATTGTCACGGAACTCATAAAGGATTTTTTTTTTCTTATCGGAAAAATTATCTACTCTAAGATGTGATGAGAAAGTGCGACAGGTGCGTGGAGCAACATGACGACCACAGCTACCACTCCCCGTCTCCCTTGCCACACTCGCCCCAGGCACTCCGCCGCTGGCACACTTACTAAAGTCTGCGAGATCGATGGGGACGACGAGAGTCCGGCTAGTGTTGTCACTCAACTTGACGCCAACGTGATGAATAATTGTTCGCCGCTCTTAGATAATGCATGGCTTCGCCGTGTCGTCGGGGCACCAGGCCCCTGCTCAATAAGAGATGGTCATTTGCCGGGAAGGCCCGAGGTACCGGCAACGGGTAGCGAGGAGCTCTGCGGGGGTGTGGGAACGCGGGGAAGTGTGGCTGGGGGTTGAGGGGAGATGCTACAGCATCCACTGTGTCGACGCGTGTGGAGCCCATAAAGCATTCACCGGCACGCTGTACAACACCGTAATTACTTTGACACACTCAACAAACAAAAGAGCTGTGCAGGTATTGGGCAGCGATTGTAAGAGAAATTTGTATGGTGTCGTTCAGCAACTGTCACAGCAGGTGGTCACGTTTAAATGCAGTACCTAACCAATAATGCAAATAGATTATCCCCTAGTCCTCTGCGTGAAAGGAGACGAATGTAAAAAAGTAAAATTGCCACCCCAAATTGACCAGGCAGTAGTGTATGTAGTACATTTGTAGATGACATTTCACACAGCTTTGTGGCTCCAGGTAGTTGCTACGAGAGGTCAGTAGAGTTATGCAAGCGTATTTCTGTAACTCTAGTTGAGAATAGGACTTTGTGGGATACTGTCGAAACAACCTTGAGCGTGCTGCGTTTTGTGAAACTGTAACACACCAACCTCGTCCTGTATCAGTAAAATGTCAGGTTAGGTATTTCATTAATTTTTTGTGCGTATTTTGCATAAGATATGATATTTGATCGTACAATAAATAACAAACGTTCTTATGTATGGATTCTTATGGGCCAGACGGGGACAAAGTGCGAGCATTGATTTATGACGTACCTGATGAGTTGCCAGATGACACAGCTGATGAAGGTTGCTGTGTGGTCAGTGATTACACACTTCATCAGAGCAGTAAGGAGATGAAAACGATGAATATGATAATCATAAGATTATGAACTGGGAAAAGGTTGATCGGCTAAACGGAGGAAAGAGTTATGAGGACGTGCTACACCGTTAAACTGTTGCAATCTTTGGATTTTTTGATGTTATTGAAGAAATTGTTCCGTTTACAACCAAGCACATGTAGTGTCAGAGAAAGAGGTGTTCACAAGGAAATGAACAAAAACTCATAACGAAGCACGAAATGATGAGAGTCTGCTCATATATTAGCAGCAACCCGCAAGACTAGCATACTGAATTTGGAATACTTTTGGCCATCTCATGGAACCGCAATAAAGATTTTTTCTGGATTACCTAGTCCCCCCACGGATTCAGATTACTCTAGCGTTGTCCTCATTTTCATGAACAAGATACTCGAACAGCCAGGAACGAAGTAGCAACATTGGCTCCACTTAGAGACGTTCTTGACCAGTTTGTGAGTAACCGCAAGAAACTTTTGTCTTTCAGTGAATATGTTAAATTGGATGAGAAATTAGAAGCGTATGACTCAATATTCGTGACTGGTAATGACCAATAATTAATAAATAAAATTTTCGCTATATATTAATATGGTAGTAGTAGTAGTATGGTATTCTGCCTTACAGCAGGTCTTGTCAAGGGTTAAGCCTCTTCCACTTTTGTCTGTCCATAGCTAGTATTTTCATTTCTGAATTTTTGCCTCCTTTGATATTGTCCAGCATTTGATATCTTCTTTCTCCTCTTCCCCTTTTTCTAGTCTACATCTACATCTACATTTATACTCCGCAAGCCACCCAACGGTGTATGGCGGAGGGCACTTTACGTGCCACTGTCATTACCTCCCTTTTCTGTTTCAGTCGCGTATGGTTCGCGGGAAGAACGACTGTCTGAAAGTCTCCGTGCGTGCTCTAATGTTACATTCATGATCTCCTCGGGAGGTATAAATAGGGGGAAGCAATATATTCGATAGCTCATCCAGAAACGCACCCTCTCGAAACCTGGACAGCAAGCTACACCGCGATGCAGAGCGCCTCTCTTGCAGAGTCTGCCACTTGAGTTTGTTAAACATCTCCGTAACGCTATCACGGTTACCAAATAACCCTGTGACGAAACGCGCCGCTCTTCTTCGGATCTTCTCTATCTCCTCCGTCAACCCGATCTGTCACGGATCCCACAGTGATGAGCAATACTCTAGTATAGGTCGAACGAGTGTTTTGTAAGCCACCTCCTTTGTTGATGGACTACATTTTCTAAGGACTCTCCCAATGAATCTCAACCTGGTACCCGCCTCACCAACAATTAATTTTATATGATCATTCCACTTCAAATCGTTCCGCACGCATACCCCCAGATATTTTACAGAAGTAACTGCAACCAGTGTTTGTTCCGCTATCATATAAACATACAATAAAAGATACTTCTTTTTATGTATTCGCAATACATTACGTTTGTCTATATTAAGGGTCAGTTGCCACTCCCTGCACCAAGTGCCTATCCGCTGCAGATCTTCCTGCATTTCACTACAATTTTCTAATGTTGCAAATTCTCTGTATACTACAGCATCATCCGCGAAAGACGCATGGAACTTCCGACACTATCTACTAGGTCATTTATATATATTGTGAAAAGCAATGGTCCCGTAACACTCCCCTGTGGCACGCCAGAGGTTACTTTAACGTCTGTAGACGTCTCTCCATTGATAACAACATGCTGTGTTCTGTTTGCAAAAAACTCTTCAATCCAGTCACACAGCTGCTCTGATATTCCGTAGGCTCTTACTTTACATGTAACATTTCCCTCCAACATTCCTTCAATTCCTTTCTTCAATAAACAGTCCCTCCTCAAACAATGTCCAATCCAGTTCCATTTTCTCTTTATGATGACTTTCAATATGTTTCTTTCTTCTTCAACTCTTCTTTATATTTCTTCATTCCTTCTTCAGTCATCCCATTTCACATTTTCCATTCTTCTCCATATCCACATTTCTAGTGCCTCCAATCTTCTTTCATCTTCCTTCCTCAAAGTCCAGGTCTCTGCACCATACAGTGCATCGCTTAAGATGTAACATTTGGCAAGTCTTTTCCTGAGATCTCTGTTTAGTGGTTTGTGCAATACATATCATCCATTATTACACTTCCCAAGTAATTGAAGTTATTTACTTGCTCTATTTCCTCTCCCCCTATTTTCATACGGCATTTTCTCCCCTTTTCTCTGATTACCATGTTTTTCGTTTACTTATTCTTAATCTTCATTCCATGTCCTTCTAATTTTGTGTTTAAATCATCCAACATTTGTTTCATCACTCTTGCACTCTCTGCCATCACAACCATGTTGTCTGCGGAACTTATACACTCCACTCTCAGACCCCCTATACAAACTCTTCTCCTTCCATCAACACTTTCATTAATAATTTCCTCTAGATAGATACTGAACAGTGATGGTGATAAACAACGACCTTGGCTTACATCTCTTCCCAGTTCAATTTTGTTCATTCATTACACCTCCTATTCTTACTCTTGCTCTCTGGTACAAATGTAAATTTCAAATTAGCCGTCTATCCCTCCAGTCAACTCCATGTTTCCTTAGGATTTCCATCAGTTTGTCCCATCTGACACAGTCAGAAGCCTTCTCAAACTCAATGAACACAGCATACACCTTCCTTTTCCTACACCTTCCTTTTCTTCTTCATGTACCTCTCCCCTATCACTCTCAGTAGCACAATGACATCTCTAGTTCCCACTCCTCATCGGAAACCAAATTGTTCATCTCCTATTACACAATTCAGCTTTCGATATAGCCTTCTGTTGAGCATCCTCAGGAAGACTTTGGCTGCATGAGATATCAGGCTCACTGTTCTATGTTGTTCACATTTTTTGCTGTTCTTTTTCTTTTCTATAGGTAGTAGTAACAGTAGTAGTAGTAGTAGTAGTAGTAGTAGTAGCTTTATTAAACTGTAGATCTCTATTTACAAAGATGTAGGACATGTCAAAGTATTTACAAATTTAGATCAATTTTATATGAGCTAAACATACATTTACTGACTTCTAGTTAGAGACAAGCATTATATTTACTCCTTATATACAATACTTTCCTTACAAATAACTTATTAAATAATGTAATGCCACATTGTTCACTCATATCTCAATGTCAGTCACTGCAAACACTATACACACATTGTTACATAACACTTCATTCACTACACACACTCACACACACACACGCACGCACACACACACAAACACACACGCTGGTGATCTCTGGGCCGTTTTCTGTTCTGCAACTTCCCATTTGCTGTCCTGAAAAACTGAGTCAGCATCCTTCTATAATGAGTGAGATGTTGAGCTCAGAATGATGAAGAGGTATTAGTATTGTGCTATGCATAGCTTGGGGGTAAGTATTTCTAGAAAGGAAAAAAGAAGGAAATAAAGCATAATGTGCAGGTGTTATGTGGAATGTTGGATGTTTTATAATCATTATTATTATTTACTTGTATCACATTTCTTTATGAAACCCCTACGCTGTTTTTTCTAAGGAATCCTTGAATGTATAAAATGTATTGCTTAACAGGTAATTTTTAGCTGCCTTTTTAAAATGTCTTTTGGTAATTTATTGTACAGTTTCAGTTTTTGGTAGAAAATGCTGTTTTGTGTGTTATGTTTATTTAGTAATGGTAAATGTAAGTTGAGTCTGGCTCATTTTGCATGGTCATGGACAGAGCTGTTTGTGTTGTAATTACCAATAATATTTTTGATGTGTACAACTGACTGGTAAATGTATTGACATGGGGCAGTTAAAATCCCCAGTGTTGTGAACATATCTTTATGATGAGCTTGACTAGTATTTTTAATTATTATTCTTGACGCTCTTTTCTGGAGTTTTAAAACTGTGACATTGCTAAAACTTTAATGTACATATGAATATATATAACTCAAAGACACTGCATGTTACACTCTGATGACAGGATTCTAAGGGCATAACATGCTGATAACATTCTGTTTGCAACTACCTTTGTGTGTTCACACCACTTCAACTGAGAGAATCAATATTCATTCCTAGAAGTTTTGCATTTGTTACACAGGTTCTATAAAGGTGTCATCTACATTTAATTTAACATTGTCATTTTTCCTCTTCAAACTGAGATTCATGGCATTAGTTGTTTTATGTTCAATGTCACTTTATTGCTTATTGATGAATAATAAACTTCCTTGGGAGTTTCGTTTGCTTTCTCTGCAAGGAGTTCTCTTGTTTTCTCAGTGACTCTAATATTGCTGTCATCAGCGAAGATAATTTTTTCACCATGAGTAACACTACTGGGAAGGTCATTGATGTATGTCAGGAATAGTATTGGTCATAATATGCTATCTTGCAGAACTGCTATATTAATGTATTTGGGTTCTGATAAGTGTTTTACTAAATGTTTAGATCCATTTGAAGTATGTGTTATCTCTACTCTTTGTACCCTATCTGCTGAGTATGATCAAAACCAATTATTAGCTACCACTATTATTCCTAATGCTTCTAATTTATTTAATAGAATCTTGTGGTAAACTGTTTGAAAGGCCTTAGAAAGATCCAAAAATACGCCTGTGACACATTCATCTTTATCAAGAGTATCAAGTACAACTTTTGTGAATTCTACTATGGCTGCCTCCATATTTTTGCCACTTCAGAAACCAAACTGTGATTCACTTAAAAGATTGTACTTATTCAAGTAATTCATTCATCTGTCTTTCATAAATGCTTATATTATTTCTGAGAATGATGACAGCAGAGAAATGGGCTGGTTGTTTTCCATGTCTTCTGCATTACCTTTCTTAAGAAAAGTTACAGCTCTTGCCTGTTTTAACTGCTCTGGAAATGACCCTGATGAGAAGGATTCATTTATTATATTTGTTAAGGGGCCTTGTATAATACATATGCACTGTTTCAGTACATATATTAGTATTTCATCTAAGCCTACTGACTTTTTATTTTTTTAGTTTTCAAACAGTTTTATTGACATCATTTTCTGTGGTTGAAAGTAACATCATTGTGTTTAGGGCAACATTATCTACAGATATTATATTTGTTTTGGGGAATTTTTGCTGTAATTATTCTGCAATACTTGAAAAATGCTCGTTTACGTATTTTGCTATGTGTTGTGGATTATTTATTACCTTATCTCCCTCCATCAGCAGAATGTTATTGTGCATTTGTTTGCCTATCCCCATTTCCATTTTTATAACACCACAGACTGCTTTGCTTTTATTCCCTGCATTACATATTATTTTGTCATTAAATGACTTTTTTGTAGGAATCGGCACCTTCCTATAGATATCTTTGCATCTATGATAGATATTTAAGAATTCTGCATGATTACAAATATTTTTCATGGAACTGAGGTGTTTAAGTGTTTGGGTGGACTCCCTACTACCTGCTGTTATCCATCTGTTTTTGTGAGATGTTGATACAGACATGCGTAGTTTTGGAAATGCCTTTTGAAAGTTCAATTTAAACAATGTGGGGAATTTAGAGAATTTCTTATTCACATTGGTTTCCTTATACATTTCATCACATCTTTGTTTGGCTAGTTCTTTTGAAAAATCGTTTATTTTGATTTCTGATAGATGTCGTTTGCAGGCTTTTAGTTTAGGGAGTGATTCGATGCCTGATTTTACTGTTGTTATTTGACAGAAATGGTCTGATAGTCTGAGATCTCTTACAGCTACATCACATTTTTCCCTGTCCATATTTGTGGCTTCATGGTCAATTACTGATGCAGTCATTGTAGTAATACTTGTTTCACTATTGACCAATAGGGGCATGCCACAACTTTGAAGGATATTTATGAAGGTATTGCTGGATTCATTTATGATATTACTGTCGATGTTGATGTCCCCACACAGAATTATGTTGACCTTTGTACTTCAGACTTTATCTAGAACTTCTATCAATTTATTGAAGAAAGTATCCACACGACCACTGGGAGATCTATATACGTACAAAATGATTAATTTGTTGGTGATATCAAGCTCTGTTAATTCACTAGCTGATATTTCAAAGTGTTTGTCTTCACTTACTGTACAGAGGTCATGTCTTGATTTGAACTGGGTTCCTTTTCTGATATAAATGCATGATCCTCTCCACCCCTTCAAGCAGTTCTGCAGTAAGAGTCTGCCCTTTCATACAATGATAATACGACATGTTGGATTTCTTTGTCTCTACACCAGTGGAGCCCAACTTCTAATAGTTGTATTTTATTTTTTATTGACTGCATGTTCTGATGGAGGATTGTTAAGCCTGTGAAATGCCCCATGTTACTCTTTCCAATGGTTTATTTTCTTTGTGACATCTGGTATGTGTGTTATTTGAAGTGTTAAAATCTGCCTTCTGAGTAATTGTTTCAGTATTTTGCAAACTGCTGGAGATACTCTTCAGGCAGGGGAAACTGTTGTCTGGATTTATCCTAAAAAAGACCTACTTTTTCTACCTATGACAACAGGTATTTGACCATGTGTGGCCCAAGATACAGAACATAGCACTACATGCCGTTAGCATTATAATCACTCGTCAGGACTACACGCCGTAAGCATTTAAATCATGGGGCAGATATGTACCTGATCCAAGTTGAGAGCTTACAAGAAAGAAGAATCCCAATACTGCCATCTGCAGTATTTGACACTACTTAGAGCCATAACCGTACTGCTTGACAACTACTATAGAACATAGACGTTGTTGATCAGGATTAACCGCAGGCAATGATGGAGGACATGATCCAGAATATACATATAATAGAGGTGGTGTGGTACATTTATAACGAAACATGGTACAGATTTCTCCAAATGGGAAACCAGGCTAACAGACATAAATAACGTTAATGTTTGACACAGGTCAGACTACCATCGTAAATGTCGAGATCGTAGTCCCCGTGAGGAGTACGACCCCCTTGGGCATTAATGCACATTTCATCTGTTATTCATGCTGGCTGCCAAACTGTTGCTAGTCAGCAGAAGATGGTTGAAGCGATCGCTGTATCAAGCAGAAATCTACAGATTCACAGTATTTGAATGCTGGCGCCTATTTGGACCGCCACCGAGGTTGGAATCTAACTACATGTTGGTCAGGGGCCCTGAAGATGGCGCAGTAAATAGCCGAAACTGGAATCCAAATAAAATAACAGTTTGGAAATTAGACGGCTGGTTCAAATGGTTCAAATGGATCTAAGCACTATCGGACTTAACATCTGAGGTCATAAGTCCACAAGACTTAGAACTACTTAAACCTAACTAACCTAAAGCCAGCACACACATCCATGCCCGAGGCAGGATTCGAACCTGCGACCGTAGCAGCAGCGCGGTTCCAGACTGATGCACCTAGAACCGCTCGGCCACAGCGGCCGAATTAGACAGCTGAAAGTAGCTTGATTCGACATCCCGATCCTGAATAATCTACCTGTAAGATATGCAGTGGTGTTCGGGCACTATTTATAATTGCCTGTCCACATCATAAAATCTGAGTTTCATGAACACACTGAGTTGTATAAAGTATTCCGCTCATTCTTCACACTAACTAGTCGCCAGAATCACTTGCCACAGTGAAGCGGTATTCCTCGGAGAATATCATATGGGCCACTGTTGCTGACCCCACCCAAACCTCAGCTTACACTTTCTCGAAAATGGAGTGGTTGAAGGAGGATGTATTTAACAAGATATCGAGCTAACAAATCCATCTGATTAAATCGCAAACGAACATTTTATCAAAAATGGCGTGGTTGAAGAGGGATGTATTTAACAGGCTTCCGAGCTTACAAACCGATGTGATGTAAACGCAAAAGGAACGGTTCTCTTAGAAACATGTCTACGGTAGCAGTTGCACCGTGTGCAGCGACGTGCCTAAGAGTGAGACCTCCGTTCCTTTTACGCTATAGTGGTCCGTGTACGACAGAGGAATGTTTTCGCACTACATTTCTACATCTACATCTACATCCATACTCCGCAAGCCACCTGACGGTGTGTGGCGGAGGGTACCTTGAGTACCTCTATCGGTTCTCCCTTCTATTGCAGTCTCGTATTGTTCGTGGAAAGGAGGATTGTCGGTATGCCTCTGTATGGGCTCTAATCTCTCTGATTTTATCCTCATGGTCTCTTCGCCAGATATACGTAGGAGGGAGCAATGTACTGCTTGACTCCTCGGTGAAGGTATGTTCTCGAAACTTCAACAAAAGCCCGTACCGAGCTACTGAGCGTCTCTCCTACAGAGTCTTCCACTGGAGTTTATCTATCATCTCCGTAACGCTTTCGCGATTACTAAATGATCCTGTAACGAAGTGCGCTGGTCTCCATTGGATCTTCTCTATCTCTTCTATCAACCCTATCTGGTACGGATCCCACACTGCTGAGCAATATTCAAGCAGTGGGGGAACAAGCGTACTGTAACCTACTTCCTTTGTTTTCCGATTGCATTTCCTTAGGATTCTTGCAATGAATATCAGTTTGGCATCTGCTTTACCGACGATCAAGTTTATATATTCATTCCATTTTAAATCACTCCTAATGCGTACTCCCAGATAATTTATGGAATTAACTGCTTCCAGTTGCTGACCTGCTATATTGTAGCTAATTGATAAGGGATCTTTCTTTCTATGTATTCGCAGAACATTACACTTGTCTACATTGAGATTCAATTGCCATTTCCTGCACCATGTGTCAATTCGCTGCAGATCCTCCTGCATTTCAGTACAATTTTCCATTGTTACAACCTCTCGATATACCACAGCATCACCCGCAAAAAGCCTCAGTGAACTTCCGATGTCATCCACAAGGTCATTTATGTATATTGTGAATAGCAACGGTCCTACGACACTTCCCTGCGGCACACCTGAAATCACTCTTACTTCGGAAGACTTCTCTCCATTGAGAATGACATGCTGCGTTCTGTTATCTAGGAACTCTTCAATCCAATCACACAATTCGTCTGATAGTCCATATGCTCTTACTTTGTTCATTAAACGACTATGGGGAACTGTATCGAACGCCTTGCGGAAGTCAAGAAACACGGCATCTGCCTGGGAACCCGTGTCTATGGCCCTCTGAGTCTCGTGGACGAATAGCGCGAGCTGGGTTTCACACGATCGTCTTTTTCGAAACCCATTCTGATTCCTACAGTGTAGATTTCTAGTCTCCAGGAAAGTCATTATACTCGAACATAATACGTGTTCCAAAATTATACAACCGACCGACGTTATACAGGTCTATAGTCCTGCACATTTGTTCGGCGTCCCTTCTTGAAAACGGGGATGACCTGTGCCCTTTTCCAATCCTTTGGAACGCTTCGCTCTTCTAGAGACCTACGGTACACTCCTGCAAGAAGGGTTGCTATTTCCTTCGCGTACTCTGTGTAAAATCGAATTTGTATCCCACCAGGTCAAGCGGCCTTTCCTCTTTTGAGCGATTTTAATTGTTTGTCTATCCCTCTGTCGTCTATTTCGGTATCTACCATTTTGTCATCTGTGCGACAATCTAGAGAAGGAACTACAGTGCAGTCTTCCTCTGTGAAACAGCTTTGGAAAAAGATATTTAGTATTTTGGCCTTTAGTCTATCATCGTCTGTTTCAGTACCATTTAGGTCACAGAGTGTCTGGACATTTTGTTTTGATCCACCTACCGCTTTGACTTAAGACCAAAATTTCTTACGATTTTCCGCCAAGTCAGTACATAGAACTTCACTTTCGAATTCACTGAACGCCTCCCGCATAGCCCTCCTCACGCGTAATTTTAGTTTGCCTGCAAGGCTTTGGTAATGTTTATGTTTGCTGTGAAGTTACCTTTGCTTCCGCAGCAGTTTCCTAACTCGGTTGTTGTGCCACGGTGGCTCTTTTCCATCTCTTACGATCTTGCTTGGCACATACTCATCTAATGCATATTGTACGATTGTTTTGAACTTTGTCCACTGATCCTCAACAATATCTGTACTTCAGACAAAACTTTTGTGTTGAGCCGTCAGGTACTCTGAAATCTGCTTTTTGTCACTTTTGCTAAACAGAAAAATCTTCCTACCATTTTTAATATTTCTATTTACGGCTGAAATCATCGATGCGGCAACCGCTTTATGATCGCTGATTCCCTGTTCTGCGGTTTCAAATAGTTCGGATCTGTTTGTCACCAGAAGTTCTAATATGTTATCGCCATGAGTCGGTTCTCTGTTTAACTGCTCAAGGTAGTTTTCAGATAAAGCACTTAAAATAATTTCACTGGATTCTTTGTCCCTGCCAACCGTTATGAACGTTTGAGTCTCCCAGTCTATATCCGGCAAATTAAAATCTCCACCCAGAACTATAACATGGTGGGGAAATCTACTCGAAATATTTTCCAAATTATCCTTCAGGTGCTCAGCCACAACAGCTGCTGAGCCAGGAGGCCTATAGAGACATCCAATTATCGTGTCTGAGCCTGCTTTAACCCTGACCTTCACCCAAATTATTTCACATTTCTGATCTCCTTCGATACTATTGCACTTCTTATCGCTATAAACGCGCCTCACCATTCACTGTCCAGCCTGTCTCTACGGTATACATTCCAATCTGAGTTTAGAATTCCATTACTGTTTACATCTGGTTTCAGCCAACTTTCTGTCCCTAGTACTATGTGGACATTGTGACCGTTTATTAATGAGAGCAGTTCTGGGACCTTACTATAGACGCTCCTGCAGTTTACTATTAGCACATTAATATTGTCATGCCCTGTTGCATTTTGCTTACTCCTACCTCGCCGCGTCTCAGGAGGCGTCTTGTCGGGCCTAGGGAGGGAATTCTCTAACCTAAAAAACCCACATGTGCACACCACACGTACTACCCTTGTAGCCGCTTCCTGCGTGTAGTGCACTCCTGACCTATTCAGGGGGACCCTACATTTCTCCACCCGATAGCGGAGTAGGTCGAGAAATTTGCACCCCAGATATCCGCAGAATCGTCTGAACCTCTGGTTTAAGCCTTCCACTCGGCTCCAAACCATAGGACCGCTATCGGTTCTGGGAACGATACTACAAAGAGTTAGCTCAGATTCCACCCTGCGAGCGAGGCTTTCCGCCTTCACCAACTCCGCCAACCGCCTGTATGAACTGAGGATGACCGCTCAGCCCAGATGGCAGGAGTCATTGGTGCCGACATGAGCAACAATTTGCAGTCGGTTGCCTCCAGTGCTCTCTATCGCCGCCGGCAGGGCCTCCTCCACATCTCGGATGAGACCCACCGGCAAGCAGACAAACACAGGCCTTCTTCCCCGACCTTTCCGCTGTTTCCCTAAGGGGCTCAATCACCCGCTTAACGTTGGAGCTCCCAATCACTAATAAACTCCTCCCCCCGTGTGCCTGCTCGGACCTTGCTGAAGGAGCGGCCACATGTCCACTCATAGGCAGAGCGGGCGATGCCACACTGCCAGCCTGCACATTGACCCTCCGCCTCGTGCGCCGCGAACGCCGCTGAGCCCGCCACTCCCCTTGGGGAGAGGGTGGCTCAACCGCGCCCGGTACCCACGAAGATGTCTCGATAGCAGGGACAGTGGGTGAAGCATGTAACACCTGGGGTGTACCATGCGAAGAACCAGACTCCCCACTGCCGCTACACTCCGAGGCAGCAGCCTGAAGATGGCTGACCGCGGCCATCAACACGTTCAGCTGTTTGCGAACAGTGGTCAGCTCCTCCTGCGTCCGTACACGGCAGTCACGCATCCTATCCATCCTAAGAAATCAATTTAGAGAGTTAATCAACTTTAAACTAGACCTCGAATTCACTAAAGGCGGCTGATAGTTGACTAAGCTGTAGCTATTAGACACTACTTATAGCGGCCTTTTTTACTCGCAAGATGACACTTTAGGGCACACTCATTACTGTGGCCATAGTAGTAATACTTTTACCTTCTTCGAACCGTCCAACAGCTCGTCCACGAGCGTAAACACTCAAGTGATGTCTTGCAGACATGTTGCCGTACCACCCGGAATGTCGTACTAATCGATTCCACAAAACAATCTTCGTCAAACACCTTACGGAATGAACTGTCGAATGCATGCAGAAAACTGGTGCACCGGTTTCGCTGCATATAAAACGTCCCGCCCTGTACATTTCTTCTTAGTACAGGGTGTTCCGCAGCTTTTGTCGTTTGTTCCGTAGGAATTGGCAGTTATTCCCTAGTAAGTGTCAGCTGCTCCTTAGCAACTGTGAAGCATTGTATATAAGGCCCTTATCATTGATAGTTATCAGCAAGTAGTAGTGTGAGCAAAAGTATGGAAACACCAAAACTGCTATACATTACCATGCATGATACGGCTTAGGAAAACAGTTGTTTCTCAAGAAAGCTTCCAATCGTCTCGGAATGGATACATACAAGCCGTGTATGGTTTTCACCGTGAACTTATACCATTCTTCCTGCAAGACGGTGATAAGTTCAGATACCAATGCTGGAGTTGGATAGTGATCATGCACCCTTCTCTCCGAAGTAGACAACAAAGGCTCAAAATATTGGGATATAGTAATTGTGAAGATTCGGGGAGATGCGGCAAGTCATCCTCGTCCTCAGTAATCCAGTCCTGGACGGTGCAAGTTGGGTGAACAGGAGTCCTGTCGTCTTGGAATACATTATTACCACTGGCCAACGATCTTTCTACCAAGGAACATACCTGATCAGCCCAAATCGTTGGCAGTAACGCGCCCTTGCAGAGTACAGTTGGGATCCATGGACTGTCTGAACATGGCTACCCAAACCATCACCGAATTCTCGCCATCTTACGCTCTTTGGACGTAATCTCCTACAAAGTCGGTACCCGTGTAGAACAACCTGTTATGGGCATTTACATCATTGATAAGTGGTTTTGGAATTCCAGTTCGCCTTACAATTCCCTGCTTATGGACATCACTTCGTGTTATTCTGGTGCTGACAGGGTTCACGAGTGCGATTCCCGTTCAATGACTGTCACAATTACTCAAGACACATATTCGCCCGCGTTGTGATTCAGTGGATGACGCTTTTCCGCTTTCCCTGCGTGTGGCATAAGCCTTCGATACTGTGCCTCTTGAAATACCGAACCTTGGTTACAGAAGCATCCACCATACCTGCAACAACAATTTGCTCACATTCGATTTCACTTAGCTCCGACACAGTATACTCACAAGTACAGAGAACATTGTTTCGACCAAGCTTGACACTTGCAACCTATTGACATTGCACAACTGCCTTTCATGATAAAATACAGCAGCCTAACCTGCGGCATCTGCATTTATTTTCAAGCATGCATTTCTCACAGTGTTTCCATATTTTTGTCTAACCACCGTAGTGCCTCAAACAGAACTCAACCAGCCGAAAAATGCTCCTAATGGAACACAAAAATGCGGAATATGTACTGCCTATTTAAAAGATTCTGACTGGAAAAATGGCTACCAGCTGCCTCATTCTACCATCCTCAGCACGTTCAAAAATTTTTCCCACAAAAATTTCTTATGCAAACATATTCGTGTTTTCTTTTTAACACGCAAGTCACCTAAAAATTCCAAAAGTTCCCCTAACTGTAACTCAGTCACACCTAATAGTGCATCGCTGTAAGTCGCCCACACATACCCACTCCCAGTTGCCATTTCTCATTCACTCATTCAGCCCAGCTCATTGTCGTTATCACTTTGCGTCTCTCTGTCATTGTCTCCCCTGTCACAGCTACAGTTCCGTTCGTTCCGTCCTACTGCTACAGTCTCCTCTCATAGTCTCTGTGTTGTGGATTGGCAAGGCAGCCAATCCACTATGACAGGAAACCGAAAGGCACGCGTTTAAGCTCACGCAGGCTGGCGTGAGGTATGTTTTACAGCATCAATAGTAACTGGTAATGGCGCCTTGCTAGGTCGTAGCAAATGACGTAGCTGAAGGCTATGCTAACTATCGTCTCGGCAAATGAGAGCGTAATTTGTCAGTGAACCATCGCTAACAAAGTCGGCTGTCTAACTGGGGCGAGTGCTAGGAAGTCTCTCTAGTCCTGCCGAGTGGCGGCTACCACCTAGCAAGTGTGGTCTCTGGCGGTGACACCACACTCTGTCTCCCTCTGCTGTTTCTTACTGCTAATATCTCACTCATTCCTACGTACTTCTGCTGTCTCTTTCTCTTTATTTCTTCCCTCCCTGCTTCCCTCAACCCCCCCCCCCCCCCCCACCGCCACCCCATCTCTACCCCCCAGTACTGTCTACATTATTCTTTTCCTAGCAATGTTCTGTCACTGCCAACATGTTCCACTGACACTGTGTCTCTTTCTCCCATACTGCTATTGTGTCCTAACACAACCACTTACAATCTTACTTACTTTCTCGTCTGTTTGCCACTGTCACTTTCTCCTTGTCTTTCAGAAAAAAATGCGAATGAGTTCGCATATAAAAATTTTTGGGAAACATTTTAAGTTGCTGAGGAAGGCAGAAAGAGGCAGCTGGTAAGCCACTTTTCAGTCAGAGTCTGTTAAATTAACATGAAACATTGCGGCTTGGCGGGATTAGAAATTCCGTGTGCTGTGCAGGCTGCAAATTGGAAGTTCACCTACCTCAGAACTGCGTCTTCTCGATGTCCCTTCACTTCGCAACGTGGATACTTACAAGATGATGTAAAAGCAGCGTTGATAAAAAGACACCATGTATCTATATCCGAATCCCGCTCCAGCTACTTCCGGGTCTGAGTGCTCACGAGTCCTCTGCATTTGGATTGGTCCTCTCACCACTTTTCTTCCTCCTCTTGCTGCCAGGTCACACCTCTCCTTTCTACGGATATTCTCACTCCCATTTTCCACCGTGTTCTTGGGCGCCCTCTAGGTCTTTTCCCATCCATCTTTAGTTCTTCTATAATTTTGTGGAGTCTCTGCCCATGCATCATTTTAACATGCCCATACCATCTTAATCTATATTTTTCAATTTCTTCTCTCATACTTTCTTGTTTAAGGTCCTTTCTAATCTCTACATTCCTTACTCTGTCCATTTTTGTTTTTCCCTTAACTGCTTTGACAAATTTCATTTCCTCTGCTTGCAGTCTGCTCCAGTCCCTTTCTGTCATTTTCCATGTTTCTCTTCCATAGGTGACAATAGGGAATTTATAATTCTTATACATAAGGAGTTTTGCTTTTTATGAAACTTCCTTATTCCAAACCAGGTGTTTTTTGTCTGGTAGAAATTGCCTCCCTTATGTAGCCTCCTATTAATTTTGTTAGTTATTCTTCCATCCCTAGATATTTCACTCCCTAAATAAGTGAAACTTTCTACGACTTTGAGGGGTTCTCCATTCAAGGTAATATTTCCGTTGATCCCTTTCTCTCTTCGAAATACCATTACTTCACTCTTATCTTTATTTATTTTTAATCCATACCTTTTCATTATTTCCTTCCACGCATCAAGTTGTAACTGTACATCTACCTCTTTATCACCCCATATTACCATATCATCTGCAAAAATCACCTTTTTGTCTTTTTCTTTCACAACATTAAAAAGTGCAGGTGATAGATAAAAAACACCCTCTCACCACTTTTCTTCCTCCTCTTGCTGCCAGGTCACACCTCTCCTTTCTACGGATATTCTCACTCCCATTTTCCACCGTGTTCTTGGGCGCCCTCTAGGTCTTTTCCCATCCATCTTTAGTTCTTCTATAATTTTGTGGAGTCTCTGCCCATGCATCATTTTAACATGCCCATACCATCTTAATCTATATTTTTCAATTTCTTCTCTCATACTTTCTTGTTTAAGGTCCTTTCTAATCTCTACATTCCTTACTCTGTCCATTTTTGTTTTTCCCTTAACTGCTTTGACAAATTTCATTTCCTCTGCTTGCAGTCTGCTCCAGTCCCTTTCTGTCATTTTCCATGTTTCTCTTCCATAGGTGACAATAGGGAATTTATAATTCTTATACATAAGGAGTTTTGCTTTTTATGAAACTTCCTTATTCCAAACCAGGTGTTTTTTGTCTGGTAGAAATTGCCTCCCTTATGTAGCCTCCTATTAATTTTGTTAGTTATTCTTCCATCCCTAGATATTTCACTCCCTAAATAAGTGAAACTTTCTACGACTTTGAGGGGTTCTCCATTCAAGGTAATATTTCCGTTGATCCCTTTCTCTCTTCGAAATACCATTACTTCACTCTTATCTTTATTTATTTTTAATCCATACCTTTTCATTATTTCCTTCCACGCATCAAGTTGTAACTGTACATCTACCTCTTTATCACCCCATATTACCATATCATCTGCAAAAATCACCTTTTTGTCTTTTTCTTTCACAACATTAAAAAGTGCAGGTGATAGATAAAAAACACCATCTAACATCTACAATTACTGAGGCCACGGAATATTAGATTTCCTCTCACTTTACGGACTGTATTACCATTTCAATACCCTCATATACTTTCTCTATGTCTTCTGAGATGTCGGCATGTATTGTATATTTGAACTATCGTTGCCGGTGTTGGTTTGCTGTCGATTCTGATGAGAATCACTGAACTGTTCACAGTATCACACTCTCTGTCCTACCTCCCTATTCATAACGAATCCTATTCCAAATGCATCTTTTTTTCTGCTGTTGATGTCACGCTGTACTCACCAGACCAGAAATCCTTGTCATCTTTCCATGTCACTCCACTGACCCCTACTATATCCAGAGGGAACCTTTGCATTTACCTCTATACATTTTCTGCCTTCCCTATCACGTTCAAGCTTCTGACATTCCACGCCTCGACTCACAGAACGTTATCCTTTCGTTGATTATTCAATCTTTTCCACATGTTCACCTTCTCCTTCGTAGACCCCTTCCGGAGATCCGGATGGATGACTGTTCCGGAATCTTTTGCCAATGGAGAGATGATAATGACAGTTTTTAAGCTACAGCCCACATGTCCTATGGAAAAACGTTACGTGTCTTTAACGCAGTGGTTTCCTTAGCCGTCTGCATCCTCATGCCGTTGATCATTGCTGATTCTTCCGCCCTGATGAGAAGTTTCCCACTCCAAGGACAAGATAGTGCCCTGAACCTCTGCCCGTTCCTCCGTCCTCTTTGAGAAAGCCTTTGGCAGAATGAGGATAACTCACTAAAGTTTACTGAACGTTTATGTTCCGCCACCCTGTTCCAGTATGGCGATGCTCGTTTAGCTGAACAGTGCCATTATACTATCATCATAAGTATTCTACCGAAACAAGACCTATTAACAGTGTACAACCTTTCTGGTTATTGCCTTATTTTCTAGGTGTTTGGAATCCGAAGGGCCATCTTTACATTATTGGTTACCGGTGGCTTGGCACCTGCAATGAAATGGTGTTACTGTGAGCTAAACTGGTGAATTAAAAAAAATCACTTTATCAAAAACATTAATTCGGACCGAAGAGATATCTCGCATCTACATTCAGTATTAGATACTGTCGTTTTCGGAGTATTTCTTTATATATTATTTATTGACAAAGCTGTTTGATTAAACAGTAAAAATGTTCAGGTAAAACCCAATAAAGTACAACAAACAGATAAAAGTTTCTACCAGACATCGGCTACAAAATTTGTGTACAAAGACTATAACAATACATATTAAAAAAAACGCTTTCTCCATGAAGCAATAGATATAGCAATGCGTAATCTCCTTAGCCGTTTCAGAGCTGATATGGTATGCTGCCACTCCTTTCAAACTATACACGAGAGTTCATACAAAGTGATGAACATAACTTATGCTTTGATATACACCCTATTAGTAGTAGGAAAGCTCATTCAAAGCGCAACGAGAGAAGAACTGTTGCTTGGAAGTCACACATCTGAAAATTCAGCAAGTAACAACATATTACACAACTTCAAAGTAGAGGTCCGATTTGTTCAAGGGCACATACTTTTGTCGTCTGTTACCGTCATTGTCTGATAACTTGTGAGCACCTGTACGACAGCCGCTCATGCCAGTTAACAGCGAAGGGCGTACTTGAATGAAATACTCTGAGAGTTTCTCCTGATTGCCATAGGACGTAAAATTTGAGTGGCGGTACTTCTCGCGTTGCTGGCTAGCAACAAAACATCTGGAGTGGAGGCTACCGTCAGCCCGTAAGGCGCTGTGTATTATTTTGGTGCTGTACAAGTCTGCAGTTCTCATAGATTTATTGCAGTTAACTCAGATAGACAAACCAGAAAACGAAACAAAGTCTGATAGGCTACTAGCAACTGTGTTACTAGTGAAACAATGCTGCATTTTAATTGGTCGATCGGAGTTTTGTTTTTTTATATTAGCAACCAACACATTTCCAACAAAACTTTTTGATCACTTTGCTTGCAAGTCTTGATCAGTACGGAAGGAGAATTTTTGTCCCTCTTGAACTGTATTGATTTGTTTGAGAAAATAATTTTTGTACTATTCTAATTAACATACCAATAGATGGCGTAGTTGTACTTAAGTATATTCGATTAGAGGATACAAATTTTAGAGAATATAATTGTTTTTCTGTGTTCCAGTTTCGTAATTTTTCAATTTTTTCCAGTTTTAATCTTGTTCTATGTTTGAAAAGGAAGAGCTAATATTAATATTTACTATCAGATCGACAATAAGGCCATCAACAACAGAATGCATGCTCGACTAGGAGAGATAGGGGTAAGGAAGTCGGTCAGCTCCTTTTGAAGGAATCACCGTAGCATTCGCGTAAGAGATTTTGAGTAGCCGTACGGAGGCATAAATCTCGACCCTGCTGAAAACAAATCCAGGATCATAGCCATCGTGCCACCACATTCTTTCCCTTTTCTTTTGTACTCTCTCTGTCGAAGATGAAACCTTTTTCTGCTCACGTCATTCACAGAATGTATCGGATTTTAAAACGCTGCAAAAAGCTCTTTGAATCCACAATAGAACTCCTGTTGTCTATTAACGATTGATTCGACACACGACATGTCCAGTCCATCATACATGTTTCATTATGGCCATGTTTACATGTGTCGCTACAGTACGCTCCTTGGTCGTTGTTTTTTTTCTGAAATTGTAACTTCTATCACACATATGTTATTTACTGAGTGACGCATAGACTTGAACATCACTTTAAATGTCCATTTATCCGTGCTAAACTCAGAAGTGGCAACACACATTGATTCTAAGCTTTCCATTTCCAGCACATCGGAAGCTTCATTAGGAATGTAGGTGTTTTGCCAGTACCACTTGCGGCACATTTTTCTGCTGTCCACCGACTGAATGTCTTCAAATGTCTTCTTTCTAAAAATTCGTCAGCTGGTTTTGTTACTTTATTGGTAACTTTCATTTTTTATTCATCGTGTTTAGTTCGCATTATTGTAGTCTTATTATAGGCGATTTTGAGACCTTCTTTCCACATTAATCTACGAAAAAACTCTGCACTATATGGAAACATTGTAATGTCAAAAGCAAAAAGGAGTTACTTCTTATGTGCTTCATTAACGTGTATTCCAACTTAATTCATTGAGTTTAAGGATTTGAAAGCTTTCTTTAGCGCAGCCGACAAGAATTTTGGTAATCGAGAACCTCTTTGGCGGACTGCAGTTCTGAATATCTCTGTTGTGTTGACATATATCTAGTACTCTAGACATTGATTGATCAATCTGAAGGGATGGTGTACAAATTTTGTTTAAACTGTGTCAAAAAGTCTCTCAAAAACGATGGATTTCAGGTAGTATGGCCACTCATCCTCATACTACGTCCTATAACTTTTTAAAATTTCCAAATCGTGCATTTCGCTACATGTAATTTTAAAGTCGGTTGATTCCTTTTTTTCATCAAATGTTTATATTTTTAAACGTGACCGGAGATAATTTTATTGAATATCATCTACATTCCAAAGATGACTCTCAGGTTCAGACCTAACGGACTGGTCCCCGTTGGGTTTTCTTCATACTAACAGGACCACAATTTCCTAAAGCAATACGATGCAAATCACAAAAAATGTTGGCAAATTCCCCTTTGATAATGAGATATTAAACCCCTTTTTGTTTTCTTTTTGTGTCCATTCTTGTGCAGTAGAGAAATTACAGCATACTTCATACTTTTTGGAATCGCTTTCGTGCACAGGCTCTTGATAAACAATTCTGCAAGTGCCTTTTGTATTACATTGACCTTGACTTTAATCATTTATATTGAACGACCATCTTCTCCAAGTCCCTATAAGGCAGAGAAGCGGCCGTGTCCTGCTGAAAGAACCGCTCTAGTATTCACCGCTCTCATGAACACTCCAATATTCACCTCTATCGCTTTAGGGAGATCACAGAGGAGCTACATCTCAGTGACCGGATGGGAATTTGAACCACCGCTCACATGAATACGAGTCATGCCTTACCACAGCGTATCTGTCTTGGTAGGGCGATTACATCCGAAATATCATAATATTAATTTTTTTTTCAAAGTGTCAGGTACTGAAATCCTTCTAATATACATTTAGTGAAATATTTGAACGGTAGTACTGTTTCGTCTCGGTTCTTAGTTACGGTTGTATCTTCAGCGATAAAAAGTGTTATCTATGCAACATATGTTTCTGTTTTACTTGCATCATGCTCTTAACTATTGAAGCAGTGATGTGGAATGTAATCACCGGGCTCCTCTAGAACGAGGTCCTAACGGACTGTTCCTCACTGAATTTCTACATACTCATAGGACAACAATTTCCTAATGCAGTTCAACGGAATTCTCAAAGAATCTTGGTAAAATCACCTTTGAGAATTAGATTTCCAACCACTGATAACTACAAAACATTTCGAGTTAGTCTACATAATTGCCTATTATGCTTAACGTAAAAGTCTATTAATCTTAAAGTCGTTGACTGAATATTGATGATATAAACTTTTTCCCTTCTCTTTAAATTGCATATTTATTAACAATTAGAAATATTAATTGACAACTAATGAACCACAATTTTAATACAAATTAGATGTTTCTGTTTTTAATGAATAATTGTTTTGAGTGTGTACCGATATGAAGCTTTCTGGCAGATTAAAACTGTGTGCCGGACCTTTGTATAAATTTCAATTCATTGCTTCAATACACATACATACATAATAAATTAAAACTTGGTATAAAAATGCGAAACATCAAACAAGAAATAAAATACGTTCTTATTTCTAAAGGTTGAAAATCATTATAAAAATACATAAGTTTTCCCTTTCACAACAAGGCATCTTGCATGGCTATCAGATTTCGACCTGATTCGAAACAAGGCCCCGGGAGTAGACAACATTCCATTAGAACTACTGACGGCCTTGGGAGAGCCAGTCCTAACAAAAAACCACCATCTCGTGAGCAAGATGTATGAGACAGGCAAAATACCCTCAGACTTCAAGAAGAATACAATAATTCCAATCCCAAAGAAAGCACGTGTTGACAGATGTGAAAATTACCGAACTATCAGTTCAATAAATCACACCTGAAAAATACTAACGCGAATTCTTTACAGACGAATCGAAAAACTGGTAGAAGCCGACCTCGGGGAAGATCAGTTTGGATTCCGTAGAAATAGTGGAACACGTGAGGCAATACTAACCTTACGACTTATCTTAGAAGAAAGATTGAGGAAAGGCAAACCTACATTTCTAGCATTTGGAGACTTAGAGAAAGTTGTAGACAAAGTTGAATGGAATACTCTGTTTCAAATTCTAAAGGTGGCAGGGATAAAATAAAGGGAGCGGAAGGCTACTTACAATTTGTACAGAAACCAGATGGCAGTTATAAGAGTCGAGGGACATGAAAGGGAAGCAGTGGTTGGGAAGAGAGTGAGACAGGGTTTTAGCCTATCTCCGATGTTATCCAATCTGTATATTGAGCAAGCAGTAAAGGAAACAAAAGAAAAACTCGGAGTAGGAATTAAAGTCCATGGAGAAGAAATAAAAACTTTAAGGTTCGCCGATGACCTTGTAATTCTGTCAGACACAGCAAAGGACTTGGAAGAGCAGTTGAACGGAGTGGACAGTGTCTTGAAAGGAGGATATAAGATGAAAATCAACAAAAGCAAAACGAGGATAATGGAATGTAGTCGAATTAAGTCGGGTGATGCTGAGGGAATTAGATTAGGAAATGAGACACTTAAAATAGTAAAGGAGTTTTGCTATTTGGGGTGCAAAATAACTGATGATTGTCGAAGTAGAGAAGATATAAAATGTAGACTGGCAGTGGCAAGGAAAGCGTTTCTAAAGAAGGGAAATTTGTTAACATCGAGTATAGATGTAAGTGTCAGGAAGTCGTTTCTGAAAGTATTTGTATGGAGTGTAGCCATGTATGGAAGTGAAACATGGACGATAAATAGTTTGGACAAGAAGAGAATAGAAGCTTTCGAAATGTGGAGCTACACAAGAATGCCGAACATTAGATGGGTAGATCACATAACCAATGAGGAGGTATTGAATAGAATTAGGGAGAAGAGGAATTTGCGGCCCAACTTGACAAGAACAAGGGACCGGTTGGTAGGACATGTTCTGAGGCATCAAGGGATCACAAATTTAGCATTGGAGGGCAGCGTGGAGGTTAAAAATCGTAGAGGGAGACCAACAGATGAATACACTAAACAGATACAGAAGGATGTAGGTTGCAGCAGGTACTGGGAGATGAAGAAGCTTGCACAGGATAGAGTAGCATGGAGAGCTGCATCAGACCAGTCTCTGGACTGAAGACCACAACAACAACAACAACAACAACAGATTTTAATCTATTTACACGTTATTAGTAATTAAAAAGAGAAAAACGGTATTTTATTAAAATTATGGTTCAATATTTGTCAATTACCGTTTCCATTTGTTAATAAATGGCATTATGTTCCGAATGTTATGTAATCAACAGAGGTGGGAAAAGTAAGTCTCAAAAAGTTATCTTTCTTTCCTCTGTTTTTTAATGAGTCGCACTGTTTCACTACTTTCGAAATTTGACGAACAACCATTCAAGTACTGATCCTGAAAGCTTATCAGTATGAAGAAAATCGAATAGTGGGCCTTCCAGTAACGAAGGTCATTTTGTTGGTGCAAATAAACTTACAGCCTTCCACAATTTAACGACATGGTAAGTCAGCCTAAACGTGAGAAGATAATATCCTTTCTTTGAAGATGAAGCGATGACGTTGTTTGCGTCTACTCTCCTGAAAACCTGTCAGTCGGTAGCGGTGAGTGCCCGTACCGGCCACTACACCCCAGTCGCTTCCCACAGCGGCGAAACACGAGCTGGTGTGCCCGTAGGCGGGTCCTGGTGGCGCGCGGGACCACCCCGCCGTCTTGGAACAATTGCGGCCGTGGTGCGGCTGAATTTTAAATTAATTACTGGCGGCTGGCGGCTGGCTCGGTGGGGTGCGGCCTTTGTGTGCGGCGCGCCAGGCCCCTCTGTTTGCGGCTCGTAAACAATGGTAGCAGACACGTTAACCTTGCAAACACGCGGTCGGGTAAACTACTTGGGCCATCCGGCGCCGCTAGGTCGCAATATGCGCTCTCGCGTGCCTCTTCCCCGTGTGCTGTGCGCGACTAAAAAGAATGCTGCGCCGCACCGGCAGTTTTAATGTTCCGCTGTGCGCTTCCATTGTTTACCGCATGGAGCTCCGCCGAAATTTATGAAGTTGTAATATACCTGGGAACAGCCTATTCCCCTCTTCTTCGTCGGTACTGCTGTTACCATTATTCGTATACACGTAGAGGACTGTCCACAAAATAGTTGCTTTCACTTCTCAATGGAACTGAGCTAATGCACGTTTTTTTTCGCTAGGGTATTACGTACTGCTTATTCCTTTCTGGAGTCCCGTTCCTCAATGGGTAAAAACGGTACCGTTTTAGGATAACTTCGTTGTCCTTCCGTCTGTCTGTCTGCCTGCGTGTCCGACTGTTAAAAACCCGTTTCCTCTGGATGGAACAGATGTATCAAGTTGAAATTTGTTCAACATAATAAGTACTACATACCTAGGCGGTAAAAAAACCGAAGCTTCTACGTCAATGAAATCAAAAGAACACCCGTTTATGTCAGACATTCTGATACAAATTCAGTCATTAAAACCTGTCGGGTATTTCACTTTGACCTGCAACTACGAAATTTAGCGAGAAGCAAGGTTACACAGTACAATTAAAGAAAAAAAGAATCAGAAAGTAGTTATATCACACACAAAAAAAAATATTTAGTCTACATCCACAACTACATTTATACTCCGTAAACCACCCAACGGTGTGTGGTGGAGGGCACTTTACGTGGCACTGTCATTACCTCCCTTTCCTGTTCCAGTCGCGTATGGTTCGCGGGAAGAACGACTGCGGGAAATCCTCCGTGCGCGCTCGAATCTCTCTAATTATACATTAGTGATCTCCTCGGGAGGTATAAGTAGGGGGAAGCAATAGATACGATACCTCATCCAGAAATGCACCCTCCCGAAACCTGGACAGCAAGCTACACCGCGATGCAGAGCGCCACTTGAGTTTCCTAAACATCTTCCTAACGCTATCACGCTTATCAAACAACCCTGTGACGAAACTCGCCGCTCTTCTTTGGATGTTCTCTGTCGTCTGTGTCAACCCGACCTGGTACGGATCCCACAATTATGAGCAATACTCAAGTATAGGTCGAACGAGTGTTTTGTATGCCATCTCCTTTGTTGATGGACTACATTTTCTAAGGACTCTCCTAATGACTCTCAACCTGGCACCCACGTTACCGCCGGCCGATGTGGCCAAGCGGTTCTAGGCGCTTCAATCCGGAATCGCGCTGATGCTGCGGTCGCAGGTTCGAATCCTACCTCGCGCATGGATGTCTGTGATGTCTTTAGGTTAGTTAGGTTTAAGTAGTTCTAAGTCTAGGGGACTGATGACCTCAGATGTTAAGTCCCATAGTGCTCAGAGCCATTTTTTTTTTTTGAACCCGCCATACCAACAACTAATTTTATATGCTCATTTCACTTCAAATCGTTCCGTACGCATACTCCCATATATTTTACAGAAGTAACTGCTACCTGTGTTTGTTCCGCTATCATATAATCACACAATAAAAGATCCTTCTTTCTATGTATTCACAATACATTACATCTGTCTATTTTAAGGTTCAGTTGCCGCTCCCTGCACCAAGTATCTATCCGCTGCAGATCTTCCTGCATTTACCTGCTATTTTCTAATGCTGCAACTTCTCTCTATACTACAGCATCATCCGCGAAAAGCCGCATGGAACTTCCGACACTATCTACTAGGTCATTTATATATATCCGACTGTCTGTCTGTTAAAACACTTATTTTCTCAGGAACAGGTTGATGTATCAAGCTGAAATTTATGTCATTTACTACAGCCTACGGTTCCTTTGCTGTGTAAAACGTTTGATCTTCTAGCAAATCAATCAAAAGATACGGTTACGTATAACACGTATTTTGATACAAACTCACTCATTAAAAATTTTAGGGTACTTTCCGTTGACCTAGTACCATAACGTTCGGCGAGAAGGAAGATTCTACAGTACCAGTAAAGGAAAAAATCCGAAAATTCTTAATTTATGATTTTATCAGACAAAGAAAACCACGACTAACAACATAAAAATGGACATCAAGGAAAGAATAGCAGTGGGAATGAAATGCATGCATTCCCTCAGAGAGACGCTCGGTTCTAAATCGATCTCAGTGAACACTAAGATGAAAATCCACAACAGTGATATCGCCAACAGTAATGTACAGTTCAGGAACATGGAGCATTACTAAGCGAGAAAGGGAAAGGCTATTAATATTTGAAAGAAGAGTAATGAGGCAGATTTGGGGACCAGTTTTAGATAACGGAGAATGGAGGAGAGGGAAAACGTGGAAATCTACCTTTTGATGCGACAAGCAACTATCCTACAGAAGACAAAGAGCAAAAGAATACAATGGGTGGGCCATGTAGCCCGTATGCCAGATGGAAGACAGGCGAAGAATGCACTAGCGGGGAAACCAAACACCAAACACCCCATTGGACGACCAAGACAGCGCTGCACGGACGACCTGGCGAAGGACCTAGCAGTCCTGGGAATTGAAGGCGCCTGGAGGAACCGGGCACAAAATACCTGTAGGTAGGAATGGAGGCAGCTTGTGGAAGCAGCACGTGGTCTGCAAGGCCCGTGATCGCTGAATATCTGTCTATTTGTCTATCTATTAGACGAAAAAAATGTATTTTTCTCATTTTGTCGGACGATCTGTTTATTTGTCTATTAAGACACTTATTCTCAGGAACAGACGAACGTATCAATTTGACATTCCAGAATGAGATTTTCACTGTGCAGCGGAGTGTGCGCTGATATGAAACTTCCTGGCAGATTAAAACTGTGTGCCGGACCGAGACTCGAACTCGGGACCTTCGCCTTTAACGGGCCAGTGCTCTACCATCTGAGCTACCCCAGCACGACTCACGCCTCGTCCTCACACCTTTACTTCCGCCAGTACCTCGTCTCCTACTTAACAAACTTCACAGCAGCTCTCCTGCGAACGTTGCAGAACTAGGACTGGCCCGTGAAAGGCAAAGGCCGCGAGTTCGAGTCTCGGTCCGGCACACAGTTTTAATCTGCCAAGAAGTTTCATATCAGCGCACACTCCACTGCAGAGTGAAAATCTCATTCTGGAAACATCCCCCAGACTGTAGCTAAACCATGTGTCCTTAATATCCTTTCTTCCAGGAATGCTAGTTCTGCATGGTTCGCAGGAGAGCTTCTGTTAAGTTTGGGAAGTTGGAGACCAGGTACTGGCGGAAGTAAAGCTGCGAGGACGGGGCGTGAGTCGTGCTTGGGTGGCTCAGCTGGCGCCGGCACGTTAGCCCAGCGTATTCGGTCAGAGGATTGCGTGCCCTCTGTAATATGAAAAACTGAGGCAAGGAATCAACGGTGAGTTTGAAGGGATGTCTTGAGACGTCCGCCTAGACCAAAAGCAACGAAATATATCGAACAAAATAAAAAAGGAGATGGTAGAGCACTGGCCCGCGAAAGGCAAAGGTCCCGAGTTCTAGTCTCGGTCTGGCACACAGTTTTAATCTGCCAGAAAGTTTCAAGTTGACATTTATGGCACATGCTAAGGTAACCGTTCCCTCGGAATCGTAAGCAATTTAAGTTTCTACGTCAATGAAAACAATACATAAGAATATTTATGCCACAAATTTCGATATTTTGCCAGTATTGATGTGAGTAACAAGCAAAAATCATTGAAATTCCTCATTCTCGGGGTAGGTGAACTGTCCATATACATAATTAAGTTTGTATGGGACCTTCGGTGCCCGACTCGCTCACGCGCTTAACCGAATTTTTAACTAAATCTTTCACTTTAAGTTTTCGGGCCAGGTCACACAGGTGAAGTTCCACATTTTGAAACTTCTTGGTGATTCCCTATAGGTTTCGTTGTCCAGCGACAGATTAAAACAGCAGAAAAAGCTTCCATAATGCCATCTGACATCGAGGTGCAAAAAAGCGAGGGTACGTCAATAGTCTTCTCGCTGCTGAATAAACTGCACGAAATGAAATATATCGAAGCATGTTACAGGGTCTGGAGATGTCACACCAGACGGGAGCAATGTGAGGCGATGGGTACTTTGTTCACTAATGGTGAAAAGCAAAGGCGCAATTCACGCTTCGGGTGAGCTTGCTCAGCTGCCGTCGCCCATAATGTACGGTGCCCCGACGATCACATCCTTGATGGTCGGCTGTTGACATTCAATGGATTTCTGCAAAGCTGAATGCCGGCTTTAATCCTAGCAATACCAGTGCATTTCCGGATGAGGGGGGAGTAGGAGGGGGAAGGGGGGAGACTTTATGCCTACCCTAAAAAGTTTCTAAGAGGCAAAATTCATCAATTGTGGTCTTATGTTAAAAGCATACTACTTAAAGAGATAGTGACGTGTAAGTAGAGTCCAGAACATGAACATATCTTTCAGCGCGCTCTAAGCAATATCAACGCACTTTTCAAGTATGTGTACTGCCAACTTTTTGCGCACTGTAAAATTAGTTCAAAAGGCTCAAATGGCTCTAAGCAGTATGGGACTTAACATCTGAGGTCATCAGTCACCTAGATTTAGAACTACTAAAACCTAACTAACCTAAGGACATCACAAACCTCGATGCCCGAGGCAGGATTCGAACCTGCGACCGTAGCAGCAGCGTGGTTCCGGACTGTAGCGCCTAGAACCACTCGACCACAGCGGTCGGCGTAAAATTAGTTACAAGTGCAAATTTTGTTAACTGTTGTCGGCTCTCACTCACAACATTCTTTTTAATAAGACACTGGTGTCTAAGTAAAGTCTTGAACCTGAAACTGTGAGTACGACATGCAGTCGGAAAGCGATATTTACCTAAGATCTTGGTTTAAATTTAACTGAAATATTTTAAAACATTCGTGGAATATGTAGAAGAATTCATTCATAAAAATAAATACCTGTTATCAAACTTTTCAAATATAAAGATACTGACTACACTATAATATTTTCAAAAGATTGGTGTAAAGTACTCCACCACTGCTCCCCCGCCCCTCCCCTTGGCATCGCGAGGTTTAATCCTAAACAGTAGATGTTACGCTACCTTGGCTATCGCAAAATGTTTGCGAGATGGGTCTAGCTATGTTTACGCAAGACTAAAAAAGATTATCCAATGACGATGCGTCGGGACTTGCTGGATACACGAAGCAATTTTCTCAGCACCGACATACCAAACATAAGTTTTGCTCTCATCACCGTGAGTACGAATACAACAGAGAAATTGAAGAAACGGCCATTAGCAACTAAACAGATGTGGACATTCTTCTGGGATAGGCATGATGTGATTCTTTGGACGTCTTGGATTCTAAATTACTTCTCAGTTCACGTGGCTAAAACATTGAACTGACTAGGCTAGAAGCTCAAATTTCCAGAATCAGACCACAGAACAAGCACGATAATGGTGGCCCCCAACAGATTTGCTACAATGGAACAAACTGCCAAATTTCGTTGGCCTCTCCTATCAATCGTGGGTTAGCATTTTCATACGCCCATATCTTTGCGCTTTTGAAAGATGTATAAGTGGCCAACATTTTCCAGGCTCAGATGCTACCGTGAAAGCTGTAACACGCTGACTAGCCTGAACTGCTACAGGTTTTTACGAGTGTGACATAGGATTTCGTTCATGTGGTGAAATGAAAGTTTTCAAATGAAATCTATTCCTATTGAACTGCTGTGCTATCAATATCGGTTCCAATTTCCATTAAGAATTAGTTTCGTTCAAAATATCCAAATGTATGTGAATTCCTAAGGGACCAAACTGCTGAGGTCATCTGTCTACAGACTTACACACTACTTAAACTAATTTATGCTAAGAACAACACACACGCCCATGCCCGAAGGAGGACCCGAACCTCCGGCGGGAGGGGCCGCGCAATCCGTGCCATGACGCCTCAAACCGCGCGGCCACTCCGTGCGGCTGTTAGCTTCGTAACTGATTTCCTTCCTTCTTTCTGTAATTTCATTTGCCAGCAAACGCTTGTATTAACAACCTAGATACTATGAATTCTTCCCAAGGGTCACTACCTCTCAAGGTGGAAACGCTTGGAGCAGGCAACAGATTTATACGGTTGTTCAACTGTGCGCCCATGCACCCATGTTGCCCCATTCCTTCAATGTACAGAACATTGTATCACTTGTCCAAGGCGGACTAGAATTTGAAGGGTAGAAAGGAACAGACTAATGATATATTCTAGGGCGACACAGGCCAACCAAAGAAACACTTTGGACTACTTCTTTTTGGGTAGCCGCATAATCATACAATTTTTTCGGTACTTAATCAAAACCCGTAACAGCTTTGTAACAAATTGACTTCCACATATACTAGAAAATTAGCTGTGCACATATAATTCGAATGAAGAAAATTTCATTTTTAGGTATGGAAGAAGATGCTACTGAACCATAAACATAGAAAGTACCTCCTACTTACGTTGTAATTGAGTATCATTGTCTTATACTTCATTCTTCAACTGTCATCAAAGGATCTAAAAAAGATTTTTCTTCGATATATTGCCTGTTCCACGTTTTGATGAAGTGGTTATCACATGGCTGTTCCACTGATCCTGACACCGTCTGTCCAACACTTTTCTCTCTTGATCAAAGACGCTCATCTTTTTCTTCGCTGGCATCGCTCAGATTTTCTTGGAAAAGAAGTCTTAAGGCTCATCAAACAGATTAATTTCTTGAACTTTGCCAGTATGTGTGCTGTTGTTTTTCTGGTCTTCAGTCAGAATATTGGTCTAATGCAGCTCTGCACGCTAGTCTATTCTGTTTAGGTTTTTGATCTCTGTAAAACAGCTCCAACTTGCATCCACTTCAATCTGCTTAATACAATCAAATCATGGTCTCGCTCTACAATTTGTACTCCCTACGCTTCCATTCCATTATTTCTTAGGGCCTTTATCCTTGTTATAATCTAGTTGTGCCGAACACTAATATTTTTCTCTAGTTCTATGCAGTATCTTTTCATTAGTAGCCCTACCTAGCTATCTAATCATTCTGAATAAATACAATCCTGGAAATGGAAAAAAGAACACATTGACACCAGTGTGTCAGACCAACCATACTTACTCCGGACACTGCGAGAGGGCTGTACAAGCAATGATCACACGCACGGCACAGCGGACACACCAGGAACCGCGGTGTTGGCCGTCGAATGGCGCTAGCTGCGCAGCATTTGTGCACCGCCGCCGTCAGTGTCAGCCAGTTTGCCGTGGCATACGGAGCTCCATCGCAGTCTTTAACACTGGTAGCATGCCGCGACAGCGTGGACGTGAACCGTATGTGCAGTTGACGGACTTTGAGCGAGGGCGTATAGTGGGCATGCGGGAGGCCGGGTGGACGTACCGCCGAATTGCTCAACACGTGGGGCGTGAGGTCTCCACAGTACATCCATGTTGTCGCCAGTGGTCGGCGGAAGGTGCACGTGCCCGTCGACCTGGGACCGGACCGCAGCGATGCACGGATGCACGCCAAGACCATAGGATCCTACGCAGTGCCGTAGGGGACCGCACCGCCACTTCCCAGCAAATTACGGACACTGTTGCTCCTGGGGTATCGGCGAGAACCATTCGCAACCGTCTCCATGAAGCTGGGCTACGGTCCCGCGCACCGTTAGGCCGTCTTCCGCTCACGCCCCAACATCGTGCAGCTCGCCTCCAGTGGTGTCGCGACAGGCGTGAATGGAGGGACGAATGGAGATGTGTCGTCTTCAGCGATGAGAGTCGCTTCTGCCTTGGTGCCAATGATGGTCGTATGCGTGTTTGGCGCCGTGCAGGTGAGCGCCACAATCAGGACTGCATACGACCGAGGCACACAGGGCCAACACCCGGCATCATGGTGTGGGGAGCGATCTCCTACACTGGCCGTACACCACTGGTGATCGTCGAGGGGACACTGAATAGTGCATGGTACATCCAAACCGTCATCGAACCCATCGTTCTACCATTCCTAGACCGGCAAGGGAACTTGCTGTTCCAACAGGACAATGCACGTCCGCATGTATCCCATGCCACCCAACGTGCTCTAGAAGGTGTAAGTCAACTACCCTGGCCAGCAAGATCTCCGGATCTGTCCCCCATTGAGCATGTTTGGGACTGGATGAAGCGTCGTCTCACGCGGTCTGCACGTCCAGCACGAACGCTGGTCCAACTGAGGCGCCAGGTGGAAATGGCATGGCAAGCCGTTCCACAGGACTACATCCAGCATCTCTACGATCGTCTCCATGGGAGAATAGCAGCCTGCATTGCTGCTAAAGGTGGATATACACTGTACTAGTGCCGACATTGTGCATGCTCTGTTGCCTGTGTCTATGTGCCTGTGGTTCTGTCAGTGTGATCATGTGATGTATCTGACCCCAGGAATGTGTCAATAAAGTTTCCCCTTCCTGGGACAATGAATTCACGGTGTTCTTATTTCAATTTCCAGGAGTGTATAATGTGGGTCCTTTTGTGTTACCTAAGAACTTAGTAACAAACTCCTTGAGTGATACTAAAGCCTGCTTTCAGAATCTAGCTTTCACAGATGAGGAAATATCTGGCATAGATGCTTGAACCATTCTCAAAATTTAGATAAACTTTTAACAAACTGTTTTATTTGGCCCAGCTCAGTGTCTTAATGTTTGGAGGTAGTAACGGAATTTTTGAGCAGGAATGAGGTTTTGCGCAAAACGTTCTTCTCCCTGGGCTTCAAAATATTTCTCTCAAGCTAGTTTATTATGGTGAATTTATGGAAAACCCACTTATAATTTTTATACCAAATTTAAAATCATGATCAAACCAAATATGCCTGACTAATATATTGAATCACCTTATTTTCTCCTATATACAAAAATGTTGTTCTTGCTGTCAACAAATTCTGAGTCTGATTAATACACTAAGTCACCTTATTTTCTGCTGTATACAAAATTTTTTGTTCTTTCTGTCAACAGATTCTTTAAGTTTCGAACCAAGGAGATCATATTTTTACTTCGTTAAGCCCCAATTCCTAAAAGGTGATTTAGCTCAGGTTGGGTAAATTGATTTGATTTTAAATAGTCCAGAGTACAATGAAACTAATAATGAACTAGTATCTGTATCAGGTTAGGGTCACTAAAAAGTGCAGGATAACGACATCAATAACTTCTGGTGGTTTGAAAACATAACGATCTGGACATGAGTTTCTGGCCGAATAGCAAACGGAAGTTTAGAGTAACTTATAATTTATTTTTTATTTTTCCCTAACTAATCAATTCTAAACTGGTAACAATCAATACAGCGGTTTCTTGGGCCCCATGAGCCACCTAAATACCAATTCCAAAGGTAAATTTAATCATTTTCTGAAAGATTCATTGTGCATACAATGATGTCTTCGACTTATCTTGATTACAAAGGTAATTTCCATTGTATGAGAAGTATGCTTTCTGTACGAAATCTATAATTTTTCCCAGATGCTTCTTAATCACGAAGCGATCACAAATGAAACAAAACTCGTCAACACCATTTTTTCTTTTTTGTGTCTTTCGAACTTAAGTAGTTACCCTCGTGAAGGCTGTCTCCAACAGAACTGAAAACGACCATAGGTTAAGCAAAATGTAAGGCAGAAAAAGAGTTTACTTCATTAGTAAGCGAACTGCTATAAACAAAAAGAAACGCTGAAGAGCTTATGACAGTAGTTCCGAGATATACTAACCAGTGCAACCACTGCCACCTTAAATTCATCTTCACTTTATTTACTGAACTAGCATATGAAATATATATCATCAGAATCGGTAACACTGCGAACTGGTCCTCCCAGTGTAGGTCTCTCTCTCCCTCTCCCTCTCTCTCTCTCTCTCTCTCTCTCTCTCTCTCTCTATATATATATATATATATATATATATATATATATATATATATATATATATATATGGGGTGTTACAAAAAGGTACGGCCAAACTTTCAGGTAAAATTCCTCACACATAAATAAAGAAAAGATTTTATGTGGACACGTGTCCGGAAATGCTTAATTTCCATGTTAGAGCTCATTTTAGTTTCGTCAGTATATACTGTACTTCCTCGATTCACCGCCAGTTGGCCCAATTGAAGGAAGGTAATGTTGACTTCGGTGCTTGTGTTGACATGCGACTCATTGCTCTACAGTACTAGCATCAAGCACATCAGTACGTAGCATCAACAGGTTAGTGTTCATCACGAACGTGGTTTTGCAGTCAGTGCAATGTTTACAAATGCGGAGTTGGCAGATGCCCATTTGATGTATGGATTAGCACGAGGCAATAGCCGTGGCGCGGTACGATTGTATCGAGACAGATTTCCAGAACGAAGGTGTCCCGACAGGAAGACGTTCGAAGCAATTGATCGGCGTCTTAGGGAGCACGGAACATTCCAGCCTATGACTCGCGACTGGGGAAGACCTAGAACGACGAGGACACCTGCAAAGGACGAGGCAATTCTTCGTGCAGTTGACGATAACCCTAATGTCAGCGTCAGAGAAGTTCCTGCTGTACAAGGTAACGTTGACCACGTCACTGAATGGAGAGTGCTACGGGAGAACCATTTGTTTCCGTACCATGTACAGCGTGTGCAGGCACTATCAGCAGCTGATTGGCCTTCACGGGTACACTTCTGCGAATGGTTCATCCAACAATGTGTCAATCCTCATTTCAGTGCAAATGTTCTCTTTACGGATGAAGCTTCATTCCAACGTGATCAAAATGTAAATTTTCACAGTCAACATGTGTGGGCTGACGAGAATCCGCACGCAGTTGTGCAATCACGTCATCAACACAGATTTTCTGTGAACGTTTGGTCAGGCATAGTTGGTGATGTCTTGATTGGGCCCCATGTTCTTCCACCTACTCTCAATGGAGCACGTTATCATGATTTCATACGGAATACTCTACCTGTGCTGCTAGAACATGCGCCTTTACATGTACGACACAACATGTGGTTCATGCATGATGGAGCTCCCGCACATTTCAGTCGAAGTGTTCGTACGCTTCTCAACAACAGATTCGGTGACCGATGCGTTGGTAGAGGCGGACCAATTCCATGGCCTCCACGCTCTCCTGGTCTCAACCCTCTTGACTTTCATTTATGGGGGCATTTGAAAGCTCTTGTCTACGCAACCCCGGTACCAAATGTAGAGACTCTTCGTGCTCGTATTGTCGTATTGTGGATGGCTGATACAATACGCCATTCTCCAGGGCTGCATCAGCGCATCAGGGATTCCATGCGACGGGGGGTGGATGCATGTATCCTCGCTAACGAAGGAAATTTTGAACATTTCCTGTAACAATGTGTTTGAAGTCACGCTGGTACGTTCTGTTGCTGTGTGTTTCCATTCCATGATTAATGTGATTTGAAGAGAAGTAATAAAATGAGCTCCAACATGGAAAGTAAGCGTTTCCGGACACATGTCCACATAACATATTTTCTTTCTTTGCGTGTGAGGAATGTTTCCTGAAAGTTTGGCCGTACCTTTTTGTAACACCCTTGAGCTGCAATATCAGTGATTTGTTAAATTCTTCTAGCGCGGCAGTCTCGTGTAACACAGAAACGATTTTTTGTAGGCCTAACTGTTCCATGAGAGTTACTGGGAAGCCACTATCAGGAACCTTATAAAACTATATTGGAAATAGTGCACAATGGTAATCCTACACCTTTTTCTACAAAATCTGTCAGTCACATATATATAAATCACCCGTATTTCTTCCACCTAAGGGTCATGAGCAGCAGGGCTTTCCATGCAGGTAATTTTCTGCTGGAATGGCGACTGAACGAAATGCATCAACTGATATAGCATCGGCACAAGTGTGATTCGAATAAATAAAAATGGATATAGAATCTTCATTTGTAGAAGTAAATGGAGTGCGGGAAGAATGATTGTTTGATTGCATCTGTACGTGCATTAATTATTTTAAACTTATCCTCACGATATCTATGTGAGCGACAAGTAAGGGATTGTAGAATATTCCTAGAGTCATCATTTAAAGTAAGTTCCTGAAAGTCTGTAATAGAACTTTTATCCATTCTGGATTTGGAACACTGCGACTGTCTTCTTAAAGGTTCCGGGAATTACTGCAACGAATACGGCGATTGGTTGCAGTAATTTCTGAAACCTTTGTCAATAGACTTTCTCAGGTTAGTTTATCTCTCTCTTTACAGTCTTCCAATTCAGTTCCTTCAGTATTTCTGCAACACTCACTCACGGATCAAGGAGCTTCACCATTCATGCTGCCCTTGTCTATATACGTTCAATATCTCCTGTTAGTCCTGTTTGGTATGAGCCTTCACACACTTCAGGAATATTCCACAACCGGTCGCATGAGTGGGTTTTAAGCAATCTCCACTGTAGACTGATTGCGCTTCCCAAGTAGTCTACCGATAAACCGAAGACTACCACCTGCTTTACCCACGACTTAGCGTATGTGATCATTCCATTTCTTATCCCTACAAGGGGTTACACATAGTTATTTGTATGAATGTGCCGATTCCAACACTGACTCATTGATATTGTAGCCATAAATGTTACGTTTTTTTCGTTTTGTGAAGTGCACGGTTTTACATTTCAGAACTTTTAAATCAAGTTCTCAGTATTTGCACCACTTTGAAATCTTATGAAGACCGCATTGAATATTTAAGCAGCTTCTTTCTGATAGTAGTTCATTATAGAAAACCGCATCACCTGCAAAAAGTCTGAGTTTACTATTAATATTGTCTAAAAGGTCACTAATACACAACATGAACAGTAAGGGTCCCAACACACACCCCTGGGGCACACCTGAATTTACTTCTACATCTGACGATGAGTCTCCACCCAAGATAAACGTGCTGTGTCCTCCCTACCAATAAGTCCTTCGTCCAAGCACAGATTTCACTTCGTACGCCATTCTCCTGGGTTTTCCTTTGTAAAGGACGCTTCTAAAATGGAGTTAAGCATTAAATCAAGATAAACGTGCTGTGTCCTCCATACCAATAAGTCCTTCGTCCAAGCACAGATTTCACTTCGTACGCCATTCTCCTGGGTTTTCCTTTGTAAAGGACGCTTCTAAAATGGAGTTAAGCATTAAATCTTTTGCTTTGCTACCCTCAATATCAGTTTCTGTCTCATTTGCTAAGGTCTACTTGGGACATAACAAAGGTCTATGCCAGAGCATACTGAAAATCAAATGAACAGTTGTTTACAAGTGAAGGTGTTGGAAATCAGTCACATAAGTGTAGTAAGACCACAGAAATGATCATTTGAAACTCTAACAGGGACGGAGTTTGAAAGTGTGTTTGCATTTCAGATTTTAAATCACAATTAATGAGGGCGAACAAGCTTTCGAAAGCTTTCACAACAGGAACTCACATGCGAAATAGGTTTGGAAATAAGGAAATATAAGCAGGAATGGATAGAGGAGAAATGTAAGGACCTTGAACCATATATCACTAGATGTATCATTGATATCACGTACAGGAAAATAAAAGAGGCCTTTGGAGGAAAGGGAAGCAGCTGTATGGATGTCAAGAGCTCAGATGCGTTAACCGATGGTAACCGAAGAAGGGGAAGCTGAAAGGTGGAAAGAATAAATATAGGGTCTATATGAGGCAGATGAAATTGAGGGCAATAAACAGAAAGGGAAAAAGACGGAGATGGAGGTGCGATGGAAGATGTCATACTGCGAGAAGAATTTGACAGACCACTGAAAGAACTAAACCGAAACAAGACCCGTATAGTAGCTGGTATTCTGTCAGAACTACTGATGGCCTTCGGGGAGCCAGCCATGAGAAAATTGTTTCATTCGGTGAACAAGATTTATGAGACAGTCGAAATACTTTCAGATTTCAGGAAAATGTAATAATTCCAACTCCAAAGAAAGCAACTGCTGATGCGAATATTATCGAACTATCAGTTTGATAAGTCACTGTGGCAAAATACTAACACAAATTCGTTACAGAAGAATGGAGAAATTACTAGAAGCCAACCACGGGGAAAATCAGTTTGGTTTCCAGAGAACTTTAGGAACACGCGAGGCTATACTGACTCTACGACTTCTCGTACAGTGGGAAACCTACGTTTAGAGCCTGTGCAGACATAGCGAAAGCTTTTGACATTGTTGATTCGAAAACACTCTTCGAAATTCTGAAGGTAGCAGGATTAAAATACTGGGAGCGGAGGACTATTTACAAATTTAACACAAACCAGACGGAATCTGTAACAGTCGAGGGGTATGAATATGAAACAGTGGTTTCTGAAGTGAGTGAGACAGGGCTGTAGCCGATCCCCGATGTTATTCAATATGCTGACTGAACAAGCAGTAACGGAAATCAAAGAAAATTATGTAGTAGGAATTAAAGTTCAGGGAGAAAAAATAAAAACGTTGAGGTTTGCCGATGACACTGTAACTCTATCAGAGACAGAAAAAGAGTTGGAAGAGCAGTTGAACGGAATGGACAGTATTTTGAAAGAAGGATATAAGATGAACATCAACAAAAGCAAATCATATGGTATTACATAAGAACGTTGAAGAATAGGTGCGTTGATCGCGTAACTAATAAGGAAATGCTGAGTAGAATTGAGGAGAAAAGTAATTTTAGGCACAACTTGACTAAGAAAAAAGGATCGATTGACAGGACACAATCTGTTACATCAAGGGAACAACAGATTAGTATTGGAAGGAAAGGTGTAGCGAGCAAAAACTGTAGGTGGAGACCAAGGGATGGATACAGTAAGTAGATTCAAACGGATGTAGATTGTAGCTGTTATTCGCAAATCACGAGGCTTGCACAGGACAGAGTAGCTACATCACTGAAGACCACAAAACAACAAGTAAATTTTGAAATAATATTGATGATATTCAAATAAACATCAGAGCATAACAGACCGGCTGTTGACAGAATTAATGACTGCGGAAATGAACGTTGAATATAACTACAGTAACAAAGAAACGTTTTGCAAATAGACAATATGGACACTGGTCGGAACAGAGAAGTACTACAAAGAATGTTGTTGTTGTCGTTGTTATTCTGTAATCCTTCCTCTGAAGTCTTTTTCCTACGTAACGTTACATAGGTATGTGATTACTGCAAGCTGCAACCGTTTCAAAGTGACGGGCCTTGGTTCCCATTGCAATATTAACCACCTTCCTAGACTTGCTCACCTACCTTGTTTTGGTAAAGTCGTATCATAGAGTTCTTTTCTCAGCGAGTCGATTCAGTATCCTTCCATTAGTTAGCCTTCCTACCTACATAACCCTCTGAATTCTTCTGCAACCCTGAATTCCAGATGATTCTAGCGCTTCTAGACCGTCCTTATCTCCACTCCTTATAGTCTACGTTCCAATTTCGTGTACCACTACATTTCAGACAACTTTTTCAGACCATGATGCCAATACTTCAATTTATGTTCGATGTTCAAGATTTTTGCCCTTCTTCCTCAGAAATATTTTTCTTGTTAATGTGAGTCTAAATTTAAATTCCTCTTTACTTCTCCCGTCATCAGACATAGTAATATGAAGATTAGCCGATTAAATAGTCATTCTGTCAAAACACAGGAGACTTTGAAAAGAATTTATGAGATGAATGTCAGCCAAAGTGAAACAAGGGTGTTGGAATGTAGTCGAAGTAAGTCACGTGATGGTAGGAGAATTAGGAAATGAGACGTTGTATGTAGAACGCGAGTTCTTGAGTATTTAAAAGAGAAAAAGAAGATAAAGGCTGATGGAAGAAGAATGAATGAGGTAAGAAAAGAAGAAAGTATGCGGAAATTGTTACTAGAATAAGTAATGAGTTAGTACATCTACTAAAGTATTACAAAATAGTTAAATACGAGTGGACTGGACCAGCAGAAAGTGAAAACTGTTGACAAAGACAGATAGTACAACATCTAAAATGTTCGAGTAGTAATTACAAGCAACACAGACTCATTGCACCAACCAATTGAGAAACTGATGCAGAAAAAATATCTTACTTCAGCAATCCAGAATCGTTATTCATTCCGACTGATATTATAAGATAATCGAAAAAGAATTTCCAACAAAAGGCACTGTGATGACTTAGTCTTGGAATATTTCGTATCCCGTCGGAGCTCATTTTTCCCGGAGTAGTGCTTGAACTCCACAACTCGTCGAAAGTCCCCTGCAAAAATACTGAGTCATACTGCCTCTAAAGACGTCCATAATAATGAAAGTTTAGCCGATGCAGGACTTCGTGCACGAACTGACCTCTCGATTATGTCCCACAAATGTTCGAGCAGATTCACGTCTAGTGATCTCGGTGGCCAAATCAGTTGCTCTAATTGTCCAGAAGGTTCTTCAAACCTGTCGCGATCAGTTGTGGGCCGATGCTATGGGGCATTGCCGTGAAGACCATTGATAGCTGCAAATGGTCTCCAAGTAGCCGAATATAACCACATCCATTCAACGATTTGGTCAGTTGGACCAGAGGACCCTGTCAGTTTCATATAAACAGAGCCCGCATTATTATTGATCCACCACCCGCTTCCACAGTACCTTGTTGACAACCCGAATCCATGACTTCGTAGGGCCTTTACCATCTGAAATTGGGAGTCATGTGACCAGGCCCCGGTTTTCCAGTCGTCTAGAGTCCGATCGATATGGACACTAGCCCAGGAGCGGCGCTGCGGGCGATGTCGTGCAGGACAAGTGTAGGAAGACGCCGCTGCTCTCGGTCGTTAAGTGAAGGCCATCGGTCACGGCATTGTCCATGGTGGAAAGTAATGTCTGGTATGTGGTAGTCTAGGCGCACTCGTGACGCTGTCGATCTCGAAAAACTGATTTCCCTAACGATTTCCGAAATGGAATGTCTCGCGTGTCTAGCTCCAGCTACCATTTGGCGTTCCAAGTTTCGTTAATTCCCGCCTTGTGGCCATTATAAGCCGGACAGTTTTTTTCACGAATTGCCTGAGTACAAATGATAGCTCTGCCTATACACTTCCCTTTTATACCTTGTGCTCACGTTACTACCGTCATGTGTACGTGTGCATATCGCTATCCCATGACGTTTTTTCACCTCAGTGTAAGATGACCATCAGCTGCATATTCAACTTGGTGAAGATTACAGACAGCGATTGTCACCATCCGCATTATGAGCTACCTGAGGTGAATGTAAGGCTGTCTGAAGGATTTGTAACTGGGCGAAATAGATCATAGAGATTTTTTTGTTGAAATTGTGTCTGCAAATATATTTTTGTATCAACAGACAATCATGACGTTCTTCTATTACATGAGTAGGCTCCGTAGAATTCAGGAACTGCATACATAAATATAAGAAACGATAAGACAAGAGTTGCAGATAGCAGGCCTTAAAGAGCGATAAAAAAACTTCGGACTAAAGGTAACAGATGATGAAAAGGATTATGAGAGTGATAATGAATTTTTCAAACCATCAGTTGTCAGAAAGAAGACTGTAACATTATAGGAAATATTCAGGAAAGGCAGCCAGGGACAACAGAAGCAACATGCACGCTGAGTAGTCGTCAGAATACCGCATATACTGAACTGGAAAACGTAATTCCGTATCAAAGGCGCTCGAAAATTCAGAGCTTATCATAGATCAACAAACTACTTGAAAACCTGGGGAGTAAATTCGGTCTAATAATGTGTTCTTGTGTATAATAGTTTTCAACTCAAGGAAAAAGAAATCTGTCTGACAGTATGGTATGACAACAGAGAGACAAAAACAGGGCGCCATGTGATGCACGTGAAACTTGAAGGATTATTCACATAATGGACTAATAACATCCGATATTTGGAACAGAAGCGTGATAATTTTAGGTTACAGGGCAGGGACGTAAAGTTTTAGTGAACTATATGATCAATTAATTTTTTTCAAGTGGTTTTGATCGTCGTTTAACAAGTGAATAGATGTATGTGGCCTGATGGAGCATCGGTAAAAAGTTGTACATAAACAGGCCACAATGAATGTATTGTTTCCGGGGCCCCTAGTATAAAATAATATCGGACATATATTCTTAATGCCCTTCAAAAAGTTTTAGACATTTGTGACATGATATGTGATACACGTATTTGCGTATGCACTGAAGGGTAAGCGAACGAATTGTCACTGGTCTCACTGAAGGAACCGTCTAGACTTTTATATGAAGTGTTTCAGGATAACCATACACATTTAGAATCTTAAATGACGAAAGAGTAATTAAGCTTCTTAATATGAGTTTAGTAGTTTACCCACGCAAAACCAACCTTTTTACGTTGCCATTGGTTTCAATAGGTACAGCTCACTAATAGGGCCTTTTCAGGAACAATAAGGGGAATGTAACACCAAGAAATAAGGCGATTTTTTCTAGTCAGTGCGTAAGTAGGCTATTTAGGTTTTTATGTTGGTAACGCCATGTAGCGCTCTATATGAAAATCACTGACTGTGCTGTGTGCAGTCTGTGGCTGGTTTGTATTGTTGGAATTTGCTATTGTAGTGTTGGGCAGTTGGATGTGAACAGCGCGTAGCGTTGCGCAGTTGGAGGTGAACCGCCAGCAGTGGTGGATGTGGGGAGAGAGATGGCGGAGTTTTGAGAGCGGATGATAAGGACATGTGTCCATCAGAGACAGTAAATTTTAAAGACTGGATGTCATGAACTGATATATGAACACTATTAAGGTAAATACATTGTTTGTTCTCTATCAAAATCTTTCATTTGCTAACTATGCCTATCAGAAGTTAGTGACTTCAGTAGTTAGAATCTTTTATTTAGCTGGCAGTATTGGCGCTCGCTGTATTGCAGTAGTTCGAGTTATGAAGATTTTTGTGAGGTAAGTGATTCATGAAAGATATAGGTTATTGTTAGTCAGGGCCATTGTTTTGTAGGGATTATTGTAAGTCAGACTACGTTGCGCTAAAAATATTGTGTGTCAGTTTAGTGATGATCAGAATAAGTAAAGAGAGAAATGTCTGAGTACGTTCAGTTTTACTCAGCTGTTTGAGAATCAAATAATGTGAAAGGTTTATCAGCACAGTAATTCACTAATTTTTCTAAGGGGACGTTTCAAGTGGTAACTTGTGAGCCGTAAACTGACTTAACAGTAATGTGGTGTCATTTAGAGATCTGTTATTTGACCAGTGAATGGTAACATTCTAGCCGGCTTCTGTGGGCGAACGATTCTAGGCGCTTCAGTCTGAAACCACGTGGCTCCTACGGCCGCAGGTTCGAATCCTGCCTGGTACATGAATGTGTGTGATACCCTTACGTTAGTTAGGTTTAAGTAATTCTAAGTGTAGGGGACTGATGACCTCAGATGTTCAGTCCCATAGTGCTTAGACCCATTTGAATCATTTTTGGTAACATTCTTCCGTGTAACGATGAGGTGGAATGACGCTCCCGTTTCGTAATGGGTTCGTAGCGAGGGGCCAATTGGCGGAATGTACCTGAATATTTCATGTTCTGTGTGACGTAATATTGTGTTATGTTTTATATTGTGGCAAAAAATGTAATTGTCTCATTTTAAACGTCCATTTGCGACCGGGAACGGTTGGAAATATTTACCAAAAGAGCGAGTATCACACCTTATTTTGTCAGATAAAAGTTCTTGCTGCGAATGGAAAGCACTCACAATGAAGACATTGAAAGCATATGGCAGCTTTTTACCTAATCGTCTTTTTTCGTGATTGAAAATGACATTTTTTGATTTCACAAGAAAAGTAATAAAATTCTATGATTTATGAAATAAAAAAAATGAAATAATAGCAGCCTTAGTAAGTAAGTATTTCTTATCTTCAGTAGTGACAAGTAACAATCGTGATCTGGTATGTGGTTTGATAATAACTACTTCATTTCGTTCTATTCCGTTATCCCATTCGATGAGAGATTATTTCCAATCTACAGTGTCCTCACGCACGAATTATGTTCCATTCATGGGCACACGTTGCAGTTAGCCTAGTGCTTACAGGACTAATTACTAAAGGTACAATGTAAATCACTCTTCCTATATTTCGTTGTAATAATTTATTAGCAACGTACCTACCTTACACAATACGTTTATAGTTCTGTGTAACTAATATCGTCAAATAAAAACACCTTGTCCTTGATTGATAAATTTGCATAAACTGTAAACCCCAAATCTGATAAATTATTTCTTAGTAAACCTGGAAAATTAGTAAAATTTCCGTGTGGATTGTTCCACATGGCTCACTGTGATACTTTCAGTCAGTTTAACATAAATCTTTGCTCCAAAAATGTAAAATAATGAGATGTTTCTCGCGTACCCTGTATAAGCACGTGGCATACGTTCTTCTTATAACATTTACACATAATGTACCAACAGCAGTCAGAAGATCCTTTGAATGGAATAAAAGGAGATGGCTAGCAAAAATCTCAAATTTACACGCCAGGGTATCACATGTGATTCAGATTCTTGTAATTTTTTGTATTTATGGTACCTAAAGCTCGGAATTTAGATGTATCTCTCCCACAGCAGCTCGTTGTAACTCTCTAAAATACTCGAGAAATTCGGCTGTATTAATATGCTAAATTACGTTGTCGTTCACTCGGCAAGCAGTGTGGGTATGTGATACAGTGCTTAAATGCTATAGTGGTGGAAGGGAATGGAGGCAGAGATGGTTACGAATCCTGATGGAATCAAACTTTTGAACAAAGGTGCATGTTCTATGAGCAATTATATAAATCCTAAAATACAAAGAGGTGGGACTATACTATATTGAATTTTTTAGTAGCACAACATTTTTTAACTATTTTTCTATAAAATATCGGTAATTAATAACATTTTTGCAATGATAACTGGAGTTTTGCGTGCGGTATGTAATTAGAAATAAAAAGACACGAATTTTTCATCAAATTTATAGTTACATTTGTTAATTATCACAAATCTGACGAATTTTATAGTTAAGTGACATAGGTATTCGAAGTAAACGCAGTAAAACGAAAAAAGTAATGACTAAAACGGGACTCGATCTAGCGATTACCAGTCTCATCCGCTTTATGTGTTCTACGTTTCACAGAAACGCTCGAAGGGCATTCACATTCGTTAAAAAACTTTATTTCATCTGGAATCGAACACTCTTTCCCCCCCCCCCCCCCGACACACACACTGCTCTCTCGAAATATATATATATATATATATATATATATATATATATATATACTCCTGGAAATTGAAATAAGAACACCGTGAATTCATTGTCCCAGGAAGGGGAAACTTTATTGACACATTCCTGGGGTCAGATACATCACATGATCACACTGACAGAACCACAGGCACATAGACACAGGCAACAGAGCATGCACAATGTCGGCACTAGTACAGTGTATATCCACCTTTCGCAGCAATGCAGGCTGCTATTCTCCCATGGAGACGATCGTAGAGATGCTGGATGTAGTCCTGTGGAACGGCTTGCCATGCCATTTCCACCTGACGCCTCAGTTGGACCAGCGTTCGTGCTGGACGTGCAGACCGCGTGAGACGACGCTTCATCCAGTCCCAAACATGCTCAATGGGGGACAGATCCGGAGATCTTGCTGGCCAGGGTAGTTGACTTACACCTTCTAGAGCACGTTGGGTGGCACGGGATACATGCGGACGTGCGTTGTCCTGTTGGAACAGCAAGTTCCCTTGCCGGTCTAGGAATGGTAGAACGATGGGTTCGATGACGGTTTGGATGTACCGTGCACTATTCAGTGTCTCCTCGACGATCACCAGTGGTGTACGGCCATTGTAGGAGATCGCTCCCCACACCATGATGCCGGGTGTTGGCCCTGTGTGCCTCGGTCGTATGCAGTCCTGATTGTGGCGCTCACCTGCACGGCGCCAAACACGCATACGACCATCATTGGCACCAAGGCAGAAGCGACTATCATCGCTGAAGACGACACGTCTCTATTCGTCCCTCCATTCACGCCTGTCGCGACACCACTGGAGACGGGCTGCAAAATGTTGGGGCGTGAGCGGAAGACGGCCTAACGGTGTGCGGGACCGTATCCCAGCTTCATGGAGACGGTTGCGAATGGTCCTCACCGATACCCCAGGAGCAACAGTGTCCCTAATTTGCTGGGAAGTGGCGGTGCGGTCCCCTACGGCACTGCGTAGGATCCTACGGTCTTGGCGTGCATCCGTGCGTCGCTGCGGTCCGGCTCCAGGTCGACGGGCACGTGCACCTTCCGCCGACCACTGGCGACAACATGGATGTACTGTGGAGACCTCACGCCCCACGTGTTGAGCAATTCGGCGGTACGTCCACCCGGCCTCCCGCATGCCCACTATACGCCCTCGCTCAAAGTATGACGTGTTATATACTACTGGAAACCAGGGAAATCTATAAGTTTAGTGGTATATAGCACACTCAATTTCTTTCGATATTTTGAGAGTCATAAGCAATCGTTTTCAGGTTTTGTTGTGTTTAACCCCCCCCCCCCCCCCCCTTCCCAGTTCCATATATCCAACAACCTCCAGAAATCATGTGATGTGCAAAGCAAAGAAGAATAAAGTTACATGGTATGAGTGTGAAAAATGCCTAGTGCCATTGCATATGCTTATATTTTTTCAGGCATATCAAACCAACAAAAACTTCTAAAACAGTATTATCGTCAGTCATCATCAATGCAATAAATAGAGTATTCAAATAAAAAATATATAATTTTGAAAAAAGTTTATAACCCCAAATATTCCGATTTTAGTAAATTTAAGTAGTAAATATAGAGTCCACTATGAGGAAAAATATTATTAAGTTAAACATGGTTGGAAAGCTCCAAACTCGATTTTCCAGAAAATTTCGAGAATTGCATTGTGCTGCATTGACAGAGGCATGATTGAGTTTCGAACTAGAAGTACTCTTCCACAAATATAAGAAAAGAGAAAAAAACAATAATCATATAGCCGTGTGGTCCCCTGGTCTGCGGCGTCCAAAAAAAAATTGGTTCAAATGGCTCTGAGCACTATGCGACTTAACTTCTAAGGTCAACAGTCGCCTAGAACTTAGAACTAATTAAACCTAACTAACCTAAGGACATCACACACACCTATGACCGATGCAGGATTCGAACCTGCGACCGTAGCGGCTGCTCGGCTCCAGACTGTAGCGCCTATAACCGCACGGCCACTCCAGCCGTCTGCGGCGTCCAGAGCGATAGTAATAAAACAGACGGTAGGCAGTGCGCGTAATATGGAACAGTAACCAGTCGCGGAGATGACGGCTAATCAAACGGAAAAGCCACTCTACATAAAGCACAGGCGGGGGAGCGCGTGTGCGCGTTGAGTAAAACGGCGCGGAGCGTCACTGGGGCAGCGGGTCGCGGCCACTTGTTTTCCGCGTCGCCGAGCGGAAGGCAGATGACAAACGGCGCGCGTCGCCGGCCGCGACGGGACGGGACGGGCTAACGAGCGTGCGGCCAGATTCGGCGGCGGCGGGGCCGATCTGCAATGTAGATGAGCCCGCCACACGCGATGGCCGGCGCCGTAATAGGCGTATGCCGCCTGCCCGCTCTGGCGCAGCGAGCGCGCCACGCCGCACGGTTCCGGCGGGCGGCGGCTCTCCATTAAAGTGTCGCTGTGGGGAAGGGCGCTACGCCGTTCCTTATGTACTACTATTGTCTTATCCAGAATGCGGAATTCTGTCGGGTTAAAACTGTTGTCTTCATTCCGTTGATGTGGTCTCCAGGCCGAAGACTGGTTTGATGCTGCTTCCCATTCTGTGCAAGTCTCTTCATTTCCGAATGATTACTGCCAACCTACATCCTTCCGAAACTGCTTCCTGTATTCATCTTTTGGTCTCTCTCTGCGATTTTATACATCTTTACCCCGCCCTTCCCCCCACACCCACACACACACTCAAACAAGTCCCTCTAATACTAAACTGGTGATCCCTTGACGTCTCAGTGTGCTATCGACCGATCGCTTTTTCTAGTCAATCTGTGCCACGAATTTCTTTTCTGCTCAACTCTGTTCAGTACCTCCTCAGTAGTTACGTGACTAAACGTCTAAACTTTACCATTCTGCCATTCTTCTATAGCACCACATTTCAAACGCTTATATTTTCATCTTATCTAAACTATTCATCGTCTCTGTTGCACTTGCATACATAGCTGCACTCCAAACTTTCCTAACACTGTATTTGATGTTAGCAAATTTCTCTTTTTCAGAAACGCTTTTGTTGCCATTGTTAGTCTACATTTTATATCCCCTCTGCCTCGACTACCATTATTTATTTTGCTGCCGAAATAGGGAAGCTCATCTACGTCTGTAAATGTCTCGTTTCCTAATCTAATTCCTTCAGTATCCCCTGATTTAATTCCACTCCACTCCATCAACCTTGTTTTGCTTTGAAACTTCCTGGCAGATTCATACTGTGTGCCGGACCGAGACTCGAACTCGCGACCTTTTCTGTGAGGACGGACCGTCAGTCGTGCTTGGGTAGGTCAATTGGTAGAGCAATTGCCCGCGAAAGGCAAAGGTCCCGAGTTCGTGTCTCGGTCCGGCACACAGTTTTAATCTGCCAGGAAGTTTCATATCAGCGCACACTCCGCTGCACAGTGAAAATCTCATTCTGTCGTTTTGCTTTTGTTGAAGGTTATATCATATAATCTTTTTAAGACACTGTCCATTTCGTTCCGTTGCTCTTGCAAGTCCTTTGCTGTCTCTGACAGAATTATAGTGTCTTCTGCAAACCTCAAAACTTTTATTTCTTCTTCCTGAACTTTAATTTCTACTCAAAATTTTTCTTTGGTTTATTTTACTGCTCGCTCATTGTACAGACTGAATAACATCAGGGACAGACTACAAACCTGTCTCACTTCTTTCTCAACCTTTCATGCCCCTCTACTCTTCTATCATCTGGTTTCTGCATAAGTTGGAAATAGCCTTTCACTCTCTGTGTTTTACCCCTGCTACTTTCAAGATTTCAAAGTACTGTATTTTAATCAATATTGTCAAATGCTTTCTCTAAGTCTAAAAATGCTATGAATGTAGGTTTGCCTTACCTTAACCCATCTTCTAAGAGGCGTCGTAGGCTCAGTACTGCCTCGCATGTGCCTATATTCCTCCGGAATCCAAGCTAATCTTCCCCCTGCCTCGACCAGCTTTTCCACTCGTATGTGAAGAATTTGTGTTAGTATTTTGCTGCCATGACTTATTAAACTGACAATTTGTTAACTTTCACACCTGTCACCACCTGGTTTTTTTAGGATTGGAATTATTACATTCTTCGTCATGTCTGAGGATATTTCGCCTGTCTTATACACCTTGCACACTAGATTATTGTCATGGATGGTTCTCCCAAGGCTATTAGTAGTTCTGGCGGAATATCGTCCACTCCTGGGGGGTCTTGTTTCGACCTAATTCTTATAGTGCTCTTTCAAATTCTTCTCGAGCTATCATGACTCCATCTCATTTTCGTCTGTGTCGTCTTCCATTTCCATAATACTGCCTGAAAGTTCATCTACCTTTTATAGACCCTCTGTATACTGACAACGCTATGTAATCATGCTATGTCAAGTCGCTCTGGGCACATATTACTAGACACTTGATGGCGGTGCTTGATTCCAATGACCGATCTCTCATCACATAATCGAGACAATATCGCGTCATTGTAGAAATAGGAATACCAATAGCTGTACTCCTTATAACATATATTAATTACGCGACCAATTTCGACACCGCGTTAGTGTCATCTTCAGACACGTATACGTCTAAAAGCACAAGAAATATATTACAAGCAACGCACGAATTTTGATCATATTGCAATCATAAAGTGAAGTACTTTAAAATGATTATTTGGAAACACTAAAATGCATGTATGGACTGATACCTGTAGTTGTATGTACATACTGCATATACGAACAAAATTTATTGTTTCGATACTGATAGATACTGTTAAATCAAAATAATTGTAACACAATGAAATAAGCGCATGTATGGACTGATATCTGTAGTTGTATGTACATACTACATATACGAATAAAAATTATTGTTTCGATACTGATAGATACTGTTAAATCAAAATAATTGTAACACAATGAAATAACGAGAGACGTGAAGTATCATGTGAGATGTATGTATAAATGTAAGATACCTAACAATTCCTTTAGTAGAGTATATGCAAATAAAACAATAGTTTCTATTCGTATATGTAGTACATACATAAGAACACATACCTGCTCATAAATGTGCTTCAATGTTTTCAAATAACCATTTTAAGTCAGCTTGTTTTATGATTACAATGTCATCAACATCTGTGAAGTGTCCTGGTTTGGGAGACTTTTACAGAAAGTCAGTTGATTACAATCAAAATGAATTTATTGACACAATTAGTTTACATTCTCAATTACAAGTTCTGCGATACGTTTGCAGTTCTAAACAAATATGGAAAGTCCTTCAAAATAAATAAATGACTTCTTTGACAAGTTAACGTTTCTGGAAACCAGCACAAGTAAACCTCTGCATGAGACCATCTTCTGAAAATTTCTCTCGCAAACGAAACAGACTCTTCTTAGATATCAAAAGTGGGCAGATAATTAAAGTCCCATCTCACAAGAAGTACAAGGAGTTACAACATCAGAGTCTACGGCAGGAGCAGTGGGTTGTGATGTGTGGTGGTCCCATGTAGCAAGAGCGACGTCAAGTCCAGGCGGTGGCGTGATGTTGGCGACCTTCCATTTCTGCTGGTGGTGATGGAACTACCTGCTGCTAGCTATATTATTTTCCTTTATTGTACTTTCAATTCCGCATCCGGGGTGGGGTGACAGGGGCATAGGCGCCGCTCTTCAGCCTAGAGACGCCCCAAGTGTACAGGAGGACATTTGAAACAATAAAAAGGAGAAAACATGGTGGAGAATAGATATAAACAAGAGGGATCATAATGGAAGAAAGTATTCAAAAAAGGGGTGACTGTAAAATTGAGATAAAAAATAAAGAATTATTTTACACAAAAAACCACACTCTGTAAGAATTAAAAGACAAGTTCGGCTGGAGCATAAAAAGTCGCAGAACGATTATAACAGCCATGTGATGGGTGGCATAGCACGGAAAAACCAAGCACAGTAAAGCTATATACAAGTCGAACACTCGATTAAAACCAACATCACTTGATGTCACTGAAGAACTGCACCGAACACAACACTGACACAGCACACTCGATGATGAATAAAAAACTGGGAGGATCTGTTAGAGGTGGGGATACGAGAGAGAAGGAAATAGGGGGTGGGAATGGGCGGTGCTAGAAGGGGGGGAGAGAAGGGGTGATGGTGATAGGGCGGGGGGGGGAGGGAAGGACGGGAGAAGAAAACAGCCGCGGAGCGAGTGTAGAGACCCCGAAGGAGGGGGGGTGGGGTGAGGAAGAAAAACTTCTCAGGGGAAACTACAGGATAGTAAAGGTGGGCCGCTGCTCGCCAGGCGAGGGCAGTCATACCCACGTGGCAAATGACACCGGGCAGGTATTGGTCTAGCGATGTGAGCTCGGAATGGCACGGCAGACGCAGAAGAAAATAATGTGGTGCATTCTACTGTTCTTGGGCGCGCTTTCAATATTCGTCAGCTTCTTGCAGGTCAGGCGAAGAACTGCTGACTCTGGCTGGTGCGCCTTCGGAGCTGAAGCGATGCCCCGCATAGCGGAGCTACTTTGCGGGTTGGCGGTCATGCTGGGGAAGCCGGAAACACGCCAATTTGTAGATTATTTGTAGCATGTTGTGTGTCTTAAGATTCCTGATGTACAGGAGCCTGATGATGACACTAATGTAGTGCCCAAACTGGTCACGTAATGAATACATTTGTAAAAATTATACAGTTGCTGGGTTGCTGGCACTCCTTACTTCTATTTTGAGCAGCCGCAGTAACACACCCACTTCAGTGATGCATAATCTAAAATTTCTCACTTCATATACGTCCATACCAGTTGTCAATACGATGATTTACGAGTTATTGCAAAAACACTGATCATATTCAAGTTTTCGGATGACTTTACTTCTCTGTACACAGATGCGCTATGTGTGAATAGGCTGAGGGAGACAAGAATAATGTCGCTGAAGTTTTAACCCATTTTAAATCCAGTTACATTTCACTTCAACTTTCTTATAGGTATTGTACTCTTCATTGTTGTGAGTGATATACTGATTTTGAAATGTGTTCAGTTAACAAACTAAAAATAGAATGTATATTTAGTTATACATGAAACAAATATTCGACTAGATCGAAAATCAGTTCTGGCTTTATTTAATGTTTTTATCTGAGATACGATCCCCAGGTTTGCACCATGATTTCCCAAAGATTTCTCTCGCGGAACAGAGGCTTTGGTCACTTCCCCCACAATGGGGGTGCTTCAGTCTGGAACCGCGTGACCGCTACGGTCGTAGGTTCGAATCCTGCCTCGGGCATGGATTTGTGTGATGTGCTTAGGTTAGTTAGGTTTAAGTAGTTCTAAGTTCTAGGGGTCTGATGACCTCAGATGTTAAGTCCCATAGTGCTCAGAGCCATTTGAACCATTTGTCCAAACGAAACTCGCACGCCACGAAAATTCTGCCGCCGCGCAGTGGCAGCACCACCGGACAACCAGAACAGAGGAAATCTCCCGCTTTTAAAGTAAATCCTAAGCCTTCTGGCAGTCTGTGATTATTGACGTTGATCTTGTTGTAATTTTTTTTAACGGATAAATAGCAAAACAAATTTTTAAGTCCGTCTGACGCTCTGTGATTATTGGTTGTTGTTAACTGGCTCTTCGCTTCATTCCATTGTAAAGAAAATGTTCAATGTTTTCACGAAATAAATGTAGATGAACGTCAACCACAGGTGATACTAAACTGGGGCTTGGCCCTTCCATCAATTGCTGCCACCGCCAATGAAAGAACAATTCGCAGGAGCCATCATAGTCTTCAGGAACTGCAGCAGACCGTTTTGGGTGAGACTGCAGCAACTCCAGCAGTCCAGCATCGATTGGCCTTCAGTAACTAGCTGACTGGGCCCAAAACCACCAAGATATGAATGGTGGTCACTGATCTGCTACAATCAGGTTAGTTTCGCATTTCTTTTCTTCTCTGGTGTTCTTTGTACTCTAGAGCTCCGTTCTACGGATAACTGTTATTTGCCCCATCCAGCACGGACGTAGGCTTCAGTTTAGCACGGCACTTCTTCTCCAGCGCTCAGTATTTCCTCTATGGCACCAGTCCGCAACCCACACCACTACCGCTCTCTCGACACGTGCCTGCCGACGGCGCATCCGTCAGCCACGTTATTCCGCTCGCAAGCTACGTTGTAGGACGTCGCAACGGGTGCCCCCATACTGTAATGTTTTGTCTAGGGAACGAGCAGCGGCCAAGCGGGTGGCAAGACTGTAGAGAAGCAGTTGCAGTGGGAGGTCGGCAGCGCGACGGCGCGGTGTGGAGCGGTGCTGCGCGGCGCTGGAGCTGGAGCGATTTGCAATGTAGACGAGTAGAGGGCTGGAGCGGCGTGCAGCTGGCCGCTCCGCCGCCGCGCCTCCGCGCCGGCCGACCGACCGCGCCCGTAATGACCCTGCAGGCCACCGGCCACCGTGCCCGCTGCTGAATTATTCGCCGTGGCGCCCGCTAAGCTCTCCTTAAATATGCAGCCTCGGCGTCGGCGTCGGCGTCGGCGTCGGATGATAGGCGCCACGCACCGCCGTGCCGCGGTCCCGCACCTCGGCCCCGCGCGCCTCGGTCTGGCTGCCGCCTCCGGTCCGCATCGACCTGCCTCACACCACGGCCGCCAAGTGCCCGGGGGCAGCCGCCGCGTGCCATCTCCCGGTTAACCGCTCCTGACGTCTGTCACACACCCTACCATCAGCGTGGCAAGCCTGCGGCGGACAATGCGTTTCCCACCATCGCCGCCTGGAGGTTTACAGACGACGGACAAAGAAATATGAACACCACAGTGTGCCCACTTTCAGGATAAAGCAAAGATGTTATCTTCCGTTTTTCCCTTCTAGCAAGATCTGATTATCCACCGTAGTGGCTAGTGCCTTGAAGAACATCGTTCATGAACATTCGACTGTATTACCTTCAAAAAATAGACATCAGGGTGTTCGGAAATTCCCCATAACAAACATCTAAGATTTGTAGTCACGAAGAAAGCAGGTGTTGGCAGATGTGAACATTACCGAACTATCAGTTTAATAAGTCACGGTTGCAAAATACTAACGCGAATTCTTTACAGACGAATGGAAAAACTGGTAGAAGCCGACCTCGAGGAAGATCAGTTTGGATTCCGTGGGAAAGTTGGAACACGTGAGGCGATACAGACCTTACCACTTATCTTAGACGAAAGATTAAGGAAAGGCAAACCTACATTTCTAGCATTAGTAGACATAGAGAAAGCTTTTGACAATGTTGACTGGAATACTCTCTTCCAAATTCTGAAGGTGGCAGGGGTAAAATACAGAGAGCGAAAGGCTATTTACAATTTGTACAGAAACCAGATGGCAGTTATAAGAGTCGAGGGCCATGAAAGGGAAGCAGTGGTTGGGAAGGGAGTGAGACAGGGTTGTAGCCTCACCCCGATGTTACTGAATCTGTATATTGAGGAAGCAGTAAAGGAAACAAAAGAAAAATTCGAGTAGGTATTAAAATCTATGGACAAGAACTAAAAACTTTGAGGTTCGCCGATGACATTGTAATTCTGTCAGACAGCAAAGGACTTGGAAAAGCAGTTGAACGGAATGGACAGTGTCTTGAAAGGAGGATATAAGATGAACATCAACAAAAGTAAACGAGGATAATGGAATGTAGTCATATTAAGTCAGGCGATGCTGAGGGAATTAGATTAGGCAGTGAGACGCCTAAAGTAGTAAAGGAGTTATAATATTTGGGGAGCGAAATAACTGATGATGGTGGAAGTAGAGAAGATATAAAATGTAGACTGGCAATGGCAAGGAAGGCGTATCTGAAGAAGAGAAATTTGTTAACATCGAGTATAGATTTAAGTGTTAGGAAGTCGTTTCTGAAAGTATTTATATGGAGTGTAGCCATGTATGGAAGTGAAACATGGACGATAAATAGTTTGGACCAGAAGAGAATAGAAGCTTTCGAAATGTGGTGCTACAGAAGAATGCTGAAGATTAGATTGGTAGATCACATAACTAATGAGGAGGTATTGAATAGAATTGGGGAGAAGAGGAGTTTGTGGCACAACTTGACAAGAAGAAAGGATCGGTTCGTTGGACATGTTCTGAGGCATCGAGAGATCACAAACTTAGCACTGGAGGGTAGCGTGGAGGGTAAAAATTTTAGGAGACAGATGAATACACTAAGCAGATTCAGAACGATGTAGGTTGCAGTAAGTACTGGGAGATGAAGAAGCTTGCACAGGATAGAGTAGCATGGAGAACTGCATCAAACCAGTCTCAGGACTGAAGACCACAAGAACAACAACAAGATTTGTAGAGGGGAGCGAGTACAGAATCATTTGGATAGGTACCCGTGCCCGGAAACGTATCGTTCCCGTGCTACAGCCATTTGAGCCATTTGAAAACATGTTTGGTAGTTAGGTAAGCAACAGAGTAGTCATAGCGGGAATGCTTACATCGGGTTGGCTGACCAGGTTCGAGTCTGATTCGTGTGTCTCCTTACGTCGGATCTGCTGATGTCATTTATCCTACCAATGTGACCTCGATCGAGCCTCATTCACGTGTCTCTGAGTGTCAGAACAACATGGTTGAGTACACGTTTGCAGAGAACACCGACATGGTCCTTCTGAATACTGAAGTTCACGGTAATCGTAAGATCGCGTTCCACAGCGTCTGACTCAATCGCATACCCTTTTCGCCACAATTACGCCACGCCTTCCAAAGAGGGTACCTTCACCACATCAGGCTTAGCTGCAAAGTTTCATGGAGACAACGCACACCCGAATTCAAAGAGGTAGTACTGCTTCACGTTGAAGAGAACCCGTCAACGAATACAGCTGCAATGTCTTTGGCTTTTAATGAGTGGAACTGTGAAACAAGTGATGTACTGAGCCGTGCCTAATCTGTTACTTATGAAAGCCGGCGAGTTTCTACTCAGAGGTTCCAATTCAAAATATCACTTGCTCGCTGACAAGTCCTACAAGTTTGTAACGGGGATATCCGAACAATCTGCATTTGGTGAACATCTGATAAGTGTCGAAGCAGTAGACTTCGCCACTTTTCATTCCGCAATATGTCGTTTCCAAACTGTCCATCATACCCTTGACAACCTGTTCGGCATCTATCCCAACATTTTCCCTTTTCTCCATTTTACTTTTAATGCCCGCACCGTACATAACAGCAGAAAAACTACCTATAATAAGACATCCAGATGGGCTGCAGTATCGTGACGTATAATGTTTAGATACACGTTTCTGGAAGAGGTATTTCAGTGCTCTTGATTGGCCACATTTTTCCTATGGTGGTGAGATTGCAGAGGCAACTGTTCAATATTTTATAGAAAGAACAAAACTGTTACTTTCAGATTGGCAATCGCTGCGTGAAATGCGGGAAAAGTACCCAAAACTGAAGCGCTCTACGCTTTTCACTTCACTTCGTTACAATGGCAGAGACACTCTGGGTTCCACCCGCAGCTGGGACAATCACCAGTCAGGACGCTCGAAGCGGTGTTCGCCCAGCAGACGTCTGGGTCAGATCTCGTCTGATTACACCGCAGCAGCGGCGCACACACAGGAGCGTTTAGCGAGGCATCGGCACCAACTGTAGCCAGCACATACATACTCCAACGACAGTGAGATTTATGTACAGCAACGGCGATGTAAGTCACGATGAAATTAATAACCCACATTAATTTCACGGTTTGGACCTACCAGGACACTGGGGCTGACACAATTTTGTACTAATAGTGACACTGATGTTCCAAGCAAACATGCAATCACTGTTGTCGAGTCGCGGATTTAAGTCAATGAAAATTTAAAAGGTTAGAAATCTGAACCTAGAGTCACGAGTTTCCCTTCCTGAACTTTGCCAGTCATAAGTCACTTCAGTTTAATCTGCTTTTTTGTTTATTATTAATGTCATTGCAGCTGGAGTAACTTTTACTTCGGCAATATTTTTTAACTGAATCAGCTAGTGCTAATAAGCTCAGGAATTTATCGTAACCTTATTTTTTATTTCGTAGCTCATCCCTGAGTATGATTAAGGAAACTACACACACCAAAAAAAGTTTTGCATCGCCTCGATTAAGAGAGTTACGGAACCTGTACAGAAAATTGGAGTAGAGATCAACATAAACATCATTTCCACCCCTTTTATTACTCATGAAAACCACACATTGCATGTTGAGCCACCATACAGCGAGATATTCAAAGGTGGTGGTCCAGACTTCTGTACACAATGGTATCTCCAATACCCAACAGCACGTCATCTTGCACTGATGGATGCCTGTATACGTCGTGGCATACTATCCACAAGTCCATCAAGACACTGTTGGTCCAGATTGTCCCACTCCTCAACGGCGATCCGGCGTAGATTCCTCAGAGTGGTTGATAGCTCACTTCGTCCATGAACAACCCTTTTCAATCTGTCCGAGGCATGTTCGGCAGGGTTCATGTCAGGAGAACATGCTGGACACTCTAGTCGAGCGATTTCAGAAGATTTACACAATGGGGGAGCGAAATTTCGTCCATGAAGACGAATACCTCGCCAATATGCTGCCGATATGGTTGCACTATCGATCGAAGGATGGCATTCACGTATCGTACAGCCATTACGCTCCTTCCATGACCACCAGCGATGTGCGTCGGCCCCACACAATGCCGCCCCAAAACAGCAGGGAACCTCCATCTTGCTGCTCTCGCTGGACAATGTGTCTAAGGCCTTCAGCCTGACCGGGTTACCTCCCAACACGTCTCCGACGATTGTCTGGTTGAAGGCATATGCGACACTCCTCGGTGAAGAGAACGCGATGCGGTCCTTTCGTCATGTTGTTCGGCTCATCTGTACCGCGCTGCGTGGTGTCATTGTTGCGAAGATGGACCTCGCCATTGATGTTGGGAGTGAAGTTGCGCATCATGCAGCCTGTTGCGCAGAGTTTGAGTCGTAACACGACGCCCTGTGGCTGCAGGAAAAGCATTATTCAACTTGGTGGCGCGGCTGTCAGGGTTCCTCCGAGCCATAATCCGTAGGTAGCGGTCATCCACTGCAGTATTATCCCTTGGTCGAGGCATGTCATCGACTGTACCTATCCCTCTGTATCTCCTCCACGTCCGAACAACATCGCTTTGGTTCACTCCGGGACGCCTGTACATTTTTCTTGTTGAGTGACCTTCCTAGGACAAAGTAACATTTCGGACGCGATTGAACCGCGGTATTGACCGTCTAGGCATGGTTGAACTACAGACAACACGAGCCGTGTACCTCCTTCCTCATGGAATGACTGGAACTGATCGGCTGTCGTTCTCCTCTCTGTCTAATAGGCGCTTCTCATACATGGCTTTTTACATCTTTGGGCGGGTTTCGTGACATCATTGAACAGTCAAAGGGACTGGGTCTGTGATAAAATATCCACAGTCAACGTCTACCTTCAGGAGTTCTGGGAACCGAGGTGATGCAAAACATATTTTGATATGTGTTTGTGCCTAGGGTAGCGCCTTTGATTACTAATCAAAACGTCCTCGTCTCGGGTTCCAATCCCCTCCGTTTGGATTCTGAATAAAAACCATCAGCAGTGGCGGCCCAAAATTTCCGTCACAAGAAGTCGTTCTACCAGCGGCTTTTTCAAAGAGGGTGCAGGAGCGGACAGAATTTCAGGGCAATCTCTTGCCCTTGGGGTGGGAAACAGCACCTAAAGGCACAAGAATCAGTAATGACCAACGACATGACGATGCAGAAGACAATGAAAACGACGGTATTGAAGACACACAATCAGTATCCACATGACAAGTGGCCTTTAATTGAAAAGTATCGTGATGATCTCTCCGCTGGCAAAAGATTCCGGACTAGTCCCCCTTCCAGATCTGCGGGAGGAGACTGTCAATGGGGAGGAAGCCTTTAGAAAAAGACTGAATAACCAATGAAACGGTAACGTTCAACCAGATGAGGCGTGGAATGTCAGAAGTTTGAACGTGGTAGGGAAGCTAGAAAATAAAAAAGGGAAAAGCTAATGCTCAATCTAGATACAATGGGGGGTCAATGCAGTGAACTGGAAAGAAGGCAATTGTTTCTGGTCAGATGAGTACAGGGTAATGTCAACAGTGACAGGAACTTTCATATCGGAAGCAGGATTCGTTATGAATGAATAGGAAGGTAGGGCAGAGAGTGAGTTACTGTGAACAGTTCAGTGATACGGTGGCTCTCATCGGTATCTTCATTAAACCAACACCGACAACGACAGTTCAGGTATACATGTCGACGTTGCTAGTCAAAGAGGAAGACGTAGATAAAAGTATATGGGTATATTAAACGGGTTATTCAGTACGGAAATTCTGAAATAAATTTATGGAAGTAATAGCGAATACCCTGTTTAAGAATCACAAGAGGAGGAAATATACCAAGGAAAGACCGGGAGATACAGGAAGACTTCACATAGAGTGGGTCATTACCAGACAGCGATTCTGAAATCAGATGTTGGATTGTAAGGCGTACCCATGGGCAGATATAGACTCAGATCACAATGCAGTAGTGATTTAAAGTAGGCTGATGTTTAAGAGACTAGTCAGGAAGATTCAATGCTCAAGGAAGTGGAATAAGGAACTACTAAGGAATAAAAAGGTACGCTGGAAGTTCTCAGGGGCTATAGTTACCGCGATAAGGAATAGCTCAGTAGTCAATTCAATTGAAAAATAATGAGCATCTCTAAAAAAAAGGCAATCACACAAGTTGAAAAGAAAATCGTCCTTGCAAAGAACAAAACTGCGAGGTAGCCATGGGTAACACAAGAAATTTTACACTTAAAGGGAGGAGGTACAAAAATGTCAACGAAATTCAGGAATACAGAAATACAAGTCAGTTAGGATTGAAATAAACAGAAAGCGCAGGAATGTTGACGCGTAAATGAAAAATACGAAGAAATCGAAAACGAAATGGTTGTTCGAAGGACGGACTTTGCATACAGGAAAGTCAAACAAACCTTCGCTGAAACTAAAAGCAAGGGCGGCAACATTAAGAGTGCAATGGAAATACCGCTGATAAATGCAGTGGAGTGATCACATAGGTGGAAAGAATACAGTGAAGGCCTCAGTGAATGGGAAGATTTGTTTGATGACATGACAGAAGAATAAACACGAGTCGATATATAGGAGATGCGGGATCCAGTATTAGAATCAGAATGTCGAAGAACTTTGCAAGACTTGAGATCAAATAAGGCAGAAGGGATAGATAACATTCCATCAGAATTTCTAAAATCATTGGGGGAAATGGCAACAAAACGATTATTCACGTTAGCGCGTATAAAGTATGAAATTGGCGTTATATCATCTGAATTTCGTAAAAATATCACCCACACAAATCCAAAGATTTCAAGAGCCGACAAGTGCGATAATTATCGCACAATCAGCTTAACAGCTCATTCATCCTAGTTGCTGACAAGAATAATGTACAGAAGAATGGAAAAGAGAATTGAGGGAGTATTAGGTGACGGTCAGTTTGGCTTTAGGAAAGCGAAAAGCACTAGAGAGGCAGTTTTGATGTTGCGATTGAGAATGGAAGCAAGACTAAAGAAAAATCAAGACACATTCACAGGATTTGTCAACCTGCAAAAACTGTTCGACATTGTAAAATGGTGCAAGATGTTCGCAATTGCTAAGATAAACAGGGGTACTATAGGGAAACGCGGGTGGTATACAATATGTACAAGAACCAAAAGGGAATAATAGCAGTAGAAGACTAAGTGTTCTGATTAAAAATTTTGGAAGGCAAGGATGTAGTCTTTCACCCCTACCCTTCAATCTACACATCGAAGAAGCAATGGTGGAAATAAAAGAAAGGTTCAAGACTGGAATTAAAATTCATGGTGTTAGGATGTGAATGATACGATTCGATGATAACATTGCTATCCCCAGTGAAAGTGAAGAAGAATTACGGGATCTACTGAATGGAATAAACTGCGCAATGAGTACAACATATGTATTGAGAGTGAATCGAAGAAAGACGTAAATAATGAGACCTAGCAGAAGTTAGATCCGTGAGAAACTAAACATCCGGTTTGGTGATCAAGAAGTAGACGAATTTAAGGAATTCTGCTACTTAGGCAGCAAAATAACCAGTGAGGGATGGAGCAAGGAGGGCGTAAAAAGCAGACTATCACTGGAAAAAAGAACATTCCTGGCCAAGGGAAGTCTACTAATACGAAACATAGGCCTTAATTTGAGGAAGAAATTTCTAAGAAAGTACGTTTCGAGTACAGCATCGTATGGTAGTGAAACAGAAACTGTGGGTAAATCGGAAAAGAAGAGACTCGAAGTACTTGAGATGTGGTTCTACTGAAGAATGTAGAAAATTAGGTGGACTGCTATGGTAAGGAACGAGGGGGTTTTCCACGGAATCGATGAGGAAAGAAATACATGGAGAACTCTGACAAGAAGAGGGACAGGATGATAGGACATAGTTAAGGCGTTATGGAACAACCTCCACAGTACCCGAAGGAGATGCATAGCGTAAAAATTGTAGATTAAGACAGAGATTGGAATAAATCCAGCAAATAATTAAGGACGTAGGTTACAAGTGCTACTCCGAGACGAAAAGATTGACGTGGGACAATAATTCGTGACGGGCCGCATTAAGCCAGTCAGGACAGTGATGACAAAAAAAGAGATAGATAACTAATTAGCATAATTTAGAACTCTTTTTAACAGCGAAGGCGGCATGTTTCGCACCTGCAGTCCACCGACAAAATTTCGTAAATTCTTCCAAAATATTCTCTAATTTGGTTGGTTCAAATTGTTCAAATGGCTCTGAGCACTATGGGACTCAACTGCTGAGGTCATTAGTCCCCTAGAACTTAGAACTAGTTAAACCCAACTAACCTAAGGACATCAAAAACATCCATGCCTGAGGCAGGATTCTAATTTGGTGCAAGGAAGCAATGGCCTCTAGTGTCTCGCGACAGAACAACCGCATTTCGTTTGATTTCTTACAGACAGTGGTATTGGAATTGGGTATCCGCCCGGTGCGTTATACCGCAGCTTCCAGAGTATAGGTAAGGCGACCTGGCCCGCATCGAATATGCCTCGTGTATTAATGACGAGGACTGGTTGCCTGGTCAGTCTGGATGTGGTTTTGAGGCTGTTTTGCATTTCCAGTCGGATAGATACCGTGCTGGAACCCGCGGATACACGCTACACAAACATTTAGCTAGTTCTCACGTTTGAACAAAATGTGGCGTCAGAAAGGGCAACTGGCCTCCAACTACCGTTAACATTGTCTCAACCCGTATAATACTGTCGAGCCTCTGTAGGACAATCGTCAAAAAGGCAAAAGTAGGTGGAAAGAAGATTCCCTTAGGAATCAGGGTGATGTCACCCTCTTCAACCTTCTTTCAGGGAGAGTACTAAAGAGTTTATAGATTCAAACTCGTCACTTCTAGAAGCATTCGAGTTCCTTTCTGCGTCAAAGGCGGCCTTAAAAGGTAGTCAATTATAGTTAATAATAGTCTGTCCTCTAGCTCTATAGAAAAGCTGCATTATGGTTGTTATAGTTACCAAGATCAATTACTCTGTACACTGGGAAATTTCTAGTACAGTCCGGTTGGTCTAGGCATTGTTTTGTGAAAGGCAAAGGTCAGGGTTCAAATCCACGTCTTGTATAATCCTTTAATCGGCATTACGCAACTCTCTTTTCACAGTATCTTTTTTTTTCGAAAGTATTAGTTGAACAATGTATGCAAGAGAGCTGTCGAGTTTAGGAAATGAGGGAGAAGTGCTGGAAACACCGAAGTATTAAAACTATAAAGCCAATCACATAAGAGAATTTCGCGCGAAGACGGGGGATTGGTGGTGAGGGTGGTCGGGGTGGTGATGGCTGGAGCAACAGATTGGCACATAATTTGCCAGTAAGTTCCAGAACAGCGTGCAGAGCGAAAGACGATTCTTGCTAAATTTCCTATGCTGTACTCAAAGTTCTCTCGATGACCTCCTTCTCCATAACTCGATAGTCCAAAAAGATATGCAGGAGAGTTTCAGTGCATATTGAACAACTGAAGAGAGATACTTGCAGAATTAAACTGCCTAATTTGAAACTAAGCCTTACATGTAAAATTTAAGAGTATTGTCCACGAAATGCAACTGTCCTGGTTCTGGTGCCGAACCGAAAAAATACCGGGTGATCAAAAAGTCAGTATAAATTTGAAAACTTAATAAACCACGGAATAATGTAGATAGAGAGGTAAAAATCCACATATATGCTTGGAATGACATGGGGTTTTATTAGAACAAGAAAAAACAAACAAAGTTCAGAAAATGTCCGACACATGGCGCTGGACAGCAAAACGTCACTGACTGCGCATCACAATTGTATATAAAACGAGCTGTAATGAGAGAGAGAATCAGATGCGTCAGCAGTCGCAGCATGTTGACGTTACCTGAAAATGCGCTTTTAGTGAAGCTGTATTATCAGAATGGGGAATGTGTTAGTTCAGCGTTACGATCCTATCGCCATAGGAAGGGGATTCGAACGGGTAAAGGTCCGTTGACAAACGCAGCTGTGGCGAGAATGATTTCGAAGTTCGAAGCCACGGGTTGTTCAGACGATAGACCCCGTAGTGGCCGACCGAGCACAAGGCGTAATGCTGCTGAGACAGTTCAAGAAGAAATTGTGACTGTAGCGGGTTCGTCTATGTACGGGGAAATCAGCGCTCGTGCAGTCACACGTCGCACTGGCATTCCATATACTACTGTTTGGTTGGCACTTAGGCGTACCCTCCGATGCTATCCCTACTGACTCCATCGGCATCAAGAACTGTTACCTGGTGATTTAGTGAAGCGGAGGGCGTCTCAAAAGATGACGGAAGGTGACGGTTGGTTGAGTAACGTGTTGTGGTCCGACGAAGCTCATTTCACGCTCCGAGGGTCTGTCAACGCCCACAACCGCAGAATTTGGGCTACCGAAAATCCTAGAACTGTCATGGAAACTCCATTGCACTACGAGAAAGTCACGGTATGGGTTGGATTTACCACATCTACCGCTATCGGGCTTTCTTTCTTCGAGGAAATGCGTGATTCTGGTTTTGTAACTGCTACCGTGACGTGTGAGAGGTACGCCGATATGTTACAGAATCGCATCACCCCCAACCTGGCTGATAAACATCTGCTGGAACGTACGATGTTTATGCAGGATGGCGCTCCACCCCATATTGCAAGACGCGTGAAAGATCTCTTGCGCGCGCCGTTTGGTGATGATCGTGTGCTCAGCCGCCACTTTGGTCATGCTTGGCCTCCCAGGTCCCCAGACCTCAGTCCGTGCGATTATTGGCTTTGGGGTTACCTGTAGTCGCAAGTATATCATGATCGACTGACACCTCTAGGGATGCTGAAAGACAACATCCGACGCCAATGCCTCACCATAACTCCGGACGTGCTTTACAGTGCTGTTCACATTATTCCTCGACTACAGCTGTTGTTGAGGAATGATGGTCGACATATTGTGCACTTCCTGTAAAGAACATCATCTTTGCTTTGTCTTACTTTGTTGTGCTAATTATTGCTATTCTGATCAGATGAAGCGCCATCTGTCGGACATTTTTTTAACTTTTGTATTTTTTATTTATTTATTTTTTTTTGGTTCTAGTATAACCCCATGTCATTCCAAGCAAGTGTCTCAATTTGTGCCTCTCTATCTACATTATTCCGTGTTTGATTCAGTTTTCAAATTTATACTGACTTTTTGATCCCTGGTATATTATCATTCAAAAACAATCAAAGCAAATGTTGATGGCAAATGTTCGCAGTTAGCACTATGAGTTCGTTGGTCACAAGCAGCAGAAGAGTCACATACCTGAAAGAAATATAAATTTACTACTCTTTGTTTGTTTACTTCCTGGATATCACAGAAAAACGAAAGTATGATAGTCAACTACTGTTCAGTTTGCACTACGTGCATATAATCATTAGTTTTTTCTTTCTACCTGATCTGATGTGGATCACTTCGTTTATTCCCTGTCGTACAGGTGGAGATGAACCTTTTTACGTGAGCTGAAGGCGTCATAATGACCAATTCTAACCTAAGGAGACTTAAATATGGTTAAAACAGTTTAAAGCAATGCAAACGGGAGACATCTTCGACCACTGTCGTGCACATCTCATCATTTTCAAGGCACAAATGCGGCGAGGAAGCGCTGTGCAATGGAATTACAAACTTTGGTATGCTACACATATGCAGAAAGAACACACATATGCACACACACACACACACACACACACACACGTACTGTAAACAACTAGCACCACCACAAAACCAAAGATGAAATTGTGATAGTTGTGTGCAGATGCGAGCCAAGTTGGTGACACATCATTCTCAGCTCCCGGCTCTGATGGCTTTGGTTACACAGCTTGATGCTGCAGTGGATGTGCACCACTGATGTGGGCCAGGTATGTGATCCAAAAGACGTCTGCCGGCCAGTGTGGCCGAGTGGTTCTAGGCGCTTCAGTCTGGAACTGCGCGACCGCTACGGTCGCAGCTTCGAATCCTGCCTCTGGCATGGATGTGTGTGATGTACTTAAGTTAGTTACGTTTAAGTAGATCTAAGTTATAGGGGACTGATGACCTTAGATGTTAAGTCCCAAAGTGCTCAGAGCCATTTGAACCAAAAGATGTCCTCCAGTCAGTCCTCACTAGTGGCCACCTGAGTTACTGCTCGAACTTAGGTGGACCACTCACCTGTGGTCGGCTGGGAGGACACCTTTGGGCAGCAAAAGACTTACTAGAGGGCAGCACTTAAGGCCTGCCCAGTCACTCTGGCAAACAGATTCCAGGTGCTGTCTGTGGCTGACTAGTTTGTGACACTTTGCTCTCAGCTCCAGGCTATGATGGCTTCAGTTACACAGCTTGAAGCTGCTTTGGATATGCACCACTGATGTGGACCAGGCATGGGATCCAAAAGACGTCCTCCAATCAGTCCTCACCAGTGGCAACCCGAGTTACTGCTCACACTGAGGTGGACCCCTCACCTGCAGTCGGCTGGGAGGACACCTTTGGGCAGCAAAAGACTTACCAGGGGGCAGCACTTAAGGCCTGCCCAGTCACTCTGGCAAACAGATTCCAGGTGCTGTCTGTAGCTGACACACTCGCTCAGACAGATGAAGTTGCCTATGCTGTTTGAGAGTAAACCTCTCAGCCTGCACTATACAGGCAGTCACAGAGGGTGGGATTATTGACAGTTGGGAGCTCTAACGTCAGGCACGTTATGGGGCCCCTTAAGGATGTGGCTGCCAGGAACGGGAAGAAGGCAAATGCACACTCCATGTGCATATTTGGTGAAGTATTTCTGGATGCCATGAAAAGCACAAGGTTCAGCCAACTGCAGGTGTTGGCTCACGTCGGTATCAAGGATGTGTGTGACTTTGGGTAAGAAGAGATTCTCTCTGTGGTGTGGTAAAGGCTGCCAGTTTTGTTTACAATATGGAAGCGGAGCTGACCATTTGCAGCATAATTGATGGTACCGATGGCAGACCTCTGGTACAGAGCGGAGTGGAGAGTTTGAATCACAGGGTCAAATGCTTCTGCGACCGTGTAGGCTGCAGATTCCTCGACTTTCACTATAGGATTGTTCGGTTTCAGGTTCCACTGAATAGGTCAGGAGTCCACTACACGCAAGTGGTGGTTACGCAGATAGCAGGCGCTGTGTGGTGTGGACTGGGTGGTTTTTTTACGTTAGAGGATTTCGTGAAAACCCAAAAAGGGCGTCAGTCGCAAAGGGTACAGGGCGAACAGATGGAATACTTAGAAACAGGAACCACTGCTATAACATTTGTAAATTTTCTTGGCTGTGTTGGGAACATACCAGAGTAACAGCGGTAATTGAAAGCACTGATGCTCAAATCGTTACAGACACTGAAAGCTGGATAAAGCCGGAAATAAATTCAGCCGAAATTTTTGTGAAGTATAGGCTAAACACAGTTGGCGGTGGCGTGTTTGTCACTGTTAGAAGTAGTTTACCTTGTCACGAAATTGAAGTAGATATTTCCTGTGAGCTAGTATGTGCAGAGGTTATTCTTGGCAGCCGTAAAAAGATAATAATTGGATCGTTTACCGACCACCCAATTCAGATGATAAAATGATTAAAGGTTCAAAGAAAACTTGAGTTTGATTTCAAACACGTACCAGACTCACAGGGTGCCGCCAACTGCAGGTTGTAGCTCACGTCGCTACCAAGGATGTGTGTCACTTAGGATCAGAAGAGATTCTCAATGGTTTCGGGCGGCTAAAGGAAGTGGTAGAGGCTACCATCCTTGCTTGTAAGATGAAGTCAGAGCTGACCATTTGCAGCATAGTCGACATGACCGATTGCGGACCTCTGGTACAGAGCCGAGTGGAATTTCTGAATCAGAGGCTCAGACTGTTCTGCGACCGTGTAGGCTGCAAATTGCTCGACTTGCGCAAAAGGGTGGTTGGGTTCCGGGTTCCGCTGAATGTGTCAGGTTTTCTCTACACGCAGGAGGCGGCTACACGGGTAGAAGGGGCTGTGTGGCGTGGCCTGGGCGGTTATTTAGGTTAGAGGGTCTCGGGAAAACACAAGAGGGGCTTCAGTCACAAAAAGAGCAGGCTGAACACAGGACGAACGTAGATAGAGAAACTATTGGTATAACAGTTGTAAATTGTCGTAACTGTGTTGTAAAAGTACCAGAGTCCAAGCGCTAATAGAAAGCAATGATGCTCAAATCGTTACAGGCACTGAAAGCTAACGAAAGCCGGATATAAGCTCAGCCGAAATTTTTGCGAAGAAACTAACGGTGTTCCGAAAGTATAGGCGAAACACGGTAGGCGGTGGCGTGTTTGTTGCTGTTAGAAGTAGTTTAACGTGGCAATCTGAGCAACCGTCTTAGGTTGTTTGCAGATGACGCTGTCGTTTATCGACTAGTAAAGTCATCAGAAGATCAAAACAAATTACAAAACGATTTAGAAAAGATGTCTGAATGGTACGAGAATTGGTGGTTAGCCCTAAATAACGAAATGTGTGAGGTCATCCACATGAGTGCTAAAAGGAATTCGTTAACTTCCGGTTAAACGATAAATCAGTCTCATCTAAAAGCCATTAATTCGACAAAATACCTAGGTATTACAATTACGAACAACTTGAATTGGAAGGAACACATAGAAAGTGTGGGGAAGGCTAACCAAAGACTGCGTTTTATTGGCATGGCACTTAGAAAATGTAACAGATCTACTAAGGAGACTGACTACACTACGCTGGTCCGTCCTCTTTTAGAATACTGCTGCGCAATGTGTGATCCTTAGCAGATAGGACTGACGGAATATATATAAAAAGTTCAAAGAAGGGCACCACGTTTTGCATTATCGCGAAATATAGGTGAGAGTGTCAGAGAACTCATACACGATTTCTGCTGGACCTCATTAAAATAAAGGTGTTTTTCGTTGCGACGGAATCTTCTCACGAAATTCCAAGCAAGAACTTTCTTCTCCGAATGTGAAAATATATTATTGACCTTCTGCCAGGCACTTAAATGTGATTTGCAGAATATCGATGTAAATGTAATGTAGATTACAGTTGGCGGTGACTTTAATTTACCCTTGATATGTTGGCGAAAATACATGTTTAACTCAGAAGGTACGCATAAAACATTATCACAAATTGTGCGACACGAATTCTCTGAAAATTATTTCGAGCATTTAGTTCATGAGCCCACACGAATAATAAACGGATGTGACAACACACTTGACCTTTAAGCGGCAAATAATTTTAGCGGCAAATAATCCTGAGCTAATAACGAACATCAAAACGGATAAAGGTTGTCGTAGCGAGACTGAATATTGTAGCCCCCAAATCCTTCAAAAATAAACGAAAAATATACCTGTTCAAAAAGTATAAAAAATCACTTGACGCCTTCCTCTGAGACATTCTCCACTCCTTCCAAATTAACAATGTAAGTTTAGACCAGATGTGGCTTGAATTCAAAGAAGTAGTATCGGCAGCAGTTGAGAGATTTGTAGCAAAGAAATTAACAAACGACGCAGCTGATCCTCCTTGGTACAAAAACGGGTCTGAACACTATTGCAGAAATAACAACAAAAAAACTACATGCCAAATTTAAACGGACACAAAATCTCCAAGATTGATAATCTTTCACAAAAGCTCGAAATTTAGCTCGTACTTCCATGCGAGATGCTTATAATACCTCCCACAACGAAACTTTGTCTCGAAACCTGGCAGAAATCAAAGAGATTCTGGTCGTCCGTGAAGTATATCGAAGACAGTACTGCCAAAGCAAAGTTACTAAAAACAGCCTTCCGAAATTCGTTCACCGTAGAAGACGAAGTAGATATTCCAAGAACTGCAGCCATCATGGGTAATATAGAAGTAGATATCCTCGAACTAGTGAAGCAACTTAAGACACTTAACAAAAGCAAGTCTTCCGGTCCAGACTGTATACCATTAGATTCCCTTCGAAGTATGCTGATGCATTAGCACCATACTTAACAATCATATACAACCGTTCGCTCGACGAAAGATTCGTACCCAAAGACTGGAACGTTGCGCAGTCACACCAATATACACGAGAGGTGTCGGCCTGTTTAGCTGGGTGGTAACGTGCTCTCATCCCATTCAAGCGGGACCGGGTTCGACTCCCGGGCGGGTTGGAGATTTTTTCCACTCGTGGACTGCGTGTTGTGTTGTCCTCATCATCATTTCATCCTCAACACCGGCACGCAAGTCGCCCAATGTGGCGTCGACTCTGAAATAAGACACACTCGGGGGGCCGAAGTTCCCCGGATGGGGACCCCCGGCCAACAATGCCATACGCTCATTTCATTTCAAGAAAGGTAGTTAGAGTAATCCACTAAATTACAGGCCCATACCACTAATGCCGATATGCAGCAGGATTTTGGAACATATATGGTGTTCGAACATTCTGAATTACCTCGATGGAAACGATCTATTGACACACAGTCAACACGGATTTGGAGAACATCGTTCTTGTGAAACACAACTAGCTCTTTACTCGCACGAAGCTTTGAGCGCTAATGACAAGGGATTTAAAATTGAATCCGTATTTCTGGATTTCCGGAAGGCTTTTGACATTGTACCACACAAGCGGCTTGTAGTGAAATTGCGTTCTTACGGAATATCGTCTCGGTTATGGAACAAAACAGAAGTGCTTTCTGGCCATCCCAAAGGTAGTGTTATAGGTCCTGTTCTGTTCTTTATGTGTATTGACGATTTGGGTTGTTTGTGATTGACGTTGCCGTTTATCGACAAGGTCATCATAAGATCACAACAAATTGCAAAACGATTTAGGAAAGTTATCTGTATGGTGCCGGAATTGGTAATTGATCCTAAATAAAGAAAAGTGTAAGGTCATCCACATGAGTGCTGGAACGAACACTTTAAACTTCGGTTACACGGTAAATCGGACAAATCTAGAGGCCTTAATTACATTTACGAACAAATTAAATTGGACGGAACACATAAGAAACTGTGTTTTATTGGTAGGACACTTAGAATACGTAACAGATCTACTAAAGAATGTGCCTAAACTACGCTTATCCACCCTCTTTTAGAACAATGTAGTGCGGTATGGGACCCTTATCAGATTTGAATGATGGGATACATCGTAAATGTTCAAAAAGGAGCAGCACGTTTTGTATTAGCGAGAAATAGCGTTGAAGGTGTACTGAAATGATACAGAATTTTGGGGTGGATATCATTAAAACTACGCGTTTTTCGTTGCGGCGGGATCTTCTCGCGAAATTTCAATCACCAAATGTGTCCTCCGAAAGTGAAAATATTTTGTTGACGCCTACCTGCATAGGGAGGAACGATCACAATAGTTAAATAAGGGAAATCAGAGCTCGCACAGAAAGGTATAAGTGTTGGTTTTTTCTTCGCGCTGTACGAGATTGGAATAATAGGTAATTGTGAAGGTGGTTTGGTAAACCCTCTGCCAGGCACTTAAATGTGTTTCGCAGAGTATCCATGTAGATGTAAATGTACAAATAGAAAGATGAGAAGTCGGGAGTTATCATCAGTGAATATCAATTTCCTACAGGTGAGTAAGAATATATTAAATCTAATATATATATATTTTTTTTTTTCATGGACAGAGCAGGATCGCAAGCGGAATATTCAGCATAAGCATCACTGTCGCTTACAAAACCTAAGCTAATGTATTGGTATCGGTTGTTCTATGGAATACTGCACCACAGAGATCATAGATAGTGGCGGTAATTGTTTCTTAAATGCTGCTTGTGATCCTGCTCTGTTATTGGCCACACAACAAAGGGATAGAGTTAATGCTAGTTGATCACCCCTTGGTAGTTAATATTATCGATAACTTCTGACGTTGGTTATCTTTGGTTGCAGGATGGCACCACTTTTCTTAGCGTTGTGTGTTTGCTGCATATCCCCCCCTCCACCCCACCCCCCACAGTTACTGAGATTTAATTTTGTTTGAACAGTGCTTTCTAGTAGGATTTATGTCGAGGTTGTCACCGGCTGCGCTCCCAGTCGTTTAAACATTTTATAGCTTGGAAGAAACTGAGATTTCACGTTATGTGCCGATGGGTGTAATGTATTTGTTATGTTGTATCAGTAACCTTGTATTATGAGAACACTGTGATCCTTTTGTTCTCCACTTACCCTTCTTCACAGAGTTCGACTTACTATCTGCGAGTGAAAAGCATATTATTACATGTAGTGCTATTAGCTCATATTTAGAATTTTAGATACTCACTCCGAGTCAGATCCTGTTATCGTTAAACTTTTCCACGCGATCTTACAATGTCGGTTCTCGATGTGATGATAGTAAATTCATTCATATTTACAATATGCATTCGTTTCTCTTAAAAATAAAGACTGTATTAACATTATTCAGTTCTGATGATAGACCAAGAGAAGAAAACTCGCAGTACAAAGTAGTACTATAGAAATGAGTCCCTGTGTAATTAGTTTAGGGTGCGCGTTCGTGGATGGCCGAGTACACTGGGGTGACCAAAGACATGGGATAGCGATATTCACACATCCAGATAGCGGTAGTATGGAGTAGACAAGGGAAGCAGGTAATTCACGTCAGAAGTTTTTTGACGTGATTATGGCCGCACGACGGGAATTAAGAGACTTTGAACGCGGAATGTAGTTGGAGCTACTCGTAAGAGACATTCAACTTCGGGAAATCGTTAGGGAATTCAGTATTCCGAGATCCACTGTGTCAAGAGTGCGCCATAAATACCAAATTTCAGGCATTACCTCTCATCACGAAAAACGCAGCGGCCGAGGGCCTGCACTTAACGACCGACAGCAGCGGCATTTTCGAGGAATTGTTGGTGGTAACAGACAAGCAACTCTGCGTCAAATAGCCTCAGAAATCACTGTGCGACGAACGTACTCATTAGGATAATGCGGCGAATCTTGGCGTTATTGAGCGACCGAAGCGAGTGACTTTGCGAACAGCACGACCTCGCCTGTAGCGCCTCTCCTGGGCTCGTGACTGTATCAGTTAGACTCAAGAAAGCTGGAAAACTGTGACCTGATCATAAGAGTCCCAATTTCAGTTGGTAAGAGCTGATGGTAGGGTTCGAGTGTGGCACAGACCCCACGAAGCCATGGACCCAGGTTGTGAACAGGGCATTATGGAAGCTTGTGGTGGCTCCCTAATGGTGTGGATTGCGTTTCCACGGAATGCTTGATGTTATGATGAAATTAAGTGGGTCCTCTGATCCATTTGAAACGATCATTGATTGGAAATGGTTATGTTCGACTACTTGCAGCCTTTCATAGACTTCATGTTGCCAAACAACAATGGAATTTTTGTGGATGACAATATGCTGTCACCAGAACACAGTTGTCCGTGATTAGACTGCAGAACACGCTGGACAGTTGGAGCGAATGATTTGGCCACACAGATCGACCGACATGAATATCAGCAAACATTTATGGGACTTAATCGAAGGATCAGTTCGTACACAAAATCCTACGCCGGTAACACTTTCGCAATTACGTACGTCTATGGAGTCAGTATGACTCAATATTTTTGCCGTGTACTTCCAACGACTTGTTGAGTCCATGGCATGTCGAGTACTACGCCAAGCAAAAGAAAGTCCCACACAGTATTAGGAGACATTCCAGGATTTTTATCACATCAGTGTACAATATCTTTCATCCGACTCTTGAAAATTATGTGTTAGCTCGAGACATATCCCTAATTAGTTAGGCAGGAACTTAAAATTTAATCGTTTTATCCCAAACAAAGTGACAGTCAAGTACATATTTAGTACTGTACACAAAATAAAATATCGTTTAACCGTTTTCACTATATTTAAGACTACAAATTTTTAATAAGTTACATAGTATTGACTGATAATAGCTGCCAGTTAGCAATGACTTTGTTTTCATGAAAATGATCATCATTCACCACAACGGCTATTCGATGTACAGTCGCGAAGCTCTAGCAAACATTTAAGGATTATCATGCTTTAAACATTTTTACCCCTCACACAACTACCCTGTAGTGTTTCAACAGTGGCATTACAAAGACATTTTATCAATATTCATTGCAGATAGCGATTTGTCACTGACCTGTCACCTTTCCACATGTCAAAAACTTGTTTAAAATGCTGTCATGAATATTAAGATTAAATTTTAGTTGGAAAAGTAAAGACGACCTGCAGTTATACAGCAGAAAGATACAAAGGCAGCGCTGACAGCTGGCATGAAAAGGTGAAGAGGTGGATGTTGCATCAAAGGGAATATATAATATCGCAAGAGAAACTTTCGTATTCTCTTACTATCTTCGAAGGAGCATTCAGTGGAGACCCGAAAACGTAAATGTGTAGCTACAAAAACATAGAAATTACAGTTCTTTCACAGTATCAGATATCACGGATATGAACATTGTTTCAAAATTTTTATCCTGCATCAGCCTGATTATTTGTTCAAGTTACATTTACGTTCTCTACATATGAATAATATTCTATAACCAAGGAGAGCTCCCTACGTACGATAGGTGCCCCAAGTGAATCCAGCTTTTGTTTGTGTCAGGCTGTACATGAGTTGAAAGAATATGGAGTTTATGCCACATCAGGCGTTATATTCTTAAGAACTGCACCGTCGGGAACGTTTCCAAAAAAAATAACATCCACTTACAAATTCTGAAAAAAATTCAGAGAAGAGCAACAACGCTGTATTACTCCGTTACAGTATTAGCTCATCACTGAAGCAAATAAACGGACAAAAACCTGTATGTAATATCAATATTTCACGACAGATTTAGTGATTCAAGTGTTCATGTCTAGTGACCTGCTTTCTATTGCGAAAATAATAAGGAAATTAATGTGCAACTTGGTTCATCGTACGTACATTCAGATAAAAAAACCTGTAGGTGATATCAGTAACTTATGACAGATGAAGTGACTCAAGATTGCACGTGTTGTGATCTATTTTCTGTTAGAGAAATTACTAATAATATGCAACTTGGTTTTTCGTGCGTGCATTGCTTTTACTGGAGCACATAAGGAACTAAAAGCCGGAATGAAATTTCCACTCTACAGCGGAGTGTGTGCTGATATGAAACTTCCTGGCAGATTAAAACTGTGTGCCGGACCGAGACTCGAACTTGGGACCTTTGCCTTTCACGGGCAAGTGCTCTACCAACTGAGCTACCCGTGCACGACTCACGCCCCGTCCTCACAGCTTTAATTCCGCCAGTACCTCGTCTCCTACCTTCCAAACTTCACAGAAGCTCTCCTGCTAAACTGCAGAACTATAGCTCCTGGAAGAAAGGATATTGAGGAGACATGGCTTAGCCACAGCCTTGGGGATGTTTCTAGAATGCAGTTTCACTTCCCTACAAGGCTGCAATCCATACAGATACCTACAAAAAAAAAAAAAAAAAAAAAAAAAAAGAAACCCTTCCTCACACTTCAACTGATATTTGATGTTAACAAAAGCCTGTATCTCAGTACTGTTTTTCCTGCTATTGCTAGTCTGGATTTTCTGTCCTGGAGAGTGCAATCATTAAAACAAAGGCGTTTTCCGTTGCGATGGTATCTTCTTACGAAGTTTCAATCACCCGTTTTCTCCTCCGGATGCGATAACTTTCTGTTGGCACCCATCTACATAACGAGAAATGATCATCACGATAAAATAGGAGAAATCAGGGCTCGCACAGAAAAAAATTAGGTGCTCGTTCTTGCCGCGCGACGTATTTAATTTTTAATTTATTTAATTCGACCTCATTCCAGTGCCTTTATCTTCATTTAGTTGACGTTCGTCTTACAGTCTCTCTTCGAGATATTAATCATTCCATTCTTCAGTGTTCTAAGTCATTTTCCGTCTCTGACAGATTCACAATATAATCAGCGAAGTTTAAGGTACTCATTTATTCTCCCTGAACTCTAATCCCTGTTTCAAATTTATCTATATCTACATCTACATGATTACTCTGCTATGCACTACAAATTATCTGCCAGAGGGTTCAATGATCCACCTTCAAGCTCTCTCTTTACCATTCCACTTTCGAACGTCGCGCGGCAAGAACGAGCACCTAATTTTTTTCTGTGCGAGCCATGATTTCTCCTATTTTATCGTGATGATCATTTCTCGTTATGTAGATGGGTGCCAACAGAAAGTTATCACAACCGGAGGAGAAAACGGTGATTGAAACTTCGTAAGAAGATACCGTCGCAACGGAAAACGCCTTTGTTTTAATGATTGCACTCTCCAATTCACGTATCACGTATGCGGCACTATCTCCCCTATTTCGCGATAATAAAAAAAGAGCCGCCCATCTTTGAACTTTTTCGATGTCATCTGTCAGTCCTACCTGATGCGGATAACACACCATGCAGCAGTACTCCAGAACAGGGCGGACAAGCGTGGTTAAGCAATCTCTTTAGTAGATCTGTTGCACCTTCTGAATGTTCTGCCGATGAATCGCAGTCTTTAGTTTGCTATACCCACAACATTATCTTCGTGATCGTTCCAACTTAGGTATTTGTCATTGTAATCCCAAAGTATTTAGCTGAATTTTCAATCATACTAGGCACAACGTTTTATTTTAAAATCCGTGTAGCGTAGAGTACCGCCGTTGCTATCGACGCTTGGATCGATCATCTATCGTACAGGCTTTTGTTTGTTTTGGTTAGAACAGCTCTGTGTCGATTAGACCGTTGTGACAGAGCCACTCGAGTTCTTGCTGCTAATAAGGCGGGTATACCGTTCATTTATTACATATTTTTACGAGCTTCAAAACGGAGCGACTGCAGTAATGGATAGGAACTGTGATTGTTGTGTACAGATGCGAGCTGTGTTGGCGATCCGTCGCTCACAGCTCCAGGCAGTGTTGGCTTCCATCACACAGCTTGAGGCTGCTGCCAAGGGGAAGCACTGTGGGAAGTCAGACACGGGTATGCGAGGGACGTCGAGCTCGTCCCACACGTCCCCCGATCGGTCCACTGCTGTGGCTACCCCAGGTACTGCCTGCACAGAGGTTGACCTCTCAGCTGTGGAAGAGTGGGAGATCATTCCCAAGTCTGGCAGGCAGCGAAAGACTTTCCCAGGAGCCGATCGTTGGGCCTCCCCACTTCGTTTGACAAACAAATTTCGGGCGTTATCCGTGGCTGACGAAGTCGTCCACCCTGATCCAGAGGAAACCTCTCGGTTCGCAAGATCTGGGCATTCACAGAGGGTGGGTTTGCTGGTAGTTGGGAGCTCCAACGTTAGGCGCGTAATGGGGCCGCTTAGGAACATGGCTGCCAAGGAGGGGAAGAAGGCCAGTGTGCACTCCGTGTGCATACCGGTGGGAGTCATTCCGGATGTGGAAAGGATGCTTCCGGGTGCCACGAAGAGTACAGGGTGCAGACAACTGCAGGTGGTGGCTCATGTTGGTACCAATGATATGTGTCGCTTTGGGTCGGAGGAGATTCTCTCTAGTTACGGGCGGCTAGCGGAAGTGGTACAGATTGTCAGTCTTGCTTGCGAGATTAGGGCGGAGCTCACCATCTGCAGCATCGTCGACGGAACCGACTGTGGTCCTTCGGTGCAAAGCCAAGTGGAGGGTCTGAATCAGAGGCTCAGGTGGTTCTGTGACGGTGTAGGCTGGAGATTCCTTGACTTCCACCACCGTGTGGTGGGTTTGCAGGTTCTGCTTAATAGGTCAGAAGTCCACTGTACACAGGAAGCGGCTACACTGGTAGCGGGGGCTGTGGGGAAAGGACTGGGCGGTTTTTAGGTCACAGGGTCTCAGGAAACCACAGAAAGGGCGTCCGTCTAAAAGGTGGCAGATAAAACAAAGTAAGATAGTTGTAGAAACGATCGGAATTGAATTTATGAATTGTCGTAACTGTGTCGGAAAAGAAGCAGATCTCCAAGCCCTAATAGAAAGCACTGAAGCTCAAATAGTTGTAGGTACAGAGAGCTGACTATAGCCGGAAATAAGTTCAGCTGAATTTTTTTCAAACGACCTAACAGTGTTCAGAAAAGACAGGTTAAATAAAGTTGGTGGAAGAGTATTTATTGCTGTCAGAAATAGTTTACCTTGTAGTGAAATTGAAGTAGATAGTTCCTGCGAAATAGTTTGGGTAGAGGTTATACTCGACCATCGGACTAAACTATTAAATGGATCGTTTTACCGACCCCCGACTAAGAATATATAGTTGCTAAACAGTTCAAAGAAAAGTTGAGTCTCTTTCCAAATAGGTATCCCACCCATACGAATAAAATCGGTGGTGACTTCAATCTGCCCTTGATATACTGGAAAAATCATACGTTTATAGCCGGCGGCAGGCATAAAACTTCATCCGAAATTGTACTGAATGCTTTTTCAGAAAATTATTTTGAACAATTGGTTCATGAGCTCACACGAAGCGTGAATGGCTGCGAAAGCATACTTGATCTCTTAGCAAGAAATAATCCTGGACAAATAGGAACCATCATGACGAGTACAGGGATTAACGACCTCAAGGCAGTTGCTGCTAGGCTGAACACCGTAACACCTACAACCATCAAAAAGAAACGCAATGTACATCTACTTAAAAAAGCCCTTACCGCCTTTTTAAGAGACAGTCTCTACTCCTTCCGATCTGATCATGTAAGCGTAGAAAAGATGGGGAACAATTTCAAAGATATAGTATTGGCGGTAATTAAGAGATACATACTACATAAATTAATAAGTGATGGTACTGAGCCCCCATGGTACACAAAACGGGTCAGATCGCTGTTACAGAAGCAACGAAAAAAGCAAGCCAAATTTAAAAGAACGCAAAATCCCAAAGACTGGTAAAGTTTTGCAGAAGTTCGAAACATAGCGTGTACTTCAATGCGAGATGCTTTTAATAATTTCCACAACTAAAGTGTGTCGGAATCTGGCAGAAAACAAAGAGATTATGCTCTTACGTAACGCACACCAGTGGCAAGACGCAATCAATACCTTCACTGCGCGATAACAACGGTGAAGTCACTGATGACAGTGCCACTAAAGCACAGTTAATAAACACGGTTTTATGAGACTCGTTTACGGAAGAAGAAGTAAATATTCCTGAATTCCAATCAAGAACAACTGCGAAGATGAGAAACGTGGAAGTAGATATCATCGGTGTAGCAAAGCAGAATAAATCACTTAATAAAGGCAAGGCCTCCGGTCCAGATTGTATACCAGTCAGGTTCCTTTCAGAGTATGCTGATACAATAGCTCCATATTTAGCAATTATATACAACCACTCACGGACGGAAATATCCGTACCTAAAGACTGGAAAATTGCTGAAGTCACACCAGTACGCTAAAAAGGAAATAGAAGTAATCTGCTGAATTACAGGCCCATATCACTAACGTCGATTTGCATTAGGTTTTTGGAAGATATGCTGTGCTCGAACATTATGAATTACCTCGAAGAAAACGATTTATTGACATATACTCAGCACGGATTCAGAAATCATCATTCTTGTGAAACACAACTAGCTCTTTATACTCATGAAGTAATGAGTGCTATCGACAGGGGATGTCAAATTGCTTCCATATTTTTATATTCCAAGAAGGCTTTAGACACCGTTCCTCACAAGCGTCTTCTAGCCAAACTGCTTGCCTATGGAATATCGCCTCAATTGTGGGACTGGATTCGTGATTACCTGTCAGAAAGGTCACGGTTCGTAGTAATAGATTGAAAGTCATCGAGTAAAATAGAAGTAATATCAGGCGTTCCCCATGGAAGTGTTATAGGCCTTCTATTGTTCCGAACTATATGAATTACATAGGAGACAATCTGAGTAGTCCTATTAGATTATTCGCAGATGGTGCTGTCACGTACCGTCTTGTAAAGTCATCAGATGGCCAAAACGAATTGCAAAATGCTTTAGATAAGATATCTGTGTGGTGCGAAAAGTGGCAATTGACCCTGAATAAAGAAAAGTGTGAAGTTATTCACATGAGTTCTAAAAGAAATTAGCTAAATTTCGATTACGCGATTATCCTTAGTTTCTCTTACAGCTTGCTCACTCTGCAGATTGAATAGTACTTGGGATAGGCTACAACCTCTTCTCAATTATGTCTTTCCTTTCATGCCTTTCGACTGACTGCAGTCTGGATTTGTACAAACTCGCTTTCTATATTTTGCCTATACTATCATCAGATTCTCAAAGAATTAAGTCCAGTAAAAAACTATCTGTCAGCCTACAGATTCTAAAAACCTAGCTTTACCTTTCTTCGGTCTGTCTTTTAGGGTAAGTCGTAGGGTCAGCATTGCCTACATCTGTATCTGTATCGCTTTGGAATCCTATCTGACTATACATCAGGTCAGTTGCTACCAGCTTTCCAATCTTCTATAAATGATTCGTGTCAGTACTTTGGAACCATGACTTACTAAAATGTAGATTCAGTAGTGTTCACATTTGTCTGCACCTGCCTTCTTTGGAATTAGAATCATTACATTCTTCCTGAAGTTTTAAAGCGTTTCCCCTATTTTATAATTCTAATTTTCAGAGCAGAGAGAATTGTTTTTCATGGCCCTCTCTTTCAAGGATGTCAGTAAATCTTAGAGATTTGCGTCTACTCTGGTCCCTTATTTCCATTTACGTCTTTCCGTGCTCTTCTCGTAATATCACATCTCTCATCCCGTCGTCGGTTACTTCCTCTTTTATAATATTGTCCTTTCCAATATACAGATCCTCTGGATATTTCTTCCACCGTTCAGCCTCCTCTTCTTTGCTCAGTACTAGCTTTCCATCTTCTTGATACAGCTGTTTCTCTTTTCTCCAAACTTCTCTTCAATTTTCCTATAAGTAACATGTATCTACACACTAGTTAAACATTATTGTACAGCCTTGCATTTTTTTCCCTATGCATCAGCTATTTAGTACTTTCTGAGAATCTCGGTTTCTGGATCTTTGCATTTCCTTTTGTCTGTTTCATTTGCTGTAATTTTATATTTTCTCCTTTTGTCAGTTAAAATCAACATATCAGAGTTTATCAAGGTATTTCTACTAGCATTGTCTTTTTACCTGTTGGTTTCTCTGTTGCCTTTCTTATTTCGTCTCTTAAAGTTACCCATTTGTCTTCTGTAATTAATTTCAGACCAACGTTGCCTAAGCTACCTCTAACACTCTCAATAACCTATGGATCCCGCAGTGTATACAAGTATCATCTCCTTAATTTCCCACTTTTTTCATTTCTTTAAATTCTGGCTTACAGTTCATAGCCAATGAATTATGGCGGGAGTCCACATCTGCCCCTGGAAATGCATTACAGTCTATAATCTGATTCCGAAAATGTCTTATCACAGTATGATCCATATGAAATCTTCCAGGGTTCCTAGGTGTCGTCGACGTATGCAGTCTTGTTTCATGAGTCGTAAATCAAGTGTTAGCAACGATAAAATTGAGCTCTGTGTGAAATCCTATCAGGCGGCTTGCTCTTTCATTCCTTCCCCCAAGTCCAAGAACTCCTAGCATTTTTCATACTCTTCCTTTTTCTAACAAAGCATTCCTTTCTCCAACTACAATTAAATGTGAACCGCAGCCGGCCATCCTGATTTAGGTGTTCCGTGATTTTCCTAAATCACTTCAGGCAAATGGCGGGATTTTTCCTTCGAAAGGACACGGCCGACTTCCTTCCCCATCCTTCCATAATCCGAGGGGATCGATGACCTCGCTGTTTGGTCCTCTCCCACAAATCAACCAACCAACAAATTAAATATGAATCAAAACGAAAACTAAGACACCAAAACCGCTTCGTTCGTATTCTTTAATATGCCTTGTACCAGCGATATTCAGCTAATATGAAAAAAGTCCCATGTCTGTAAAAGAGGAATAAAAATTTGTCACAACAACTTTGTACCTACGTTTCATAGAGTTTCATTTCAAGGATAGTAATGTAACTGTCGTTATGAAGCTGGTCGAGAAAGGAAATAGTTTCAGAATAAAATTTTGATTTTCTAGCGTGACGTTTCTTAATTAATTAAGTTAATTACCTCTGTAACTTTCTACAGGTTAATATCAACTGTCCGCAGCTCGTGGTCGTGCGGTAGCGTTCTCCCTTCCCGCGCCCGGGTTTCCGGGTTCGATTCCCGGGCCCGCATCTCGTGGTCGTGCGGTAGCGTTCTCGCTTCCCACGCCCGGGTTCCCGGGTTCGATTCCCGGCGGGGTAAGGGATTTTCTCCGCCTCGTGATGGCTGGGTGTTGTGTGCTGTCCTTAGGTTAGTTAGGTTTAATTAGTTCTAAGTTCTAGGCGACTGATGACCTCAGCAGTTGAGTCGCATAGTGCTCAGAGCCATTTGAACCATCAATTCCCGGCGGCGTCAGGGATTTTCTCTGCCTCGTGATGACTGGGTATTGTGTGATGTCCTTAGGTTACTTTGGTTTAAGTAGTTCTAAGTTCTAGGGGACTGATGACCATAGATGTTAAGTCCCATAGTGCTCGGAGCCATCTGAACCATTTTCGAATGTCAACTGCTTAGTGATAAATACTTCTGAAATATTCTTACTTAAGAACGTCATTTTTAGGAAAACTGGAATCCATTTCCAAGTAACTAGAAAAAGAGGAAGCGGAAAAATGAAATGTGGTAAGATCGGATTGTCATTAGGTAGCTACACCTCACAGTGAAGGAACTCTGCTACCTTGGAAGCACGATAACGATCCAGTGAATAAATAAGAAGGAGATTACCACAGACGAATAGAAATTTCCTCACACGAAAAAGACGTCAACGAGTGTTATATAATTCGGGGACATATGTTTGAGTATCCTCAGTAAGTCTGGATGTTAATAATGGACTTTGTGAAAACCAGAAAATAAGAGAAATGAAGTGTTTGAGACGAGGTGTTACAGTGGGACTCCGAAAATTAAGTGAATTGATAAGATGAGGATGTTCTCGGTAGAATCGTCGTGAAAACTGGGATGTGGAAAATATTAACTAAAAGAAGTGTCGAAAAGATAGGTTATGTGTTTTGACGTCTGAAACTAGAGACAACTGTAGATGACGAAAATTGTAAAAGAAGACAGAGACTGGAATTTTTGCTTGATTTTTCGCTCTGTAATGGAATGTAGGCTGATATGAAACTTCCTCGCATTTGAAACTACATGCTGGACTGGAACTCGAACTGAAGACCATTGTCTTTCGCAGATAAGTGCTCTAGAGATCAGGCTACTCGGGCATGATTCACGATCAGTTGTAGAATTTTGGAATACGTATTGTGTTCGAGTATAATGACTTTCCTGGAGACTAGAAATCTACTCTGTGGGAATCAGCATGAGTTTCGAAAAAGACGGTCGTGTGAAACCCAGTTCGCGCTATTCGTCCACGAGACTCAGATGGCCATAGACACGGGTTCGCAGGTAGATGCCGTGTTTCTTGACTTCCGCAAGGCGTTCGATACAGTTCCCCACAGTCGTTTAATGAAGAAAGTAAGAGTGTATGGACTATCAGACAAATTGTGTGATTGGATTGAGGAGTTCCTAGATAACAGAACGCAGCATGTCATTCTCAGTGGAGAGAAGTCTTCCGAAGTAAGAGTGATTTCAGGTGTGCCGCAGGGGAGTGTCATGGGACCGTTGCTGTTCACAATATACATAAATGACCTGGTGGATGACATCGGAAGTTCACTGAGGCTTTTTGCAGATGATGCTGTAGTGTATCGAGAGGTTGTAACAATGGATAATTGTACTGAAATGCAGGAGGATCTGCAGCGAATTGACGCATGGTGCAGGGAATGGCCATTGAATCTCAATGTAGACAAGTGTAATGTGCTGCGAATACATAGAAAGATAGATCCATTATCATTTAGCTACAAAATAGCAGGTCAGCAACTGGAAGCAGTTAATTCCATAAATTATCTGGGAGTACGCATTAGGAGTGATTTAAAATGGAATGATCATATAAAGTTGATCGTCGGTAAAGCAGATACCAGACTGAGATCCATTGGAAGAATCCTAAGGAAATGCAATCCGAAAACAAAGGAAGTAGGTTACAGTACGCTTGTTCGCCCACTGCTTGAATACTGCTCAGCGATGTGGGATCCGTACCAGATAGGGTTGATAGAAGCGATAGAGAAGATCCAACGGAGAGCAGCGCGCTTCGTTACAGGATCATTTAGTAATCGCGAAAGCGTTACGGAGAAGATAGATAAACTCCAGTGGAAGACTCTGTAGGAGAGATGCTCAGTAGCTCGGTACGGGCTTTTGTTAAAATTTCGAGAACATACCTTCACCGAAGAGTCAAGCAGTATATTGCTCCCTCCTACGTATATCTCGCGAAGAGACCATGAGGATAAAATCACAGAGATTAGAGCCCACACAGAAGCATAACGACAGTCCTTCTTTCCACGAACAATACGAGACTGAAATACACTCCTGGAAATTGAAATAAGAACACCGTGAATTCATTGTCCCAGGAAGGGGAAACTTTATTGACACATTCCTGGGGTTAGATACATTACATGATCACACTGAGAGAACCACAGGCACATAGACACAGGCAACGGAGCATGCACAATGTCGGCACTAGTACAGTGTATATCCACCTTTCGCAGCAATGCAGGCTGCTATTCTCCCATGGAGACGATCGTAGAGATGCTGGATGTAGTCCTGTGGAACGGCTTGCCATGCCATTTCCACCTGGCGCCTCAGTTGGACCAGCGTTCGTGCTGGACGTGCAGACCGCGTGAGACGACGCTTCATCCAGTCCCAAACATGCTCAATGGGGGACAGATCCGGAAATCTTGCTGGCCAGGGTAGTTGACTTACACCTTCTAGAGCACGTTGGGTGGCACGGGATACATGCGGACGTGCATTGTCCTGTTGGAACAGCAAGTTCCCTTGCCGGTCTAGGAATGGTAGAACGATGGGTTCGATGTCGGTTTGGATGTACCGTGCACTATTCAGTGTCCTCTCGACGATCACCAGTGGTGTACGGCCAGTGTAGGAGATCGCTCCCCACACCATGATGCCGGGTGTTGGCCCTGTGTACCTCGGTCGTATGCAGTCCTGATTGTGGCGCTCACCTGCACGGCGCCAAACACGCATACGACCATCATTGGCACCAAGGCAGAAGCGACTCTCATCGCTGAAGACGACACGTCTCCATTCGTCCCTCCATTCACGCCTGTCGCGACACCACTGGAGGCGGGCTGCAAGATGTTGGGGCGTGAGCGGAAGACGGCCTAACGGTGTGCGGGACCGTAGCCCAGCTTCATGGAGACGGTTGCGAATGGTCCTCGCCGATACCCCAGGAGCAACAGTGTCCCTAATTTGCTGGGAAGTGGCGGTGCGGTCCCCTACGGCACTGCGTAGGATCCTACGGTCTTGGCGTGCATCCGTGCGTCGCTGCGGTCCGGTCCCAGGTCGACGGGCACGTGCACCTTCCGCCGACCACTGGCGACAACATCGATGTACTGTGGAGACCTCACGCCCCACGTGTTGAGCAATTCGGCGGTACGTCCACCCGGCCTCCCGCATGCCCACTATACGCCCTCGCTCAAAGTCCGTCAACTGCGCACACGGTTCACGTCCACGCTGTCGCGGCATGCTACCAGTGTTAAAGACTGCGATGGAGCTCCGTATGCCACGGCAAACTGGCTGACACTGACGGCGGCGGTGCACAAATGCTGCGCAGCTAGCGCCATTCGACGGCCAACACCGCGGTTCCTGGTGTGTCCGCTGTGCCGTGCGTGTGATCATTGCTTGTACAGCCCTCTCGCAGTGTCCGGAGCAAGTATGGTGGGTCTGACACACCGGTGTCAATGTGTTCTTTTTTCCATTTCCAGGAGTGTAGAAGGGAGAACCGATAGAGGTACTCAGGGTACCCTCCGCCACACACCGTCAGGTGGCTTGCGGAGTATGGATGTAGATGTAGACCACTCCTCACAGCTTTACTTTCGCCATTACCTCACCTCCTACCTTCCAGACTTCACAGAAGTTTTCCTGCGGAACTTCAAGACTAGCACATCTGGAAGGAAGTTCCAGAATGAACCTCACATATCCCTAGGTGCGCCAGTCCCGCAAGTTTCGCATGAGAACTTGTCTGAAGTTTGGTAGATAGGAAAAGTACTGGAGGACGTAAATCTGTGAGAACGGGTCGTGAAACTTGCGGGGTAGCTCAGTCAGCTTATGTGCTTCCTTTTGAAGCCAAATGTCACGATTCGAGTCACAGTCCGGCATCTGCCAGGATGTTCAGTTCTTAAGACTCGTTTGTTGCTGTCCCATCTCAGGGTAGTACTGACACTAAATGTCCTCAATTCCAATTTCTTCTGCTATAGTTTTTACCCACTACAGCAAATAATTAAGGGTGTTGGATGTGTCACTCTCATATGAAGATTGGTACAGCAGAGTAATTCGTGGTAGCCTCCATCAAACCAATCAGAATACCTATGTCGCAAAAAAAGTAGTTTGAACGAATTACTAAAAATAAAACTGATTTACATGGGACGTTTAATATGTAATGCAACACTTTTTTTCTGAAAGTAAGTTGGTATTATTCAGGACTCAAGTGCATTACACTACTGGCTAAACTTTTGGCTTGAAAACAGTATTTTTCAACACGATCTCCGTTCAATGCTGTTGTCTTACGCCATCTTACTTGGAGGCCCATCTATGCTCGCATGGTAGTACTCTACCGATCGACGTGGGATCCAACGTACTGCTGCTTCAATAACCTCTCCATCATCCACGTACTCCTTCCCGCGGAGTGCTTCCTTCATTGGGAGAAACAGATGTAAGCAGGAAACTGCGAGATCCGGGCTGTAGGGTAGATGAAGAACAGTCCAACGAAGTCCTCTTCGGGTGCGGAGACTTGTGTGAGGTCTTTTGTTAGCATGGGGAAGGAGAAGTTGATTTGCACTTTTGTGGCGACCAACACGCCGTAGTTGAGAGTGCCAGTACATTCCAACACAACGTTGCAAGAGTTACAGATGTGTGTTAGCAGCCGGCACCCGGGAGATAGGACAGGTTTGCGTGTCTTTCTTGCGATGATGAAAGCGCCTAGCCCAACAACTCGTCGTGCTTTTGTTCACTGCCAGGTTTCCATAAACATTCTACAAACACCTACGCATATCTGTGATACTCTGTTTTTCGTCAAAAGAATTTTAATGACAGCTGTCTCCTTGGAATACACCTGCGTTGCAGACGCCACTTTGAAGGCCAAGTATAGTGCTGCCAGCGGTCGGAACTTCATGAAACAAAAAGGGCTGAAGCGGTAATATTCCGCGATGTCACAAAACAAAATTCTCCATTTTTTTTTCAACTGAAACTGGCCGAGAGAAAAAAAGTGTTACACTTCTTATAGAACGCCCCTCGTAAATTGTAGCAGAAGTAGTCTTCAGTTACACCAATGCATTAAAATCTGTTGCTGTCACTTACGTATTTTACCATTTTTGTACCAGTGTGGCTTAGTGACTTGCTCCAAATGCGGACACTGTAACTGCCCATTGTTAAGGGTCGGATAATGATGGTAAGCGATTCAAATGGAAATATCAATTAACACTTTCGGATTAATCGAATCGTTATCATCGAAGTTCGAGCTACAATTTTTTACAACTTACTGCACACCTCGCTTATAAATAGACGACGAATGTCAATAATTTAAATATTCGTAACAGTTTTCTGTAATTTACATAAAAAAATGGAAATCCAAAATAATATATATGGAAGAAACGTTTACCGTATCAACGTTACTATCCAAAAATTCACTAAATACTCTCCTAAGCTCTACAAAATAGGCATGTTTTCGGGTGAGACAAACATCGTAGTAAAAAATGAAGTTTACGACGTCGATTCAACCTAACTCACAGCTGGAATCAAATCACTTTCGCGCATGCACATACAGCATTAATACTTAGTACCTACTGTACATAACATTAATATTTATCAGATACGATGCAAAGTACGATTCGTGTCTCTTGCCGATATTAGGCTCTGACTTCCAGTATTAAAGAAACTATTACGCAGCACTTGTACCGCGCTGTGCATGAGTTGTCAGTAATTGTTAGATTGTTCATTATTTTCGGTAGCGATGAATTAAATAGTTTTAACTACTGCAAATGGGCACTGTGAAGTAACAGTGAAAGATGGATAGGAACGGCGACTGACTTGAATGATAAAGTCAAGAAAAAAATTAGGAAAAATTAACTTACATACGTGAGTAATTGTTTTTAAGCAAAAAGAGCACATACTGCTACAGTTCTAACGGAAGTTTAATCAGCACTATTTCACTCGGTAAGCTCGAGACCAAGCGTGTACTCAACATAGAATGGAAGGAAGCAGGGTCTTCATTCGATCTCCACGCGTACAGACTTCTTAAAGCCACCACAGGGCAGCACTAACTTGTTCCCTTAAATATAACGTACTGCGTTAACAGTATTAATACACACACTTAATAAGCACGCCTGCCTCCTTCTCTAAACGTTTGACGAACATTTAGCTTAAAAACGTAAGACGGTTAATCTGTTACTTAATTGTTAAAAACTTAATTGTTAAAAACTTAATTGTTAAAAGCTTAACTTGTGTATAAAGTGTGAATATAAAAATTTTATAGACCGAGTATGTTATCCTGTTATATGCTTTATATGTGAACTAGTTTAGATCCACATAAGGAGAAATATTTGGTGAAACATCAATATCCTCTCAAATGACTCTTACATTGTATCGATGTAACTGGTGTTTCGTTTGATTATTGGTGCATGTTGTGCATGAAATTTTAGAGAGCGTATGATAACTTTCAGTGACACGTGATTCGCAAAACTTTTTACTTAAATTACATTTTCCCATTGGCTATGCTTTGCATAAAGACCACCGTCTGTTCCTGTAGTCATAAAACGCTAGTAGTAGGGAAAATTTGCTTCAAGTACTTTGTATAATGAATTCTTTGTGTCTCGGTGTTTTTCTATGTAATTGCATTAGCAGTTTACGGCTTCTCGGAAATTGAGGCCTGATGGTGATGAAAGTAAGAAGAAAAGCATTGCAGGGGTTGGAGAATGAGTGGAGGGTGAAAAGGGGGGGGGGGGAGGGAAGGGAATGGGGTAGCTGCAGCAAGAAGCAAGAGAACGAAATAGCGACGGCGACAGATTTACGGGTTACTGCTTGTGAAATTGTTGATTTAGCTGCCTGGCCGTACGCCAACAGAATTAAGATTTCTTTATGCAAGATGGAGATGGGTGGGGGCTTTCCTTGGCTGAGCAAAGGGACTCTAGAAGCGGAACAGCCCCTAGCACCCCCACCTCCGTCGGTCTGACTTCAGTAGTGACGTTCCATGCTACCTGCTACTATCTCTGACGTCGGCCTCAAGAAATAACACTAGACTTCTGTCAAGACAGGCCATGAGAATTATCGGTCTCCATAGCCTTATCGATGAGTTACGCTAACCGTTTGGAATTTATGGTTTACAGTAATTGTACGAGCATACGGCAGTATGCAGAGACCTACTTCTGAATCTACTGATGCACTTGTGTACCACAGAGGCACCGCAACGTGGCCGAAAATCCCTTTTATTCGATGGCAGTACGTACCGAGAAATGTTCAGTTACAACAGGAAGTGATACTAGAAACTGTGAACAAAGAAGGTAACTTATGGAAGATCTTTACCACGGGAAGGAGTAGGTTAGTGTGACAAGTCCTTTAGTATCAATAAATGGTTAACTTGGTACTTGAAGGAACGATTGAGGAAACCAAGTATGTACAACAGTTCGTTATGAATATTGGGGTTGAGGGGCATCCAGAGGTCAAATAACCACCACTCACATACAAAACAGTAAGGATTATGCCATTAATATCAGAGAGAGTGATTCAGCTATCTACATGTAATTGTGAGGTGAGAAATTCTGAGCCATTACAAATTAAAAAACAGTTCACTTGTTTGTATAATGGACAATTATGCAAAACACAAGTGCAAATCTTTGTCTGTTGGAGACATGTGGTTTGATAATTAGGGATAATATTTGCGAACGTGTTCCTAGTGAAGTATTGCACCAGTTCTTGAACCAATTTAAGTCTCGGGAAAAATCAGCTTCTACGCTTTTTCTTTTTCCAACTAGCAAAGTTGGACTGACAGCATAGCGTCAGTGCGACTACAGAGTTATATGCTGTTATTTCAGTTATTAGCCATAAACTCGTTTAAAGCAATTCTTCATTCATGTCGTTTGTCAGCTACCTTCTTCATTTCGGCATGGCTCCTTCATCCTAAATCAGCAAACATCTCCTGATGTTTGTAGCCTCATCTTTGGTCTTCTTTCCTTTCATCATCCTTTCCACTTCATGAGTCGTAATATAAGTATGTAATCAGCGGTTCTGTTTCTTAGATTTACTACTTTTTAATAGGTCTTTTTCCCTTGTTGACTCGAACATGCAGTCTTCATTTATTGTTCGATCAATTCATTTGGCTTTTTACTCTCCAAATTTCAAGGATTCGAAATGGCTGCATTTTTCTTCCTCATTCTCCACGTGTCACCCACCTTCACAGCTAAGTTCAGACGACAATTACCCACGAATCTTTTAAAATCTCAAGTTTTTTGGGTGTTTCGTTTTTTGGATATTAACGGATATATCTTTTCACAGAAAAGCCTTTTGAACTGCTAGAAAAGTTTATGCATCGCTTCAAAGCCTGTGCCCTAAGTTTTAGATTTAGTTGGCTGGCAAGTTCACTTCCTGCGTACACCGTTTCCTTAAATTTAGAGATACATGGGAGAAAAGTCACTGGCGTACTGGAGACGTAATTATGACATGTAACGTGCTTGAGACTAATGTAACAAATCTTGTATGGTATTAAAATGAAGTGAATGAATAAGAAAGGGTAAACCTTTTAGGTATTTTTTAATAACTAAACTTAATTAATTTATTCATAAATTCGCAAACATATTAAGAAAAGAAAAGTAAAAATCAAGAAGAAATTAAAAAATAGAACACAGTATCCTGATGATCACAACAACTCCCTATTATAATGGGTGATTATAATTACAGTACAGCTACTCATGTAGGTCCAGTGTGGGCTGTAATTTTCGCATGGCGGCTAGACCTGGCAGACATGTTACTGCATGGATGCGGAGCCGGTTTACGCTGGAAAAATCCATTATATGTGGAAACATTTATATACGTCTTTCTTTCTTTCACAGCACCAGAGTAGCATTTGATGATCAAAACTGAAACTAACATTTTTTAGGTTAAATCGGCTGCATATTAACGCATTAGAATATATACCAGGTTTCCCTTCCAGACGACTTTTTTTATTTATTCGTATCGCTCACATGCAGTGTAAATGTACAGATATATAACAAGAATACAGAAACTAAATGTCAATATCTAAGTTCCTAAACCATACAAGAGCTGTAATATCAGTTGTCATTAAGTCGTTCTAAGTTCTCTGTTAGGAACGTAAAGGGCATTAGCAGCCCAGCAGTCACAAACTGCAGACCCTGTAGCACCCCACTTGTAAAATGAGTCTGCACATCGACCATACCCAGTGGGAGCTCAGTCAATTTGACCCAGCGTTTTCTGTCGAGTTTGTAGCCTTATTACAGTTATACTTTGCGGAACCAGTGAAAACATTCAGGATTTTTAATAAGTTCACAGTTCTGATCCCACAGGTCTCTCACCTCGATATTACTGGCATCTAGCTGCTCTGCTTGCCGTAGCGGTGGATTGCTTGAAATATGTCTATTTCGTTGTATACTTGGTATACCTATCCGTATTGGTAATTCCTGGTTCTACTGTAGCTTACGCTATTCCCTAAGTAAGATCCCGCTTCCACGGATTGCGGGTGGATAGATGATGGTCTGCAGAGGAAATCAATAAATGGATGTTGGTCGGACTGTCCCAGTGCATAGTGTCGTTCAACTGGACGTGAATCAAGTTGATGTGGCAGCTGTTAAGCCATACTCGGTTGCTGAGTAGATCAGAGCAATAGACGATGTGCCCAAGGTAGCATCTGAAGCTCACCATGATTCCACACAACTTTTGAGATATATTGTTCGAAATTTTTATCTTGGCAGCGGTATTATCGAGACTTTTTTATATGAAAGGGTGCGGTCAAGGTTGACACCATGGTACTTCGAGTATTTGTTACGGCAAAGAGTGCTTCCCTTACGTGTTACACTAAGCTACGTGTTGTTGTTGAGATAGAATGTGCGTACTTCACTTTTACGTATACTGAGTTTAAGTTCCCGCGATATCGTCCGCGTAGCAGAATTTTGTTGACCTGGTATTAGGGAAATTGAAAATATATATGTTGAATAATAGGGGGCTAAGACGGAGCCCTGTGTCAGACGATTAGTTAATTTTCTTTCCTTGCTCACATTTTCTCCCAGTTAAACGTGGAAGTATCTTTTTTTGTCATGGTGTTGATGGGAGTTAAAGTTTTTTGCCATGGGATTGTTTTTAGTAATTTGTTTATCATCCTTTCTCTTAAGAATGTGCCGTATTCCACGGTTAGATCTACGAACCTGACAGATGTCTTTACGTTTCCTTGGAAACCAGCCTCTATGAAAGTGGTCAGGGCCAGTACCTGCTCGCAGCAACTTCTCTGGGGCCTAAAACCTGCTTGCTCAGCTGGGATATGTTCCAGAACGAAGCTGCTAATCCTGTTACAACTGAGCCTTTCCTTACGATAATTACAGCCCACACTGGACCTTTGTCAGCAGCTGCACTGTATAAATAAATAAAAATATGGAACTATAATCCTAATGTATGTATTATATTACTGTCTTTTATTATTTAATCGTCCGTTTCTATTCTTAATAATGAAAGATTATATAATACAAATCATTTAAATTAATATTACTAATATTTTAATATAATATATAAACATTCTATGTAAAATTTATTCTATTAAATAACATAAATATCAGTACATTATATAATTTAAGTAACATAGTAATTATATTACTTTAATTTATGTCATGAATTTTTTAAATAATAATATTAATTCAATAAATGTGTTCATTATATCATTTATGTAATACAAATAATGAATTACTTTATCATATATATTTTACTATAAAATTTCACGAGCACCTACTCTACCTAATTAAGTATTCCTGTTTATTGTTCAGTGTGTTTGAAATTACACTGATGAGTCAAAACATTCTGATCACCTGCTTAATAGCTTGTTTGCCCGTCTTTGGAAAGAAATACGTCACTGATTCTGCGTATCAGGAATCTGATAGTTTGTTGGTAGGTCTGTGTAAGTATGTGGTATGAGACGTCTTCGCACAGGTTCATTAATTCGCGTAAATAACAGGCCGCTAATTTCCGTACGCGGTGATCGCGCCCGATACTGGCCCAGATGGGTTCCACAGGATTTACATCAGGCGAATTTGATCGCCGAGATATCTACTTGAGTTCACTATAATGCTCCTAAAGCCAGCGTAGTATGGTTCTGTCTTCGAGACACGGGCAATTATACTGCTGAAAGGTGATATCGCCGTTGGGGGAGACATCAAGAACGAAGCGATGCAGATGGTTCGCAGCTGTCAGTATGTCTCCGATTACTATCACAGGTCCCAGGCAAGCGCAGGATAATGTCTCGCATAGCATTACTCCCAGCAGCCTGCGACGGTGACTCGCTGCACGTTTTGAGAAATCCGATCATCTCGATGATGGCGTTTGTGAAGACGACCATCGACCTAGTGTGGCAAAAATGCGATTCACTTTGAGAGCCGACATGTTTAGATTGATCTACTGTCGAATCCCTGTGACCTCGGGCCCATTGCAGTCGTAATTGACGATGTCTTGGGGTCTGCTGAGGACTCAGTGTTCAGCGATGTGCGATAAACCGTGTGCTCCAAAACACTTATACGTGCACCATCAGTGTGCTCTTTCGGCAGAGATGCTACAGATCACCATCTGTCCTACATTACAGGGCAGACAAGTCTCCGAACCCGATTTCTGTCAAGAATCGTGGACGTCCAATCATTTAGCGCCTAATAATAGATTCACTATCCTTCTACCTCTTTCCGTAGATGCTGACGACAGTAGCACATGAAAGTTCGACCACCTTCGCAGTTTCCTAGATACTCATTCACAGGCTCTGCGCAACAATAATCTGCCCTATGTCAAATTGTGTATCTCAATGTATAGCTCCATTTGCAGGCCATATCTTCGCTAGGGTGATCCCCCATCCATGTCTGCTCCGCTCACATACTTTTGTTACCGCGTCACGTGACCGCAAAGCCACCAGGTGACATTCAGTGTTGCTGTGAGCAGTGGTCATAGTGGTTTGGCTGATCAGTATAATTTTGTAATACACAAGTATGCCGAAAACGGGAGGATAAGAACTGAGGAACATTAAAGACGAAAAGTTTTCTATACGCTGTCCGCATAACATATAGGTAAGTGAAGTAAAACAATCATCAACCTAAGATTGTTTTGAACATCACCTGATTTACCAGGAGGTGATATGCCATTGCCTTCCACCGAGCTTGGAATTAACTTACCCGGCCAGTTATTGGCCATTTTACCGTGGGTTCCAACTCGGCAGTTTTCATTTCAACAGATATTTCCAGAGATGAAAGAGATGATAAGTGACAGATAAAATTCGAGGATTGGCCGAAGACCGAGCCCGAAATGTCTGGGTTAGTAGTCTGACAGTTTACCATTGAGTTATTCTCAAACAATGAATTAGATGCCAGAGCATCCTGTTCTTACAGTGTCACGCTGCAATTACCCTGGTAAACAGCTAGCTCAGTTTTGTATAATTCCCCTCCTCCCTCCTCCAGAACATTTAGTCATCATCCCTTGCAGCAACCTTTACTAGAGAGGATAAGGAAAGTTCTAAATTACTTTCAGGGATATCTGTGTTCTTCATGTATAAACTTCATAAAAGTGTTGCAACATGAATAAATAATCAATAAAATACTTTCATTAGTAGTATCTTGCTCGTGACTAAAAAAGAAAGGCTAATTGGCGGCATACAAGTTGTAGCTTAGTTCGCTCCTCACACGTGAGCACACCACACTTATAGTCCTCTGTACTGAACATGAAGCCATATATTCGACATCACACAACACACCATTCACTTCATTAGTTTTGCTTTAGTCAGTAATACTTGATAGGTTTGCTCCTTCTTCACATTTTCTATTCCTTCTTCTGGATACTAGTTTCATCATAGTCGCTAATAACCGTTTTTAGTTTCTATTCCGTAAACACTTATTATTCTCGTTATTCTTGTTCTCTTTTACATTCTATAGCCTGGAAATTTTACTCCGACTCACAAATCTTTATACGTTTCATTTTCTTCGAACAACTTACCTTTGGGCACATCTCTTCATAAGATCTTATATTACATTAAAAAACCACAATGATAGGTAAGGATGGAAAGTGTTACTGGGGTAGGCAGAAACTTTCACTATCTTCAACACTGATATGCCATTCACAAGGACGCCTGTAAGATAGTTTGAAAGGGGGGAGGGGGTGCGGGAGTGTCTACAACCGGGGATATGGAATATTTGCAATACGTTTCAACACAAACGGCGAATTGAAAGCAGCCATAAATTAATGCGGTTTTGACACTATTAAAAACCTGCGTAATACCGACTTTTAAATCATTTTCATGACAGAAAAACACCTGAATACGCTATACTTTTTACTTTCCCTGAGAGCTTGAAGGAGGGGAGGGGAGGATGGTCATTGATGATTCTTTCACGTTTGTATAGTGTTTCGCAGCCACTGGATAACAGATTGTCATCTACTGCCTCCGCCTTAAAGTCAGTTTAGTATTTAGTCGGAAAGACATTATAAATCACAGTCCAAACGTACGTTTACTCATTGTAATAGGCGTAAATTTATTACAGACCTCTTTTTTGCCTTGTGTGCTACAGTCATTGTCTTTTATCTCGTGTTTCGTTCTTTCTGCATAAATTAAGTATTCTTGCGCTGTCAGGTTAACAAACACAAATTTTCACAAAAGAGAGCATTTCCTACACTAAATTTACGTTGTTACTTTTAAGTGAGCATACACATCTTTTGTTTGAAAACACATCACTGCAGCGTTGGGTTCCAGTCCCAATTTTGTGTTAGGTAACATAAGACTAAGAAACTTCCTGGCAGATTAAAACTTTGTGCCGGATCGAGACTCGAACTCGGTAGCTGGAAACATAAAACCAACTTTGGACCATATGTCATTGTAAACCGATGAACAACAAAATTGTTTTATTTTTTATACTAGTTCCGCCTTATTAATTCTACATGGTTGCGTATTCAGTTATGAAAGTCACAAGCCTGTGGGTGTACATTTATTGCTTGCCAGAGTACCGGATACGCTTTCAGCCCTTAGATGCAGTGGCCAGTATCTTAGTACCTGGTATAACATTAAAAAGCTTTGTGTTTTGTGAAGCAGTTAATACGTTCCTCCTTAACGGATGCTACGTGTGATGTATCATACCAAGTTATTTACTACCAACTAGAAAAATCGCCAATATTGTCGGAACTATAATCGTATGGGAGAATCGGCGGGGAAGATAAAATTATATATTTCCAGAAACAGAAAAATGTGTTTATTAGGCTGACTTGGAATTCTCGTTCGTAGTCCATTTACTTGGAGGGAATTGTGTATTACTAGGACTGACAAGAAAGCAATACGATTTTATTTTAATCTAAATTACGATTCGTTATCTATTAAGCCCTTTGTGGTATGGTGCCAGCGGAACCTGCATTACCGGGCGAAGACATTACGGAGCCCATTAGCCGGATTTGCAGCTCCTACAAGTAGTAAATCTGCGCGCCCCAGGTGTTAATTGTTGGACGAGGTCGTGTTCTGGGGCGGGCGCGCGGGCAGCGGCTGCAGCGGGGGGTGTAGGGCGCCGTAATCCCGCCCATTCGGCCCGGTGAGGGTCACGGGTGGAGTGGCGTGTTCCCAGCAGCCGCAGCAAGGTGCAAATGGTACGCCACAAGCTGCTGCTGCCCGCGTATTCTCGGAGTGAAGACAGATTCCGTATTTCATGAATTCTGAATGCCTGAAGTAATCATAGTCGGGTGACTAACATCTGCTAAAATAGCGTTACTGTAGCAATGTGAAAGGAACATATACAAATGAAAATATTGTATTTATCAATTTACATTTTCCCAGTTCTTACCGTTTTCGACCAATCATTGTACGTCTTCAGAGCTAATGAATTAAAAATGGACAAAAAACTCATATCTGAGGTTCTGCAATGGATGCATCAAATGTACAAATAAATATTAATACGATTTTACTTTATTAGTCCAGAAAATGAATACTTACTGGTAAAAACTAGAAAAAAAAATTGTAAAACTGTGAAGTGACTGTATTTGTCGAAAATAAATACTACAAAAAATTTCTATAGAAAGCAGACTTCTTCATTTCGACATTACGTCGGTATTTGCAAAAGATCTGCGGATGTGTTTCCGAAATTATTCAACAATGGTTAACGTGTAATCTATTGGTTGAAATAGATTTTCTCAATTTCATAAAATATGAAAAGTTTCAGAAGTGTTTTAGCTACGACGTACTGCTTTTACATTAAAACTTCGGCGTGTTCAGTTGTGAGGCGCAATTTTCCGCAAATAACTGTCAGGCTCGCGAACTATCTGTAGGATGATCCAGGAAATGATCCAGGAATAGATGAAAACGCACAGGTTGGTTATGATTAAACTTCTGCTACTCGAGAGGACCAACTACAAAAAACGAGTGATAGTAGAACAATGAAACTGTGTGGAAACGTTTGTAATGACAAGCGGAAGAGAAAAACAAAAAGACATTGAAAGAAACACAATTTAATTTCCACGTAAGGGTGTAACATTTGTTTACGTTCCACGTTAGAAACGCTGCTCAATATGACGACCATTTGCATCCATCACAGCCTGGAAATCGGTACAGAGACCATTTCACAACTATTCGCAGCACTTTTCGGACAGTGTACCTTGAAATGATCAGCTGTCGTGACACAAATCGTACATTACTCGAAGATCACACATTGGATCCAGCATTCTCAGTCCCGGTATCAGCAACCTCTTCAACAATTTGTGGCCTCTACCAGGAGCAATTCTCCAATTACCATTTAGTGCAAACTTCGAAATCATGATCTGCAGCCGGCCGGTGTGACCGAGCGGTTCTAGGCGCTTCAGTTTGGGACCGCGCGACCGCTACGGTCGCAGGCTCGAATCCTGTCTCGGACAGGGATTTGTGTGATGTCCTTAGGTTAGTTATGTTTAAGTAGTTCTAAGTTCTAGGGGCCTAATGACCTTAGATGTTAAGTCCCATAGTGCTCAGAGCCATCTGAACCATGATCTGCCACCCCAGTGCGGAAGGAAGGCCTCTCCGTACTACTCTAATGCGGCGATACTCGCGTGGATCAGCAGCACTATTGCTGTTGTTTTGATAAAACAGCTCTGCGAGTAAGGCCTCGCTCGCCTTGTCCAGGCTCACGTCGACTGTTACACACAGCGGTGCTTGTGTTTCAGTCCTACTTCGCCGTACCACACCGGCGCCTAGAGGCAAGTCATGACACTAACGCTACTAACAAAGCGAATACTGTAGCGGGAAATCTGAACATCATTCCTATGAAGTTCGGTACATATACGGCAGATACTTTTGTTTACAACCAATCTAAACCAAGACGTTTTTTCTTCTGAAGTAAGTACTTCATAGACATTCCACTGCAACAAATTAGGTCTATGAATCTTATTGGAGTGATAATAATAATAATAAAAGAAGAAATATTTCGCTTCAATTTAAGTCAATGCCTGAGATGAATAAAAACGTTTGTTGAAACTAGACGGAACGAGACTTGTATTACATTGCTCTGCTTTCAATAAAAATGTGCTCTCTATTAAACAGAAGAGAAATTCTTCCAATCCATGTGTGTCATACAGCAAACCAGTGCTTAACAATATTTGTTAGAAACAGTCATGGTCGCAATTTTTGTTTTTTTTATTTTTCAACGACGTATTTCGCCTTATTTAGGCTTCTTTAGGTTATCTTTCCTAGATTTGCAGATCTTAGTGTCACTCATATCCATCTAGAAAAGATAACCTAAAGATGCCTAAATAAAGTGAAACGCGGCGTTGAAAAATAAAAAAATAAAATTGCAACCAAGTCTGTTTTTAACCAATACCGAAACGAAAGAAAGTTTACAGAAGTAATGTTTGGGGTACCATTTCATTTGGTTGTCGTCCGCGGAACCCCTACAGCACAGAGCTACGACAACGATATTCCAACACCGTTTAGTTGTTCTTCATAGTAAGCCAAAATGGGCTTACGTTTCAACAAGATAATGCAAGATTTTCTACTGCTTGTCTCGGTGTTTGACAAACACTAGCGTGGCCAGCAAGGTCGCTGGACCTCATCCCAATTGAGGACGTTTGGAGCATTATGGGCAGGGCTTTCAAACTACTCAGAGTTAACAGGCTAATTGGACAGAATTGGGCATCAAATGTCTGACGAGGACATCCAACAACTCTATAAATTAATGTCAAGCCGAATAACTGCTTGCATAAGAACTAAAGGCGGACTAAAGCCTTATGGACTTCCCCAATTTGTGAAGCTCTTTCTCTTGAATAAATCATCTCGTTTTTCTAAAATTGTAATCATTTATTTGTCTGTACATCTGCACCACATCTACCAGTTTCCGTCCCATTCGGAACATTACTTCGAGGTGTTCTCTGAGTCATCCGTCTCCTCAGCGGTTTGATGCGGCCCGCCACAAATTCTTCTCTTACGTCATCTCAAAATAGCACTTGCAGCCTACGTCTTCAATTATTTGTTGGATGTATTCCAGTCCCTCTGACTTCCTTTACAGTTCTTACCCCCTACAGCTCGCTACACTATCATGGAAGTTATTTTCTGATTTCTTAACAAATGTCCTATCATCTTGTCCCTTCTTCTTGTCAGTGTCTTCCATATATTCCTTTCGTCTCCGATACTGCGGAGAACCTCCTCATTCCTTACCTTATCAGTCCACCTAATTTTCAACATTCGTCTGTGGCAACACATCTCAAGTGTTCGATTCTCTTCTGTTCCGGTTTTCCCACAGTTCATCTTTCAATACCATACAATGCTGTGCTCCAAACGTACATTCTCAGAAAATTCTTCCTCAAATTAAGGTTTATGTTTAATACTCGTAGACTTTTCTTGGCCAGGAATGTCCTTTTTTTCAGTGCTAGTCTGTTTTGACGTCCTCTGAAATGGTTCAAATGGCTCTGAGCACTATGGGACTCAACTGCTGAGGTCATTAGTCCCCTAGAACTTAGAACTAGTTAAACCTAACTAACCTAAGGACATCACAAACATCCATGCCCGAGGCAGGATTCGAACCTGCGACCGTAGCGGTCTTGCGGTTCCAGACTGCAGCGCCTTTAACCGCACGGCCACTTCGGCCGGCTGACGTCCTCTGACCATCATAGGTTATTTTGCTGTATAAGTAGGAGAATTCCTTAATTTCGAGTATTTCGTGATCAACAATCCTGGTGTTAAGGTTCTAGATGTTCTCGTTCCTGCTACTTCTTGTTACCTCGTATTTCTTCGATTTAATCTCAATCCATATTCTGAACTCATTATACCGTTCATTCCATTCAGTAGATCATGTAATTCTTCTTCACTTTCACTCAAGATAGCACTGTCAATCAGCGAATCGTGTCATTCATATCCTTTCACCTTGAATTTTAATTCCACTCCTGGACCTTTCCTTTATTTCCATCATTGCTTCTTCAATGTACAGACTGAACAGTAGCTGCGAAAGACTATTTCTCTGTCTTACACCCTTTTTAAAAGAGCAATTAGCTGTTGATCTTCCTCTGTTATTATTCCCTCTTCGTTCTTGAAAACGTATATTATTCAACTTACCCTATACCTTACGCCTATTTTTCTCAGAATTTCGAACATCTTGCACCATTCGACGTTGCCGAACGCTTTTTCCAGGTCGACAGATCCTATGAATGTGTCTTGATTTTTCTTTAGGCTGGCTTCCATTATCAACCGTATCGTCAGAATTATCTCTCTTGTGTCTTTATCTTTCCTAAAGCCAAACTCGTCGTCGTATAGCAAATCCTCAGTTTTCTTTCCCATTCTTCTGTATATAATTCTTGCCACCAACTTGGATGTGTGGTAATTGATTGTGTGGTAATTCTCTCACTCGTCAGCTCTTGCAGTCTTCGGAATTGTGTGGATGATATTTTTTCAAAAGTCAGGTGGTATGTCACCAGACTCATACATTCTACACACCAACGTGAATATTTATTTTGTTACCACTTTGTACAAATGTATGTACCGGATGGTTATAGTTAAAACTTTCCCTATTTTACACGTTATAACATGGAAACTAATCACCGTAGGAATACCAAACTTGGTAGCATTAATGTCCAGAGTATGGGGTGTATGATTTCCATGCGTCGCAGTGCCATTCTCCAGTTCCAACTATGGCCACCAGGTGCCGTGGTCAGTCATCATAATTCATAGTCTCACATGCCTGACCAGTCGCAGTGTACTTGGCAACGTGTCAGCATGAACTTCGACAAAAGGAACACGGCTTTATTGATGAAGCTCTATTATCAAGACAATAGTAATGCTGCAGTTGCACTTTGAGAATATCGCCGGCTGAAAGGATTACGGAAGGGCCCTCTTTCTCCACTTGTTGTGCAGAGCATGATGAAGAAGTTCAAATCAACTGGAGAACTGGATGTCGCTCCGGGAGGAGGCCGAAGACCGGTTGCACCACAGGTGGTTGTTGAAATCACTGTTGATATGGCAGACAACGCTGCGCGAAATTCCCGATCTCAGGCAGTGCGCGTACTGTGCCACAACATTGGAATATCCCGTGATCCACTGTACGGAAGGTGCTTCGAATCATTCTCGAATGGCATCCATTACAAGATCCATATCGTATAGCAGCTAGCACCACAGGACGCACAACAACTTGTTAACTTCCTGTCCACTTTCCCGCAAGGACTGAAGTTGACGAGGGCTGGCCCTGGACCATCCTATGGATAGACGAAGCTCATTTTTCTCTGATTGGTAAGTTGAACACACATAATTGCTGGGTGTGGGGATTTTAACCTCCAGTCATTCTACATGAATCATTTCCAAATGCTTGACTAGCACGATCACCTGATCTCAATCCCCGTGATTTCTTATTGTGGAGCTACCTGAAGGACATGGTTTACCAGCGGAGCATTCACACATGTGCTGATCTGAAGGGCAGCGTGTGAAGAAATGTAGCCAGCATACTTAAGGACATGCTTCGATCTGCTGTGCAGAATGCACTCCTGTGATTTTAGACTCTTCTGGACACTGATGGACGCCGTATTGAGCCCCTTTTGCATCAGTAATGGTACCGGTATGCAGTGGTATGATGTACTATAGCAGCACATTCATAGAAGTGATTCTGCATTATTTCCCTTCCCCATGTCCTTGAAATTAATGCTACCAAGTTTGGTCCTTGTAGGATAATTAGTTTCCTTGTTATAACTTGTTAAATAGGGAAAGTCTAATTACAACCACCCTGTATAAAAGTAAACTCGCCCATTACGTCCCAATCCAACTGAACTACCCCACTCTGCGTTACGTTGGTGAATGTGAAACACGCTTAATACGGCACCGGCACATTTTGCTGCTGATATGACATCCAACACGCCAATATCGTCCACGATGGACAGGTCGAGCACAAACCGTACGTTGGTCTTCAACCCTCTGGATATTTCTGATCAGGGTCATCTCAGAAGAAAAGAAGAAGAAAAAGAGTGTACACCACGCCTGTTGATATGATAGAAGACCTGCAGCGGCGAATTGTACTGTCTTGCGAAGGTTTACGAGATGGTCTAAGGTTGTTTGAAAGAACTCGTGGCTCACTTCAGAAACCAGTCCTGTATTGCTTCCAAGCATGAGTCACACGAGGAACACTTCAGTGTGAGTGTTTGGTAAATTGTAATATGCCATATGTTGAAGTAGTATTGTACATGTCATTGAGATAGGCCTCATATGAAATCTGAACGCAATTATAATGTAACTAAAGCTAAATAACATTATTTCAAATACCTTTGACTATGACAATATTTGATGCGGAAATCCATGTCGACTAGTAATCACTGTCATTTTTCGCTACTAATTATGATATTGGTCGCTAGTCTCCATTGTGGCTAGAATACGCACTGGTAGCAGTGACCTTATTGATAATTCAGTGCTAAAATATGATGCATCGGACTGAGAGTCATTACACAGATAGGAAAGCAGTAGAAACACTGTATTGGTGTTCCGGAGCTTGAGGCCACAGAGCCTCCAAAGATTAACAAGTTTTTGTTTGATACTACTGACTGTAGCGAGCCAGTGGGTGTGTTGGACCTTCCATTGAGCTACGGACCCCCTTGAAGATGTCTCCCGCAGTCGGAGACGAAACGTTGGGAATCGACACGGAATTCATCAACCGACCACGGCATAACAGCCCGGATAATTGTAATGGACAAGTTTTTGTTTACCAGTTGTTTGTCTAACTGCATCTGTCGATTTCCTGATCCGACCATGTCCAAGTCCCTGATACCCTTTATGTAAGAACCTGAATGCTGACGCAACTAACATTTCAAAACCCAAGTCCCAAAAAAACGATGAAAAAATTTGTGATAATGCCCTACAATATCTTCATAATGCCACCACTGATTTTCAAAATATAGGATTAGAATTTGTCATACAGCTTTGTGTGCTTTAAATTTTGCGTTACAAGCATGTCATCCCTTGTACAGTACGTCGGTAAAGTGGAATTCGCAGGAAGGGTGCGTCAACGTGACGTTATTCGCAGCAGGTACGGTCCGCGACGAGGACGTGGCGAATACTTGCGCTCTGCGCCTGACGGGTAATTTGTTAGCCGGCCCGAGATAAGACTGAGTTGAGCGCCCGTCAGGGCGGATTTGAAGGGACAGCGCGTGACGCGATCGTGGCGAGCATTCGTCTTGGCCGCGCTGGCGGCAGTCTGCGGCTCACGCAAGCAGGCTGCGACGCTCAAATACGTCACGCGTGACGCCCTTCCACTTCTCGGGAGTTAGTGCGCTGTGCGTCAAGCAGCGTTGCTGCCTATGACCCTTTTGTAGCTTACTAGCTACATAATTACCTGGTTTTGTCCCGTTTACGTATTTAACTCAGTCTTACAAAAAATGGTTCAAATGGCTTTGAGCACTATGGGACTTAACATCTGAGGTCATCAGTCCCCTACAACTTAGAACTACTTAAACCTAACTAACCTAAGGACATCCCACACATCCATGCCGGAGGCAGGATTCAAACCTGCGACTGTTGCGGTCACGCGGTCCCAGACTGAAGCAACTAGAACGGCTCGGCCTCAGTGGCAGGCGCAGTCTTCCAAACAACTGGGTGAAGGAGCAATTTTATTTTGATGATGAAATTGTTTAAGTTGCTTAAATATATTATAAACTAAAATCATTTACTAATGAAATGCGATGCTCATTTTTAAGAAAAAGCGTGACTGCAAAAAAAATCAGCTCTCCCCTGTGAGGTGATCAACCCGTCCTACTGTCTGTATTGTGTGTTGGACCGGGGACCTAGAAACGACGGAGGGGCTTCGACCCGCAGTAACCCGCAGTGGTCCACAAATCCGCAACACGTCCCAGCAGTCCTCCACCTCACCGGTGCCCCACACACCGAACCCAGGGTTATTGTGCGGTTCGGCCCACAGTGCCCCCCCCCCCTCTCCCCCCTGGGAGGTCTCATACCAGACGAGTGTAACGCAAAATGTTTGCGTGGTAGAATAATGAAGATGTACGCGTACGTGGAGACTGTTTGCGCTGCAATCGCCAACGTACTGTAACTGAGGCGGAATAAGGGAAACCGCTTAGCATTCACTGAGGCAGATGGAAAACCGCCTTAAAAACCATCCACGGGCCGGCACATCGGACCTCGACACCCGCCGGGCAGATTCGTGCCAGGGACAAGCACGCCTTCCCGCTCGGGAAGCAGCGCGTTAGACCGTGAAGCTAGCTGGGCGGGCTTACCCGTCCTGTAGTATTCGGTGTTTCCTATTCCACACGACCATATCTTCTACACGAATAAAGTAGGAAATTAAGGTGAATTTTAACTTATGTATCGAAACTGAAAGTTGTCTTCGACGTCAACTGTAAGTTGGTAGTTTATTTGGCTACCGGCAAGAGTCATCCAGGTACAGTTACCGGGTGGTTATAAATAATGTGCAGTTACTCACGAAGGTCCGGAGGGGCTATAATTATCGTACGGCAGTGAAACTTGGCAGATATGCCAATGCGCTAATGCGGATCCAATTAATGCTGGGAAAAATTAGTTCCAATTTTGGACACCAGGTGCAAATATGGCGCTGTAATTCATCTCGTCTACAACTCTGGTGCTTCCGTTGAACGAAACTAAATGCGTAAGTCAGTTAATAAAAAAAAAATCAACGTTACCTTTTTATCATTTGTTTGACTTTTTCTTCGCACGTCCAATTCCTAATTCATTATATATGTAAACAGTTCTATTCAACTTTCTTGCATTCACAGCGCCAGATTTCCAATTGGTGGCCACAATTGAAACTAATTTGTTTCACCGTAAATCGGTTCCGCCCTGGCACATTAGCTTATCTACAAAGTTTCGCTGCCATACGATAATTATAATCGGCAATGGACATCTATGACTAGTTTTTAATTGTAACCATCCGGTAGTTGTCTTGCTCGCTCCTGCATTGCCCAAGGTGAGTCGTTTCGAGATGGCGATAACACAGCAATAATTATTTATTGTTTCCTTGACTGTAAGCCTGAAACTTCATTCGTCATATTTTCTTTTTATAGACATGAGGATAGTAATAGATATTGCCGAAATTATTATTTCAGTAATTGGGTCAACGTAACGATCTTGGCAAATAATTTGGTTCACAAAAAAATACTACAATACAAAATTAGAGGTCGCCTTTTGCACTGAATGATCATGTTAGATAACGACAATAGCAATAAAATGGCGTTTTGTGCTTTCCGTTTCAACAGTTGTGGTTCAGCTATATTTTCTCGGCCTTTAACTTAGCAGTGAGCTAAGTTATGGACAGGCCGAAAAGGGCTTAAAGATCCCACATTGCATGACTGTCTTACAAGATCAAGACTTTCTGGTATGTGACTTTTTCCTGCGCTTCATGAATGGCTCTATACGCCTCCCTGCTGCGCGGGATTAGCCGAGCGGTCTCAGGCGCTGCAGTCATGGACTGTGCGGCTGGTCCCGGCGAAGATTCGAATCCTCCCTCGGGCATGGGTGTGTGTGTTTGTCCTTAGGATAATTTAGGTTAAGTAGTGTGTAAGCTTAGGGACTGATGACCTTAGCAGTTAAGTCCCATAAGATTTCACACACATTTGAACATATTTGTACGCCTCCCACTCAAACACATTTGTGTGAACTGCAACACTGTATACCAGCAGCTGTGAGTGTAGTAACCACTCAGCCGGATAGCCGCTTGTGACAACACGCCGTTTCTCGGTTCGGGCAGATATGTCGGCCCGAGATATTAGAGTCTAGTTTCGGTGTGCCAGCAAACATTTTGAAAACGTTCACACACGTCGATAAGTATAAAAATACACGCAGACAGTTCGGTTACACTTATCCCTCCCGGAGGGTAAAGGGATGCGGACAGGAAGAGCATCATGCCACTAGTTAAATTAACTACGTCAAATCCGAAATTAACCACTCCAAATCCAAAATTTACCATGCCGACCCTACGTAGATGCAGGACAAAGGCTAAAGAAGAAAGAGAAGAAGAAGTTGGTGCAGTAACTACAGAATACTCTCAAAATTTCATCTTTGTGTGCGTCCTACGGAGAGCGTATTGCACATTTATCAAGGGTAAACTAAAACTTTTATCCTAAACGTAATTGTTAAAAACATTCCAAAGTTGTACATACATACATGTGACAGCTATAGTTTTGTAAAATCGGATTCTTCTTTTAGAAAGAGAGGCTTTTTAGTCCTTTTTGTAAGTTAATATTTATTCCAATTTCCTATCATTATTCATGCAGAAGATTTGTAAAACCAGGTTAAACATTTTGAAACACCCTGCGCTTACTGTACTGAGCATATGACTGTGTGAACGTAACCGTGAGAGCCAGTCTCGCTGGAAACTGAAATGTCTTACAGACGATTATAGTGGTAGAGTCGCAATAAAACTTGTCTTCCTCTTCCTTTTTATGTACAACCTCGTGCAGATGAGAAATACTTATCTCTGGTTCGATTATGATTCGTTTAACGGCAATATTGTGACCGTGGATCTATTCCAGAGCTGCCAGTTAATCGCAACTGGCCTTATGCTTATCGATCTACTAGCAGAGAAGCCTGGCGTTTCCCCAATGTATTTATTTATAGCTGTGGGTCCACGCCAGTACCAACCAGCGTCTGGCCTTGTGCTTAATGTTTAAGACGTCATATATCCTGAACTATTTATCGTACAATGATGTTATGCTACAGTGACATTCAGCGACATATGTGGATCCTCTATGAGAAATTTATTGCAGATGGAGTTAGTAAAAGAGAAGTCATACATTTAAAAGTCATGCTAGATGCGGAAGTTTTTCACTCATCTCATTGTTTACGACGTCATATCTCCTGAACTACAGGTCGTGCAATCATATAATTTTACAGTTACATTCAGTGCTATATGTGAATACCGTTCGTAAAATGTGTCGTGAATACAGTCAGTAGTAAAGAAGTAACAAATTGCAACGTCATGTCTCCTGCTGTGCTTTTACTGCATGGGCAGATGAAAAAGAGTAAGCGATAAACATTTTTCGTTTCGTCATTTTGTAGTGGTTTTCGAAGATAAAAAATTCGAACGAATTGGAAATTAGGTGTAAGGTTTTCTCGAAGTAGATAAGCACACACACAATACTGTCTTCATTTGCTGCATTTGGTCCAATAGGATATTTTCGTACTCCTAACATAGAAGTATGGTATAAGAAAATTGTTTCTTGAAGCACATGTCTTCTTTCTTGAGTTTAAAACAGTTTTCATTACCGGCTGTTCTGGAAATTAGAAATTACAGAGGAATGAAAAAAGAGCTGGCTGCAGTTATTGGCTGATATTTAACTTTCGCTACCGCTCGTCGCCTGGAAATAATGGGAGTAAAACACGGCAGGTATGATACTTGTCGAGGCCACGTTGTTTCCAGCTTGTTTCAAGTATCCGATGAAGGTCCGTACGGTTATCAAACCCGATATCTGTTCGCTTTGTGCGAGCGAATTATACACATGCGTCTGGCGCACAGGGAAAGCGCGAAGAGTGCGACAACACACTGACACGGGGGCCACGGCGGAGGGCGATTACGCAGCTTCGTTCAGACTCCGCCCCCTTCCCTCACTCCCCCCCCCCCCCCTCCCAACCTATTCGCCCCGCCCCACACCGCCCACAACGCACCGGTGCCGTAGTTGCCAACGTCGTCTTTTGTGTAAGCCGCGTAACGACTTGTGCTGGGGAGGGCTCGAGATTTATTCAGGCAAATGTAATTTCTTTTTATCTGGCGGCCCGGCCCGCACTGGGAGTTAGCGGAGGAGGAGAGAGCCGTCTGCCTCGCGGAAACGAAGCCCCGCCGGCGGCAGGAGAAGGACGTGGGTCCAGGTGGCGACTCGTAACTGGCTCTCCTGTGCTCTAGGCACCACACCTATCCACATCAATTGGGATCATACGATTTTCTAGTACGAGCGGGGGCTATACAGAAAATATCCGCCAGATCATTATGACCACCAGCTTAAAATTGTATTGTCCACATCTGGGACACAAAACAGCAGCAATCCTCCATGGTACATCCACCACACGGGTCTATTAATTCTCATAAATTATCAGCCTATGGTTTGTAGGCGCGGAGCTAGCTCTCAGTAGCTCTCCAGATGTGTTCCATTGGGTTTCAGGATAGGCAAAGACATCAACGTTAACTACCATGTTTGTCAAAGCACTGTAAAGCGATTCTGGCCTTGTGACAGGGAAAGATACCCAGTTGGAAGATGCCGTCGCCGTTGCGGAAGACATCAACTACAAATAGACAAGTGCCAGTGGTCCGCAATAATGTTCACATTGCCCGCAATTGTCATAGTGTCTTCGACTAGTATCGCAGGTCCCATGGAAGCCCACCTTAACTTTCTCCACAGAATTACACTGTCCCCCATTGGCCTGCGCCCGTGTTACAAGCATGTTACGAGCAGCAGTTGCCCTGAATAATGGCGTATCTGAAAACTACCGTCGATCTGGTGTAACAACAAACGTGATCCATTCGACCAGACGGTACGTTGCTACTGAAACACGGTCCAGTCTCAATTATACGTGGCCGGCCGGAGTGGCCGAGCGGCTCTAGGCGCTACAGTCTGGAACCGCGCGACCGTTACGGTCGCAGGTTCGAGTCCTGCCTCGGGCATGGATGTGTGTGATGTCCTTAGGTTAGTTAGGTTTAAGTAGTTCTAAGTTCTAGGGGACTGATGACCTCAGAAGTTAAGTCCCATAATGCTCAGAACCATTTGAACCATTCAATGATACCATGCCCAGTGCAACTGTAATTGACGGTTTCGTTGGGTCAACATGGTAGCACACATGCGTCGTCTGCTGCAGATTCCCATGTTCAATAATGTGCGCTGAGACTTTTGTGCCTGCACCAGCTTAGTAAGCTGTCAGATCGCCGCTTGTCCTGTTTTACAGAGCAGGCAAGACTCCGACCTTCACATTCTGTAAGACGGAAACCTTTAACTTCTACTTTAAGATGAACTTTTAACAATTTAGGCATTTACCTCCTATCTTTTTCATGGTTTTAACTCTGCTCCTTACGTCTGGCTGTCTTTACTTGTAGCAAATTTGATACTGATTCCCCGTTCGTCTCTGCTCCGATAATTTACGAGAGCCTTTCAATAAGTAATGCAACGATTTTTTTCTCGGCCACTTTCGGTTTAAAAAAATGTTGTTACGGTAAATCGTGGAATATTCCTGCTCCAGCTCCTGTACTTTCATGAAGTTCCGATAGGTGACGGTGTCTTCAAAATGGCGTCCGTAGCAGAAGTGCCTTGCAAGCAGAGAGTTGTCACTGTTTTTTTTATTTTTTTAGCGGGGAACCAGAGCGTCGCAGATATTCAGAGGCACTTGCAGGATGTTTACGGATACCAGACCATGAACAAAAGCACGGCGAGTCGTACGGCGAGACCTCTGTAATCATCGCAACTTGTTCGCGCACGCCAGTCCGATCTCCAGCGTCGCGACTGCTACGGTCGCAGGTTCGAATCCTGCCTCAGGCATGGATGTGTGTGATGTCCTTAGGTTAGTTAGGTTTAAGTAGTTCTACGTTCTAGGGGACTGATGACCATAGATGTTAAGTCCCATAGTGCTCAGAGCCATTTGAACCATTTTGATCTCCAGCGTGCCGGCCGACCGTGCGCAGCTGTGACTCCTGCAATGATGGGACTTGGGGACACTCTCATTCGAGGTGATCGGCGGACTACAATCAAATCACTTGCTGCGCAATTAGACGTTTCTGTTGGTAGTGCTGTCACATTCGTCCACCTGTACGGGCACTAAAAGATGAGTGCCCTCTAGGTTCCTAATAGAAAACCATAAACAGCACCGAAGGGCCATCTGTGTGGAATTTCTTGCATGTTAATTGGATGATGTTGACAATTTTTGTCGAACGTTGTCACTGGCTATGACACATGGGCTGATCATTTTGAAATGGAAAAAAATCGACTGTCCATGGAGTGGCACCATACCACACCTCCTCCGAAGAAAAAATTCAAAACCGCGGCCTCAACCGGTAATGTCATGGCGCCGGTCTTCTGGGACTCTGAAGAGGTTATTCTGTTTGGTGTCCTTCCCTATGGTGCAACGATCAACTCTAAATGGTTCAAATGGCTGCAAACACTGTGGGACTTAACATCTGAGGTCATCAGTCCCCTAGAACGTACATCTACCTAAACCTAACTAACCCAAGAACATCACACACAACCATGCCCGAGGCAGGATTCGAACCTGCGACCACAGCAGCAGTGCGGTTCCGGACTGCAGCGCCTAGAACCGCTCGGCCACAACGGCGGGCAATCAACTCTGGAGGGTACTGTGCTGTCCTGAGGAAACACAGGAACGACATCAGCTGTTCGACGCCATAAAAAAAAAAAGAAATGAACTTCTTCTCCATAACAACTTCAGGCTTCACACAAATCTGTGCACCCGAGAGGAGCTTAGAATACTCCACTGGACTGTTTCCCCTCATCCACCCTGCTACAGGCCGGATCTCGCAATTTCCGACTTCCATCTGTTTAGCCCATGCACTCCGCGGGAAGCAGTACGTGGATGATGGGAGGTTATCGTTGCAACAAGACACTGGGTCCGACATAGACTAGTTGAGTGGTACCATGCGAGCATACCGGGACTCCCAGTAATGAACCGTGGGGCTTTCGCATTAAAAGGAGATTATGTTGTAAATTAGGTTTAAAAAATGTGTGTGAAATCTTATCGGACTTAACTGCTAAGGTCATCAGTTCCTAAGCTTACACATTACTTGACCTAAATTATACTAAGGACAAACACACACACCCATGCCCGCGGGAGGACTCGAACCTCCGCCGGGACCAGCCGCACAGTCCATGACTGCAGCGCCACAGACCTCTCGGCTAATCCCGCGCGGCTGTAAATTAGGGTTTAGTAACCAAAAGAGTAGGCAATAACAGGGTGTACTTAGATTCTGAATAAAACCAACCTGCTTTCAGAAGAAAAACGTGTGTTGCATTCGGAAATATCTACATCTACATTTATACTCCGCAAGCCACCCAACGGTGTGTGGCGGAGGGCACTTTACGTGCCACTGTCATTACCTCCCTTTCCTGTTCCAGTCGCGTATGGTTCGCGGGAAGAACGACTGCCGGAGAGCCTTCGTGCGCACTCGAATCTCTCTAATTTTACATTTGTGATCTCCTCGGGAGGTATAAGTAGGGGGAAGCAATATATTCGATACCTTATCCATAAACGCAACCTCTCGGAACCTGGACAGCAAGGTACACCGTGATGGAGAGAGCCTCTCTTGCAGAGTCTGCCACTTGAGTTTGCCAAACATCTCCGTAACGCTATCACGCTTACCAAATAACGGTGTGATGAAACGCGCCGCTCTTCTTTGGATTTTCTCTATCCCCTCCGTCTACCAGTGGCACGGATCCCACACTGATCAGGTCGAAAGAGTGTTTTGTAAGCCACCTCCTTTGTTGATGGACTACATTTTCTAAGGACTCTCCCAATGAAACTCAACCTGGCACCCGGCTTACCAACAATTAATTTTATATGATCATTCCACTTCAATTCGTTCCGCACGCATACTCCCGGATATTTTACAGAAGTAACTGCTACCAGTGTTTGTTCCGCTTTCATACAATCATACAATAAAGGATCCTTCTTTCTATGTATTCGCAATACATAACATTTGTCTATGTTATGAGTCAGTTGCCACTCCCTGCACCAAGTGCCTATCCGCTGCGGATCTTCCTGCGTTTCACTGCAATTTTGTAATGCTGCAACTTCTCTGTATACTACAGCATCATCCGCGAGAAGCCACATGGAACTTCCGACACTATCTGTGATAGATTTTCGAACACACATGAAGAAAAATTTGAAGACAATTAGATGATGGCTTAATCGAAAAGTTTACATTTGAACTACGTTTCTGGTAACCAGAACAGTATTATCTCATAGTGAAATCTGTGACGGCTCGTAAGCAACTAGTTCGCCAATGGATCGTTTTGCGGGTTACTATTTACTGGGAGGCAATGGTCTAAGGAGGAGGCAATGGTAGCGCCTTGATGGCAAAAGCTGGTAGTTGATTCACCACACAAGCAACTGAAATAGAGCAATTTTAAATAGGCGAACAGATCTTTTATTTTGGCAGATAGACAACAACCACTTAGTCATTGGAATCTTTCTCTCACGTCAGTTATCTGAGGTTCAAATGGCTCTGAGCACTATGCGACTTAACTTCTGAGGTCATCAGTCACCTACAACTTAGAACTAATTAAACCTAACCAACCTTAGGACATCACACGCATCCATGCCCGAGGCAGGATTCGAACCTGCGGCCGTAGCGGTCTCTCGGTTCCAGCCTGTAGCGCCTAGAACCGCACGGCCACGCCGGCCGGCACTTCAGTTATCTGGGGAGCCATTTAAACACTACAGTTGAAATATAAGGACTACAATAACCTGAATGGAAAGAAGACAGATGCCAGATCGAAAATTACTGAAATATTCACAAGGAATTTCGCCATGAAGGCGCTCGGTTACCAAATGGAAACAAAAAACAAAAACAAACAAAATCACCTTCCAGGTTTTTAAGTATTATATGAAAGTTTGCTATCCATCTCTTGTTTTACCAACGGAAAGAATGTGTAGAACAGAACTACGTCGTTTACTAGCGTTAGACCCATTTCGAATAAACTTCCGTGCGGAACACAGCTTCACGGAAAAGTTTATTGTTCAAATAGTCGGCGATCCCATAGCAACCAAGAAATATAATACTTCATCAAATATTTACCTTATAAAATTCGAGTTTATACGTAGAAGGTACGCATTATGTTTATTCACGCTCAACATTCAAGAATAAAGCTAGGAAAGGAGATAAAACGGAGTCACTAGACACGTACTCAGAAGCACGGACTGAGGACGGATGTGGAAGGAAATCGGCGCCTCTTTCCAATGTAATAATCCAGGAATCTGCACCGAATTATCTAGGAAAACTAAGGAAATCCGGTTTCTAGGTAGGTGATCGGCAATTTGGACGCCGGTCTTCCTGAATGCCAGTCGACCGACTTAACTATCTTGCTCAGTAAATGGTGTCACGGGCCAGTTTCATATGGTTTCCTTTTATTTCTTGGTTTACTTCCCCCAACATATTCATTATTAAGTAATAAAAAGTTAATGAATCATGAACTCTTGCTGGGAGATGGAAGGTGGGCGACAAGTTGAAAAAAGTTATTTTATTACTAGATTTGAAACAGTGTTGCATGTATACAGAAAAGAACTTGGAGCTGCCTCGCAGCATCTCGTTCTGTGAAATGGAGTATCCGTAAAATAAATTGGGTCGCCACGGAGACGCGAAACAGTAACAATGGAACAAGAGGCACTACATAACAGACACGTGGATGCTTTTTAAAAAACAACAATTAAGATCTGATTGCCAAAGCGGCTGTATTTGTATTGTATCCATTCTAAACTGACCTGTTTATAATTGCGCCAGGTGAGGGCGACTGAATTTACATTTATTATTCGAGGTCTTGCGAAAGATAAGTTTAGTAGCTGTTGACATGTAATTTTATTAGGAGAATGTATTATGTTTTTAATTTTACGATTACTGGATTATTTTAATGAGTGAAGTGATATGAAGGTGTGCTTATTTTACTTTCATTTAATTTGTGTAGCTCATAGTTTTTAAATCACTGTGACAGTTATTTGCTCTTTATTCACATTTTGTGTTCAGTTGTTTAGTTAGTGGCGCCCACAGAGGAGGAATATTTTTGATAATCAGTTGCAAATTTAAGGGCCAGATTATTATTTAATACAAGTAAATTTCCAAGTGGTACATCCGAGTTAATTAGAAAAAAGAACTTACGTATGACATGACGCGATCGTCTTTACCAAATTGTCCAGTAACTTAAAACCCGTAAGAGAGACTAAATATCGGAGTAAATTAAGCTCCACTGAATAATGACATGTGCATTAGTACTAGTGATTGCCAACACCTAAATAATTAGATTACTATTTCTTATGTTAAACTGCAAGTTTAGCTAAATGACATCCGACTGTGGAATTTGAAACTACTCCACTGACGACGAAGCACAGATTCAAATGTATGATTGTTAAGCAACATCATAAAAGAGGTGATGAGACAAATTCAAAAACTGTTGTCCAATTTCCTTTAAACCATTTCAGAAGAAAGGTAAGTACACAGACTCAAACATTTGTCGCCCAGTTTCCCTAGAGATATCTTCTTCCACAATATCGAAAACCTCATGTACTCAAGAGTTGTCGCACACTTAGGTGGAAACCATTTACTTAGCACAAACAGTTTGGATTCAAGGAAATTTTCTCGGCTGAGAATGCTATTTATATATTCATTCATCAAATTATGATGTATCCCTAGTTCGTATTTTTTGTGATCTTGACAGTGAGTTTGATTCTGTAGACCGTGTTACTCTACTAGAAAAACTCAAGTTTTATGGAATGAATGGATTTACATACACCTGTTTGGAATCGTACTTAACAAACAGAATACAAAACGTTGCGGTATAATTCAGGCAATGCCGGAAAAATATAAAACTTTAGTGACTGGCGAAAACAAAATATCACCGATAGTGTTCAGTTTTTGGTCAACTCCTATTCATTATATATATGAATGATCTTCCACTTAACATTTAACAACTAAAAACTGGTACTTTTGTAGAACATACTAGTGTTATAACAAATCGCATTAGAGAGAAATCGTCAGAAGATTTGGTAAATGATATTTCTAAAGAATTATGAAGTGGGTCTCTGAAAATCAACTCTTCCTAAATTTAGAAAAAGCATAATACTATTCAGTTTTGTACAACAAATAGATTCATATCAACAACTGATACACCACATGAGCAGGAGTTAGTAAACAGGGTAGCGTGCTTCAAACTTTTGGGTGTACATACTTCTATCGATGAGAATTTGAGTTGGAAGAAGTGTATTACTAACCCTCTCAAACAGTCAAGTTCACCTACATTTGCTCTTCGTACAAGTGCTAATCTTGGAAACAAACGTGTCAGCCTGCTACGTTTTCTGTATATTTCCACTCAATAACGCCCTGCGATATTATTTTCTGGGGTAACTAAACAGAGAAAGAAAGTATTGATTGGATGAAAGTGAGAAGTAGTAGCCGACTGAGAAAGACGCAGCAATAGGGCTCTAACCGCTTTTGTGACATTTATGAGTTCCTAACCAGGAGCGAATTTTATTATATCATCAGTGTGCTTTAATAGTGTAGTTTCTTGAGTTTCTCCGTTTAAATGTAATATATAATAGCCACAGTTCTCGCGTTTTCGTTTGCGTCTGAAATAAACCGGTTTTGTGACATTACAAGTTCCTATTCAGGGGCAAATTATTTAGTTTCACCTGAGTGCTTCGGTAGTTAGGTTTTTGAATATCTGCGTATTACGAGACACAGTTCGTGAGTTTTCGTCAGGGTTAACAGTAGAGTTGCGCAGCACATGCCTATAGTCCGTTTATCTGCATAGTTTAGTTTTCCACGGTCTTTGGTATGGACAGGGACTGCAATTGTTGTGTGCGGATGCGATCCGAGTTGGTGACACTTCGCTCTCAGCTTCAGGCTGTGATTGCTTCGATTACACAGCTTGAGGCTGCAGTGGATGGGCACCACTGTTGTGGGCCAACCGTAGGCATCCAGCACGTCAGAGTCCTCCGATCAGTCGTCACCGGTGGCCAACCCAGTTACTGCTCGCACTGAGGCTGCCCCCCCCTGGGGTGGAGTGGAAGGTCGCTCCTGGACGAAGCAGGCGGCGAAAGACTTCTCAGGCGACCGCACGTAGAGCCTCCCCAGTTTGTCTGACAAACACGTTCCATGTGCTGTCTGTGGCTGACACTGTCGCTAAGCCAGATGCTGTCGCCTGTCTTGTTTCAGAGGAAACCACTCAGCCTGTAAGATCCCGGCAGAGGGTGGGATTATTGGTATTTGGGAGCTCCAACGTTAGGCGAGTTATGGGGCCTTTAGGGACTTGGCTGACAAGAAGGGTAAGAAAACCAGTGTGCAGTCCTTGTGCATACCGGGTGAAGTCATTCCAGATGTGGAAAGCGTCCTCCCGCATGCTATGAAGAGCACAGGGTGCAGCCAACTGCAGGTGGTTGCTCACGTCGGTACCAATGATGTGTGTCACTCTAGATCAGAAAAGGTTCTCTCTGATTTCGAGCGGCTAACAGAAGTGGTAAAGGCTGCCAGACTCGCTTGCAAGATGAAATCGGAGCTGACCATTTGCAGCATAGTCAACAGGACCGATTGCAGAACTCTGGTACAGAGGCTCAGACGGTTCTGCGACTGTGTACGCTGCAGATTCCTCGACTTGCGCCAAAGGGTAGTTAGGTTTCGGGTTTCGCTGAATGGGTCAAGTGTCCACTATACGCAGGAGGCGGCTACACGGGTATTAGGGGCTGTGTGGCGTGGACTGGGTGGTTGTTTAGCTTAGAGCGTCTCGGGAAAACACAAGAAGGGCTTCAGTCACAAAGGGTGCAGGCTTAACATAGAAAGAATGTAGATACAGGAACCATTGGTATAAAAGTTGCAAATTGTCGTAGATGTGTTGGGAAAGTACCAGAGCTCCATGTGCTAATAGAAAGTACTGATGGTCAAATCGTCATAGGCACTGAAAGCTGGCTAAAGCCGGATACAAGTTCAGCCGAAATTTTTACTAACAAGGGAACCTCCCCATCGCACCCCCCTCACATTTAGTTATAAGTTGGCACAGTGGATAGGCCTTGATAAACTGAACACAGATCAATTGAGAAAACTGGAAGAAGTTATGTGGAACTGTGAAAAAATAAGCAAAATATACAAACTGAGTAGACCATGGGCCACATAAGCAACATAATGGACAATGGAAGTTTAGGAGCGCCGTGGTCCCGTGGTAGCGTGAGCAGTTGCAGAACGAGAGGTCCTTGGTTCAAGTCTTCCCTCGAGTGAAACTTTTACTTTCTTTATCTTTGCATAGTTATTATCTATCCGTTCGTTCATTGGCATCTCTGTTCACTGTAATAAGTTTAGTGTCTGTGTTTTACGACCGTATCGCAAAACCGTGCGATTAGTAGACGAAAGTACGTGCCTCTCCAATGGGAACAGAAAACATTTGATCACAAGGTCATAGGTCAACCGATTCCTCCACAGGAAAACACATCTGATATATTCTATACGACACTGGTGACGGCATGTGCGTCACATGACAGGAATATGTTGTCGACCTACCTAACTTGTACACTTGGCGAATGGGTAAAAAGATTCTTCTACCTTGCCCGATTTAGGTTTTCTTGTGGATGTGGTAATCACTCCTAAAAAAGTGATGAAAACATAAGAGTTTGTCACATAAACTGAAAATAAAAAATTAAACTTTTCACTAGATGGAAGATTTGTCCAAGGACCAGCTGCTCACGTTACCACGAGACCACGGCGCTACTGCCTTCCCATCCTCCTTAATGTTACCTATCTTCCGTTGAACTACTCAGTTTGTATATTTTGCTTATTTTTTCATAGTTCCACACAACTTCTTCCTGTTTTCGCAATTGATCTGTGTCCAATTTTTCAAGGCCTATCCACTGTGCCAACTTATAACTAAATCTGAGGGGGGTGCGATGGGGAGCTTCCCTTGTAAGAACCTCACGGTGTTCCGAGAGGATAGGCTAAACACGGTTTGCGGTGGCATGTTTGTTACTGTCAGAAGTAGTTTAACTTGTCGCGAAATTGAAGTAGGTACTTGCTGTGAGTTGGTATGGGCAGAGGTCATTGTTGGCAACCGGAATAAAATAATAATTGGATCCGTTTACCGACCTCCCAATTCAGATGATACAGTTGCTGAAAGGTTTAAGAAAACTTGAGTTTGATTTCAAACACGTACCTGACTCATACGATAATAGTTTGTGGTGACTTTAATTTACCCTCGATATGCTGGCGAAAATACATGTCTAATTCCAGAGGTACGCATAAAATATCGTCCGAAATTGTACTAAACGCATTCTCTGAAAATTATTTCGAGCAGTTAGTTCATGAGCACACGCGGACAGTAAACGGTTGTGAAAACACACTTGGCATCTTAGTAACAAACAATTCCGAGTTAGTAACGGGCATCAAAACCGATTTAGGGATTAGTGAACACAGAGTTGTCGTAGCGAGATTGAATATTGTAATTCCCAAATCCTCGAAAAATATACCTATTCAAAAAAGCAGATAAAAATTCACTTGACGCCTTCCTGGGAGACAATCTCCACTCATTCCAAATCAATAATATAAGTGTAGACCAGATGTGGCTTGAATTCAAAGAAATAGTTTTGGCAGAAATTGAGAGATTTATAACAAATAAATTAACAAATGATGGAGCTGATCCTTCTTGGCACACAAAACGTGTTAGACCACTGTTGCAGAAGAAACGAAACAAACATTCAAACTTAAACAGACGAAAAATCCCCAACTTTGGCGATTTTTTACAGAAGCTCGAAGTTCAGGGCGAACTTCAATGAGAGGTGCTTATAGCAGTTTTCACAAGGAAACTTTGTCTCTTAACCTGGCAGTGAATCCAAAGAGATTCTGATCGTATGTGAAGTATGTTAGCGGCAAGAAACAGCCAACGCCTTCTCCGCGCGATAGCAATGGAGATACTGTCGAAGACAGTGCTGCCAAAGCTGAGTTACTAAACACAGGCTTCTGAAGTGCCTTCACAAAAGAAGACGAAGTAAATATTTCAGAATTCGAATCGAGAACAGCTGCCAACATGAGTAACGTAGAAGTAAATATCCTTGGAGTAGTAAACCAAATGAAATCACTTAATAAAAGCAAGTCTTCTGGTCCAAACTGTATACCAATTAGGTTCCTTTCGGCGTATGCTGATGCATTAGCACCATACTTAACAATCATATACAACCGTTCGCTCGACGAAAGATCCGTACCCAAGGCCTAGAAAGTTGCACAGGTCACACCAATATTCAAGAAAGGTAGTAATCCACTAAATTACAGTCCCATATCGTTGACGTCGATATGCAGCAGGGTTTTGGGACATACATTGTGTTCGAAAATTATGAATTACCTCGAAGAAAATGGTCTATTGACACACAGTGAACATGGGTTTACAAAACATCGTTCCTGTGAAACACAACTAGCTCTTTATTCTCATGAAGTGTTGAGTGCTACTGACAAGGGATTTCAGATCAGTTCCGTATTTCTGGATTTCCAGAAGCCTTTTGACACAGCACCACACAAGTGCTGTGACATCCTGTTTTACAGTTTTTATATTTTCAACGTGTGCGTAACGAATACGTTTACTTATGGTGTATGCAAAATGCTATATATTTTGTAATGTACGGATCCATAATGGCGCTTGAATTTAGTTGTGCTACCTAAGCTCTGTCAGGATGTTTTTATGACTCGTATACGAATGCATATGCCCGTCAGAACGCATCAGTTGCATGAATGATGTTATTTCAGATATCTTTTAATAACTTGTCTGAAGTCTTAAGCACGCACACAGGCATTGCCATGTATGTCAAATTCCACGAAAACAAAGTTCACATTCTTTCAGTTTTTATTTATTTATTTATTTTTCTTTATAGCTTTCCATGGTCCTCTTCTCTTGGAAGTCACAAGCGCTTTCTGAGCGCTGTTGAATATTTTTATGATATTTTAACACATATAATCTTAGATTTTTTATGTAACTTTACTTATATACTGCAAACAACTATACAAATTGAGTGGAACTGACTACACAGCCACGGTCACAAACATATATCAGCTGTGGCAGGAGCTCAGAATGAATCTTGATAATATAATTTACATTTTTACTCCAGTCTGGACGTGGCGTTTGAAGTATAAAATACCCGACCACGATATTATTGCACTTGGCTTTCCGTGGATATTATGGGAAACACGTGGTGTAGTTAAACAAGTACAGTGAGGAGTAAGGAACACACACCGCTCTGCAAATAATTTGAAGACACTTGCACATATACAATAAAGCGGTTCAGTGTGACCTCGCGAATTATCACGATAAAATCTCGCGATGAGCCGACCAAAGCACCCCACTCCCATGTGCACTAATATCACTATGGCTCTTTCTTTCCCACTGAGATACGGAGCGTTTTGTGATTTATACACCTGGCTAATGAACTGTCACTAGAGAGAATCCGCCCGTCTGACGCCACTTAGCGTTTGAGCATAGTGCTGAGCATAGCTCTGAACTACTGAATAGTTGCCATCAGACGGTGAATGTAAATTACGATTTCTGAGTCGTGTTTTGTGATTCGCTTCATCTTAAGTTATGGCTGTGTACTGTAATTTCTGGCCATGGGCTAGACGCTGCTCTCGTTGGCAGAGGAAACTAGTAATAAGAAGCGGACAGTAGGTCACCCCTGGTGGCTTGTCTTTACATGAATTGCTGCTAAGAAATTTAGTGAATCCACGGAAAACCAAATCTGGCTGAATATAGGAGCTTTAATTACCACATAACCTCGGCCGAGTACAGAAGTATTCTGAATAAAGCTTCATTAGTGATAACCATAACGCGGTGATAATATCAGTTACCCCGATAACCTGCTCCTAGCGGTGTGTTTAAGACGGTAGTGAGTGACAGTTGAAACTCTTAAAGTCTGGAGATAACTTTCGCAATTATTTATGTGGTCGGGAAAGTGCTCTCACAACCTTGGAGTGAGGTTAGAACGAAATTAGAATTATATTAATACCTTCAGCAGCTGACGGGCGTTGATATATATCAACGGGGACAGATGAAAATGTGCGCCCCGACCGGGCCTCGAACCTGGGATCTCCTGATTACGTGGCAGACGCTCTATCCATCTGAGCCACCGATGGCACAGAGGATAGTGCGACTGCAGGGACTATCTCGCGCACGCCTCCCGCGAGACCCACATTCTCACCTTGTATGTCCACACACTACATTCGTAGTGTCCCACCCCAACACACTCATTACTCGTGGAGGACATTCTTACCTAGTCCCGTAAGAGATCATGGAATATGAGTGCATCCGCACAGAAGAAGAAGGTCATGACCGGAATTGAGAGAGCTATATACTTTTATGGATATGGTGTCTGTTCTTTCGGACATGTCCGAAATGAACAGACACCATATCCATATAAATATTTGGAGTGAGGTGTACGAGTATAGTATCACCAGTGCGTGAAATCAATGGCGTTCTATTGAAGGATCTTCCAGTCGCCTATTTCACATACCCCTTAAAGGCCGACCAAAGTGTGTCTGTTTGAGAGAATTGCTACAGCTTGTTGCTCAAGTTTATACGCAACGTAGCGCGACTTCGATACGGGTATATAAGCACTGACATGTAGGCAAAGGAAGTGTCTTTCTGACGTGCGTGGAGTACATGCCGAAATATGAACTGTGGTGACGTTATTGCCAAATGCGTCCAAACAGGACCAACGTGGTGTTAGTGTTTTCTTGTCTGGCAACACCCCCCCCCCCCCCCCCCCCCCATGAACCATGGACCTTGCCGTTGGTGGGGAGGCTTGCGTGCCTCAGCGATACAGATAGCCGTACCGTAGGTGCAGCCACAACGGAGGGGTATCTGTTGAGAGGCCAGACAAACGTGTGGTTCCTGAAGAGGGGCAGCAGCCTTTTCAGTAGTTGCAAGGGCAACAGTCTGGATGATTGACTGATCTGGCCTTGTAACAATAACCAAAACGGCATTGCCGTGTCGGTACTGCGAACGGCTGAAAGCAAGGGGAAACTACAGCCGTAATTTTTCCCGAGGGCATGCAGCTTTACTGTATGATTACATGATGATGGCGTCCTCTTGGGTAAAATATTCCGGAGGTAAAATAGTCCCCCATTCGGATCTCCGGGCGGGGACTACTCAAGAGGATGTCGTTATCAGGAGAAAGAAAACTGGCGTTCTACGGATCGGAGCGTGGAATGTCAGATCCCTTAATCGGGCAGGTAGGTTAGAAAATTTAAAAACGGAAATGGATAGGTTGAAGTTAGATATAGTGGGAATTAGTGAAGTTCGGTGGCAGGAGGAACAAGACTTCTGGTCAGGTGACTACAGGGTTATAAACACAAAATCAAATAGGGGTAATGCAGGAGTAGGTTTAATAATGAATAGGAAAATAGGAATGCGGGTAAGCTACTACAAACAGCATAGTGAACGCATTATTGTGGCCAAGATAGATACGAAGCCCACACCTACTACAGTAGTACAAGTTTATATGCCAACTAGCTCTGCAGATGACGAAGAAATTGAAGAAATGTATGATGAAATAAAAGAAATTATTCAGATTATGAAGGGAGACGAAAATTTAATAGTCATGGGTGACTGGAATTCGAGTGTAGGAAAAGGGAGAGAAGGAAACATAGTAGGTGAATATGGATTGGGGGACAGAAATGAAAGAGGAAGCCGCCTGGTAGAATTTTGCACAGAGCACAACATAATCATAACTAACACTTGGTTTAAGAATCATGAAAGAAGGTTGTATACATGGAAAAACCCTGGAGATACTAAAAGGTATCAGATAGATTATATAATGGTAAGACATAGATTTAGGAACCAGGTTTTAAATTGTAAGACATTTCCAGGGGCAGATGTGGACTCTGACCACAATCTATTGGTTATGACCTGTAGATTAAAACTGAAGAAACTGCAAAAAGGTGGGAATTTAAGGAGATGGGACCTGGATAAACTAAAAGAACCAGAGGTTGTACAGAGATTCAGGGAGAGCATAAGGGAGCAATTGACAGGAATGGGGAAATAAATACAGTAGAAGAAGAATGGGTAGCTTTGAGGGATGAAGTAGTGAAGGCAGCAGAGGATCAAGTAGGTAAAAAGACGAGGGCTAGTAGAAATCCTTGGGTAACAGAAGAAATATTGAATTTAATTGATGAAAGGAGAAAATATAAAAATGCAGTAAGTGAAGAAGGCAAAAAGGAATACAAACGTCTCAAAAATGAGATCGACAGGAAGTGCAAAATGGCTAAGCAGGGATGGCTAGAGGACAAATGTAAGGATGTAGAGGCCTATCTCACTAGGGGTAAGATAGATACCGCCTACAGGAAAATTAAAGAGACCTTTGGAGATAAGAGAACGACTTGTATGAATATCAAGAGCTCAGATGGAAACCCAGTTCTAAGCAAAGAAGGGAAAGCAGAAAGGTGGAAGGAGTATATAGAGGGTCTATATAAGGGCGATGTACTTGAGGACAATATTATGGAAATGGAAGAGGATGTAGATGAAGATGAAATGGGAGATATGATACTGCGTGAAGAGTTTGACAGAGCACTGAAAGACCTGAGTCGAAACAAAGCCCCCGGAGTAGACAATATTCCATTGGAACTACTGATGGCCGTGGGAGAGCCAGTCTTGACAAAACTCTACCATCTAGTGAGGAAGATGTATGAGACAGGCGAAATAACCTCAGACTTCAAGAAGAATATAATAATTCCAATCCCAAAGAAAGCAGGTGTTGACAGATGTGAAAATTACCGAACTATCAGCTTAATAAGTCACAGCTGCAAAATACTAACACGAATTCTTTACAGACGAATGGAAAAACTAGTAGAAGCCAACCTCGGGGAAGATCAGTTTGGATTCCGTAGAAACACTATAACACGTGAGGCAATACTGACCTTACGACTTATCTTAGAAGAAAGATTAAGGAAAGGCAAACCTACGTTTCTAGCATTTGTAGACTTAGAGAAAGCTTTTGACAATGTTGACTGGAATACTCTTTTTCAAATTCTAAAGGTGGCAGGGGTAAAATACAGGGAGCGAAAGGCTATTTACAATTTGTACAAAAACCAGATGGCAGTTACAAGAGTCGAGGGACATGAAAGGGAAGTAGTGGTTGGGAAGGGAGTAAGACAGGGTTGTAGCCTCTCCCCGATGTTGTTCAATCTGTATATTGAGCATGCAGTAAAGGAAACAAAAGAAAAATTCGGAGTAGGTATTAAAATTCATGGAGAAGAAATAAAAACTTTGAGGTTCGCCGATGACATTGTAATTCTGTCAGAGACAGCAAAGGACTTGGAAGAGCAGTTGAATGGAATGGACAGTGTCTTGAAAGGAGGATATAAGATGAACATCAACAAAAGCAAAACAAGGATAATGGAATGTAGTCTAATTAAATCGGGTGATGCTGAGGGAATTAGATTAGGAAATGAGGCACTTAAAGTAGTAAAGGAGTTTTGCTATTTGGGGAGCAAAATAACTGATGATGGTCGAAGTAGAGAGGATATAAAATGTAGGCTGGCAATGGCAAGGAAAGCGTTTCTGAAGAAGAGAAATTTGTTAACATCCAGTATTGATTTAAGTGTCAGGAAGTCATTTCTGAAAGTATTTGTATGGAGTGTAGCCATGTATGGAAGTGAAACATGGACGATAAATAGTTTGGACAACAAGAGAATAGAAGCTTTAGAAATGTGGTGCTACAGAAGAATGCTGAAGATTAGATGGGTAGATCACATAACTAATGAGGAAGTATTGAATAGGATTGGGGAGAAGAGAAGTTTGTGGCGCAACTTGACCAGAAGAAGGGATCGGTTGGTAGGACATGTTCTGAGGCATCAAGGGATCACCAATTTAGTATTGGAGGGCAGCGTGGAGGGTAAAAATCGTACAGGGAGACCAAGAGATGAATACACTAAGCAGATTCAGAAGGATGTAGGTTGCAGTAGGTACTGGGAGATGAAAAAGCTTGCACAGGATAGAGTAGCATGGAGAGCTGCATCAAACCAGTCTCAGGACTGAAGACCACAACAACAACAACGTGAACACTGGTAGACCTCCATCGGAGGATGAAGGATGTGTATGATGCAGCTTCCCGGATTAGTGGGCGAAGTTCCGTGCTACTGCTTCATCTCCCCTTATTGTAAATATCGTTACGCAGAAGCTGCGCCAACACAAATGGGAGATAGTCGAGCACATGCCCAGAAGTAGTTGTTTCCCCTCTACATCTACATCTACATCTACATATACATTAATCTGCAATTCACGCTTAAGTGCCTGGCAGAGGATTCATCGAACGGTTTTCATACTACGTCTCTACCGTTCCACTCTCGAATGGCGCGTGGGAAAAAGGAAAACCTAAATCTTACCGTTCGAGCTTCGATTTCTCTTATTTTATTATTGGTGTCAACAAAATATTTTCGCATTCGGAAGAGAAAGTTGGTGATTGAAATTTCGTAAATGGATCTCGCCGCAAAAACAACCGCCTTTGTTTCAGTGACTGCCACCCCAACTCACGTACCATATCAGTGACACTCTCACCCCTATTGCACGATAAAACGAAACAAGCTGCCCTTCTTTGCACTTTTTCGATGTCCTCCGTCAATCCTATCTGGTAAGGATCCCATACAGCGCAGCAATATTCCAGCAGAGGACGGACAAATGTAATGTAGGCTGTCTCTTTAGTGGGTTTGTCGCATCTTCTAAGTGTTCTGCCAACAAAGAGCAGGTTTTGTTTGTTGGTATCTATGTGGTCTTTCCAATTTAAGATGCTTATAATTGTAATTTTTAGGTATTTAGTCGAACTGACAGCCCTTACATTTATGCGATTTATCGTATACCCAAAATTTATCGGATTTCTTTTAGTACCCATGTGGATGACCTCGCACTTTTCTTTGTTTAGTGCTAATTGCCACTTTTCGCACCATACAGAAATTCTCTCTAGATACTTTTGTAATTGGAATTTATCGTATGATGATTTTACTAGGCGGTAAATTACAGCGTCATCTGCAAACAGTCCTAGGGCGTTGCTGAGATTATCACCTAGATCATTTATATGAATCAGGAACAGCAAAGGGCCTATGACACTACTTTGCGGAACGCCAGATATCACTTCCGTTCTGCTAGATGATTTACCATCTATCACTACGAACTGTGACCTCTCTGAGAGGAAATTACGAATCCAGTCACACAACTGAGACGATACTCCATATGCACGAAATTTGATTAATAGTCGCTTGTGAGGAACAGTATCAAAAGCCTTCTGGAAATCTAGGAGTATGGAATCGATCTGAGATCCCTTTACGACAGCACTCATTACTTCAGGGGAATAAAGAGCTAGCTGTGTTGCGCAAGAACGATATTTTCTGAATCCGTGTTGGTTATGTACCAATAAGTCATTTTCTTCAAGACGATTCATAATGTTCGAGTACAGTACAAGCTCCAAAATCCTACTGCAAATTGAGGTCAGTGATATGGGTCTGTAATTCAGTGGGTTACTCCTATTTTCCCTCCTGAATATTGGTGTGACCTGTGCTACTTTCCAGTCTTTATGAACAGACCTTTCGTCAGGTGAGCGGTTGTATATGATTACTAAGAAAGGCGCTATTGTGACTGCATACTTGTAACGCCGGAAATGCATATACTCCTATTTCCATCTATTGTACTATAATTTTTTTCCGCATTTTGTTACCTGAAGATATGACATTTCTGTGTCTTTATATATTGTAATTGTTTTAGAATTTATATATATATATATATATATATATATATATATATATATATATATGTGTGTGTGTGTGTGTGTGTGTGTGTGTGTGTGTGTGTGTGTGTGTCGAGGTATAATTGGTTTGTTTTGTAAATATTATTTGTATTTTTACGCTGGGTCTTGCCTAGGGAAAACTATGCTATCGAACAATTACATCGATAGGTCGTGTGGAGAACCAAAGTATTTAGGATCTTGGTAGTGTTAACTCTGCCGCGTGGACCGCGGGCAGAGCGGAGTCTGGCTGGCGTAGGGCGGTGGAGCAGGTGTGTTGAGTGACGCTCCCGCGAGTTGCCGAGCTTTCGGGGTTTGGCAGTATGTAATTGCGCTCGACTTGCTATGATAGTTTCTGGCACGGTGTCGCGGACGGGAAACAGCTGGCACACATTAAGAGCCGTTCCGCCTGGTAACCGTGTCGAGAAGAAGGCGCGCCAACATCCAGCTTCTGCAACATCGACGGCCGACAATAAGCGATTGTCGCCACCTCCTCGATCGACGACTTCAAACCCTCAATCAACAAACAAGGAAGACTGAAAGCACGTAAAGTCTTAGAACTGTATGGCAGACCTCAGCTTTTCAAACCGTTCCATTTGCATCACTAAAATAAAGCAGCTTAGCATGAACTTCTGTTGCACATTGTCCCAATTGCATTACCAAGCAGGGTCCCTTCCTTCTCCGAAATGAACCCTAGTGTCGTTGAAATTCAAACGCCAGCATTAAAGTAACATCATGCCATTTCACTTCAATTAAAGTATTGATAGCTGGCTACAATAACCAAACAGAACTATATTTAGATTACACAAGCACAAATTAAGTGTGCGAGTTTTGTTAGCATACTTTAGCTTACCTGTGACTGCAGCTCAGCTTGGTACGTACTAAATTTTACTATTGTTAATTGTTCAAAATCATTTAATTAAGTTCAAAGTTAAATCACTTATTTCTAAATTGCGTAGATTCAAGTTGCTTTTGAGATGGTTGTTGAGGTAGCCCAAGACTAACCTTATTTTATTTAATATCGTAGTGCTTCAGAACGGAATTCACTATTAATTTCAGTCACTAAATTAACTTTCAATTTTCAGCTTTAATTAATTCTTTTGCTAAATTATATCAGAGTGTAGCGAAATTTATTACTTCTGACAAACATTCAGTTCTCACACAACACGTGTCAACCTTCAGTTGTCACGCTTTTAGTGCTAATTATATGTGCATTAACCTTCCTTTTCAGTTAATAGTAGTTGTCCATAGGACTGGCGATTGTAATTTTCCCCAAATCTAAAATATCTAATTAACGCCAGTTAATTGTTAACGTAATGACCGCACATTTACTTTCATTATTAACTTTATCTTTTTTCAAAATTAATTTCCACCAATTTCATTTGCATTTTTCCTTTCACTTAGATGTAACCCATCCTCCGTCTTTACCGACAGATTAACTTCGGTGACGATTGCTTTTCCCAAATTTCCATTAGGTACACGCGGTTTAATTTTTCACTGTCATTAAGGTCGATAAGTGAGGGGGAGGTTACATACTCTGAGAAGAACCTGACCATCTGGACCGGAACTTTCCTTTCTTAAGCGATTTGAGTTGTTTCCCAACACCTAAAATGTCAACTTTTATGTCACTCATGCTAACGGCTGTTCTGGTTTCGAATTCTGGAATATTTACTTCGTCTTCTTTAGTGAAGGAATTACAGAAAACTGTATTTAGTAACTCCGCTTTAGTGGCACCATCATCGGTAAGATATCCATCGCTATTGACTGTTTTTTGCCAGTGATGTACTTTACATAGGACCAGAATATCTTTGGGTCTTCTACCATATTTTGTGATTATCACACCTTCTGTCCCTTGAAATAGGCCTTAAATGGTCCACCATTCCCCTCGGACGAGGAAGTTACGGATTTCTTCACGCAGCAGAACACGGTGCTTCGCCGAACGGGTATTTTCTGCCTGGTACATCTGGGGCTGATTGCCTCAAGTGCTGACGGCGATTTTGCCCGTTTGACATAACCGATTCTAGACTGTACGGCCTTCGAACGAAAACTTTTTATCGCTCTTTATAATTCTTCATATGATTTCTAGTTACTGACGGCTGGACTAGTGTATGTTATTTTAAACTACCGAAAATACTTCAACGGACGCCTTGTTCAAACTGCGCTTGTCATAGAGTGGTTATGAAAAGCGACTGAGAGCAACCGTGAAGGGGGCGCAGCGACGAGCGCTAAGCAAGCGGAGATGGAACTGATCGCAGATCGCCCACGGCATCCGGCCGGCTGCCGACCGATTACGCTGACGAATATTAATGAAGCGAGCGCGGGCTCGGGAGGCGGCGACTGAAAGCGGCACTTAGCGCTTTGTTGGCGGGCCTGCGCGCGCGGGAGCCTTCCTCCCAGACCGGGCGCACGCGGAGCGCGCCAGCTGGCCGCCAGGTAATTAATTACGTCAGGGCCGGAGGAGAGCCGTCTGGGAAAACATCTGTTCCGGCGGCGCGCCGCACCGCTCTATCTGCCGCCCATCAGCCGCCCCCGCTCTGCGAGCCCGCGCGGGCCGCTAACAAAGGGCGGACGCCAGCACGCCTCATCCGCAACAGCAGCTCACTGTCACACAGTCCGCTCGCGCCTTTCTCCAAGCGCTAAGTTTTGATAGTCTCTCTCGTCGCATTGCTGTTATTATTACTATTACCTGACAGGACGTGACACATACCCTGTGTCTTCATGGAGCATTAGCAAACGCAGCAATAATTGGCAATTGTTAAATATGTATGGGGATCTTGTGTACGCAGTAATCTCCCACTCTGCCTCTCTCTGTCAGTCTCCTCCTCCCTTCTCCTCCTCCTTCTCCTGCACCTGAAGGTGCTTAAAATGAACGAGCAAACTGTTTGTGATCATTGGTTTCTGGGGTAGAGCGACCGCATCTGCCACTGATACGTGAGGATAGTAACTTTAATATCAGTACTTCGCACAATTTTAATCTAAAAATGGGTAGGATTACAAACTTTCAAACGATTCAGATTCCGTAGAAAAGGGTGTCACACGAAAAAAAGGCCCCGAGTGCAGACTGTCCGCCAGTTACGCACGAATTGTCGTCCGCCACGAGCAGAAAAGACAACAAACACATACATGTGATCATTATATAATAAAGAACTAACATATAAGCTAATGCAAGCAACAGGTTCAGAAAAATAGATGACAATTTGGCGGGCAACAATAACAAATCCTGATCTCGGGGACGGCTTTTCGTGTTCCGAACTGTAGTATTCTGATCATCAGCCGATGAGCCATTAACATGTCTTTCATATTTTCTTTTAAAAACGACAGCGAATAAGATAGCAAAAATCCACGTACTTGTGCAATCAGTTTCTCTTTAAAATTATACGTAAGGAGGAGGATTATGCGGGGAAACAGTTTGTCTTATGTTTGAAATACCCTGTTGTTGTAGTTATAAATGACTGCGAGAAAAATAACGAAACCGCACATTTTCACAGCACAGCATTTTATTTCTTGCAGTCGGTTTTACCAGAAAAGAAACAGTACATCGTTGTTCAAAAACGTACATACCTTATGCCAATCTGAATGTTTGTTAGAGTATCGTGCAAAAATTTCAGGTCTAGAACTTCTCGAGAATTTTGCTAACAATTGTTCGTTTTTATATATATATATCTTCAAATAGTAGCCTAGATTTACAAGACACATGCAAGTGTGGGTTGATAGCCACGCGAGACATACCGTACTTTGAATGTCTTCAATATGTTTTTACCGAGCGAGGTGGCGCAGTGGCTAGCACACTGGACTCGCATTCGGGACGCCGACGGTTGAATCCCGTGTCCGGCCATCCTGATTTAGGATTTCCATGATTTCCCTAAATCACTCCAGACAAATGCCGGGATGGTTCCTTCGAAAGGGCACGGCCGCCTTCCTTTCATAACCCGATGAGACCGATGACCTCGCTGTCTGGTCTCCTCCCGCAAAGCAACCAACAACTCAATATGTTTAATTTAGAAAGGAGGTGGAGAAAATGTGATGGCGCGGATTGCATAGTCCGTAATGAGGAAGAGTCGCAGCTTCTTGATACTGTATCCCAGCGAATAGTACATCCATATTAGACGAATATCAAAACACAGGCGGCCTCGAGCATAAAAGTGAAGCTAGTAAAATCAAATCAATTCATTAGGAATTAGAAACCAGAAAGATCTAACGACCGCTGCAGAAAGAGATATTATCACAAGTAATTATGACAAGAGTTATATTATGCGATATTTCAATGCCTGTGTTGCTCAGAAATACGATGCAATGTTCCTTCAGACACGTATGTATGTCCGAAGAAACAGGCACTGCCGCGACTATAGGCGTTATGAAATACGTGAAATATATTTACAGTTACGAATATGGAACTGTATAATGGAATGACGATAGTGAAAGTCTGTGGTGGACCGGGACTCTGTAACACAGATAGGCGATAAACGGGAAATCCGAGTTCGAGTCCGGCACAAATTTTCATTCTCGTGATTATATTATACACCTGATGGTTGGCCACATTCGCAACTGCGAATACATTTCATGTAGATGAGCTACATCAAGACGTAGGCTTTCCGACGATGCAAGTAGTTAAGTCTGCTGAAGATCATTGATATAAGAACTAAAAGAATAAATAAATAATAAATAATAAATAAAATAATAAATAAATAAATAAATAATAAATAAATAGATAAATCAAGAATAAATAAAGAAATAATTTTTGTGAATGCAACTGAGGTGGTGGATAGGAGATACGGTATCGTTTTCTCCTTTCATATTATTGGAGCAATCGCCCCTGATAAGTCTGATGGGGATGTGGTGATGGATGCGTTCACAGTACCACTCTGTCTAGGGTAACCTATGTGATATCAAGAAAACTTTCCTGACACACGGAGGTAATCTTGAGCTCCGACAAATGAATAAAGACTTCCAGCGTACTCGGCAATTTAACACTGGACGGAGTAATAATGGAAACTCTGCCTCCAATAATAGTAGTTAGAACTACAAGTAGTTATAGTCCATGGTTATACTTAGCTTTTCTTGAATCGTTCCAAACAGATACGGAGGACTGGAACACCGGTAGGTCGCAGAATAGCATGTCATGATCATTGTAGTTTCAGTTTGTTAGCAGCTATAAACAAATAAAAAGCATTACAACTAGCCCCCCTTCCCCTTCAAAAAAAAAAATCAGTGTACTACTACGAGCTGCCCCACAAATTTTCGGTGATTAGAAGGACATTTAACAAAAAATTTTACTGTCCATAAGATTGCATACCTATTTCTAATGTTATGACTGTTGTACTTCCGGTCGAACCACCATATGATCTGTGGAGATGAGAAAGCAAGACAACTAATCATCGTAGTACCTAAAATAGGCAGCGCTGTTATTACACCATGTCTAAAGCCAAATTTACCGGAAACAACCTGTCGGCAACAATAACAACTCTATAAACATAAATAAAATTTGAAGAAAAGTAAACACTGGAACTATATTATCTGAAGCATATTTCATTTAGAACTGTTTTTTAAAGAATTGATGATGATATCTCGTCAAAGGTCGCCATACAGCATATTTCAGCTGGCAGCCTTAGCTCAAATTCACATATAATAGAATCTCCTAGCAAGGTTAATATTTCCGGATAAGTAAGATAAAAATGAAGCTCTAGGGCTCTTTAAATGAAGAAAACAAACTTTGAAACCTGCAGATTGATGGTTGCTTTCAAGAATACAAGCAACGTGTCACCAAATTTTACAACTAGCATTATTAGTTGAGCTAAGCGTAATAACTCCTACATTAACGACAATCAAATCTTATAGCTTAACTATAGGCCGAAAATCAGGTAATGGAATATTAGAATGTAGTTTGCGTCAATTAGTTTACTTTTGAATTACTGATTTGGGATAATAACTTTATTTCGGTTTGCTATTATTCCTTAGTTGTAAAAATAATTAAGAATGGATGCCAGTATAGGTTTCTTGAGCAAATTCGTACAGCTGCTTGCATGTCATGCTTTAATTTGCATATGTCATTTAACACTACTTTCACGTCCATAGCATCAAAGTTTACCGCTATCTGCGGCCAAATATTGCCATTCAGCATCAACACGGTAATAAGACTTCTGAATGCACATAATGACATTTTGTCTGTTTTTGTAGCGTGCAACATTTCCATCAGAATCACAGAACATGTTTATAATTTGTTGGAAAATTATTACTTTGTTACTGAGAGCAATTTCGACTGGAAAACAGACTCCACCATATCGTTTTCCCGTCAGTCGGATATGAAAAACATATCTCAGAGTTGTCTTGTGACAGCCAGAGCGACAGCACCAGCAGCAGCGAGTACTGTTTGTATAAAGCGTTTATTTTGCATTTTGTTTACGACCTTCCACTAAGGAAGGGGTTCTATTTGTGTTTATCTGCTCTGCATAGTAACTAACAGTTCTTGATAAAACTTTACGTAGTTTTCGTGTTAGATTTCTTAGTGTTTTCTTGATCGTTTAGAACAGAAAGCGCCCTAAAACCGTCTTTTGTTTGTTTCGCGGCCGTTAGCCACTAGTCACCTGAATCAGCAGTTGTCTTGTGACAGCCAGAGCGACAGCACCAGCAGCAGCGAGTACTGTTTGTATAAAGCGTTTATTTTGCATTTTGTTTACGACCTTCCACTAAGGAAGGGGTTCTATTTGTGTTTATCTGCTCTGCATAGTAACTAACAGTTCTTGATACAACTTTACGTAGTTTTCGTGTTAGATTTCTTAGTGTTTTCTTGATCGTTTAGAACAGAAAGCGCCCTAAAACCGTCTTTTGTTTGTTTCGCGGCCGTTAGCCACTAGTCACTTGAATCAGCAGTTGTCTTGTGACAACCAGAGCGACAGCAGCAGCGAGTACTGTTTGTATAAAGCGTTTATTTTGCATTTTGTTTACGACCTTCCACTAAGGAAGGGGTTCTATTTGTGTTTATCTGCTCTGCATAGTAACTAACAGTTCTTGATAAAACTTTACGTAGTTTTCGTGTTAGATTTCTTAGTGTTTTCTTGATCGTTTAGAACAGAAAGCGCCCTAAAACCGTCTTTTGTTTGTTTCGCGGCCGTTAGCCACTAGTCACCTGAATCAGCAGTTGTCTTGTGACAGCCAGAGCGACAGCACCAGCAGCAGCGAGTACTGTTTGTATAAAGCGTTTATTTTGCATTTTGTTTACGACCTTCCACTAAGGAAGGGGTTCTATTTGTGTTTATCTGCTCTGCATAGTAACTAACAGTTCTTGATAAAACTTTACGTAGTTTTCGTGTTAGATTTCTTAGTGTTTTCTTGATCGTTTAGAACAGAAAGCGCCCTAAAACCGTCTTTTGTTTGTTTCGCGGCCGTTAGCCACTAGTCACCTGAATCAGCAGTTGTCTTGTGACAGCCAGAGCGACAGCACCAGCAGCAGCGAGTACTGTTTGTATAAAGCGTTTATTTTGCATTTTGTTTACGACCTTCCACTAAGGAAGGGGTTCTATTTGTGTTTATCTGCTCTGCATAGTAACTAACAGTTCTTGATACAACTTTACGTAGTTTTCGTGTTAGATTTCTTAGTGTTTTCTTGATCGTTTAGAACAGAAAGCGCCCTAAAACCGTCTTTTGTTTGTTTCGCGGCCGTTAGCCACTAGTCACTTGAATCAGCAGTTGTCTTGTGACAGCCAGAGCGACAGCAGCAGCAGCAGCGAGTACTGTTTGTATAAAGTGTTTTTGTAATTATTTGCTGCGCTTAGCTTTTAAATAGTTTTTCTGGGAAAACCTAGCGTAGTTTTCGCGTCTCGTATTTCAGTGAGTGTTTCTTGATTATCAGAGTAGCTCATCAGAAGATTATCTTGGGAATTTGTCACCGTATAGAGTAGCGTAAACATAGTCATGTGTAGGGACTGTGGTTGTTGTGAGCGGACGCAAGGAGAATTGGCCACTCTTCGGGGGCAGGTGGAGGCTTTGTCTGTTAGGCTCATCGAGCTCGAGGCGCAGGCGTCGGCTCGTAGTGGCGTTGGGGCAACTGTGGTGAGACCTATGCCTACTTCGGTGGCCTTGGAATCACATGGAACCCCTGATGTCGCTGCGTCTTCCGGCAGTGAGCATCTTACCGGTCAGCCATCACTCCAGGGTGAATGGCGGACAGTGGTGGGCTCGCGCGTGCCTGGCCGAAAGGCGAAGGTGGGATCTGGCCGCGTGGCAGCTGCCTTACCCCTTTCCAACAGGTACGGGGTGCTTCCTAGTGGTGATGACATCGTTTCCGAGCCACCACAGGGTGCCTCGCCTGTTGGGCCAGTGGCCGATTCTCCGGCAAGGTCCCGACAGTCACAGAGGGCGGGCCTATTAGTTATAGGGAGCTCCAACGTTAGGCGGGTTATGGAGCCCCTCAGGAAAATAGCGGGTAGGTCGGGGAAGAATGCCAGTGTGCACTCGGTGTGCTTGCCGGGGGGTCTCGTCCGTAATGTGGAGGAGGCCCTTCCGGCAGCTATTGAACGCACTGGGTGTGACCGGCTGCAGATAGTAGCACATGTCGGAACGAATGACGCCTGCCGCTTAGGTTCTGAGGCCATCCTTGGTTCCTTCCGGCGGCTGGCTGATTTGGTGAAGACAACCAGCATCGCACGCGGAGTGCAAGCTGAGCTTAATATCTGCAGCATAGTGCCCAGAGTCGATCGCGGTCCTCTGGTTTGGAGCCGTGTGGAGGGTCTAAACCAGAGGCTCAGACGACTCTGCGACTATAATGGTTGCAAATTCATCGACCTCCGTTATTGGGTGGAGAACTGTAGGGCCCCCCTAGACAGGTCAGGCGTGCACTACACACCGGAAGCAGCTACTAGGGTAGCAGAGTACGTGTGGCGTGCACACGGGGGTTTTTTAGGTTAGAGGGACCCCCCCTTGGGCGAAACGATAAAATACCTGACGGCTTACCAGAGAGGACATTATCATCGTTGATAAAGAATGTCCGTCCTCAGAGACCAAAAACAGGAAAAGTTAACATAATATTGGTAAACTGCAGGAGTATCCAGGGCAAGGTTCCTGAATTAGTATCTCTTATTGAAGGAAATAGTGCGCACATAGTATTAGGAACGGAAAGTTGGTTAAAACCGGAAGTGAACAGTAACGAAATCCTAGACACAGAATGGAATATATACCGCAAGGATAGGATAAACGCCAATGGTGGAGGAGTATTTATAGCAGTAAAGAATTCAATAATATCCAGTGAAGTTATTAGCGAATGCGAATGTGAAATAATCTGGGTTAAGTTAAGTATCAAAGGTGGGTCAGATATGATAGTCGGATGCTTCTATAGACCACCTGCATCAGCAACCGTAGTAGTTGAGCGCCTCAGAGAGAACCTGCAGAACGTCGTGAAGAAGTTTCGTGATCATACTATTGTAATAGGGGGAGACTTCAATCTACCAGGTATAGAATGGGATAGTCACACAATCAGAACTGGAGCCAGGGACAGAGACTCTTGTGACATTATCCTGACTGCCTTGTCCGAGAATTACTTCGAGCAGATAGTTAGAGAACCAACTCGTGAAGCTAACGTTTTAGACCTCATAGCAACAAATAGACCGGAACTTTTCGACTCCGTGAATGTAGAAGAGGGTATCAGTGATCATAAGTCAGTGGTTGCATCAATGACTACAAGTGTAATAAGAAATGCCAAGAAAGGAAGGAAAATATATTTGCTTAACAAGAGTGATAGGGCACAAATCGCAGAATATCTGAGTGACCACCATCAAACGTTCATTTCTGAGGAAGAGGATGTGGAACAAAAATGGAAAAAATTCAGAAACATCGTCCAGTACGCCCTAGATAAGTTCGTACCGACTAAGGTCCAAAGCGAGGGGAAAGATCCACCGTGGTATAACAATCATGTACGAAAGGTACTACGGAAACAAAGAAAGCTTCATCATAGGTTTAAGAGTAGTCGAATCATAGCTGATAAGGAAAAGCTGAACGAAGCGAAAAAGAGCGTAAAGAGAGCAATGAGAGAAGCATTCAACGAATTCGAACATAAAACATTGGCAAACAATCTAAACAAGAACCCTAAAAAGTTTTGGTCATATGTAAAATCGGTAAGCGGATCTAAATCCCCTATTCAGTCACTCGTTGACCACGATGGAACCGAAACAGAGGACGACCGAAGAAAGGCAGAAATACTGAATTCAGTGTTCCGAAACTGTTTCACTGCGGAAAATCGTAACACGGTCCCTGACTTCAGCCGTCGCACGGACGCCAAAATGGAAAATATTGAAATAAACGATATCGGAATTGAAAAACAACTGCTATCACTTAGTAGCGGAAAAGCATCCGGACCAGACGAGATACCCTTAAGATTCTACAGTGATTATGCTAAAGAACTTGCCCCCTTTCTATCAGCAATTTATCGTAGATCGCTGGAAGAACGTAAAGTACCTAGCGACTGGAAGAAAGCGCAGGTCGTTCCCATTTTCAAGAAGGGTCATAAATCAGATGCGAATAATTATAGGCCTATTTCGCTTACGTCAGTCTGTTGTAGAATAATGGAACATGTTTTGTGTTCTCGTATTATGACGTTCTTAGATAATACAAATCTCCTTCATCATAACCAACATGGATTCCGCAAACAGAGATCATGTGAAACTCAGCTCGCCCTATTTGCCCAAGAAATTCACAGTGCCGTAGACACTGGCGAGCAGATTGATGCCGTATTCCTGGACTTCAGGAAGGCATTTGATACGGTTCCGCACTTACGTTTAGTGAAAAAAATACGAGCTTACGGAATATCGGACCAGGTTTGTGATTGGATTCAGGATTTCCTAGAAGAAAGAACACAACATGTCATTCTTAACGGTTCAAAATCTGCAGATGTAGAGGTAATTTCGGGAGTACCGCAGGGAAGCGTGATAGGACCTTTATTGTTTACAATATACATAAATGACTTAGTTGACAACATCGGTAGCTCCGTGAGGCTATTTGCAGATGACACGGTTGTCTACAAGAAAGTAGCAACATCAGAAGACTCGTACGTACTCCAGGAGGACCTGCAGAGGATTAATGCATGGTGCGACAGCTGGCAGCTTTCCCTAAACGTAGATAAATGTAATATAATGCGCATACATAGGGGCAGAAATCCATTCCAGTACGATTATGCCATAGGTGGTAAATCATTGGAAGCGGTAACGACCGTAAAATACTTAGGAGTTACTATCCGGAGCGATCTGAAGTGGAATGATCACATAAAACAAATAGTGGGAAAAGCAGGCGCCAGGTTGAGATTCATAGGAAGAATTCTAAGAAAATGTGACTCATCGACGAAAGAAGTAGCTTACAAAACGCTTGTTCGTCCGATTCTTGAGTATTGCTCATCAGTATGGGACCCTTACCAGGTTGGATTAATAGAAGAGATAGACATGATCCAGCGAAAAGCAGCGCGATTCGTCATGGGGACATTTAGTCAGCGCGAGAGCGTTACGGAGATGCTGAACAAGCTCCAGTGGCGGACACTTCAAGAAAGGCGTTACGCAATACGGAGAGGTTTATTATCGAAATTACGAGAGAGCACATTCCGGGAAGAGATGGGCAACATATTACTACCGCCCACATATATCTCGCGTAATGATCACAACGAAAAGATCCGAGAAATTAGAGCAAATACGGAGACTTACAAGCAGTCGTTCTTTCCACGCACAATTCGTGAATGGAACAGGGAAGGGGGGATCAGATAGTGGTACAATAAGTACCCTCCGCCACACACCGTAAGGTGGCTCGCGGAGTATAGATGTAGATGTAGATGTAGATGGAGTGTGACTTGACTGATGGTCCAGTGGTAGAACTGAACTTCTTTTTGAAGCATAAAATAGTAATTTTCAGTATATTAATATGTTTATAACTAGCAAGCCAGTTTGAGTCACGGTATACGCCAAACTTGAACTAACAACAGAAGCTGAGTCTATTATTTTCAGAAACAACTTCGGCGATAATTAACTTTATGTTGTCAGTAAGTACCTAAACAAATTATCTCCGACCTGAGATGTTAAGAATATCTTTCATACATGGCACATGGAACAATATGTCGAAGTGCAATAGAGAAATTTTTATCTAACAGTACAATAAAAAAATACCTTGTTATATGAAGTGTTAAGAAAAATATAAATTGCGCATTACGATGTTTAGTAAATTTTTTCTCTTTCAATTTATCCTTCGCTCATGAAACAGCAATAGGTATGAAAGAGTAATTTTCTGGAAAAAATCATTTTCATGACTTTCTGAAAAAAACAATTTTTGATTTTTTAAAATATTAAGTGAATCGTACTGTAGTACTGCACTGCATATCACATTAAATAACAGTCTTAGAGCCTTAAATGACACCACATTCATCTCTATAACTTCCATAGTTATGGAGCTACACCGAAATTCTTTTCCTCAAAATGTTCGGAAGAATCGGTTATTCTTCCAGATGTTGAAACACAGAAACAAAAAATACTGACAGGTTCAAGGCTGTTATAATTTGCAATATTTGTTAACTGCATGTCTTCTGTCAAATAATAAAATATCTGTGTCCTCAAGGACTAAAAATCAATCTGAGTTTCTTCATTTTATATGGAGTGATCTGTCAATAAGTGCATATGTAAAATTTGAAACTACGTTTGACGAGCAATACCACCAATATTGCTCTACAGAGTGGCCAATCCTTCGACAAACCACCAATATTTATCATGTTACAGTGTATTAACATTTTCAGTGTTCGTCCACTCTCAAAAGACATACTACAGTAGAAGGTAAAAATCTTTCAGGGACTCCCTTTATTCCACTACCGGCTTGCTAGGATCTGGTTGAAAGCCACCATTACTCACATATCTTAACAGTAACTCAGAACAACCCTGACAAATAGTCATGCACACTTTTTCATCTCAACTGACTGGAATTGCAAGACATTTCGTATGAATTTGGGACTCTATTTTTAAATCTGACGGATGTACTAGGCAATCTCCTTACTTCACACTTTATTTTTCGTAGTTGTTACACACATTTCAGTAATTCTGTATTTGTTGAACATGTGGCTTACGGTGTTCTCTGGGACAATAACATCCAGGCGTCCACTACAAAGTAAAACTGAGTTGTACTAAGTACAAACATAGTCCATGTTCTTGTTGCTCTTAACGTTTCTTACCGATTCTTATTAATATGCCTTCCTAGAAGCATGTTTATTTTTGTGATTAAGTGGAGAAAATAAAATTTAATATGGATCATCATAAAAAATCCCAGGGGTTGGACAGGGCAAGACCGCAATCCAACAGTAAAAATTCTGCTCCTTTTATTTTATTTTATTTTATTGACTCATCAGTCATCTGATTGGCTTGACACAACTCACCGTGACTGCCTCTCCTGTGCCTGCCTGTTCGTCTCTGACTAGCACTTGCCACAGACGTCCTTAGTTATTTGCTGGATGTATTCCAGTCATTGCCTTCCTGTAAAAATTTTATCCTCTACTGCTCCCACTAGTACTATGTAAGTTATTCAAAAAAATGTTCGAATGTGTGTGAAATCGTATGGGACTTAACTGCTAAGGTCATCAGTCCCTAAGCTTACACACTACTTAACCTAAATTATCCTAAGGACAAACACACACACCCATGCCCGAGGGAGGACTCAAACCTCCGCCGGGACCAGCCGCACAGTCCATGACTGCAGCGCCTTAGACCGCTCGGTATGGTAGTTATTCCCTGATGTCGTAATACATGTCCTACCATCCTGTCCCAACTGCTTGGCAGGGTTTTCGATATATTCTTTTGTTTGAGGATTTTGTGGAGACCCTCCTGATTCTTTAGCTTACCAGTCCACCTAATTGTCAACATTCGTCTGTATCACATCTCAAATGCTTCGATTCTCTTCTGTTCCGGTTTTTCCACAATCCATGATTCATTACCATACAATACTGTGCTCCAGACGTACATTCTCAGAAACTTCTTCCTCAAACTAAGGCATATGTTTGATGTTAGTAGACTTCTCTTAGCCAATAATGCCCTTTCTGCTAGTGGTAGTTTGCTTTTGATGTTCATGTTGCACCCGTGATGAGATATTTTGCGGCCAAGGTAGCAGAATTCCTTAGCTTATGGCACTTTGTGATCATCAGTGCTCATCTGCTTCTTCTCATTACTTTCTTCTTTCTGTGATTTACTGCCAATCGATATTCTATATTCATTTGGCTGTTCATTCGACTCAGAAGATCTTGTAAATGTTCTTCGCTTTCACTGAAGATACTAATGTCATCATCGAATATTATCCTTGATAGGCTTTCACCTTGAATTTTAACTCCACTCTTGAGCCTTTCTCTAATTTCCCTCGACGCTTCTTCGATGTACATATTGAACAGTATGTATGAAAGACTACAACACTCTTTACATCCTTTTTAATCCTAGCATTTCGTTCTTGGTCTTCCACTCTCATTTTTCATTTTGGCTCTTGTACATGTTGTATATTAACTATATTTCACTTAACTAAACGCTATTTTTCTCAGAATTTCAAACACGTTGCACCATTTGCCACCGTCGAATGTTTCTTCCAGGTAGGTAACTTCTATGAACGTGTCCTGATTTTTCTATAGTCTTGCTACCACTATCGTCTGCAGCTAGTGGTCTGGTCGTTAGCGTTGCTGCCTGTGGATCACGGAGTCCCGTATTCGATTACCTTCCGGGTCACGGATTTTCTCCGCCCGGGACTGGGTGTTTGTGTTGTCATCACTTCATCAACATTCGGAAAATTGGCGACACTGAACAGTGAAAAGATTGGGACTTTGTACGGACGCTGATAATCACGCCATTGAGCGCCATACAAACCAAAATCATAATCAGCTGCTTCCGTTATCAACCGCAACGTCAGAACTGCCTCTCTGGTGCCTTTACCTTTCCTAAAGCCAAATGATCGTCATCAAACAAATTTTCATCCTCAATTCTTATGCATACTCTTCTTGTCTACAACTTGGGTGCATGAGCTGTTAAGCAGATTCTGCGATACTTATCGCACTTGTCACCTCTTTCACTGTTTCTAATGTGCGGATGATGATTTTCCGAAAATCTAATGGTACATAGTCAGTCTCACACATCATTCAGACCAACTTGGATAGTCGTTTTGTTAAACTTCACCCAATGATTTCCTAAATTTTGAAGGAATTCTATCTATTCCTTCTGCCTCATTTGGTATTATGACTTACAAAGTTCTTTTAAATGCTGTTGTTGTGGTCTTCAGTCCAGATACTGGTTTGATGCAGCGCTACATGCTACTCTATCCTGTGCAAGCTTCTTCATCTCCGAGTAACTACTGCACCCTACATTCTTCTGGATCTGTTTAGTGTATCCATCTCTTGGTCTACCTCTACAAATTTCCCCTTCCACGCTGCCCTCCAGTACTAACTAAATTTTTTGTTCCCCAAATATCTAAACTCGTTTCCTACTTTTAAGTGTCTCATTTCCTAACCTTATTCCCTCAGCATCACCTAATTTAATTTGTCTACATTCCAGTATCCTTGTTTTGCTTTTGTTGATGTTCATCTTATATCCTCCTTTTAAGCACAATCAGCTTAACAACTCATGTATCGAAGCTGCTTACAATAATAATATACAGAAGAATAGAAAAGAAAATTGAGAATGCGCTAGGTGACGATCAGTTTGGCTTTAGGAAAAGTAAAGGAACGAGAGAGGCAATTCTGACGTTACGGGTAACAATGGAAACAAGGCTAAAGAAAAATCAAGACACTTTCATAGGATTTGTCGACCTGGAAAAATCGTTCGACAATATAAAATGGTGCAAGCTGTTCGAGATTCTGAAAACAGTAGGGGTAAGCTATAGGGAGAGACGGGTCATATGAAATATGTACAACAACCAAGAGGGAATAATAAGAGTGGACGATCAAGAATGAAGTGCTCGTATTAAGAAGGGTGTAAGACAAGGCTGTAGCCTTTCGCCCCTACTCTTCAGTCTGCACATCGAGGAAGCAATGATGGAAATAAAAGAAAGTTTCAGGAGTGGAATTAAAATACAAGGTGAAAGGATATCAATGACACGATTCGCTGATGACATTGCTATCCTGAGTGAAAGTGAAGAAGAATTAAATGATCTGCTGGACGGAATGAACAGTCTAATGAGTACACAGTATGGTTTGAGAATAAATCGGAGAAAGACGAAGGTAATGAGAAGTAGTAGAAATGAGAACAGCGAGAAACTTAACATCAGGGTTGATGGTTACGAAGTCAAAGAAGTTAAGGAATTCTGCTACCTAGGCAGTAAAATAACCAATGACGGACGGAGCAAGGAGGACATCAAACGCAGACTCGCTATGGCAAAAAAGGCATTTCTGGCAAAGAGAAGTCTACTAATATCAAATACCGGCCTTAATTTGAGGAAGAAATTTCTGAGGATGTACGTCTGGAGTACAGCATTGTATGGTAGTGAAACATGGACTGTGGGAAAACCGGAACAGAAGAGAATCGAAGCATTTGAGATGTGGTGCTATAGACGAATGTTGAAAATTAGGTGGACTGATAAGGTAAGGAATGAAGAGGTTCTACGCAGAATCGGAGAGGAAAGGAATATGTGGAAAACACTGATAAGGAGAAGGGACAGGATGATAGGACATCTGCTAAGACATGAGGGAATGACTTCCATGGTACTAGAGGGAGCTGTAGAGGGCAAAAACTGTAGAGGAAGACAGAGATTGGAATACGTCAAGCAAATAATTGAGGACGTAGGTTGCAAGTGCTACTCTGAGATGAAGAGGTTAGCACAGGAAAGGAATTCGTGGCGGGCCACATCAAACCAATCAGTAGCGTATACCACTTCTTTGTGTAGTGATCCTTCCTTGCTAGTCTCTTAAAGTGCAGCCTACTCTTAATCACTACTAAATTATGATATTAATCTGTATCTTCACCTTGATATGCCTTACAGTCCGGTAAGAAAATGAATTGATCGTATGGCACCGAGTGCGAATCTTATTGCAGTCGACGCCACATTAGGGGACTTGCGTGCCGGTGATGAGAATAACACAACACCCAGTCCACGAGCGGAGAAAATCTCCAACCGGTCGGGAATCGAACCCGGTACCGATGGATGAGAGGCAAGCATGTAACTACTCAGCTAAGCAGGCGGACTCTGCCTCACTATGATGCAATGTAACTGAAATCTTTCTGTGCCTCACGGTCTTTCGAAGTATTTCTCCTCCTCTTCTGATACTTGAAGAGAGGATTCGCTGTTACTAGGGGAAATTTATTGCAGAGCTCTTCTTTCTTTCTCCTCTGTCATTCCTAGTACCAAACCCATGTTCCTCAGAAAACCTTTCTTCTATTCCTCCCCCTACAACCACATTCAAGCCCCCCTAAGAGTATTAAATTTTCACCACTGTTTACCTACTGAATTGCCCGTTCAAAACCCCCAGACACTTCCTCTGTCTCTTCATCTTTTGCTTGCAACATGAACATGTACAACTGAACTATCGTAGACGGTGCTGGTCTGATGTCGATTCTGATGAGAACAATCCTATCACTGAACTGTTCACAGTAGCTCATTATCCGCCCTGCATTACTATTAATAAAAAATCCTTCTCCCGTTGAACGATTTTCTGCTGCTGTTGATATTACTCTACACTCATCTGACCAGAAATCCTTGTCTTCCTTCCATTTCAGTTCACTGACTCCCAGTGTCTAGATTGAACCTTATCATTTCCCTTTTTCAGATTTTCTGCCTAAAACGTTCAGACTTCTGACATTCCACTCTCCCTGTCGTAGAATGTTGTCCTTTTGTTGGTCATCCAATCTTTTCATCATGGTCCTCCCCCTTGGCTGCCAGCTGCCGGAGATGCGAATAGGGAACTAGTCTGGAATCAGAGAGAACATCATGACTCTTTTCTCAGTCGCATGATTCAGGTCCTGTGAATACACATTATGTATCTTTAATGCAGTGGTGCCCTTTGCCTTCTGCATCCTCTTCCCATTGATCATTGCTGATTCTTCCTCCTTTAGGAGAAATTTCCCACTCCAAGGACAAAAGAGTGCCCTGAAACTCTGTTCGCTTCTCCGCGGTCTTTGACAAGGCCTTTGGCTGAACGAAGGTGACTTCTTATGCCGGAAATCTTCGGCCGCCATTTCTCATGGCAGGGGTAGAATCTGGGACCGAGGACGTTTTGATTGTGACGGTACCCCTAGTCACTGTAATTTGCCTCACGCAAAAAATCTATCAATCAAGACCAAAAAGTGATGTACCATACAATTGTGGATAGTACAGCAATGTATGGGTCAGGAATCTGGGACATTAGTAAAAGAATAAACAGAGGCTTTTTGCAATGGAAATGGACTGCTGGAGGACGAGTAACGCAATGTCAAGATTGGATCAAGTAAGAAGTTGGAGGAAACTGAAAATTAGAAGACTATAGGACACAACTCAAACAAGGAACTACTTTGGCATGGACCTTTTGAAGGCATAGATGGAAGAAGATTGCAGAAACGATTATGTCAGTGGATTGCCCCAACGAAAAGAAAAAATAAATACGAGGCCTGTTCAGAAAGTAAGCTCCGATTGATTGCCAAATTGAAACCACAGTGAACATCAGAAATGTTTTACTTGTAACAATTAGATACACCTTTCAGCTACTTCTCTACGTAGTCGCCGTTCTGACTTAGACTTTTGTCATAGCGTTGTACCAACTTTTCAATAGCCTCATCATAGAAGGCAGCCGCCAGTGCTTTCCGCCAATTCTCCACGCTGGCCTACACCTCGTTGTCTGTGTCAAAATGTTGTCTTCAAAGACAGCGGTTCATGTGACCAGAGATGAAACTCAGGGGGAGACAATTGCGGACTGTATTGTGGGTAATCTAACATTTCCATTTGAAAACGATGCAGGAGCATCTTCATTGCCCCTGCAGAATGCGGCTGAGAATTGTCGTGAAGACGAAACAGCACGACAGTTATGTAATGTTAGCTGCATAGCTTCAGGCGAAATTTCTCACCAGGCCCTCGTACTTGGCGGCAGACACTATTTTCTAGACATCTTTACGCACTCACTGCGAGCTCAGAAATGAGAAGAGCGACGTGATGCTAACTGGGGTTATACTAGAGACACTACCCAACACATCTGTGCAAAGCTTTATCGGATTTTCATAGTCGTTTCCATTTCGCGACCGATCGGAGCTTACTTTCTGAACGCCCCTCGTAGATCAGCAAGAACATGGAATATGCAGTGTAAAGTAGAAATCTTCATCATGGAAACAAAGAACAAGCAGCAATGGAGTATGGAAAGCGAGAATGGGCTACAGCTGTATTAAACTCGCACACACGGTCCTAAAACGAACATAAATTTTTTGTATAGATATGTTTCGAAAATTAATGTTATTAACTGTGGGAACTTGGTGAAAACATGAGCGTAAATACACGAAATTATAGTAACAGATATTCTCTACAATTTAACCTATTCGAGCAGCTGAGTTTTAAAGAGAAAATTCGAGTGCTTGGCACGACTTTACCGAGGCCATGACACGACAAAAAGCTTAACATGCCGTCAATACCGTTTCCGACTTGAGACGGTGAGCTTGAAGACTTCATTTCCGGACGGATGTCGAATCGAAACGACGAAAATACTCAGTTCAGAGATCGCGGAGTGTGTTTTGTGCTACTAATAGGGAAACGGTAGTAGACCCTAATGCTGCCCACAATTTAATTCGTTGCAGAATCAGATCTGCTATTTAGTGGAGCACGCTTCACTCAGTTTATGTTTGCAGTGGGAATTAGCCTACTTTAAATGCAACGAAAAGTACCCAAAGAAAAGAAAAAAGCGCAGGTAATTCTTGTTTACAAGAAGGGTCGCCGAGCAGTTACACTTGAGTCCGTCTTCATAGCTTTTAGTCAGTGTAGATGGCTGCCTTGGGAGGGCCCTGGTTCGATTACCGGAACTGCCAAGGATTTTTCCTTTGTGGGGAGACTGGTGCTTAGTGATACGAAATGCACCCCACGCCACACTCGGTAACGTGGATTGCGGAGTACAGATGTATGTGTAGAAAGCTAGTTCTGAGATATTTTGAAAAATTCACGAAATTCTTAAGTATTTCACAATGTTATTCATATTTAAACTAGTTTCCGCAACACGTTATTTCATATATCCGTAGTGATGAAGCCAAGGATACATGCGGATCATGTTATTTTGTTGATAGTTTGAAAAATCAGTAACCGTACTTTGTGCGTGGTCTGTTGATTTTGTCATACTATTACGGACACGCTCATTACACTATTGAATCTTCTCACCTCATACAGTAATTCTGTACGTGTTCTGGGTTACCCACGATTTAGCCGTAAAATTTTTGAGGTTACTCCTCTCGAGTTTGAAGAAAATAAGCACAAGGAAATATAGCGCTAAAGAAAGGGGATTTGGTGCACGGCAATATAGAAACAATCCGTAAAATTCGTTGTGTTTCGACAATCGTTTGTTTCGTCCGTAACAATGCCCAAGATCTCGAGACATGTCACAACACACGCAGAGGTATAAAATCTCTGAACATATTTCAAACTGTGAATCTTCACTTTCTCCCGGCGTATTTCTTGCTCGAACATTCCACGGGTGTACTGCCGGTCCATAGTGTCCAACGGGCTGTTGGACACTATGAACTAGCAGTACGCCCGTGAACTGTTCGAGCAATATTTCAAACTGTATTTTACGACGACTTATAACCATATCATGGACTCATTTTACATATATGAATCCCCACGCTGCAACTTAACGAAATTAAATACGTCGCTCCATTCAAGTGTATAATCGAGTTTCGAAATAATTTATTTTATTCAGAGCGAGATTAATTCAATAAAATTCTAAATACATCGTGTGGTTTAAAACCCTCTTGTTATATATTTAGTCACTTAAAACTTTGCAGTGAAGTTTTGTTAACCAGGAAAACTACCTCTATTACGATAAGCCGACGTGTTTATGTAGTGATTCATTTATTTATTTGTAACTTAAGTCACAGATGAAAAGAAAGCTCAGTTTACCAATAACAATGAATTTAACGTTGGTGGTTTTGTCGTTAATAAAATCAACATTATATGAAAGCAAGGATCTGCGGGATGAACTGCCTGAAAAAAATTATGCGGACTTATATTAGAGGAAATTAATGCAGGTTGTGCCCACCCATCGCCTCTGCTGGGGAAACTTCCAATAATGTGTTTAAATGTCTGTGACGGAAAGACAGCCCATTGTTCTTCAAGAACCGAAACCGGAAAGAAGGTAAGTCGTACTGGACGCCGGTGACTGGAACGAAGACGCCGTTCTTATCCATCTCAAAGATGTTCTGTCTTGTTCAGCTTGAGACTCTGGCAGGCCTCACCATTTCAGAAATGTCAGTGTCCAGAAACAGTTATCCCACAAATGATGATTTATGACAGGGCTAATTGTTAGCTGACACAGTCAGCGTCTGCGAGCTGTTTCCGCGCTGTACGAAGTACACACTGCTGTAAAATGTCATCATATCCTTCCACACTGAGTGTTTTCTTAAGCGCAATATGGGGACCACATCCTACCCACAAAAACACCTCCATACCATAACACCACCTCCTCCGTAACTCGCTGTTGGCACTACAAATGGCGGCAAGTGACGTTTTCCAGGCATTCGTCAAGCCCAAAACCTTCCATCGGACTACCGCAGAGTATAGCATAATTCAACACTCCAAATAATTCGTTTACAGTTGTGTACCGTTCATTGGTGTCGCTCTTTGCACTACCTGAAGCGTTGCTTTGCACTGATTATAGAAATGTGTGGTAAATGAGGAGCTGATCGACTGTTGTACCCAATTCTATGAACCCCCAGAGCACAATCATAAAGCAAGCCGAACTGCTGGTTGTTGTTGTCGTGGTCTTCAGTCCAGAGACTGGTTTGATGCAGCTCTCCATGATAAACTATCCTGTGCAACCTTCTTCATCTCCCAGTACCTACTGCAACCTACATCCTTCTGAATCTGCTTAGTGTATTCATCTCTTCGTGTCCCTCTACGATTTTTACCCTCCACACTGCCCTCCAATGCTAAATTGGTGATCCCTTGATGCCTCAGAAAAAGTCCTAGCAACGGATCCCTTCTTCTAGTCAAGTTGTGCCACAAATTTCACTTCTCCCCAATTCTGTTCAATACCTCCTCATTAGTTACGTGATCTACCCATCTAATCTTCAGCATTCTTCTGTAGCACCACATTTCGAAAGCTTCTATTCTCTTCTTGTATAAACTATTTATCGACCATGTTTCACTTCCATACATGGCTACGCTCTCTACAGATACTTTCAGAAAAGACTTCCTGACACTTAAATCTATACTCTATATTAACAAATTTCTCTTCTTCAGAAAAACTTGCCTTGCCATTGCCAGTCTACATTTTATATCCTCACTGCTACGACCATCTTCAGTCATTTTGTTCCCCAAATAGCTAAACTCATTTCCTACTTTAAGTGTCTCATTTCCTAATCTAATTCCCCCAGCATCACCTGACTTAATTCAACTGCACTCCATATCTTCGTTTTGCTTTTGTTGATGTTCATCTTATATCCTCCTTTCAAGACACTTTCCATTCCGTTAAACTGCTCTTCCAAGTCCTTTGCTGTCTCTGACAGAATTACAATGTCATCGGTGAACCTCAAAGTTTTTATTTCTTCTCCATGGATTTTAATACCTACTTCGAATTTTTCTTTTGTTTCCTATACTGATTGCTCAGTATACAGATTGAATAAAATCGGAGCTAGGTTACAGCCCTGTCTCACTCCCTTCCTTACCACTGCTTCCTTTTCGTGCCCCTCGACTCAGAACTACCATCTGGTTTCTGTACAAATTGTAAATAGCCTTTCGCTTGCTGTATTTGACCCCTGCCACCTTCAGAATTTGAAAGAGAGTATTCCAGTCAAAATTGTCAAAAGCTCTCTCTAAGTCTACAAATGCTATAAACGTAGGTTTGCCTTTCCTTAATCTGTCTTCTATGTCGTAGGGTCAGTACTGCCTCATGTGTTCCAATATTTCTACTGAATCCAATCTGATCTTCCCCGAGGTCGGCTTCTACTAGTTTTTCCATTCGTCTGTAAAGAATTTGCGTTAGTATTTTGCATCTGTAACTTATTAAACTGATAGTTCGGTAATTTACACATCTGTGAACACCTGATTTCTTTGGAAATGTAATTATTATATTTTTCTTGAAGTCTGAGGGTATTTGTCCTGTCTCATACATCTTGCTCACCGGATCGTAGAGTTTTGTCAGGGCTGGATCTCCCAACCATCGGTAGTTCTAACGGAATGTTGTCTGCCCCCGGGTTCTTGTTGCTGGTAGCACTTTGGATTTCACGAGCGATATTCGGGAAATTTGCGAGAGTGAACAGTAAAAAGATTGCGACTTTGTATCAACGTTGATAATCACTCCACTGAGCGTCACACAAACCAAAATCTTAATCAGCTGCTTCCGTTATCAACCGCAACGTCAGAACTGCCTCTCTGGTGGCTTTACCTTTCCTAAAGCCAAATGATCGTCATCAAACAAATTTTCATCCTCAATTCTTATTTATACTATTCTTGTCTACAACTTGGATGCATGAGCTGTTAAGCAGATTCTGCGATACCTATCGCACTTGTCAGCTCTTTCACTGTTTCCAATGTGCGGATGATGGTTTAAAAAAAAAAAAATGTGGTTCAAATGGCTCTGAGCACTATGGGACTTAACATCTATGGTCATCAGTCACCTAGAACTTAGAATTACTTAAACCTAACTAACCTAAGGACATCACACAACACCCAGTCATCACGAGGCAGAGAAAATCCCTGACCCCGCCGGGAATCGAAACCGGGAACTCGGGCGCGGGAAGCGAGAACGCTACCGCACGACCACGAGCTGCGGACTTGATGATTTTCCGAAAATCTAATGGTACATAGTCAGTCTCACACATCTTTCAGACCAACTTGGATAGTCGTTTTGTTGAACTTCATCTAATGATTTCCAAAATTTTGAAGGAATTCTATCTATTCCTTCTGCCTCATTTGATATTATGACTTACAAGGTCCTGTTAAATGTTGTTGTTGTGGTCTTCAGTTCAGAGACTGATTTGATGCAGCTCTCCATGCTACTCCATCCTGTGCAAGCTCCTTCATTGCCGAGTAAATACTACACCCTACATTCTTCTGGATCTGTTTAGTGTGTACCCCCTCCACGCTGCCCTCCAGTACTAACTAAATTTTTTGTTCCCCAAATATCTAAACTCGTTTACTACTTTTAAGTGTCTCATTTCCTAATCTTATTCCCTCAGCATCACCTAATTTAATTTGTCTACATTCCATTATCCTCGTTTTGCTACCGTCGAACTGAGCTACATGTGTACTACAATACTGCCAACGTACTTGATATCCAAGAAGGCGATCTGTGACTTTCTTCAGCAGCACAAGTCAGTGAATGTGGTTCAGGGGAGGCATCCCGATGTCGACTGGAACGCCTTTTGGCGGTCGACGTAAGCTCCTTATCTTGACTCTGGCATCCAGTCTACGTGGTACCTTACTGTCAGTGGGAAGCAAATATGACGGTCACGCTTTCACGGGATTCATCTCGAAGGCACCCTGTTGTGTGACGCCTATGATATTTTGGAAACGGCCGAGCACCGCTTGGTATGTAGATCAGCGCCACGTGCCTGGTCCTTGGTGCTGCAGATGCTGGCAGTAATTACCCGTACCACTCCTCATCAGATACCTACTCACATCATCCTCATTCCTGACGCGGGATACTTCCCACAAGCGAAGACGAACTGTGGGGTGAATTTGTGAACACGCAGTTCATTACTTGTGTGGCAATGGCGAGAAAAGGTGCTTGATTTTTGGCATTTCCTTAGTGATCGCCATTGTGTAGTTGTCCACAATCCAAAATACACACAAATCTTCTCTAATTTTCTTTGTAGTGTCTTCCTTAACCCACCTAGGACTTGGGGAGTTACCGCAATGAGGAGTTGATTCACGCCTTTTCCACTCTTAGAACCGGTTATTTCTGTTAATCGGAATGTTCTTCTCAGCAGATCTATGTGTCAAATTAATAAATAAATAAATCATTGATATTCTTTGTTCCTCTGCTCCATGCACCCCAAACGTTTCTTGATCCAAAATGGCTCTGAGCACTATGGGACTTAACATCTGTGGTCATCAGTCCCCTAGAACTTAGAACTACTTAAACCTAACTAACCTAAGGACATCACACACGTCCATGCCCGAGGCAGGATTCGAACCTGCGACCGTAGCAGTCGCGCGGTTCCGGACTGAGCGCTTTAACCGCGAGACCACCGCGGCCGGCGTTTCTTGGTCCCTGGGCGGGGGCAACGGGACACGGTGACCGCGCCTCGGGTTGCGACACCTGCCCGCTCTGCCCCCACTCCTCCCTTTGGACCACAGGAAGCAAAGATTACTTAAAATTTTCACTCGTTGCCGTCGATTCATTTTGATGCTCAAATGCGGCTAGCGTCATTGAAAACCTTTGAACAGAAATACACTGAAGCGCCTAAGAAAATCATATAGGCTAGCGTACTTAAATACAGATGTATGTAAACAGGCAGAATACGGCACTACTGTCGACAACGCCTATACAAGAAAACAAGTGTCTGGCGCAGTTGTTAGACGGTTACTGCTGGCACAATGGCAGGTTTTCAAGATTTAAGTAAGGTTGAACGTGGGGTTATAGTCGGCGCACGAGCAGTCGGACACAGCATCTCCGAGGTACGACATTTCACGAGTGTACCGTGAATATCAGAAATCCGATAAAAACATCAGAAAGTCGACATCGCTGCGACCGGAAAAAGATCGTGAAAGAACGGGACCAGCGACGACTGAAGAGAATAGTTCAACGTGACAGAAGTGCAATCTTTCCGCAGACTGCTGCAGATTTCAGTGCTGGGCCATCAACAAGTGTCAGCGTGCGAACCATTCAACGAAACATCATCGTTATGGGCTTTCGGAGCCGAAGGTCCACTCGTGTACCCTTGATAACAGCATGACACAAAGATTTACGCCGTGTCTCGGCCCGTCAACACCGACATTGGACTATTGATGACTGGAAACGTGTTGCCTGGTCGGACGAGTCTCGTATCATATTGTATCGAGGGGATAGATGTGTACGGATATGGAGACAACCTCATGAGACCTGCATGTCAGCAGGCGACTGTTCAAGCTGGTGAAGGCTCTTTAATGGTGTGGGACCAGTGCAATTGAAGTGATATGGGACCTCTGATACGTCTAGATACGACTCTAACATGTGACACTTATGTAAGCACTCTGTCTGATCGCCTGCATCCATTCATGTCCATTGTGCATTCCGACGGATTTGGACAATTCCAGTAGGACAATACGACACCCCACACGTCCATAATTGCTACAGAGTGACTCCAGGAACACTCTTATGACTTTGAACACTTCCTCTGGCCACCAAACTCCCCAGACATGAACATTATTGAACATATCTGGGATGCCTTGCAATATCATGTTCAGCAGAGATCTCCACCCCCTCGTACTCTTACGGATTTACGGACAGCTCTGCAGGATTCATGGTGTCAGTTCCCTACAGCACTACTTCACACATATCTTCTGGTAAACCTTCCGGGATGTAAGGTCGTGGTCCATGAAACTCTTCAGCTCCTAACGTTTCGTCCAGAGCTGCGCTGGACATCTTCAGAGGGGTGTTTCTCCTCCGGTGAGTCGGCAAGACTCACCGGAGGAGAAAAACCCCTCTGAAGATGTCCAGCGCAGCTCTGGACGAAACGTTAGGAGCTGAAGAGTTTCATGGACCACGACCTTACATCCCGGAAGGTTTACCAGAAGATATGTCATCCGGTCGTGAAAGCTTTCATACTATGACTACTTTAGACATTTGTCGAGTCCATGCCACGTCGTGTTGGGGCACTTCTGCGTGCTCGTGGGGCCCTACAAGATGTTAGGCAGGTGTCCTAGTTTCTTTGGCTGTACAGTGTACATTTGTTATGGCAAAAATAATTTATATATTTTATTATTTTGTAAAAATGTTGAAACAAAAATGAGATTTTGTAAAACAATAGGCAATGTTAATTTCAGATCTGGAAAGCTGTTCTTGTTGTTGTGGTCTTCAGTCCTGAGACTGGTTTGATGCAGCTCTCCTTGCTACTCTATCCTGTGCAAGCTTCTTCAAATCCCAGTACCTACTGCAACATACATCCTCTGAATCTGCTTAGTGTATTCCTCTCTTGGTCTCCCTCTACGATTTTTACCCTCCACGCTGCCCTCCAATGCTAAATTTGTGATCCCTTGATGCCTCAAAACATGTCCTACCAACCAATCCCTTCTTCTAGTCAAGTTGTGAAACAAACTTCTCTTCTCCCCGATCCTATTCAATACCTCCTCATTAGTTACGTGATCTACCCACCTTATCTTCAGCATTCTTCTGTAGCACCACATTTCGAAAGCTTCTATTCTCTTCTTGTTCAAACTGGTTATCGTCCATGTTTCACTTCCATACATGGCTACACTCCATACAAATACTTTCAGAAACGACTTCCTGACACTTAAATCTATACTCGATGTTAACAAATTTCTCTTCTTCAGAAACGCTTTCCTTGCCATTGCCAGTCTACATTTTATATCCTCTCTACTTCGACCATCATCAGTTACTTTACTCCCTAAATAGCAAAACTCCTTTACTACTTTAAGTGCCTCATTTCCTAATCTAATCCCCTCAGCATCACCCGACTTAATTAGACTACATTCCATAATCCTCGTTTTGCTTTTGTTGATGTTCATCTTATATCCACCTTTCAAGACACTGTCCATTCCGTTCAACTGCTCTTCCAAGTCCTTTGCTGTCTCTGACAGAATTACAATGTCATCGGCGAACCTCAAAGTTTTTACTTCTTCTCCATGAATTTTAATACCTACTCCGAATTTTTCTTTTGTTTCCTTTACTGCTTGCTCAATATACAGATTGAATAACAACGGGGAGAGGCTACAACCCTGTCTCATTCCTTTCCCAACCACTGCTTCCCTTTCATGCCCCTCAACTCTTATAACTGCCATCTGGTTTCTGTACAAATTGTAAATAGCCTTTCGCTCCCTGTATTTTACCCCTGCCACCTTCAGAATTTGAAAGAAAGTATTCCAGTTAACGTTGTCAAAAGCTTTCTCTAAGTCTACAAATGCTAGAAACGTAGGTGTGCCTTTTCTTGATCTTTCTTCTAAGATAAGGCGTAATGTTAGTACTGCCTCACGTGTTCCAACATTTCTACGGAATCCAAACTGATCTTCCCCGAGGTCCGCTTCTACCAGTTTTTCCATTCGTCTGTAAAGAATTCGCGTTAGTATTTTGCAGCTGTGACTTAATAAACTGATAGATCGGTAATTTTCGCATCTGTCAACACCTGCTTTCTTTGGGATTGGAATTATTATATTCTTCTTGAAGTCTGTGGGTATTTCGCCTGTCTCATACATCTTGCTCACCAGATGGAAGAGTTTTGTCAAGACTGGCTCTCCCAAGGCTGTCAGTAGTTCTAATGGCATGTTGTCTACTCCCGGGGCCTTGTTTCGACTTAGGTCTTTCAGTGCTCTGTCAAACTCTTCACGCAGTACCATATCTCCCATTTCATCTTCATCTACATCCTCTTCCATTTCCATAATATTGTCCTCAAGTACATCGCCCTTGTATAGACCCTCTGTATACTCCTTCCACCTTTCTGCCTTCCCTTCTTTGCTTAGAACTGGGTTACCATCTGAGCTCTTGATATTCATACAAGTGGTTCTCTTCTCTCAAAAGGTCTCTTTAATTTTCCTGTAGGCGGTATCTATCTTACCCCTAGTGAGACAAGCCTCTACATCCTTACATTTGTCCTCTAGCCATCCCTGCTTAGCCATTTTGCACTTCCTGCCGATCTCATTTTTGAGACGTTTGTATTCCTTTTTGCCTGCTTCATTTAATGCATTTTTATATTTTCTCCTTTCATCAATTAAATTCAATATTTCTTCTGTTACCCAAGGATTTCTATTAGCCCTCGCCTTTTTACCTACTTGATCGTCTGCTGCCTTCACTACTTCATCCCTCAGAGCTACCCATTCTTCTTCTACTGTATTTCTTTCCCCCATTCCTGTCAATTGTTCCATTATGCTCTCCCTCAAACTCTCTACAACCTCTGGTTCTTTCAGTTTATCCAGGTCCCATCTCTTTAAATTCCCACCTTCTGGCAGTTTTTTCAGTTTCAATCTGGAGTTCATAACGAATAGATTGTGGTCAGAATCCACATCTGCCCTGGAAATGTCTTACAATTTAAAACCTGGTTCCTAAATCTCTGTCTTACCATTATATAATCTATCTGATATCTTTTAGTACCTCCAGGATTCTTCCAGGGATACAGCCTTCTTTTATGATTCTTGAACCAAGTGTTAGCTATGATTAAGTTATGCTCTGTGCAAAATTCTACAAGGCGGCTTCCTCTTTCATTTCTTCCCCCCAATCCATATTCACATACTATGTTTCCTTCTCTCCCTTTTCCTACTGACGAATTCCAGTCACCCATGACTTTTAAATTTTCGTCTCCCTTCACTACCTGAATAATTTCTTTTATCTCGTCATACATTTCATCAATTTCTTCATCATCTGCAGAGCTAGTTGGCATATAAACTTGCACTACTGTAGTAGGCATGGGCTTTGTGTCTATATTGGCCACAATAATGCGTTCACTATGCTGCTTGTAGTAGCTAACCCGCACTCCTATTTTTTTATTCATTACTAAACCTGGTCCTGCATTACCCCTATTTGATTTTATATTTATAACCCTGTAATCACCTGACCAAAAGTCTTGTTCCTCCTGCCACCGAACTTCACTAATTCCCACTATATCTAACTTTAACCTATCCATTTCCCTTTTTAAATTTTCTAACCTACCTGCCCGATTAAGGGATCTGACATTCCACGCTCCGATCCGTAGAACGCCAGTTTTCTTTCTCAGGCTGACAACGACGTCCTCTTGAGTAGTCCCCGCACGGAAATCCGAATGGGGGACTATTTTACCTCCGGAATATTTTACCCAAGAGGACGCCATCATCATTTAATCATACAGTAAAGCTGCATGTCCTCGGGAAAATTTACGGCTGTAGTTTCCCCTTGCTTTCAGCCGTTCGCAGTACCAGCACAGCAAGGCCGTTTTGGTTAATGTTACAAGGCCATATCAGTCAATCATCCAGACTGTTGCCCCTGCAACTACTGAAAAGGCTGCTGCCCCTCTTCAGGAACCACATGTTTTACTGGCCTCTCAACAGATACCCCTCCGTTGTGGTTGCACCTACGGTACGGCCATCTGTATCGCTGAGGCACGCGAGCCTCCCCACCAACGGCAAGGTCCATGGTTCATGGGGGGAGGAACTGGGAAGTATTAATTAATAATTATGTGGTTTGGTTTGCGAAATTCGTTTTTGGAAAATTATCAGAATTTTGAAACAGGGCGCAATGTTGTACAATTTTTAAAAATGGGTTCTCAAAATATTTTTTTTTTTATATCACGAGGGGTGCGAGGCGTTGCGCTTTACATCGCGCCTATAGCAGTAATATCGTATCAGGTAGCTTCATGCATAACTGAGTCATGGTTCTATAGTCACAATTGTGCTCCTTCCAGTCTTACGAGTTCTATGTAATTACGACTGTGGCTAAACGATGTCGCTACCATAAACATAATGAACAGTATGAGCTGTCAAATCAACGTACTTTTGTAAATAGTTTTTATTTTCACTAATTTTATGTCTTCTGTTAATTTCTGCAGATTTAATACATTTAACTGTCAATATGTGGAAAAATATAACAAATGAATTTTCTTATGTCTATTAAGGGAGTATACGTTAGCGTAAAAGCTACAGCTGGACGTCATGGATGAGTTATATGGTCATGAAAAATTTGTAATGTATCATTCGTCAGTTTATGATACCGGGAGACTATTAACATATTGTGGTGTTTCAGTTATTTAAAGCGGAAAATATTTAGTTCTTAAGAGGTTTTCTAAAATTTTTTAGCTAAAATTGCTCTGAAAATCTATTATGTTCTGATTGGTTCATACTTAAAGACGCAGGGTAGCGCTGATTAATCCTGATAGCGTGTTGCGTTGCTTCTCAGTCAATTAAGAGACAGTGCAGTCATGCTCTTTTCGGGGCTAGAAAATCGAATTGTGTAGTTGAGAGAGGAGACTTGGAGGTCACCCACAATGACTACAGGAGCTCCGAATAGTTGTAGTAGTTTTGCGCAATTAGCAGTTAAAACTGATAGCACAGTGTTGGAACTTCATTACGGACGAAAAAGAAAGACGAACGCCCGAAATTGGGGACTCCCGTGTGAACTGTGACTTCCGAGCAACTAAAATCTACGTGGCGTACTGTGCAAGTTGGGACAGCGAACTGAACGATCAAAGGGATCTATTTGCTAAATATTTGAGCGGACATTCGAAAAACACAAAACATATGTTTGCAACTTTTCGCTGACAAGATCGACTGAATACCATAAGCCGGGCATCACAAGTGACTGTGACTGTGTGTGAATAATGGAACTAAATTAAGATTAGCATGGATTTGGTGGCATTTTTGTAACAAAGAGCTCAGAACCAATTTTTGTAACACAGAAGAGAAAATATAGAATTTTTATTCGTAGGCCCTTTTTTTTCAAAAAAAAAGTATCTCTGAGCGCTATGGGACTTAACTTCTGAGGTCATCAGTCCCCTAGAACTTAGAACTAAGTAAATATAACTAACCTAAGGACATCACACACATCCAATGCCCGAGGCAGGATTCGAACCTGCGACCGTAGCGATCACGCGGTTCCAGACTATAGCACCTAGAACCGCTCGGCCACCGCGGCCGGCTTTTTTCTTTTTTTTTCAGTCAGTAGCTTTCAAAGACCTGGAACCAGAAAAACTTTCGTTCCACCGGTTAGACACTGGTATTGCGGCTGGATCTCATACAGATTATCCAATTGATCAACATTATTTTGTTTTCTAATTGGGAAATCGTGTGAGTTTCCGCAGAAAGAAAGTACGCAACAAGGTGAGAGGACAGTTTTCAGTAGGTAGAACATAACAGCGCCGTGGTATTCTGTAAATAATTTTTGACTTTTTGTGGTATTATCTAAGAGACTTTCATTAATGTATCTTTTAAATATCCGAAATCTAATTGTCTCTTTCATCTCATTGGGCAATTAATGGTACAACTAGCTGAGAAACCCGAGTATTCGGTTTACCAGTTTTCTGTTAGAAACGAAACCAAAAAGCGAACTAAGTTTGTAGTGAAGTATCGAAAATGTTCATTTCAAAAGTATTCGTGAAAACACTTTTAAAATTACGAGACAGTTCTACAAATAAATGTGGAAAGTGTGCAAATGTATACGTGTAGTATCCAAATCAAGAAACATAATCACAGAAATTTCAAACGCGATTTTGTAAACGTCTCTATGGCAACGCCTCTTCATTACTGTATAAAGAGCTATTGGTTTCACCTGCAGCCGTTTGCGCTTCGCTGTTGAAAGGCGTTAATTAGTAAAGGATAAATGTGTTAAAAGTTCATGCACAATGCGTCAATTTTTGACGCACTTTAGTGTTTATGACATATCTCCTGATCTATGTGTCATACAATAATATAATTTTGCAGGTACATTTAGCGACATATGCGGATACTGTCTGAAAAATGAGCTGACAGTTACTTTAGGAGAAAAGAAGTAGTAAAGTTAAACGTCATGCACAATGGATCAGTTTTTCACGCATTTTGGTGTTTATTTCGTCGTATCTCAGAAACTCTTTGTGGTACCGTGATATACGTTTTTACATGCATTTAAGGCGTGTGTGGATATTGTCTGCGACATTTATTGTGAATACAGTGAGTAACACATAGTTAATATATTTAAACGTCATACACGATGAGGAAAATTTCCTTTATCTCTTTCTGTATGTCGTCATTTCTCATGAACTATATTGGATAGTGGTTCTTAGTTCCACAGTGATTGTTGCCCGACAGTAAAAGATATATGTAGCATGTCTGATTGAAATCTGTCGAGTGGTTTAGAAGGAGATGTGGAAAATGCACACATGTACACGTACACAAGCACACACACAACCACACACACACACACACACACACACACACACACACACACACACACACACACACACACACACACACAGCCGGCCGAGGTGGCCGAGTGGTTCTAGGCACTTCAGTCTGGAGCCGCGCTACCGCTACGGTCGCAGGTTCGAATCGTGCCTCGGGCATGGATGTGTGATGTCCATAGGTTAATTAGGTTTAAGTAGTTCTAAGTTCTAGGGGACTGATGACCTCATATGTTAAGTCCCATAGTGCTCAGAGACATTTTAACCATTCGAACACACTCACTCACTCACACACACACACACACACACACACACACACACATACACACACACACACACGTTTTTACAATATGTGTGGATTTAGTCTTTTATAGAACATTATATTGTGGTGTTCTGTTTATTTTTTCAGTGCTAATGTAAGTAAAGTCTGACTCATAGTTCTCAATTAGGGATGGCGCTGTTAGTGTAATAATTCTGATGATGTTCTTAAGGTGGCATAACGTTTCCTATACGACATTTAATTGCATATACAATTTAAAAGTAAAGCAGTAGGGACGAAGGAAAATTGACATCCAGTACCGGTATGGTTACTCAGCATTTTTGTCACAGGATTCAGATTTTATTCACATTAAAGAATGATGTGACTTAGTTCTGAGTTTGTTTCGTTCTGTATATAAACAAAGACATTTCAGTAGCTCCCTACTTTCTTGGAAGTAGGTGGACAGTACTCTCTAAAACATATAAGAAGAAGGCAATTGTTTGATATGTATTGATAGAAAAGCAGCTACAGTTCTCCGAAGTGTACCTCTTTGGGGAACCGTAAAAGCAGCGACTCTGTTTCGTCTGTTTTGTTTCGGTAGTAACCAGTTCTGCGCCTACGTGTGTGCCATACGAGAGCAGCGGCAAACGGCGAGCCGAATAGCGACCGCCTGAGGACCTGAGGACCGTGGACGGACGGCGCCCGGGCATCGGTAACGATGCGCCGCCGCGATAGCAAGTGGGCGGCGGGTGGGGGTGCGACAGGGACACGGAGAAGGCGGCCCCCGCTGACCTCTGTTTGTCCATCCATCAGTCGGACTGCTTGCGCCGTGTTTGCAGACCTGTTCATGGCCGGCGAAGATCTTCCATGAATACACATCTACGGCTGTCCACTTCTGAGGACAAAACCGTTCAGGGAGAGGTCACAGCACAGAGAATAGCACGTGGGAGTAAGACGTTCTCCTTCTCAAATCGCTCACGAGCTGCATCACCGAGAACACTTAAGATGACCCGCATTACATGAAATACATTAGAAGTAGGTTTATTAGCAACACCTTGTTCACCTTCTAGGTGCAAGTGCAAACCAAAATTTCACTCACCTACCGCAGGCGATCTTCTTTCTGTATAAATAAAGAAGAGTGCCGTTTGTTTGTTTGCTTGTTGTAATTCATACAAATCTACGTTTTATTCCGATCTTGATGATATTCTTCACTCTTTTCTTTCAAAAAAAGAGGAAAATTCTTAATGAGACTTGCGATCTGCCGGCCGCGGTGCCCGAGCGGTTCTAGGCGCTTCAGTCCGAAACCTAGCGACTGCTACGGCCGCAGGTTCTAATCCTGCCTCGGGCATGGATGTGTGTGATGTCCTTAGGTTAGGTAGGTTTAAGTAGTTCTAAGTTCTAGGGTACTGATGAACTCAGATGTTAAGACTCATAGTGCACAGAGTCATTTGAACCATTTTGAACTTGCGATCTAAAATCCAATTGACAACAATTTATAATCGTCACTTCAAGAAACTAATAGTACAATTTAACAGTGAAACTGTAGAACCAGGAGATGAAAATGTCATTTAGGTAAGCTGAGGACGGCTGGTGTACTGCAAGGATAATGAGCATGGAGTGTGTGACGTGACCTTGTCAAAGTGCAACTTATGTTGGGCAAGTGGTGTATTTCAGTGGTGATGTGCACAAGCAGATAGATGTTGAAAGCATTGTACTGTAGTTCCCACGCAGGGGCATCTGTAGGTGACCTGCATGACATCTGGTCTATTTCATATCCTGAGGTGAGAAAAATAATGGGATAGCGATATGCACATATACAGAAGGCAGCAGTGTAGTGTACACAAAGTATAAAAGGGCAGTGCACTGGCGCAGCTGTCATTTGTACTCAGGTGGTTCATGTGAACATGTTTCCGACATTATTATGGCCGCACGACGGGAATTACTAGACTTCAGACGCAAAATACTAGTTGGAGATAGACGCATGCACATTCCATTTCGGAAATCGATAGGAAATTCAATATCTCGCGATCCACAACGCAAAGAGTGTGCCGAGAATACCAAATTGCAAGTATTACCTCTCATGATGGAAGAAGCAGTGACCGACGGCTACACTTAACGACCGAGAACAGTGGCTTCCGCGTAGAGCCGTCAATACTGACGGACTAGTAACAATGCGTGAAATTACCTCATAAGTCATTGTGGGACCTACGACAAACGTATCCCTTAGGAAAGCACAGCCAAATACGGCATTAATGGGCTATGGCAGCAGACGATCGATGCTAGTGCCTTTCCTAACAGCACGACATCGCTCCCGGGCTCGTGAGCATGTCGATTTCACCCTACAGAACCGGATACCCGTGGGCTTTCGCAGGAAAGTGTTCTGCCACCTGAGCTACCCGAGCACGACTCACGCCCCGTCCTCACAGCTTTACTTCTGCCAGTACCTCGTCTCCTACCTTCCAAATTTTACAGAAGCTCTCCTGCGGACCTTGCAGAACTAGCGCTCCTGAAAGAAAGGATATTGTGGAGACCTGGCTTAGCCACAGCCTGGGGGATGCACAAAGTTCTAATCTGCCAGTAAGTTTCATGTCAGTGCACACTCCGCTGCAGGGTGAAAACCTTATTCTGGACACTATCGTTTACTGATTGTTTATAATCTTAGAAGATATGTCGATATGATAGACTGGAAGAAAAAATTGTTTGTAAACGGCAAATTTTTTGTTACTTCGAAAATGCAATACACATATTGATGTATAAAACAATTGACGATGCTATCGTCGACTGAAAGTATGCGAAGGACTTTGCGCATTGGAAAGTTGCAGCGAACTTAACGATGCTGTTCGAGTCTGTATGTTCATCACTAAAGCTAATGATTAGGATTTGAACAATAGACAAATCAGTAAACAAGATTCGCTGGTATCCTGAGATTTAATTATGTCAGAGAGGTTTCATCCCGCTGCGTAATATAGCCTCACTTACTTCAGTACCATGACGCTGGTCAACGTGATCTTCAGGTGATTTTAATCCGTAAAGGAACCGAGTTGCGAAGCACGCTTCGCCATGTTCCGAACAGTGGTTTGCATTGTGAACAGATGGTCTTAGCTGTAGAGGCGGTGCAGTGAAAAAGATCTTTCTGTTAGATTTGGGAGCAGCTAGTCTCGAGTATCCGCCCGGGCTACCTGATTTAGTTTCTCCCAGTTTTCGGAAAGCAGGCAACCGTTAGATTAGTTCTTACGGTAATTTCGTGGTGATTTCATCCCCATTCTCATGAACCTGCAACAGTGCTTTACCGACTGAATGTAAGTATCTGACGACCCTTTCTTTGCGATTATTTTTAACAACTATAATGACGTAAAGAAGTCGCAGTACCAAGACGGAGTTGTGTTACATAAACGAAAGTTGGTGGGCGTGTTTCTGTATGTGAAAGTTGACATCTGTTTAGGTTTCGCGCAAACTGCATAAGAATGGCCTAGTAGTGCCACTATTACGATGCAAAACAGGTTTACATTAAACACACGCTGTAGCGGTCGTGAGCGTTAGATAACTTTGAGACAGCACGTAGTGATTTTATGTTAGTCAGTAACGCCTATAAGGCGGCGAAGGGAGCCTTTATAGACACCTCACTGAGATTGAAGGACTGTGGCTCTGCTGCATTTCATAGCATCTGCAGCAGCCAATTTGAGCAACAGTTGGCAACACAGCGACACAACGAACTGTTACACATCTGTTATTGCGAGGACAGCTCCGAGCCAGACGCCGTGTAGCGTGCGTTTCACTGACCCCAAACCACCACCATTTGCGATTTCAGTGGTGTCAACTGAGAGCTCACTGGGAGGCACGGAGGAGATGTGTTTCTTTCTCGATGCCAGTGATGCACGTGTGTTTGGTTATAAGGAGGCCAGTTGAGGGCCTGCAACTAACCTTTCTGCGTGCTGGAAACACTGCGTCAGGGGTGCGATTTCGTATCACACTAGGGGCATTCTCGGAGTTATCCCACGCGTCCTGGCTGCAAATTATTAGGTCAGTCTGGTGATTCGACCTGTTGTACTGCCACTCAACAGAGTGTAGACATGTTATCCTGGACTGCTCGATCATCAGATCTGTTTTCAATAGAGCACATAGGGAACACCATCGATCGACAACTCCAGCATGATCCACAAACATCATTAACCGTCCCCGTATTCATCGACCAAGTGCAACATGCATGGTACTCCAGCCCACAGACAGACCCCCGGCACCTGTACAGTACAATTCATGAACGTTTGCTTGCTTGCCTTCAACATTCTGGAGGTTACATCGGTTATTAATGTGCCTGCCAAGGACGCTCGCAAACCACTGGAAAAAGCTGGAGTGTATAGGATCCCATGCAGCTGTGGTGATGTTTATGTGGGTACCACTAAAAGAACTGTTTCTAAACGTTTGGAAGAGCATAAGGGAAATTGCAGAAGAGGAGAAACGGAACGATCAGCTGTTGCGGAGCATGCTTTCCAGCCAGGGAACCACAATATTCGTTTCGAGGAGACGCAGGTACTAGCGGCCACAAGCGGGTATTACGAAAGGCTCTACAGGGAGGCAATCGAAATCGCTAAACACCCAAATAATTTCAACCGTAAGAAGGAGGGAGTGAAATTAAACGGCATATGGATGCCGGTGTTAAAGAAGATGTGTACCACCCGTCCACTACTGGGTGATGGCAACGGCGATCGACGGCGACGGACAGCGGCCAATTGCACTGACGTTTTCAAAACACGTGACGTCACGCTGCGGCGTGGGAGCGCGCGGACACGGAATTTAGTGGCAGTCAGTAGCGAGCCAGTGGGTGTGTTGGACCTTCCATTGAGCTACGGACCCCCTTGAAGATGTCTCCCGCAGTCGGAGACGAAACGTTGGGAATCGACACAGAATTCATCAACCGACCACGGCATAACAGCCCGGATAATTATAATGGACTTAAATATATTACCTACAGAAATGTATCCACGAAATTTTGTTACTCTGCATTAATTATTTTTTGGTGTTGCGACTTTTTCCATTATTATAATATACCCTCATTATCCACTAACGTTGATTACTATTTCGGCCGAAAGGAAGAGGACAGTATACAAATAACCTGTTAAATATGAGAGTTTTGAAGCTTCGCGCTAATTTCGTGTTCTGTATACATGATGTTATGTTACTCAATATTTTACTGCGCCAACCTTGTCTGCAATAGACAAATCAAACAGTCGCCTGCGGAAGAGAACGCATTACTTCTTAATGCGATACACACTCTGACTCTTGGGCCAAACTTCAGCTCCAAGATACTTGAAAAATTATGATTGTAAGACAGTCTTCGAGTATTTCAGTACCCGTCATGCATATTCACGGTATTTAATCCATGAAATCAGTTAGTTCCACATAAAGACGATTAAATACAGTGGACAAAACTCAATGTAATAATTTTATTTGTTATTCTCTCCACCTACTAGCGTAACAACGTTCTTTCTACGAGCACGGTTGGGACAGTTATGTCTTAGGCACAATAAACTATTTGCTTAAAAGGGCGACAGTAACATGACTAGTTCTTCCTTGCAAAATCTGCATGTCATAATGTTTTAAAGATTTTGCAAAGCAACAGTACTGTGTGAATAAAACCATCACAATTATTTTTTGACCAATGCTCGGTGGAGAGATATTTTGTAGATTCGGTTCTACACGTCTAAAATAATTCTTTCCGTGTCCAGATCTCAACATCCAACTGATAATCGTTCTCATGATTGTTTCGCACAAGAAAAAATCAAGCAGAGAATGCCTGTAGGCCAACTACTCTCAATACATGTGGCTACTCTCACAACTTACATCAGATTATAATGATCATCAATTCCTATAATCTCGCCTCTTTCCTATCTTTTTGTGTGTCTTCCAGCCCTTATAGCTCTTTCCATTTATTGTTGGCCAGTTCTTAACAGTCGATGGCTTAGGTAAATCATAACTACATAGCCATAGAGCCGCTCGTCTCTCAGTTCTGGTCGGTATAAAATTCGTCATTGAGTCCCAACTTTTTTCGAATTCTTTATAGACTGTTCTTTTTCTACACCTGAATGTAGTAAATTTCCACCCTATTTTCTTAATTCCATCTTCATGCTAACATTATTTGTTGAAATAAGAAAAACACCGTCAGATCCGCAAATCAAAAATATTCGACGTAAGATCGTGTGTATTCCAATTGGTAGCTAGTTCAGTGATACAATACTACGTCTGCAGAAAACACGGTATGTGAACAAAGATCTGAATACCGTCAAAATGTGACGTCATGCTATACGCAATGGGAGAATGTGTGGACTACGCAAGAATGAGTGATATGGCCTGGAAATTATCTTACAATGAATGCAAAATTCCAATGAATATTTCGTGAAGGAGGTGTAAGGCTACAGCCTCTCCTTCCTAATAGGGCTATTGGATTGCGATATAAATGACCATGATCGCGCATGACTAATGGAATTTTGCAAATGAGTAGGGCTATCGTCACAGAAGCAAAATAATACCGATTAGGATGGGGAATGTATACAAGAGGCCTTTCTGAAGGAAGAATGTATTCTAAACCTAATCTAAATATTTATAATAATTTTGAAGTGGGTGGGATTTAGTGCAGTCGCTCACGAACCACACAGGCGAGAAAAGGGTACCAAGTAATTTTAACGCAAAAAAATACTGAAAAAAGGATAACTAAACGGTCGCCAGCTCACAAGGAGAATGAATATCCAAAAACCTAAGAACGTTGGTGGCAAAGTAAATTAAGCAGATAATCATGGCGTGACAACAGAAGTTTGTCACGCTTTCCCAAACAGAACAGATCCCGAGACAAAAGATTAATCAAAAAGCACTGAGTTTGTAGTTACTTGTTCTCAAATATTAAATTTTGAACCCAAAGTTAAATAAAGTTTCTGGTTAAATAAATGACTGGCTGTAACTAAGGGTTTATTACGTAAAAAATGACTTTCACAACATAACGTGATGCAAAATTTGGGAAAAGGCTAGCAATTTACTTTTAATTATTGAAAGGTTGAATAAATTTAATCCACGGAAAATCTGCTGCGTGGAGACGTGAACGCATTGGCCAGTAAAAAACGTCTACGCCTTGTGGCACGATGTAAGCGTACGAGAGATTTCGTTTGTCGAAGAATACCGGCCTTCTGGAAATGTCAAACTGTAAAATTGCGAATCGAACAAGACTTTTGTGTCACTCTTTCGGACAAGTGGTTCTAATAGGTAATTTTATATTTGATGTCAACTTAAAATGATCAGTCAGATCATTATGACCACCTACCTATTAGCCGGTACGTCCAGTTTTGGGAGGCATAACAGTAGTGACGCGTCATGGCATGGAAGCAACGAAGCCTTGATAGGTCGCTGGTGGGAGTTGAAGCCACATCTGCACATACAAGTCACCTGATTATCGTAAATTCCGGGGAAGTGGGCGATGAGCTCTGACGCCACGTTCCGTCACATCCCTGGTGTGTACGGTCGGTGTCAAATCTGAAGATTGGTTGGTTGGTTGTTTTGGGGAAGGAGACCAGACAGCGAGGTCATCGGTCTCATCGGATTAGGGAAGGACGGGGAAGGACGTCGGCTGCGCCCTTTGAAAGGAACCATCCCGGCATTTGCCTGGAGCGATTTAGGGAAATCATGGAAAACCGAAATCAGGATGGCCGGAAGCGGGATTGAACCGTCGTCCTCCCGAATGCGAGTCCAGTGTCTAACCACTGCGCCACCTCGCTCGGTCAAATCTGAAGAGCTGGAGGGACAGCACATCAATTGAATCTTTCCACTACGTTCCTCGAAGCACTCCCTCACACTCCTGGCCATGTGAGATGACGCATTATCTTACTGAAAAATTCCAGTACCATCGGGGAGCGTGACCGTCATGATGAGGTGTACGTGTTCTGCAACTGTCTATAATACTCCTTGGCCATCATGGTACCTTGCAAGAGAACCAGTGGACCAACGGATGCCCACGTGTATGTTCCCCGGAGAATAACTGAGCCGCCGCCAGCTTGTCTCCGTGCGGAAGTACAGGTGTCAAGGAGCTGTTCCCAGAAGACGACGAATTAGCGCCCTCCCATCGGCCTGATGAAGAAGGTAATGGGATTCATCAGACCATGCAACGCTCTGCCACTGCGTCAAGGTCCAGTGCCAATAGTCACGTACCCATTTCAGTTGCTGTTTCCGATGTCATGGTGTGAACATTGACACATGCATGGGTCGTCGACTCTGGAGAAGCATTGTTAAGAGCTTTCGGTGCACTGTGTGTTCAGACACACTTGTACTCTGTCCAGCATTAAAGTATGATGTAAGTGCCACCATGGTCCGCCGCCTGTACTGTTTTACCAGTCTGCCCAGCCTACGACGTCCGACATCTGTAACGAGGGGTGGCCGCCCAACCACACGACATAGTTTCCGCATGGTTTCGCCACGTGTTGAAGACACTCACCACAGCTGTCGCAATGTTCGTGCCGAGCCTCCGGGCCATCACAATCTGTCCTCGGTCAAATTCAGATAGATCGTACGCCTTCCCCATCATACACACGACAGCACGCTTACTAATACTATATGTGCCGTGTTTGTTCTGAGTAATTGTCATTCCTTGCCAGGTGACGCTGCAATCGCCTGGACGGATTTATATCGATAGTAGGTCGGTAGTCATTGTTCTTGCTAATCAATGTATTTCGTTTCCTTTGTGTCTCCTTTTGTAATTTAATTCCGTCAGTATCATCTGACTTACTTCAGCTACATTCCATTGCAATTGTTCTTTTTGCCGCTACTTATTTTCTTCTCTCAAGAGACCATCTCTAGAAATGTCTAACACGAATTGTGGAATGCCTTTTATATGACAGGAGTGAGCAAGTTGGCGGCGTAGAAAGAATTGTAAACTTTGACGGCCGGAAGTGTCGCAATTAATAAAATATTCCATGCTATTAGGTCGTGGTAGGATGGATTTCGCATTAAAATACAACGTTTCCTTCCCAGGTGCGGAGAACATTTTCAAGGGTGATCGTAGTTCTTGTTGTTGTTGTTGTGGTCTTCAGTCCTGAGACTGGTTTGATGCAGCTCTCCATGCTACTCTATCCTGTGCAAGCTTCTTCATCTCCCAGTACCTACTGCAACCTACATCCTTCTGAATCTGCTTAGTGTATTCATCTCTTGGTCTCCCTTTACGATTTTTGCCCTCCACGCTGCCCTCCAATGCTAAATTTTGATCCCTTGATGCCTCAAAACATGTCCTACCAACCGATCCCTTCTTCTAGTCAAGTTGTGCCACAAACTTCTCTTCTCCCCAATCCTATTCAATACCTCCTCATTAGTTACGTGATCTACCAACCTTATCTTCAGCATTCTTCTGTAGCACCACATTTCGAAAGCTTCTATTCTCTTCTTGTCCAAACTAGTTATCGTCCATGTTTCACTTCCATACATGGCTACACTCCATACAAATACTTTCAGAAACGACTTCCTGACACTTAAATCTATACTCGATGTTAACAAATTTCTCTTCTTCAGAAACGATTTCCTTGCCATTGCCAGTCTACATTTTAATTCCTCTCTACTTCGACCATCATCAGTTATTTTATTTTTCTTTTGTTTCCTTTACTGCTTGCTCAATATACAGATTGAATAACATCGGAGACAGGCTACAACCCTGTCTCACTCCTTTCCCAACCACTCCTTCCCTTTCATGTCCCTCGATTCTTATAACTGCCATCTGGTTTCTGTACAAATTGTAAATAGCCTTTCGCTCCCTGTATTTTACCCCTGCCACCTTCAGAATTTGAAAGAGAGTATTCCAGTCAACATTGTCAAAAGCTTTCTCTAAGTCTACAAATGCTAAAAACGTAGGTGTGCCTTTTCTCAATCTTTCTTCTAAGATAAGTCGTAAGGTTAGTATTGCCTCACGTGTTCCAACATTTCTACGGAATCCAAACTGATCTTCCCCGAGGTCCGCTTCTACCAGTTTTTCCATTCGTCTGTAAAGAATTCGCGTTAGTATTTTGCAGCTGTGACTTATTAAACTGATAGTTCGGTAATTTTCACATCTGTCAACACCTGCTTTCTTTGGGATTGGAATTATATATTCTTCTTGAAGTCTGAGAGTATTTCGCCTGTCTCATACATCTTGCTCACCAGATGGTAGAGTTCTGTCATGACTGGCTCTCCCAAGGCCATCAGTAGTTCTAATGGAATGTTGTCTATTCCCGGGGCCTTGTTTCGACCTAGGTCTTTCAGTGCTCTGTCAAACTCTTCACGCAGTATCTTATCTCCCATTTCGTCTTCATCTACATCCTCTTCCATTTCCATAATATGGTCCTCAAGTACATCGCCCTTGTATAGACCCTCTGTATACTCCTTCCACCTTTCTGCCTTCCCTTCTTTGCTTAGAACTGGGTTGCCATCTGAGCTCTTGATATTCATACAAATGGTTCTCTTCTCTCAAAAGGTCTCTTTAATTTTCCTGTAGGCAGTATCTATCTTACCCCTAGTGAGACAAGCCTCTACATCCTTACATTTGTCCTCTAGACATCCCTGCTTAGCCATTTTGCACTTCCTGTCGATCTCATTTTTGAGACGTTTGTATTCCTTTTTGCCTGCTTCATTTACTGCATTTTTATATTTTCTCCTTTCATCAATTTAATTCAATATTTCTTCTATTACCCAAGGATTTCTATTAGCCCTCGTCTTTTTACCTACTTGATCGTCTGCTGCCTTCACTACTTCATCCCTCAGAGCTACCCATTCTTCTTCTACTGTATTTCTTTCCCCCATTCCTATCAATTGTTCCCATATGCTCTCCCTCAAACTCTCTACAACCTCTGGTTCTTTCAGTTTATCCAGGTCCCATCTCCTTACATTCCCACCTTTTTGCAGTTTCTTCAGTTTCAATCTGGAGTTCATAACCAGTAGATTGTGGTCAGAATCCACATCTGCCCCTGGAAATGTCTTACAATTTAAAACCTGGTTCCTAAATCTCTGTCTTACCATTATATAATCTATCTGATACCTTTTAGTATCTCCAGGATTCTTCCAGGGATACAACCTTCTTTTATGATTCTTGAACCAAGTGTTAGCTATGATTAAGTTATGCTCTATGCAAAATTCTACAAGGCGGCTTTCTCTTTCATTTTTTCCCCGAATCCATATTCACCTACTATGTTTCCTTCTCTCCCTTTTCCTACTTACGAATTCCAGTCACCCATGACTATTAAATTTTCGTCTCCTTTCACTACCTGAATAATTTCTTTTATCTCGTCATACATTTCACCCATTTCTTCATCATCTGCAGAGCTAGTTGGCATTTAAACTTGTACTACTGTAGTAGGCATGGGCTTTGTGTCTATGTTGGCCACAATAATGCGTTCGCTATGCTGTTTGTAGTAGCTTACCCGCACTCCTATTTTTTTATTCATTATTAAACCTACTCCTGCATTACCCCTATTTGATTTTGTATTTATAACCCTGTAATCACCTGACCAAAAGTCTTGTTCCTCCTGCCACCGAACTTCACTAATTCCCACTATATCTAACTTTAACCTATCCATTTCCCTTTTTAAATTTTAAAACCTACCTGCCCGATTAAGGGATATGACATTCCATGCTCCGATCCGTAGAACGCCAGTTTTCTTTCTCCTGATAACGACGTCCTCTTGAGTAGTCCCCGCCCGAAGATCCGAATGGGGGACTACTTTACCTCCGGAATATTTTACCCAAGAGGACGCCATCATCATTTAATCATACAGTAAAGCTGCATGTCGTAGTTCTTAGTGTGTCCGATTCACACCCTGGCTAGCTACTAATAGCAGCAAAAGTCCGTTTGCGCGTGCTTCCGCACAGAGGCGTGACGTCACACAGGCGCCATTGGCAGTGGTCTGTTTCCGTCGTCCGCTGTTGCTATTACCCCATCGTGAAACACTCATACACATCTTCTTCAGCAGCGGAGTACAGATGTCATACAGTTTCACACCGTCCTCTATCTTATTTAAATTCCTGCCGTGTTTACGAACCGTCGGAAAAGCAGGAATTTATGGGCTTCCTTGTAGGTCTGGGGAGGTGTACGGGGGTAATGGAAAAAGAACAGTCGTGAAATGACGAGAAGAGCAGAAGAGTAACTGTTGAGAGGAGGGACTGACAGATCAGCTGTTGCGGAACATGCTTTGCAGCCACGAGACCACCATATTCATTTTGAGAGGACTCTAGTACTGACAAGCGGATACCATGAAAGGCTTTATAGCGAGGCCATAAAGATTATTAAACACCTCAGGAATTTCAATATGGAAGAGGAGGGCGTGAAACTGAATGAAATCTAGATTCCGGTGGTGAAGAAGATGTGTACGAGTCTTCCCCAATGGCGTGACAGCAATAGCGGACGACGGCAATCGACAATGACCAATTGCGCTTGAGTATTCCAAGCATGTGACGTCACAACAGTGCAGAGAAACACGCGTAAACGGACTTTTGCTGGAGTCAGTAGCAAGTCAGGGCGTGAATCGGACACTCAAAGAATCTACGGTCCTCCTTGAAAATGTCCTACACAGATAGGGATGGAATGTTGGGTTTTAATGTCAAATTCATTCAATCACGGCATAAAAGCCCACAATATTTTACTAACTGTTGATCAGAAACAATACGATGCCATTTCCCAATGTATAATTTGTAAATGTGTATGGTCTGAAATTACATGAACTGAACAGTTTTAGATCATTAAATATTCTAATGGTAAAACAGTAGGTTTGTTTTCTGGAAAATCAGATGACAGCATGCAGGATACTGTATAACTAACAAAGAAGACAGCTTAATGACCTTATTTCTAAAAATTACAGAAAAAGCTGCAACAATTGCCAACATAAAGGAAGAGGCGTATCTACTCTGTAGCCAATGCTACATTCATCACCACAAGTGTAATTAAAGCCACCGCTCCCATTAATTTAAAGCGTACCTCGGTCATAAAAGCAACGGGAAGTACTCAACGTGCTCTTTCCGGTACGGAAAGTCGCGCCGCTCCATAATGAAAATAAAATAAAAAAAATTCTGTCTTATTTTCTTTCCTTGTTCTTCGCTCCTTCTCTCTAATTTGCACCCACTCAGAGGACACTCTACTTGAAAAAAAGGGGAAAAAAGAGGAAAGAAAATACCAGAGGAAAGAGACGCGAAAATAAAAGTAGCAGCAAAGTGGATTACGTTGCACTACCTCGGGAGGGCATTATCCACGTGTACTGCAACGTGCGCTGCTATTCGCCCCTAATTGCTCGTTACAGCCGGCGGCTTCAGCCCGAGAGCGGTGAGCCGGCGCGCGCGCGCCCGTGCCGGTCGATGCTCTTTATTGGAGATAATCGAATGTCCGCTTCCGCGGCTGGAAAGCCATCGCCCGGATACGGGGAAACCGGCATTTGTTTCGACCGTGTTGCGGACATCAGTCTTGTCAGCGCTGACACACTATAGCCTGCCGCGCGCGGTGGTCGGAGGGCGGCAAAACGATGCAGTGTGTGTGTGTGTGTGCGTGTGTGTGTGTTTTTGGGGGAGGAGGAGGGGGGAGGTGGGAGGGCTGACACAGGCACAGCGGGGAAAAATCACCAGCGGCGCAAGATACACAAAGAATCCGCCGAGACGCAAAGAACAATACGGGGTCACGTGACGTCACAGCATCCATTTCCAGAAACCTCCGGCCATCACCTTTAGCCAAGTCGTCCGTCTCTGTTCTCGAGGCCCGTTGGTCGCGTTGACGCCACTCTCAGCCCCAGCCCCTCCCCCCTCCGCCTCTAAAAAGATAAAGAAGAGAGTGGGGTGAAAAAAAGGATTTGGGGGTGGAGGGGGGTTCGCCGTACCGCTGAAATATTTATCACGGAGTCGGGCTCGCAGCGCCGGGCTGAGGAGTGGGAGGGCATAACCCACTCAGTCACTCACTCAGATAATGAAACCTGCATTAAAGTGTATCAGCGGGAGCAGCAGCAGCCGGCCGGCGGGCCTACAAAAGCCGCAGCGCCGAGTGCTTGGTGTTGGCTTTGTTCATAGTTCATTACTCAGCGGCGGCTGCAGTTCGCTTGGCGCCGCGTATTAAATGGGACGTCGCGTCGCGTCGCACTACTCCCAGAGAACAGCTTCTCATGCCTCCGAGGGCACACTGACTCGTATCAGGGGGAGGCTGGAGGTGGCGACTTATTAGCAGCGCGGGCCGTGGCTACGGGAAGCCCGCTGTCACCAAAAGGTTCGCACATCCAGTCACCACGCCGTCATCTATTAATAGAACCCCTAAAGCTCGCATAACCCACACTAACTACAGAGTCGGTACATTTCATGGAGGATTTTTAAGCCCAGATTTCCAGAATTTGCTGTATTGACTTCCATATAAGCCGCACGTAGCCCTAAAAGTTCTGCCGAGACGAAAAATGAGGGTGTAGCTTATCTCCACTACCCTACTGTAGGGAAGCAGCCTACTCACGCTGTAGTAAATTCACATCAGTTTCCATTGTGTGCCAGCCAGTCTGCTGTAACTAGCTCTGACGTCATAAATGTTGCGCAATACCTTAAAAATCAAGCAAATGACCTAAAACTTTTCTAGCATGACAGGAATAATACTAAATTAATGTGTGTTAAATATCAGTTCGATAACTTCAGCCATTTTCGAAAGTTGGACGTTTTTCTAAAACAATCATTGGCGCAACAGAAAAGAGCTAGAGACTTCAAAATTTATATTTAGATTAATCTTTCATAATGATTTAATAAAAACAGTACTTTGGATTTCACAAATTAAGATTTTAGTGGAAATTCATGATTTTCTGGTTTTCGTCTCAAAACTGAAGGAAGCAAGATAGATTAAGTAGGCTAATAAATAAGGCTAGGATGTTTAGATTTAAATAGGTTGGAGGTCCGCTATGACTATGAAGATGTGAAAAGTTTCTTTGGAATACCTATAAAATTATAGCGATAGCGGATCTCAAAAGGGCCAGTTCAGAGCTCATCTACTGCGTGCAGTGTAATTAAATTAATTCTCTCGCCCAAAATATTTAACTTAGCCACGTCAAAAATTTATTATCAATACTTACCTGCGTGCTGAATGCACGTTTAAATTAAGAGCTTCATCGGCCATCAGCAGAAGAAGCTATAAATTATTATGTAACTTGAAGTGGTGCGTTACTAGCCCAGCGGCTACTCGGGAGAGCCGATTTGATCAGGCGTTCCCTTAGCCGTCCGCACCGTGGCTTTATATATAAGAATGTTGCGCGAGGAAGGAAGGCCCCAGTTCTCTCCAGACGCTGAATAACACGCCATCTGTGTCGGGAGTCGCGTCGCATCGGTATCACTGCTACAAACAGCCTCGGGTGCCGTATTCAGTTACTAGAGATACGCGGAACCATGAAAACATTTCAAGTGAAGTGTTAATTCTGGGATGATTTTCATTATCTAGCTTCAGTTTGCGTATTGTCGTATTTTCAGGTGCCGTCGCGGGACAGACATTCTACCAAATATTTAGCGTGGCGTTTGATGAAATAATCTCATCAAATTATGCCGAGCATTCTTTTTAACAGTCAATTCGGACATTTATAGTTGCATCAGCGCATTAGACTCTGAACTGCTCTGTTAGTTAGGTTGTAGGGATACTTGTGTTTTTTATCAGTGAATTTCAGAATATACTCAACTATTTTGGAAAACCGTTTTTGATTAGAAATCCCGGACAATCTCCTAATTCCTCAGAGCTATAAGCTGCAGCTATAATGGTATTCTCAGATGAAGTGGGCACTAGGATCTCTAATTACTGGTTCCACGTTTTGTTAAATCACTTTCTGGGTGCTAAAAAGTAAATAGAGAGCCAGTGTTGAGAACGGCGAAAGACAGCATTAACAACATTCTAAAAGCCAGAAACTGATACAACATGCAAGCATTTATACAGCAATTAGACTTTTTTTACAAGTTAACCGCCGCCCCACATACGGTGCATCGGCTGGGAAATAACTAAGTGAAAGTGATTTTTAACTATTCGGATTCGCGAGTGAAATGCGACATGCAACTGAGTATAGAACAGTGAATGTGTTACGTGTGAATGTGGACGACGCAATTTGATTAACAACACATCTGGATTGACGGAGCTGGCACTGAGTCTAGCGGTGCTGCCGGCATCGCGAGAAGCCAGTTTCGCCTCACCGCAGTCGTCCGCTGGAGTAGCCGGCGCAGCGCCTCCAATTGCGGGCCACGCAAACACACAACAGCCGTCGGAGAGCCGTCTGCAGTTCAACGTGCCACGTCGCATCAGGAATCCTGGTACGCCGCGCCGGCAACGCCATACTTCGTGCAGAAGGAACTAAGTTAAGTGAAAAGCTGTTAAAAATTTTACTAACCTGCACTAAAAGACTGTCGGCGATGGAACCGCCAAAAGAAACTGAAGTTAAACTTAAATCAGAACCTATGTCTGTTGAGGGAACTGTAAATCCAGACAACGGTTCAAGTGTAAATATGCATGAAAATAGTAATGTTAAAGTGAAATATGAAGTATTGTCTCCTGACAGTAGTGTGGGAAGGGGCAATGATTCAATAATAGAGACCCCTGTAGTAAAGCAGAAAGTAGAAATTGTAAATTTATTGGATGATAGTTTCTCTGATGAATTAAAAATGAATCAGTCAACGGAGGTGGTAGAGTTTAAGAAGGAGAAGTTAGATATAACTGATCAATCTGAAATTTCATTTAGTTTTGATGATTCTGGTATTGGAGCTAGTTTTTTGTCACCTGAGTGTGATAAAAAGCCAGCTAGTGAGCAACCCAAAGATGCTGGGGCTATTGATTTAAATGTTATATTACAAGCAATAGCTGCCAGTAATGCACAAATGACAGCTGAAATGGTGGCCAGTCAAACAAATTTTAATAAACGGTTTGAGGCGATGGACGATAAATTAGAATCCAATAATGCTGAATTAAAATCTGAAATAAGTGAACAGGTCAAAAGCAGTAATGCTGAATTAAAATCTAATATAATTGAGGTAAATAATAGGATTGTGGCCAGTCAAACTAATTTTAATAAACGATTGGAGGTAATGGACGATACCTTCAAGGCTGGTTGCAATAAGTTGAAAGAGGATCTAGACAGTTTGAATTGTAAAATTGATTACAATCATGAAGATATTAAGAAAAAGGTTGCTCAACAGTTTTCTGAAATGTATAAAACATCTAAATCCGAAGTTGCTGAGGTTCGCAAAGACTTCCAAATGGAAGATGCGAAGCTGGAGCACAAGTTAACAGAAAAGATCGAGGCGGAATCTGAACTGTGCTCAGATAGATTTAAAGATGTTAATATAAAAGTAAACATATGTCAAGCAGAAGTAGAAGCAATCAAAACTGACACTACTCATATTGTGCAAAGAGTAGATAATGTTGAAATGAAAGTAGAAAATATCAGTACTAACATTGCTAACATTGAAAGTAAAGTAGCTACAGTAACTTCTGGTAATGGTAGTATACAACAAGTTGTAGCTGCAAACGCCGCTTTTATCGGGTGTCGGCAGTTCTTGCGGTTCGATCCAGATAAAAATATCCATCCGCTAGATTTCTGGAACGATTTTGAAGATGTGATTCCACCAACTTGGTCTGAGCGAGAGAAAATCTCATTTGTTAGAAGCCATTTAGCAGGTGACGCCATGCGTTGGTCAGCTGATGTTATGTTGAAGTGTAAAACATTAGCGGAGTTTAAAACAGCTTTAATTAATGAGTATTGGTCTAGCAATAAGCAAAATGAAGTGTTGAGAGAATTTTGGAGTGGAAAACGATTCAATGTAGGCAAGGAGTCCATTAAAGAGTTTGCTAGGTTATGGATTTCACGTTTGTCACATTTGGACGAAAAGCTGAAACCTGAAATGATAATACTAGCTCTTGAAGCCAAACTGCCATGGTATTGGCAAACCAGAATTATATCAGCCCCTAGAGACAATCTGGGTCGTTTCATTGAGTATTTGGAACGTGTGGAATGTGTTGCTGCCAATGAGGAGCAAGCACGTAATAACCGAAATGCCAATAACAATAATAGTAATTTTAGGAACGAGCAAAATGGCAATGTAAACATCAGAACAGTAGGTATTCGCCATCCTAAGAGAGGTAGGAATTGGGGAAATAATTATCAGAACCAACAATGGCGTCCAAGGGATAATAATTTTGTTCCAAACAGAAATATGCATGTAAACAACAGTACGAAAAGTAATGCTGTGCCAGTCAACTATAATGAAAATAAAGGAAACAGTAGTAGGCCGAGGCAGGAAAACTAGTTCCCGTCTATGAGGACACTGGCGTTCACCAGGTGGTTACTTTTCCTAAGCCAGTAGTTACGGGAATTGGTAAGATAAATCAGAATACTCAAACTGAACAGTTGGATGAAGTGTCGGTAGCATCTAAGGATACAACAGAAATATTAGATCACTCACAGTATTTGATAGATACCGTGTTAGAGACGCTTTCTAAGTGGGAAGAGAAAGAGAAGGCGCAACAGTGTAACGATAGGGACGAGCTACAAAATACTGAATTGACAGGTGAAGAAGCAGAAGAAATTCATGCTTATATTTACGATGAGGATGATGTGCTCTTATCTAAAGTGCCTGTGTAGGATGTTGATAATGTACTAATAGATTTAGGACAGGAGATAAGTGAGAATGTAGAGGGTAGGCTGTTGAATGTCTATGGACCCAGTAGCTGTGACCATTTGTCACTTGAGAAGGAAACCGACGATAATGGTAAAAGTGGTTTAGCTGTAACTAGAGTTATGCCCGGTCTGGAGGCGCAGAATCGCCCAGACTACAGTAATTTGGGTCATGTTCAGCAAACTAAATGTAATGAAGTCGTGCGGTGTTTCGATTTGAAATTAATAGACCGACTGGAAAAGGCAGCTGAAAATGTAATTCAGGAAACCCCTACACACTTCGACCTAAATGTAATGAAGACAGATGTCGATCACTTTAGTTGGAGACAAATCCAAAAGGAACTATTAGATGAATTTGAGGAACCACATGTACAACCTAGAATAAGCCACCCTATAATAATAGTGAATATGTTGGGTATCAATGTACATTGTATCTTAGACAGTGGAAGTGAGGTGAGTGCAATATCTCAGTCCTTCTTTGATGCATTACCTGGTAAAGACAAGCTTACAGTAATGAGGGTATCAGGACTAAGAATAATTGGTGCTACTGGCAAGGTTTCAAAAACAGTAAAGCAAGAAGCTTTACTGCCCTTTAACATTAATGGTAATTTAATTGATCATCCATGTTTAATTGTAAACAATCTCAGTATTGAGGTTTTAATTGGCATAGATTTCTTGTCAAAATATCAGAGTGTTGTTGACTTTGAAAAAAGCCAGTTAAGAATGGTCTTGCCAATAACCGGAGTAATTATAGTACCTTTTAGTGATAAACATGTAGTAACTGATAATGAAACTTGGGAGCTGCCTATACGAGTTCTGAAAAATAGGAGGTATTGGGACGAAGGTGTTAATCTTAGTAACAGTAAGCTGAACACAGGAGAAGAAGAAGAAGCAATTATTTTAGACAAGATAGAAGCTAAATTGCAGGAAATCGATAAAATTTCCGCCAATCAGAAGGAAGAACTGAGACAGGTTCTAAAAAGGCATCATAAAGTATTTTCAGATCGACAGGGCGTCGTCAAAGTTTATGAATGACTGCTGTAGGGAGGAGGTTGTTCTGTAACCTCTACACAGTGTGGCAGCTGTGCAGTCCCAGCTGTGTGAGATCTTCTTTCCCTTTCAGGTCTCACTCATTCTTCCTCTTTCCTGTCCTCAAAAATTTCGACCTCTTCTTTCATACATTAAATTTTCCGGTATGGTTATCAATACAGCATTAAACCAATGAATGCTGTAGGGAGGAGGTTGTTCTGTAACCTCTACACAGTGTGGCGGCTGTGCAGTCCCAGCTGTGTGAGATCTTTCCCTTTCAGGTCTCACTCATTCTTCCTCTTTCCTGTCCTCAAAAATTTCGACCTCTTCTTTCATACATAAAATTTTCCGTTATGACTATCAAGCCAGCATTAAGCTAATGAATGCTGTAGGGAGGAGGTTGTTCTGTAACCTCTACACAGTGTGACAGCTGTGCAGTCCCAGCTGTGTGAGATCTTCTTTCCATTTCAGGTCTCACTCATTCTTCCTCTTTCCTGTCCTCAAAAGTTTCGACCTCTTCTTTCCAGACATGAAAATTTTCTGTCATGGCTATCAAGCCATGAGTTATGTAACCATTCTATCTACCGATTAGTGAAGAAAAATACCTAATGTGACAAACCTAATAGTGACAAACAATAGAGAAGTATGACGTAATTAAGATACAAATGTATTTGAGTAACAATTATGTATAGTACCCTGGTAATATAATAAGTACAAAGTGTTGTTTTATTGGAAATGGTCCACCAACAGTAATTTAAAAAGATATATGAATTCATGTACAAGCAGGATCTGAAGTGGTAGTGAAACCTAGTGTATGCATTAGAGCTAACTAAGAAATAGTAAAAGAGATTGCTTAGTGTTAGGAAAAATATGCAGATAAGTTGTAAGATTAAATTCACCTGGTGTAGCAAGGAAAGGCAGTGTAATAGAATTGAGCAGTGTTTGTGGTTGAGACGTGAAGGACACGTCCCTGAAGTATTTATAAGGTTGGAGCTGGCCATTATTTTAGTGTAGTGTGTGACAGGATACACCTACGCGTATTTAGGTTATGAGTTGGAGGCGTGAATGCGACCATAGGTACCCTTATGTTAGATGAGACAGAGCAGCTCATGGTGTCCTATAGGTTTAAGGAATTTAGCATTACGCTCGTCCATAATTACTTGATGCACTTTAGTGGTAGGTCTGAGAGAGACTACCTGAGGTTTCAGCGTCCGATCGAGTGGAAATGGATTGCCACGTGAGCTAACTAATCAGCTGCAGTACACTATGAATATGAAATAAATGTGCTATCCTATGCTTTAAATGTTAATACAGTGAGTGTTAAATAAGTTCATACACTAGCAAAGTAAATAAGTAACATAATGGCAGGCGTGAAACGTTAATTTTAGCTCAGCATAAATACACTTCAAAGTAAGTAAGTACCTAATTGCAGATGTGGAACTGACAATAGCAGAGGACCAATAAATGAATTTAGTAGTCAACTAAACGTAGTGTGTTTTGAACACTCACAACTGTACTATTACCAAAAGTTACTCACATGTACAAAGAAGCTGAGAAAACAACCACTAATCATACTCATACTATCTCTAAGAATAAGGTAATCAAAGATGAGTCAGTTAAGTGCTTAAAATACAAATGTATCAGGAATGTACCGAGCATTGGTTCAGTGTTCCGGCCCAGAAATAATAAATTCAGATTAAATATGATTTATGATTGTATGCCTTAGGAGCATAAATTTTCTCTAATACATGACTAAAGGCGTTTTGAGCCATTTGTTTAACGATTTTATGACAGTTAAGTAACCGTAAGAGTAAAATTGAAAAAGTTCTGTTAACTTTGTTCCAGCAAAATATTGAAGGATAAAATGTATATATCCCCATTTCATTGTGACCCACCCATAGATATTAAGTGGACAGAGTCTGAGGCACTCTTTTTGTTTGTTCTACAGGACAAACCAGATAATGGCAGCCTGGTAGCTGCATGAAAGCGTGGAGTGACTTGGACACAACTCACAGTGACCCCTCCCCTTTCCCCCATGTAATTTAGAGAGAACGTGAAGGACGCACACCATAGCAACTTCCCCTCCTCTACCCTTGTGAATGGAAGTATAGGACGCCAGCCAAAGCGGCTACAACCACGTGTGTAAAAATTATTTGTGAATTTTTCTTTCAGGTTTAGAAAAGACTGCTAAGAGATAATCATCTGTTTATGTATCACGTTACTTTCTTTGAATTTGAGTATGTAAAAATGTATTTCATGTATTTAATGGATCTAAGATTTTCATAATTTTTCAATTTGTATGTGTTTGTTTGTCTAAGGCAATATGTATGCCAAAATATTTCATTGACTTTGCTTAAAATTTTGAGTAATGAGATTGTTTAAAAGGCAGTGAACATGCCCACAATTTAAATAATTAATGTAGGTAATCAGTTTTCTTTAATGTTTCTACATGCTTATATTTCAATTTTGATTTTTCATAGGGAGTTAAACTGTACTCTTGCTTCCCTTTTTGTAATTAAATTTTTTTTCATTCATTAACATTCATAAACAAAAAATTTAAGTAGAGGGTGATGTAGGGAAGCAGCCTACTCACGCTGTAGTAAATTCACATCAGTTTCCATTGTGTGCCAGCCAGTCTGTATAGCGTCCCCAGTGCCATATTACGAAAAGACAATATTTATAAAGAAGACATTCATAATTTGTAAGAGATTTTTTTTATCATGTAGCCGTAAAATAATGATTTCTCTGTGTAGGTTTAGATTGCAAAGAAATAATTTATGACAGAATGATCTAGAGAGACGCCCAGTTACGCTCTTTTGTTAATTTTTTAGTCGACTTCACTTCTTCGCTTGTCTTGAATGTGTCTAGAGGGACATCTTGCGTGTGCTGACGAATGTAAGCATATTTGTATGAGTTAAGCATATAATATACTGATTTAAATTTATTGTACACTTTTAATTTGTAAGAGGTGATCCCGATTTCATGTCCGCCTTCCTTGAATTAACCTGCATTCAAGTAATTTACAGCTCAACAATCGCAGCGGCCGATGCAGCCAACGACGCCATTACGTGGCGATATTAACTTATGAAAAATTAGCGGAAGCGGAAAACTCGCCCGCTATTAGCATAATATCAATTTTTCTCCACAGCCGCACGAAGTTGCAGAAATACTTAGCTTTAAGATTCTTATTTTCAGTAGCATAGCCGAGACCCAGAGCCAGGACTCTGACTACAATACAATGGTTAACGGAGGTAAGAAAATACTCTCGAGCGTGTGTGGGCCGCAATTGTAATTAATAACTAAAGATCTTTTGCTTTAACGTCAACTGACTAGCCGAGGAAATTTATATGAAAAGTTTATTGCATTGCTCAACTTAAATATCATTTTTATTAAGGCCCACCACGTAAGTCGGCAACAATCAAAAAAAATAATAATAACAATAATAATATATACATTAAATTACGACGACCGACGGACGCGAGATTGGCGCCGCAACTTTGGAGCCCGATTAATATGATTCTATTGTAATGAATGTAATTATGTATGTGTCTAATTGTTGTAAAATATTAATGCTTGTATGAATTCTTTTACATGTACAACAACAAAACCACACCCTGAGGAGATCTGGAGAGGAAAAAGTGTAGAAAAGAAAAAGGATTGCGAGAAAGAAAAATAAGTAAGGTAAGGCCTATTGTGCAAGCATCCTGTGTAGCTCTGTGCGGAATATCGAACACATGTGCACATGAGATACCTTCGGTGTCTCGTGTATTTATATGTTTATTTTTGGAGGGGATCATTATTCGTTTTGTGTATTTATGTGTTTATTTTTGGAGGGGATAATTATTCGTGTGTATATCAGTGTTAAAGATTTGTCAGTGGCTTAAAGTGAATTTAGTATGGGTAAGATAGGACAACCTAAAGCATCCGTACCAGAAGAACAAAATTCTGTTAATATGGAAAGTGAGGGTCATTTGCAATACGTAAACGAATCCCAAGCCACCGCCTCGGATAACATAATTTCCGGAGCGGGGGGCGAGGATCTGTGGACGGTGAATGACGCTCCACAGCAGAATGGGAATAGAGTAACAACTCCACTGCCTGGGCAGGGGGGCCAATCGAGTGCTAGATTAAGCGGGGCACCAGTATGCTCACCGATTGCAGACCCACTTGCAGAATTTCTGCGCAGGTTAGAAGAAAGAGATAGGGAAAGAGATCAGAAACTGGCTCAGATGCTACGTGAGCAAGAGCAGCGCAATGAAGCGAAACTAGAAAGGATCCAAAGCGAACTTGCCGAGATGCGGGACGCGTGCAAAGAAATACCCGATCTTGTGCAAAGCTTAGCCGGAGAGATGCAAAAATTACAGATATCGCAGGCTAGGCTTGAAGACAATGTCCAGACTTTAACCAACCGCGTGGATAATGTGGAGATAGATGCACGGAAAAGTATTGACGCATATTTGGAAGTGCAAGCTCAAAAAGTAGAAAAAGAATTAAATGAATGGCTAGAAGTAAAGGATCGCGAGATATCTGCAAAGATTGAAAGCGATGTAAAAACAGCTGTAGAACAAGCGACTGCGGCCGCGAGTGTAAATACTGACGCTAGCGCTGCCGCACTACGTGCCGAATTAACACAGATCAAATCCCGTGTGACAGCGGAGTTGCCAAATTGGCAACAGGAGGTCGCGCGGAGATTGTCTGCGTTGGAAAGCAATGTAAACAGTGGCGGACAGATCATGAATCCGACTTCGCGCACTGATTACTATAATAACGCTGACGGTAGCCAGGGTGCGAGTGCGCAACCGCAACCTAATGCGAATTATGAGCACGAACAACATGCGATACCGTGCAGCGCACATCACGAAGTGATGAATGTCCCAGAATGTAGCAATCAGACATGCAAAAAAGAGGACAATGTAATAAAACACAGGACATTCCAACCCTTCAATAGCGAAAAACGAAATGTCCACCCTGTTGTATTTATTAAGAGCTTCAGGAATGTGTTTCCCAGGACATGGACGGAAGGACAAAGAATACAGTTCGTGGTCTCCTTTATTCAAGGTGACGCGGCACTGTGGGCCACCGACGTGTCCGAAAAATGTCTAACGATGCAACAGTTTGAAGGTGCATTCTTGCAAAAATTCTGGTCCGATAGCGTCCAAGAAAGACTACGAAAGGAGTTGTACAGTCCAGAAATGTACAATCCTAAGATGGGAACGTTACGCAAATATTTCGAAAAGTATATAAACAAAACCAGGTACTGGGACGAGCCAATGTCCGATCGTGATATAATCAGATTAATAAAAATGAAGTTGCCCAGTGAAATTAAAAGATATTTCATCAATGTGCCGGAATACGATATAGAACAATTCATGGAAATAGTGGATTCTGTTGACCTATTGATCGAAGATATGAAAACCGAAAACAAGTGGAACCATGCAGGCTATAATCAACACAAAGCCGATTACAATAGCAGCCACAGTAACGGTAGTAACTTAGTACCAAATGGTAACGGGAATAGGCAAGAGCACCGGCAACAGAATCAAGGCACAAACAATGGCAATGGTTATAACGGCAACGGTTATAATCGTGAAAATCGAAAGAGACATCATGATGGACGCATGAGTAATGGACATAATGGTAACGGCAATCCGCAATGGCGGAACAACCGAAACCAGTGGCGTGGTCGTAACGAACCGACACCACAGTGGCAACAAAACACAGCGCCACAATGGAACGCCAACCCAGGTCCATCACAGAACATGTCAGGAAGTTACAACCGACCACCACAAAACCAGAGTCATACACAATATCAAAATACACCATCGGGGAGGCAGGGCGGCCAACCCAACAGTAGCAACAACAACAACCAGAACCACAATGTGAGGTTAGTGGAAGTGACAGACAACTGTCAACCCACTAATGCTCATCCGTTAAACTAAAGACAGCCACAATACGCTCTCCGTTGTTGGCTGCAGGATGGTGTAGTGAGGGCACATTCACAGATGACAGCCATAAACTTTGTATGCTGAGATACAATGAAGGAACAAAAATAGAAAAGGAACTTGTAGACATACCGCAGACATGTAACCGAACCGACAAAAGTGTTGTGCAGGCTATATTGCAAGCAGATATGTATGGAGCACCAATACACATAATAGTCGATACCGGTGCGTCAACCAATGTCATGAGCGCAAATTTTTACAAGTACTTGAGTCAAAATAATAGAATACCAGTATTGCCAGTGAAGAATTGTCGTGTTACAGGTGCAATAGGTGCACAATCTCATATCATAAAGCACCAGGTGCAAGTCGAGTTTACGGTAGGAAATGAAGCAATGAAAAGCTCGTTCCTAGTAGTTAAGGGATTAGGTGTTGCTTGCATCCTGGGGATGGAATTTTTACGCCAGAGGGACGCAAAAATCGACCTCTTGTGCGGGGAAGTAAGCCTTATGAATGAGGGTAGACGGGTAATTTTGCCACTGTTGAGGACACGGGAAGTGCACGGTAAATATTGCCGGAGCTTTCAAACGAGATTCGAAGGAATACAGGTAATGAATTTATATTCTGACTTAAGTACAAGACAAGCATGTTATATGGAGTTTATTACTGAAGACAGAGAGGAAAAAAGGAAACTGATAGCCATGAAAGTTAGGGAGTCAGAACATTTGACTGAAGCACAACAAAACGAATTGACTCAGCTACTTACAGATTATGAGAATGTGTTTTCGGAAAAACCCGGTGTTATCGAGGGCTACACCTATAACATCGAAGTGGTACCTCACGATACTTTCTGTCACGCAAACTACACCATTCCGTGGTCAAATAAGGAGGCAGTTACCAAGGAAATAAGAAAAAATACTTTCAAAGACTTAAAGAAGTTCGCTCAGTAGAGCAACGTTTACATTTGTGTGTAGTAGGTTAAGTTTATAGCGTATTTTTTCTGTGTGTAAATGTTCCGATTTTAGTGTAATATTTAAAGACAATGAGGCACACAAGATTAGTGCGATTCAATTTTGTAGATGTTAAGGAATAATAGTATTTTTAAGCAATTGCATTTTGAAGAAAAAAATGAACGTAGGTTTAAGAATATGTTAAAAATTTCATGTTGAAAAATGCTTTAAAAATATTTTTAAAAAATTCAATAGCATGTAATGATGACAGAATTTTTCATTAGTGTGTCATGAATATTTTTGAACTGTAGTAGTAATGCAACTTATGAAATTCAATATTATAGTGTATAAGTCGTTTCATGTATTTATGTCTATACCGATCTTGAAATATGCTCAAGCATAATTTACTTAACAATGTGAGTGCAGGGTGTACATCACCCAAGGTACCTCATGTGTTGTGGACAAGGTACAAAGCAAATCAATAAACGCGACTACCGCTAAGCACTGTTAAAATATATTGCCATCTGCTAAGGCAGAGATTTGCACGAATTTGTAGTGTAAACAAAAGCCACAAATCTAACATTAATCTAGGAACTTGCACGCTAGGCCTAGATTATAAAATGTGTACAATAATGCGAGAGGCAAGGTTTTGTAAAGTCGAGCCTGGCTCTGGAGAGCAAGTACGCAATGAGTGGGCAGACATGACATGGGGACTTACCTCAGATGAGACGGAAATACAATTGTATAGTCAAAAAATCTGAAGGCAAGTACGACTCTAAGTGGAAAATAAAAAGAGATAATTAGTGCGAGAGACTGGGAAAATCCAGCACTAGCCAAAATCCAGTTCAGACTGAATGAAATACATTAGTGTTTGTGAACTAATCGAAACAGTTACTTTAAGCAGTGTGAAAAACTGTGAAGGTGAAACTGTGATATGGACAATGAAGTGCTAGTATTGAACGTTCAACAGCGGTGGGGACGCCAAACGCCAATATTACGCACGAAAAACTGTGAATTTACTATAAATGTGAACTATTAACGTGAAGTGAACCCACAGTCAATATTTTTGGGACAGACTGTAGTTTCAGTGAGCACAATAATGCGAGATTGGAATGCGATGCGTGGACTGTTGCAAAACAGCGACCGCAGAAACGGCGAATGTTTGTGCTAAGCTCGTATTGGGACACTCACCAGTGCCTGCGAGTGCGGCGAAAACATAAATAATTTTATCAAGACAAAAACTGACGTGTAATGGAAACAGTATTGCATCAAAACTGCATTCACGGGAGAAGGTCCATGTCATGTTTTCTGCAAGACAGTGCTAGCTTGACACTCGGAAACTGGCGAAAACTTAACAACAACTGCCGCACTAATAAATGCTCCTTTCCCACTAGCGTAACCATCTGAAGCGGGAAACAAATATTACGTTGGTTGTGTGTGTGTTTCATGTACTACGTCGGAGATGCGTAGCAGAGCTGACTCCTGCCAACAAGAGCGGGGGGCGGATATCATCCCACTCCGCCACGCCCGGCCGAGACAGAAGCGCATCGCCAACGGTGCAGCCGATCAGCTGATTCTGACGTTCCGCGACGGCGAGACACACGCTGGCGTCGAGCGGGCGTTGACCTCTCCGCAGCCGCCGCGAACGCCGAGCACCGAACACACCAACCGACGCCGTCGCGAGCCAAACGTCGCGGCGTAGATCATCAACGACACCGCAATCAATTGTTTTAATGACCTCATTTTTTGCATAGTGCAACAAAAATACTTGTATGCACATCCTGTACTCCAATGACATTCCAGAAACAATTAAGTGAAAGTGACCAAAGCAGTTAGTCTGTCGCTCCGCCGAGGTTTTCCCCAGGTTTCCCTACGGCCGCGCCAAATGGGGAGCGAACAGTTGACACCCCTGGGACTTCAAATATTCCGGACTAACTCGTGGTTGTATACCTTGAACCTCATCTGTATTACACTTTGTGGACAACACACCTCAGTAATTTCACGCTTTAAATATACGATGTGACATATGTAAACTGTGAAAGAAAAATCTGCGTGTGGACACGGTGGACATGAAAGAGGAAATATTTATGTCAAAAACACGAACATTTTTTATGACATAAACATTTCGGGGGGCAATATAGCGTCCCCAGTGCCATATTACGAAAAGACAATATTTATAAAGAAGACATTCATAATTTGTAAGAGATTTTTTTTATCATGTAGCCGTAAAATGATAATTTCTCTGTGTAGGTTTAGATTGCAAAGAAATAATTTATGACAGAATGATCTAGAGAGACGCCCAGTTACGCTCTTTTGTTAATTTTTTAGTCGACTTCACTTCTTCGCTTGTCTTGAATGTGTCTAGAGGGACATCTTGCGTGTGCTGACGAATGTAAGCATATTTGTATGAGTTAAGCATATAATATACTGATTTAAATTTATTGTACACTTTTAATTTGTAAGAGGTGATCCCGATTTCATGTCCGCCTTCCTTGAATTAACCTGCATTCAAGTAATTTACAGCTCAACAATCGCAGCGGCCGATGCAGCCAACGACGCCATTACGTGGCGATATTAACTTATGAAAAATTAGCGGAAGCGGAAAACTCGCCCGCTATTAGCATAATATCAATTTTTCTCCACAGCCGCACGAAGTTGCAGAAATACTTAGCTTTAAGATTCTTATTTTCAGTAGCATAGCCGAGACCCAGAGCCAGGACTCTGACTACAATACAATGGTTAACGGAGGTAAGAAAATACTCTCGCGCGTGTGTGGGCCGCAATTGTAATTAATAACTAAAGATCTTTTGCTTTAACGTCAACTGACTAGCCGAGGAAATTTATATGAAAAGTTTATTGCATTGCTCAACTTAAATATCATTTTTATTAAGGCCCACCACGTAAGTCGGCAACAATCAAAAAAAATAATAATAACAATAATAATATATACATTAAATTACGACGACCGACGGACGTGAGATCTGCTGTAACTAGCTCTGACGTCATAAATGTTGCGCAATACCTTAAAAATCAAGCAAATGACCTAAAACTTTTCTAGCATGTCAGGAATAATACTAAATTAATGTGTGTTAAATATCAGTTCGATAACTTCAGCCATTTTCGAAATTTGGACGTTTTTCTAAAAAAATCATTGGCGCAACAGAAAAGAGCTAGAGACTTCAAAATTTATATTTAGATTAATCTTTCATAATGATTTAATAAAAACAGTACTTTGGATTTCACAAATTAAGATTTTAGTGGAAATTCATGATTTTCTGGTTTTCGTCTCAAAACTGAAGGAAGCAAGATAGATTAAGTAGGCTAATAAATAAGGCTAGGATGTTTAGATTTAAATAGGTTGGAGGTCCGCTATGACTATGAAGATGTGAAAAGTTTCTTTGGAATACCTATAAAATTATAGGGATAGCGGATCTCAAAAGGGCCAGTTCAGAGCTCATCTACTGCGTGCAGTGTAATTAAATTAATTCTCTCGCCCAAAATATTTAACTTAGCCACGTCAAAAATTTATTATCAATACTTACCTGCGTGCTGAATGCACGTTTAAATTAAGAGCTTCATCGGCCATCAGCAGAAGAAGCTATAAATTATTATGTAACTTGAAGTGGTGCGTTACTAGCCCAGCGGCTACTCGGGAGAGCCGATTTGACCAGGCGTTCCCTTAGCCGTCCGCACCGCGGCTTTATATATAAGAACGTTGCGGGAGGAAGGAAGGCCCCAGTTCCCTCCAGACGCTGAATAACACGCCATCTGTGTCGGGAGTCGCGTCGCATCGGTATCACTGCTACAAACAGCCTCGGGTGCCGTATTCAGTTACTAGAGATACGCGGAACCATGAAAACATTTCAAGTGAAGTGTTAATTCTGGGATGATTTTTATTATCTAGCTTCAGTTTGCGTATTGTCGTATTTTCAGGTGCCGTCGCGGGACAGACATTCTACCAAATATTTAGCGTGGCGTTTGATGAAATAATCTCATCAAATTATGGCGAGCATTCTTTTTAACAGTCAATTCGGACATTTATAGTGGCATCAGCGCATTAGACTCTGAACTGCTCTGTTAGTTAGGTTGTAGGGATACTTGTGTTTTTTATCAGTGAATTTCAGAATATACTCAACTATTTTGGAAAACCGTTTTTGATTAGAAATCCCGGACAATCTCCTAATTCCTCAGAGCTATAAGCTGCAGCTATAATGGTATTCTCAGATGAAGTGGGCACTAGGATCTCTAATTACTGGTTCCACGTTTTGTTAAATCACTTTCTGGGTGCTAAAAAGTAAATAGAGAGCCAGTGTTGAGAACGGCGAAAGACAGCATTAACAACTTACTAAAAGCCAGAAACTGATTCAACATGCAAGCATTTATACAGCAATTAGATTAATTATTTTTACAACTTATTCGCCGCCCCACACTACGAAGGCCAGTATGTTTTAGAATAGCACGAACTTCAGTTTTAGTGTTTGTTCCCTACTACGCAAAGGTGCAATAATACACCTATTGTTTTGAGATCAATCGTTGTGTATCGGATGAAATGAAATGAAATGTCGTGTGGCTAAGGCCCCCCGTCGGGTAGACCGTTCGCCCAGCGCAGGTCTTTCGATTTGACGCCACTTCGGCGACCTGCGCGTCAATGGGGATGAAATGATGATGATTAGGACAACACAACACCCAGTCCCTCAGCGGAGAAAATCTCCGACCCAGCCGGGAATCGAACCCAGGACCTTAGGATTGACATTCCGTCACGCTGACCACTCATGTGTATCGGATAACAATGTATCTTCGATTGTTGACGTCTCATTAAGATAGTGACTAGTATCGTGCCCTGACTTCCATATTTTGCACAAAAGGACAAGCACAATTTTTCTATAACAAAAGAGTAAAATCTGATCTTCCCTACTGAGCAGTAGCGTCTATAGCAGATCATCAACAACCTTCTGAATTCGGTGCAGTTACGACGAAAATTTTAAACTCGTAGTTATTCGTTTAGTGAAGGTTAAATCTAAAATAGCACTAGACAAAAAAATGAAATAAAATTATTGACTTTAAGTTTTAACTGTGCCTCACAGCAGTATTGTAAAAGGGATAGTTAAAAAGTTTTCGTTTGATGGCATTGGTGCAGCGAGTATACAACGCAGCTCGACTTCTGTGCGGGTATATAAGCACCGATATGTAGCCGACCGGTGTGATCGAGCGGTTCTAGGCGCTACAGTCTGGAACCGCGAGACCACTACGGTCGCAGGTTCGAATCCTGCCTCGGGCATGGATGTGTGTGATGTCCTTAGGTTAATTAGGTGTAACTAGTTCTAAGTTCTAGGGGACTGATGACCTCAAAGTTAAGTCCCATAGTGCTCAGAGCCATTTGAACCATTTTGAAACGATATGTAAGCAAGGAATAAGTGTGCCATTTGTGTCTTTCCGACAAGCTTTTGGTAAATGATGAAACGTGAATTATGGTGGCGTTATTACCAAATACATCCAAACAGGACCAGCGTGATGTTATTCATTTCTTGGCTGCCGAAGGAGAAACGACGGTAAACATCCATCGGAGAACGAAGGATGTGTACAGGTTAGCATATCTGTCGAAATACACAGTTGTAGAATGGCACGAAAAGGGGGCTGCTGCTTCATGATAAAGCACGTCTCCATACGACAAATGTTGTAACGTGAAAGATAACGTTTTGATCGTCCCTTATACTTATTCTTGAGTATAGATTATCAGCGTCATGTCCTTTTTTTTTAATTTCTGCTGAAATACAAGTCTGTATTAATAATCTTGCCATGCCGAAGATATGATTTTATATTCCGTGAAGACGACTGAGAACCGAAACCCGTAGTAAATAATAAAATAGACAGCTGCGTGTCATGCGCTTCCGAAATAAAATTAAAATGAAACTCTAATGCTAGAAGCTTCAGTTATAGTAGTGCTGGACGGTCAACGCGAATAAAGGAATTTCCAATAGACAGAGAACATTGCTCCTTAGGGTTTGTTCACGTTCAACAATAATCTGCCTGTTACTACATATAACAATCAAACGGAAAGCAAGATATATGTTCAAAATGGCTCTGAGCACTATGGGACTTAACATCTGAGGTCATCAGTCCCCTAGAACTTAGAACTACTTAAACCTAACTAACCTAAGGACATCACACACATCCATGACCGAGGCAGGATTCGAACCTGCGACCGTAGCGGTCGCGCGGTTCCAGACTGTAGCGCCTAGAACCGCTCGGCCACACTGGCCGGTCAAGATATATGTTACCAAAGGTGATCGAAATAACACGAGAGTAAGATACACACTTAGAAGACGGTGTGGTAAGTACAGCCTGCGGTGTCTATATCGTTGGTCGCTGCAGGTAGAGTTCAGACTTGCACGATGAGGAATACTTGGACTTTACGTAGTCATCGTATCCCAGAGCCAAGCATAGCCACAGAGCCTCGTAATTCTTTTACAGTCGATTATCACTCTGTGATTATACGCAAGCACTGATGCCTCTGACTGTAAAACTGAAATCGACTCACATCGGATGCGTAAGAGTCAACATCTTCTCGAATCGCAGAGAGAGCGGCCGCTGTGGCCGAGCGGTTCTAAGGCGCTTCAGTCCATAACCGCGCTGTTGCTACGGTCGCAGGTTCGAATCCAGCCTCGAGCATGGATTTGTGTGATGTCCTTAGGTAAGTTAGGTTTAAGTAGTTCTAAATCTAGGGGACTGATCAGATGTTAAGTCCCATAGTACTTAAAGCCATTTGAACCATTTTGTTTGAACCGTGGAGACAGGCCGGATACGTACGCTCGTTAAGACCCCGACGAATATAACACGTGTTTCACGATGCGTACAGCACTTCCAAAACAAACACAAACACAGAAGCGGCAAAAGGCATGGATACCTTCTAATATCGTTTCGAACCTCAGTTTGCCAAGCATAGTGTAGCAACTCGACGTGGCACGTACTTAACACGTAGCTGGAAGTCCTATGTAGAAATATTGAGCCATGTTGCCTCTACAGCCGTCCATAAGCGCGAAAGTGTTGCCGGCGCAGAATGTTAAGAAAGAAGGAGCTCTCGATTATAAAACCATAAATGTTCGATGGAATTCATGTATTTCGGCCTTGGTGGCCAAATCATTCGCTCGAGTTGTCCAGAATGTTCCTCAAACCAATCGTGAAGAACAGTGGCCCGATGACATGGCGCATTGTCACCTCCAGAAATTCCATCGTTGTTTGGGAACATGAAGTCCATGCATGGTTACAGATGGTTTTCAAGTAGCTGAATATAATCATTTCCAGTCAATGATGGGTTCAGTTGGACACAGTCCATTACATGTAAACACAACTCACAGCATTATGGAGCCACCATCAGATTACACAGCACCTTGTTACCAACTTGGGTCCACAACTTCGAACCCTTCACTCGAACGCTACCAGCAGCCCTAACCAACTGAAATAGGGCTCATCTGACCAGGCCACAGTTTTCCAGTCGTCTAGGATCCAACCAATATGGTCACAAGACCAGAAGCAGGCGATGTCGTGCTCTAACCAAGACACGTGAGTCGGACGTATGCTGCCGTAAACTATTAGCGCCAGATTTCGTCGCACTGTCCTAACGGATACGTTCGTCATAAGTTCCAAGTCGATTTTTTTTTTTTTTGTTATTTCATGCAATGTTGCTTGCCTGTTAGCACTGACATCTCTACGCAAATGCCGTTGCTGTCGGTCGTTAAGTGAAGGCCGTCGGCCATTACGTTGTCCATGGTGAGAGCCTGAAATTTGCTATTCTCGAAACAGTCGTGACGCGCTTGATCTCGGAATATCACTCCGCGTTCAAAATGCGTTAGTCCCGTCGTGTGGCCATAATCACGTCGGAAACACTTTCACCTGAATCACCTGAGTAAAAACGACAATTCCATCAATCCACTGCCATTTTACACGTTGTGTGCGCGATATTACAGCCGTCTGTACATGTGCATATCGCTATCCCATTAGTATCGACACCTCAGTGTACTTTGATAAATCAAATAGTATGGCGCATTAGCACCTAGTCGATGTTTGTGTTATAACCACCCACCTAACGTGTGTCTTGAGGATACCACTGACAGAGGATAGCAGAGAGGTTGGCCTGCATGGCACACTCCAAAGGGCCTCATCGCTGAGTTGTTGTTCACGTTTTCTTCCGTTCCGCGCCCTGAGTTACAGTTCGCAATGTCCACGTATCATGATTCATTGAGGGTTGTCAGTCGGTCTCCTTTCCCTTCCTAAAACGGCGCTCGCTGTAGATTCTGCCAGGAAGGTGGGAGAGGCAAGAATTGTCATAACACAATTACACCGCTGTGGCTATATCAAATATTATTAGCTCAACCCACATACAGCTTCCTGCCCTGTGATATAAGTTCATTAAGGAACCCACGCATTTCTTTGAAGCTCGACACAATGACAAATAGATTATGCGTGAATCTTGCCAGAACACAACAAATGAGTAACTGACGATGATTTTACCCAGGATAGAAATGACGATTTTTACATAGCAAAAGTTACTAACATCGATTTCGGGTGTGAGAAGCCATAGCTTACAAATGAGTGACAGTATTTGTTTATTTATTTTCAGTAACTCTGCTGCAAGTGGACTGAACTCTGGAGCAAAGTATCTCTGACTTTCGTGGCCGCAGGATGTGATAAACTGTGCACGCGCAAATTTAATCCATAATTTTCGACCTAGCGGATGCGACATGTTTCCGTAAATGGTGCAATATCGTAGAAACTAACTGTCCTAGCCGTGAATAAAGTGTTTTTTCATAGGAACAACGTGTTACAGTGCACTGAGAGATCCAGATACCTCTATAAATATTTCGCAAAGAAGAATCTTTGAGAATTTTCAGATACAATTAGTCTCAGTTGTTCTCATAGTGTAGATGATAGCGCACGAGACTCCTCAGCCTTTGAGTCGGGTTAGATCCTTACTACTGTCTAATAAGTAATCTATGCATCGCTCTCTTGTTCGGTTTTGGGAAACTGAAAAAAGTACACGTTAGGCAACAACGTCTCTCGCGGGTTGCTTAAACTTGTACGCGCAGCGGCCTGATTGGCTAACTTCAATGCTAATTAGCTCGGAAAATGCTCATCGTATCAGTTTTTTTCCCTTGACAATTATTTCTCAGTGCAACCTACCCTGAAACACCTTTACAGGTTTTTCAGGCTGACTACACCCTGTATACATATGTGTATATTGTGTATGTATATTTCATTTTTGTTCTTGTTATATGTCACAATTTGAGTGTTTTCCCCCTCATATAAGAGGACTCCGTCTTCAGGGACCATCCGACCGAGGTGCCATCCTCAGCTGAGGATGTGGATAAGAGGGGCGTTTAGTCAGCACACCGCTCTGCCGGTCGTTACGGTTGTCTTTGAGTGGAGGAGCCACTATTCGGTCGAGTTTCTCCTCAATTGGCGTCTCGAGGCTGAGTACACCCAGAAAAATGGCAATAGCGTCAGGCGGCACGCAAGGTCACCCATCAAATTGCCGGCCACAAAAATCTAATGTTCAAATGCGTGTGAATTCCTAAGGGACCTAACTGCTGAGGTCATCGTTCCCTAGACTTACACACTACTTAAACTAACTTATGCTGAAAACAACACACACACCCATGCCCGAGGGAGGACTCGAACTATCGGCGGGAGGGGCCGTGCCGGCCACGCCCTACAGCGCTTCACTTCGGTGATCTGACGGAAACCGGTGTATCAACTGTGGCGAGGCCGTTGTCCTCAGATACAAGCACTTTGTCCGAATATTCACGCGTTCCGCGCTCAAGGCGTCCACGACTTCGTATTCAACATAGTCAACATGCACTAAATATTACAGCATTTGCGTGGTATGTGTAAGTAGGCTGTTTATGTTTTCTCTATGTAAGTAGGCTGTTTATGTTTTCTTATTGGCAACGTTACGTAGCGCTCAATATGAAAATCACTGGCTGTGCTGTGTGCAGTCTGTGGCTAGTTTGCATTGTTGTCTGCCATTGTAGTGTTGGGCAGCGGCAGCTGGATGTGAACAGCGCGTAGCGTTGCGCAGTTGGAGGTGAGCCGCCAGCAGTGGTGGATGTGGGGAGAGAGATGGCGGAGGTTTGCAATTTGTCATGAACTGATATATATATATTATGACTTGTGATGATATTAAGGTAAATACATTGTTTGTTCTCTATTAATATCTTTCATTTGCTAACTACCCCTATCAGTAGTTAGTGCCTTCAGTAGTTTGAATCTTTTATTTAGCTGGCAGTAGTGGCGCTCGCTGTATTGCAGTAGCTTGAGCAGCGAAGATTTTTGTGAGGTAAGTGATTTGTGAAAGGTATAGTTTAATGTTTGTCAGGGCCATTCTTTTGTAGAGATTTTTGAAAGTCAGATTGCGTTGCGCTAACAAAATATTGTGTGTCAGGTTAAGCACAGTCATGTAGAATTGTTCTAAGGGGAAGTTTCATATGTCGACCCTTAGCCTAGGATACCTCACTGGAATCTTCTGATTTTTTCTTGTAGTTTGTGTATTTAGTGTAGCTTTTGTTTATTGCTAGCGCGTAATTGTAGAGAGAATTTCCTTTGTAGTTGCAGTCTTTCATTGTTGTACAGTAAAACAGTTGTGGCATGCATGTAGATTTGCACCAAGTATTTCGCAGCTGCAATTAACTAGATATTATTTTCAGTGCTATGTTAATGTGTTCTCTTATTTTTGATCTTCAAATTGTGTTTTTCTGTGTTGTCGTGTGAAATACTGTGACAATAATGGCGTGTGAAAAACGTAACACTAGGCTCCAAACTAAACTGAGAAATAATAGTGATGACGAGCGTAGCTTATCAGCGCCGCCGAGTAATGAATTTACTAATGTTCAAAGTAGTAATTTGGTAACTGTGCACAGGGAAATGGAGCGGGCGTCAAACAATGGCGTGGACAGTGAAACAATTAGTGAAGAGGGAAGCATTATCGATCGACCGGTCGGCAATAGCTCGCCTCAGGAAGCCGAAATGACACGACACGATCTCGCAAATACTGTAGATTCAGGTTTTGGATCCTCACCGTTTTCTCGAATAAGTCAAGACACATTTTCTGCTTGTCAAAATGTGAATGTTTCCGGTGTAAATTCACTGCCGAAAAACACTGAGGAACATGTTTCAGACACCAATGCATTGTTATTACAATTAATACAACAAATGGGACAGACACAGCAAAAGCTTCAAAAGTTAGACACAGTGGAACAAAATCTTAAAAAGTTAGACACAATGGAAAAACACCAGAGACAAACACAGCAACAGTTAGACACAGTGGAACAAAATCTCAAAAAGTTAGACACAATGGAACAAAATCTTCAAAAGTTAGACACTACACTTGAACAAACACGTGAAGATTTAACCACTGAGTTACATAACATTGAATCGAAATGTCAAAAAGTCTGTAATGACGTAAAAACACAAATTTGTGAGCATTTTCAACCTATTTTTTCGCGGCATGAAAATGCATTACAGAATCACGAAGCAGCCATAAAAGAACTGCAAGCCATTGTTCATGAAAATCATGAGACCTTGTGGGCTAAAATTGACTCAGTTGCATCTACCGATTCGGTTACGCAACTTGCAAAAACTCAGGAAAACTTAAAGGACACAGTAGATACTCTGAAACTTGGTTCAGAAAAACACACTGAGGAAATGTGTTCACTATCGGAGAAAGTAGCCGAACTTTCGGATCAGGTCACTAACTTATCTACAAAGGTAGATGATGATCTGAATGACACAAGACCTGTAGCCTTCACTGACACTGAAGAGTGCGAACAAATTAGGAAATTCAAACAAAATCAGAATCAGATTAATACGCAACACCAAAGAGAAATCCGGGAAGTACAAGATCAGCTGACACAGTTAATACAAGAATTACGTATTTCAGAGGATACTCGTGCCCCAACTTGGGAAGAGGGACTTAGAAACACGGAAAAGCCGCAAAATAATAACACAGGGCATTTCGGAAGTTATGAAAGAAATTGGCAATGTGCACCGAATTTTGAGATGGAACGGCCGACACGACCTAACAATGACCGATATGCGACTCGCCGACATGATGATTTTGACTATAAGCTGTTCATTACTACACGTAAATTCAAAACATTTAAGAATTCTGGCAACGACATTCATCCACAAGCATGGCTCCATCAATTCTCTCATTGTTTTCCTCCCAACTGGTCGTTGGAACACAGATTAGAATATATGTGTGGCTACTTAGAGAATGAACCAGCTGTAAGAATGCGATCGGTCATTCACGATTGCCACAGTGAGGGAGAATTTTACCATGCCTTCCTCTCAGCATATTGGTCTCAAGCTACACAAGACCGTGTAAAACATAACATCATAATGATGAAACACTTCGAACAATCTGAATTTTCCAGTCTTGTGAAATATTTTGAAGACATGTTGCACAAGAATCAGTACCCGTCAAACCCATACAGCCCCTCAGAACTCATCCGCATTTGCTTAATCAAATTACCTGAACATTTACGACATATTATTTTGGCAGGACGTTGCAAAGACGACATTGAAGCTTTTCAGGGACTGTTACAAGAATTGGAAATTGACACTGACAATCGCGGAATGCGGAAACAGGAACACAACAATTACAGGTCACATCCGTCGCAATTCCGCGATGAAAGAAGTAATAACTGGACACGACAAGGCTATTCTCACAACACATATCGTGACCAAAACAGACACCACCCGTATGACAAGCGTTGGCAGAGTAGTAATAATTACAGGGAAAGATCACCTCTCCGTGGTAATGACTATCACAGAGATAATAAGAGAAACAGACAATATGGGAACCAAAATAAATACTATCAAGGGAGACAGAATAACTTTAGACGCAACGGACCAGCGCGCAGTTACGATTCAGGGAGAAATTCTCCACCATGTGACCGACAAGAAAGAAACTATGGAATCTACCGACATGACGACAGACGATATGATCGTAACGACAGACCTGAATTGCATCAGAACTGGCGGGATTCAAACAGAGCAGGGCCCTCTCGTCACGGTGAATTTGTAGAAGTTAGGTCTCCAAACCCCAATAACGACGCGCGCCAACAAAGAGACAGACAATGACTCGCACAGCAGGCAGCCGCGTGCGCCCGCTGGCTCCGAGAAAAATAACATAAGACGCTAGCCTGGAGAAAAATTTTAGCATTCTTTACCGATGTACACAACATGATAATTGCGTTCCGGTTGAAACTCTGCGTACTAGGAAGAGTAAAGGTTTACACCACATTTCACATGTAAAACCGTTTATTGAAAGATAATCTGCTTTTTAACTTTGTCTTTGTCATATAACTTTTCACTTCACATTTTTAGTATGCTTTGTCAGACTTAAGAAACTGTTAACATGCAACAATGTTTGAAGTTAAATATCCAGTCTAGAACCTAGGGAACATTTTTAAAACAGAAATTACGAATGCATTGTTATAGTGAACAGACGACACAGTGTTGTATTTGTACATTCTTGCTTGTTAGTTGCACGATTACGTAACGACTATCAGGGTTACATACTTAGGACACATACTGGTACTGCTAATGAGATTTTAATGCAACATTTTGGTTTATTTGAAAATACATTCTGAATTTAAAGTGCTTTCTGAGAGATACCAGATGACACAGAGGTTAGTTTATGTGACAGCTACACGATTTTTATCACGACGCTACTAATGAGTGACAATTTACAATGTTGCTTTTGCGGTGTTTCTGTTTTATATCTGCACAGTTTTTCTGAATTATTCTGGAAAGTAAAACATGTTTTAGTAGTAACTTTTGTGGTATAGCTACAATGAGACTGCCTTTTCCGTAGCACAACAATACGTTACAGCACAGTACTTTCCTCATCACGGCAATAAGCGTAATAACTAAGACATTTATACGCAAAGCATTTCACTTTTGTGTATTATGAGGTAAGTACATTGACTTCTGCAGAACTTAGCTTTCGGAGGACGATAACTACGACACTTCCACAGAGATTATGTTACAAGACGCATAGTTTAGCGCTACAGTACACGTATTTGAGTGATCAATTTTATACTTAAAACATTTATTTTTAAAGATTTTTGAATTACAAAGAAAGTTTTCCGTGATATATTTCATTCCATTGCTGTAATCTGTAACACCTGAGGGTATAATTACATTAATCCTCAGGGGGGTATACGCTTACTTTGTGTACCATGTGTTTGGCAACCACAAGGAACCCTAGCTAATATGGTATTTGCTTATACAACTTTACACATCGGTACCATATTTCTCTAACACACAAATTACACAGCTATCTGATCATGTAACTGAGAGATAAACTTTTTTATTTACATCAGTGACATATGTTTACGCAATTACAGTGTTGGATTACTTCACACTTACGAAATTGTATTTTGTCTGTACTGTGTGAACTCTTCATAGTTTTTTGGAACCATTGTGATACTATGAGAGCTTTGAATGATATATTTGGTATGGATTCATGATTTTTAAAGTACGTTTGAGGCAGATGACACTTTTGACATGAGCAGAGAATTTTTTTAATTATTGGAGGAAGCTACGACGATTTTGAGATTTGACTGAGGTGTTATGATGTTATTTTTACGACGACGATGTGTATTATGCTGCTGAGGTATGTTTATGATTAATAGGCTGAGGCTACATGAGTTATTTGATTATGCTTCATATTTATAATGACGAAATATTGACGAGTGTCGATGGATACGTATATGTGTAATAAGGTAAGGAGTAATGAATAGTGGGTAGGGACTCTTGACTTGTGAAACAGGATGTTGGAAACCAAGAATCGTACTTTAAGAGTTATGAAATGTGCGTAGATTCGTGACTGTATCACAATGCTGGCGAAAATTTTTTGGACACTGTTATATTCATAAGATTTTGTTTCTACAGATTTGTAACGCAAGTTCTTGACCTATGAAATATTTTTATATCAGACTGTCACTGCAGCGGTAAATATTTCCGTAAGAAAGTTAAGTGACCACCTGCACGTAATGCGTCGCGGGCACCCAGCTGTGTCAGACGCCTGGAGAAAAAGCCATTATTGCGAGCCCTTTTCAGCGGCACAGGTAGAAAAAAAAAGAAAGGGAAGGCCATTGTCCGCGCTACTGACATCTCCTTGTTGAAAGCATACTGTGGAGCTCGTAATTTATGATATTTACTGAAATGCCTAATGAAACGATGAGAAACATTTCACAGCTATTGCCTTGCTAGTTAAGAAAAATGCCATATGGCTTGCTTTATGTATTTATTTACACATTTTGTTTAATATCAAGTTTCTAGCTGCACTGCAGCATTGGTTAAAATAAAATTTTATATATGTACTAATATAAATATTTTATGCCTACAGATCCAGTAAATAATTTTATGATCTATCCAAAACAAATGAGGGAGCACAAAAAGAAATTTCCCTTCACAGGAATTGCATAAATAATTTTTTTACGATTTGGTAACTTATCTACTAGCGTAAGTTTTTGTGATGCATCACTCTAATGTTAAGATGTGACATCGGTATTAGACATGGCCATTTTAGTGTAATATTTTTTCTGCTTGAGCTATGTCATGTTTAGGTATAAGTTGCTGCTGTTTGCCAGGCATAGTGTTATTGAATTTGACTTTTGCTAATTTATACTGTAGCTTGCTTTGCAATTTTCCATTTTTTTTTATTGCTGTTTATAATAATTGTTTTACGTGCTGCTGCATTGCCTCGTCCCTTAGTTTAGCATCTGAGCTCAGTAGATTTAAGTTAGCTTAAGAGGGGGTAGCCTCTAAGAGAATGAGTTGCGATGAATTGGAAGAAATGCATTGAGAAAACAGGTTTAGGTAGGATTTTCTTGGAAATAAATGATGAGGTAAGATAATGGAAAATAAAAATGAGGTAAGAAATGTGTGAACATATAAACACAGAAAGCATGCTTAGTTAGAATTTTTTTTGGTGGAAACAAAGGATGAAATAAGAGGAAAGATATATGAAGTTTTGGGTTGGACTGCAGTACCAAATGTTACACTGAAAACGAACCCTGTCCTTTCCTATTGGTGTTATCCCACTATGTGTTTGTGTACCCTTGAGTTTTTGTTTTCTTCCTGTCTCTGTGTACTGTTTCATAGAATTTTTTTCTCTTCTAATACTAAGCTATATTCACTATGAGGAGGAATACTGTTATCCTCAAATATAAGTTGCATTAATAATATGTTATTTTCTTTGTAAAGTTGTTTACAATTCTGTTCTGTTTCAATGTTCATGTGTGAAATTAATGTTTCGAAAACTATTCTCATTATTTTATGTATGTACTTATGTCACTATTTTTGTAACACTGATGTATATGTTTATTTCTATTCTTTTGTAAAGCCTGTACTACAAATGTTATCTGTATTATTATGTTTTTAATGATGTATTTTGTACCTTTGTAATTGTATTCTTATGTTATAAAATTGTAATTGTCACCAGTTCATGACATTATTAACTTGTTAGTTACGTTTCACTGCACACGTTTCTGTTGGTCATAGTATGTGGACAATATGTGAGAAGTAGGGACTGTTAGTGTTTGCACGTGTGTTAAGAATTCAGCAAGGGACTGGATAACAGCATTGCTGGTTCTAAGGACAATTCCAAAAACGTTGTGAGTGCACAAGTGGTGGTTTATGGACTTGCTATATTCTCTGCAAGACTCTTTGATGGTGAATGTGCACCTGCACAATCGCAACAGATGGCTGCTGGCCGTCTCTACAAGGACTCCAGTGGGTCTGCACCTCTGGTGGCCCACCATTACCATTATCTCTACAAGGACTACAGTGGGTCTGCACCTCTGGTGGCCCACCAATACCGTAATCTCTACCAGGACTACAGTGGGTCTGCTCTGTGATGACCTACCTACCAATACTCATCAAAACTTCGACTGACTCTGCAGTGGGTTTGCTCTGTTGTGGCCCATTACCTGTCAGCATGTCGAGAGTCAGCACTGTCTTTCCGTTGGAAGGACAACACTACTTCTTCAAGACTACATGGAAATCCACTACTTCCGTGTGCATTTTCTTTTACTGCTCAGACTTTGAGAAAAACACTGCTATTCTACTGTTATGTATGATTAGGACTGTCTTTATAAACTGTGAGAAAATTTTAGCTTTTGACCAACATTGTATCAATAAGTGTGAGCATTTGATTTCTTTGTTATTGTAATTATGAAAATTTTTTTTCAAATCTGTATTGGCCACTGCCCCATCCAATTTGTAAAAATTTTTGTGGGGAGCATGGGGGCTATGTAAGTAGGCTGTTTATGTTTTCTCTATGTAAGTAGGCTGTTTATGTTTTCTTATTGGCAACGTTACGTAGCGCTCAATATGAAAATCACTGGCTGTGCTGTGTGCAGTCTGTGGCTAGTTTGCATTGTTGTCTGCCATTGTAGTGTTGGGCAGCGGCAGCTGGATGTGAACAGCGCGTAGCGTTGCGCAGTTGGAGGTGAGCCGCCAGCAGTGGTGGATGTGGGGAGAGAGATGGCGGAGGTTTGCAATTTGTCATGAACTGATATATATATATTATGACTTGTGATGATATTAAGGTAAATACATTGTTTGTTCTCTATTAATATCTTTCATTTGCTAACTACCCCTATCAGTAGTTAGTGCCTTCAGTAGTTTGAATCTTTTATTTAGCTGGCAGTAGAGGCGCTCGCTGTATTGCAGTAGCTTGAGCAGCGAAGATTTTTGTGAGGTAAGTGATTTGTGAAAGGTATAGTTTAATGTTTGTCAGGGCCATTCTTTTGTAGAGATTTTTGAAAGTCAGATTGCTTTGCGCTAACAAAATATTGTGTGTCAGGTTAAGCACAGTCATGTAGAATTGTTCTAAGGGGAAGTTTCATATGTATATCAGTAACAGGCGCTGATAACCTCGGCGCTGAGCGCCCGTAAGCTCTAAAAATATACACACATAGCAGTAATAATTATGTTGTATAGCAGTAGTATTACAATATGCTTGTAACTGAGACCAGATGATCCCGTTATAAAAGTACGCGTTATTATTTTCGAAGAACGTCGGTTTATTATTATTATTATTATTATTATTATTATTATTATTAAATTATTGCTGTGAATTAAGGCCGAAGAATGGTTTAATTTAAGTGAACAAGGTAAGAGACGCAATGGGGGATTGAGACAACCCAGAAATCTTGCACTGTCAATGAGGTCGAAAGCAACAGCCCAAAGGAACAGTGTATTGTGCCATTTGTAACCAGTGTTACAGAGGGAACGTGAATCGTATCATTTTAGAGTACGTGGAGAGGAGATTTTCATGTCAATAAATAGTACGATAGGTGTTTTAACGCAAGTTCAAAAAATGGTTCAAATGGCTCTGAGCACTATGGGACTTAACATCTGAGGTCATCAGTCCCCTACAACTTAGAACTACTTAAACCTAACTAACCTAAGGACGCCACACACATCCATGCCCGAGGGCAGGATTCGAACCTGCGACCGTAGCAGTCGCGCGGTTCCGGACTGAGGCACCTAGAACTGCTCAGCCACAACGGCAGTGGTTTTATAAATACCAGTATTATGGGTGACATGATAGGCTGCCTTAAATAGAACGTGATTTTCAATGTTAGGGAGGGATCTATGGGCGTATTGCAGCACGTAAACCCACACCAGCAACTATTTGATGCGACCAGTTACAACTGGCGTCAAAGTCAACTCTTAGTTTCGATATCTAAGTTGCACTGACGTCAAGTATCTATCGTTCTTCATGCAAAAGATACAGCATTGTGAAATTGGATGAACCTTTTGGAAACAAAGCCTGGTTTAATAGATTTCGCATCACTCTGGTCCTCAGAGTAACTGTTTTCATTTAGCGTTTCCCGGTTATCTTTCTTTCAGAGCGACGAAAGCGATCTGAGGAGGGAAGAAGTGGCAAGCAACGTAATAACAACATCGATGAGTGATTGGAAAGGAGGCAAGGAGGGCGGAAGCCGCGTCACACGTGCATATTCCGGGGATTCGGCGAAACGCGCATTCCAGCAGTCGCCGGACAGGCGGTTCAACGCGAGTGTTTGCAACGACACGACACACAACGATAATGCAAGCAAGGGCAGCTCCAGTAATTATGTAAATGGATTGGCTTTTGGAGGCGGATCAACATTTGGACAGGGAGCGCGCTCGCTCGCCGTGATTACCTGGCCTGCGCGGCGCGGCGCGGCGCGGTTGGGGCATCAGCAGCGCACTCGCTACCTGTCAGCCATCAGCGGCCTGGGATCAGCGCGCACGTCAACCCCTCCCGCAACATTTCGCTCCCCGCGACGCGTCCGCTGCTGCGGCACCAGCTATACTGCAGCTGCCGGCGTCCAGGACACTCGGACTGCGCTCTTGAATTAAACACCGAGTTTTCGACACCGATTAGTGCTGTGTGTGACGAATGCGATTCGAAACTGGATCGTCGCCTTTCACTGGCCGTCGATCTGCCATCGGGCTATCTAAGCATGCCTCATCAACACACATGAAAATAACATCTCCGCTAAAGCACGCCGTACGTAAATAGAGCTGTCTGCGTTCGCTGCATGAAGCTGAATCAGAAACGATCGTGGGGTACTGCGAACTTCAGTGATGCTCTCTGCAAACACACATCTAAAATGTATAGATACTAGTGAACACTGAAACACGTAGAAGAGTTGCTCGAATGAATGCAGATTCGTGGAACATGTAGCACAGTGTAGCGACAAAAAGTGGTTAAGGTAATACGTGTATGGTGTATACGCAGATCCAGCAGCGTTTCCCCTTCTGTGCTTGTAACGGTCAATAATGAATATTTTGTGACAGGATAAATTTTTCCTTTAAACGTTGGCACACTGCTTCAGATACGCTTATTTTCACTTTTAAATTAAATGTCCTGCCTATGTTTGTATAAATCTGTACTGAATGACTGTAAAATTACGGGGAATATGAGCCTTGAAAACGAGACATCGCCGAAATCAGCGGTAGTGTGATATAATTGTCTGTGATCGGAATAAAGCGATGATGTATAATGGAGTTTGTGACTTTCGACGCCGGCCGCGGTGGCCAAGTGGTTCTAGGCGCTTCAGTCCGGAACCGCGCGACTGCTACGGTCGCAGGTTTGAATCCTGCATCGGGCATGGATGTGTGTGATGTCTTTAGGTTTGTTAGGTTTAAGTAGTTCTAAGTTCTAGGGGACAGATGACACGTCCAATAGTGCTCAGAGCCATTTGAACCATTTTTATTTTTATTTTTTTTTATTTTTATTTTTTTTTATTTTATTTTTTTTTTTTTTTTTTTTTGCTTTCGACACTAGAAGAAGCATATTTTAACACCGCGTTTAGATGTTCATGCCATCAATGGCACATGGATTAAAACACTTTTACATTGTTGAGTTTGTTTGTAAAATACACATGTTATCAGTTTGGCATACGGACCTGTCACACGAAGTCACCACACAATACAATATTTTGCCATTTCATGCCATCCTGGACTCCCTACTAATAGCCTATAGTCTATAACCACTAGGCTATCCAAACAAACTCAGTTTTTCAAGTCCCCAGAATTTCTCCGACGTATTTTGGCGGTGTGTATTGTAGCATTGTCCTGTATTCAATATTCTTAGATCTTCTCGATAATTCTTAGTTCTCTGAAAAGAAGTTGCAGTATATTGTTGATGTTCCTATCATAAGCTATTGTTTGATGAAGAAAGATAGTTCCATTAATTCGTGTTGTGCTAATTACACACCGTACGCCAGATATCACATCACGCAAAGACTGTGGGTCTTTTTAGAACTCAAATGTCGTTTTCTCTGAGAGTTTCCGTATCCTGATAACCGCAGCAATACTTCGTCAGATAAAAGAGGATTTCAGGATCAAAATTCTCGATCACGCCCAGAGTATAACAACCAATTGGAGCACTGACGTCGAGTAGCAGTATCTGAATTGGTTCGCCGATGCACAACCATTCTCTCTCTCTCTCTCTCTCTCTCTCTCTCTCTCTCTCTCTCTCTATCTATCTATCTATCTCGTGAGCAGCCGTGAAGGTGCTTGGTAACAGCTCCCCATTATTCTTGCTTGTCAGCCTTCTGCTTCAACTCTTAGTATGAAGAACAGCTCATATCCATTATGTATTTAGCGTACTCCAGCTTTGAGTTTCTCTGTAATTTTTACCTTCAACTGCACCCTCGATTATCTTTTTCAATAGACTATCATGTCGGAATATGTGGCCTATCAGCTGAACTGTTCTTGTTTTTACGTGTTTCATGTAACATCTCTTCTCTCTTGCTCTTACGAAACCTTCCTTGTTTGTGATCATTCCTCTCCCGCTGATTTTCATCATTCTATTGTAGCCCCAAGTTTAGAATGCAGAGAGCTTCTCCGCCTCTCTCACAACTATCGTCCAACTATGGATACCGTATGACTTTAAACGACGGGTCAAGGTCAGAGTCATCAGTCCAAACCACGTCATCTTCTGGCTCAGCCTCCAAAATTTGTATAATTTCTGCCTCACTTATAACATGGGGATATTTCTTACTTAGTTCTTTATCTGGACGAATTCTACTCTCCTCGAATAACATTCTTTCTGACTGGAGCATGTTTGTCATCTTAAGGAATAATACAGCTTTACTTACTTCTGGGAAACAACTACGCTAGTATTTTTCATTACGTGTCTATATGAAATAAATTTCCTGAAGTTGGGCTAAGACCATTTTTTATGTAGCAGAAATTACTACTTGACTGAGTGGTACATATGGTGAAATACGATATTGCAAATCAAAATTCCGTGTGAACCGAAGACAGTAATGAAAAGTCATCTTGATGGATAATGACCTCGAATGAGGACATAAGTGATTATTACGAAAGTCAACATTTATACGATTCAGATAGCTGCTAACCATATCAAATAATCTACAATAGTCATCATAAAACGTATTGCAATGCGTACCTATGCAAAGACAGGAAAATTTTTTCCGTAGATCAATGTAAAGCTTTTACAACACAGCTTCCTGGTCACACCATGAATGTTGACAACTAGGTGGACCGATATGGTAAGAAATGAGGGCGTCTTGCGAAGAATCGGAGAGGGAAGGAATATATTGAAAACACTGACAAGGAGAAGGGACAGGATACGACATCCGTTAACACATCCGGGAACGACTTACATGGTACTAGAAGGAGCTGCAGAGGATAAAAACTGTAGAGTAAGACAGAGACTGGAATACATCCAGCAAATAATTGAGGGCGTAGGTCGCAGTGCTACTCTGAGATGAAGAGGTTGTCACTGGGGAGGAATTCGTAGCGGGCCGCATCGAACCAGTCAGAATACTGCTGACGTAAAATGATATATTCTTGTTACGTATATATACTGATGTTATGTACCTGTATTTTTAAACTGCAGGCCGGCCGGGGTGGCCGAGCGGTTCTAGGCGCTACCGTCTGGAACCGCGCAACCGCTACAGTCGCAGGTTCGAATCCTGCCTCGGACATGGATGTGTGTGTTGTCTGTAGGTTAGTTAGGTTTAAGTAGCTCTAAGTTCTATGGGACTGGAGACCTCAGAAGTTAAGTCCCATAGTGCTCAGAGCCGTTTGAACCACTTTTTTAAACTGCATGTGAGCCATACGATTGAATAATAAAAAAATGCGCACCAACTGATACATTAATACAAGAGGAAATAACTATGTACATTAAATGTGTGACATCTCAAAAACCATTGGGAATTTAGCATTTTTCCATACGAAGTTCTGTGCTCCAAATGATTGTTCCTGTTATGTGCCTGAAAATTTATCATTCTTCCTAAGGCACCTCGAAAGCACAGTGATTTAGCTGCCACTGCCAGTGGGGTTTACGCAAACTGCAATGCCTTCAAATACCACGCATAAGACTTTCATATTCCCTCACTCGCTTTGTGGGAACTGTCAATTCTACAGAAAAAGTGAACAAAACTAGGCGCTTCAGTCTGGAACCGCGCGGTCGCTACGGTCGCAGGTTCGAATCCTACCTCGGGCACGGATATGTGTGATGTACTTAGGTTAGTTAGGTTTAAGTAGTTCTAAGTTCTAGGGGACTGATGACCTCAGATGTTAAGTCCCATTGTGCTCAGAGCCATTTTTTTGAACAAAAGCTTTTTGCAGGAAATTTAAGGTAGTCTGATTTTGTACTGCGATGCATTTCATATGGAGGACTTAGATTTCGATTATTCATGAAAAGGTACAAGAATGTCCTCCAAACATGTTTTTCTTGATAACTCGAAAACTGTAGCGTCCAGCTTAAACATACCCTAGCACAAAATTTAGGTACTATAAATCTCCTTCAAAAAGGTTCTGTTCGTTTTTTCTGTAGGACTAACAGTTTGGGCTCAGCGAGCGAGAGAATATGAGAATCTTGCACACAGTATCTGAAAGCACTGCAGGGTGCATATAACGCAGCTGTAGGGCCAGCTGAATTGCCATGTGTGTGATTCAGTACGTCCGGGATCCTCTGCTTCGCTTTCTTACAGTTTATTATCACGTCGCAAGAGCACAGCACAGGATGCAGCAGGGGCTAACAATTCAGTGCCACGTCAATCACCGGACGCTGGAAGTAAAATGTCGTGGCTGTTGGCGCGCGCGCAGTGTGCAGTGCTGCGGCACTGCACGCCGGCAGGGGCAGCGAGAGGCCGCACGCCGCCCGCCGCCCGCCGAGTTCCCAGCTGGTGTGGCGGGGCGCGGGTGCAGCAGCTGCAGCGCGGCAGTTATCAACGCATGAATAAATGAAAATAAAATTCTGCTGCGGAAAGCAAATTTCCCCTTTTCCATTCCTAGTCGCAGAGTACAACAATAAATACTTAATTTTGAAACAACGCGAACTTGTCAAACGTTATTCAACGGAGTCCTTAATTGCCTGACGGCAGATCTGGCACTGGCAAGAAAGAAGTGTAAGAATGGTTAGAATATATAATGGATTAGAAACGGGACGTGGGCAGAAAACGTCAGCCAAATGAGAAGGGCATAATGTTGATTTTGTTACTGACCTGCCACTGACAAAATTTGTTAAATGTGCGCAAAGGCGACGTCGACAAAAACCTCTACAGCGCCTGCTTTCCACCCGTTGGCTGATATCGGAACTAATTATTTTCCAGCATAAATCGGTTCCGCATTAACGCTTTAGCATATCTGCGAAATTACGATGCGATACGAAAATTATAGCCGACACTGAACCTCTGTGAGTAGCTCCACTTTAATTATAACCACTGGGTGTACGTAATTGACGATAACATTAGAGAACACATTATATTTTAGTCCTAAACATGTCACTAAAGTAGTTGGGTGATTTCTTTGAATTTTTATAGTTAGATGCTACTAGTTTTAAAACAGAATTTCATCCTTGGAATTAGAAGGAACTGTCCAGAGGAAATAATTTTAGGTTACATTTAAACTTGCCACTACTTTATGGTACTGGGTAGATGATCAAAATTTTTTGTTGCAGCGTTTGGAGTTGCTTTCTGAGCCACTGACAGCTTTAACATTCGGTAATAAAAATCATTCTTCCCCTAATGATTTAGCTATGCACATCATCATGCATCTCAAATTGCTATGAGTTATTTAAGACGAATTTTATTAGCAAATATATGTTTTGTGATGATTCAGTTAAGATGTTCAACTCCCTCAACAGGTACCTAGATGACGACTGCAGGTGAAAGCACGTATTATTCCTACTACTCGCTTTTGGCATTCGATACTGTCTTACTACAAGATGAGTTACCACAGAAAACTGTTGTATAAGACTCTATTGAGTCGAGATAGTTTATTTTCAAGTCTAGCATTATACGAAGAGGAAAAATACTTGATTATAATTTTTTGAGAATTTCAGTAATACGCTTCTTCCAAGATATCATCAACACGTACACCCAAAAATTTGAAACATTTTACTCTGTTACTGACCCAAATTCATGTGCAACATTTATCGTTAGTATGACTCTAATTCCTGAACAGAATGTTTTCTCAAGATTTAAGGGTAGCCCATTTTCAGATAACCTCTCACTAATTCATTATAAAACATCATTGAAAACCTCCTTCTTTACTTTCTTTCTCTCGGGATTTGTTGTTATAGCGCTAGTATCTCTTGCAAAACTACTAATTGTGTTTGTTGACTATTAATGAATAGGAAGAGATAAGGGATAAGAGAGGACCCAAAATTGAACACTATGAGTCGCCCTTTGTGCTCTCCCATCATTCACTAATATTTTGTACTTTTCCAGTACTATTTAAATTATGCAGCACAACTTTCTGAATTCTGTTTGTTAGGTATCATTCAAAAAAGTTGTGTGTAAATCCACCAATACCACAAAACAAGTTTTAAAGATGACAAAAAATGCCAGCTGTCGATATTTTACTACACGACTGATCATTAAAATTGCTACACCAAGAGGAAATGCAAATGATAAACGGGTATTCATTGGACAAATATATTATACTAGAACTGACATGTGATTACATTTTCACCCAATTTGGGTGCATAGATCCTGAGAAATCAGTACCCAGAACAACCACCTCTGGCCGTAGTAACAGCCTTGATACACCTGGGCATTGACTCAAACAGAGCTTGGATGGCGTGTACAGGTACAGCTGCCCATGCACGATACCACAGTTCTTCAAGAGTAGTGACTGGCGTATTCTGACAAGCCAGTTGCCCGGCCACCATTGACCAGACGTTTTCAGTTGGTGAGAGATCTGGAGAATGTACTGTCCAGGGCAGCTGTAGAACATTTTCTGTATCCAGAAAGGCCTGTACAGTACCTGCTACATGCGATCGTGCATTATCCTGCTGAAATGTAGGGATGCGCAGAGATCGAATGAAGGGTAGAACCACGGGTCGTAACACATCTGAAATGTAACGTCCACTGTTCAAAGTGCCGTCATTGCGAACAAGAGGTGACCGAAATGTGTAACCAATGGCACCCCATAGCATCACGCCGGGTGATACGCCAGTACGGTGATGACGAATACTCGCTTCTAATGTGCGTTCACCGCTATGTCGCCAAACCGGGATGCGACCATCATGTTGCTGTAAACAAAACCTGGATTCATCCGAAAAAATGACAATTTGCCATTCGTGCACCCAGGTTCGTCGTTGAGTACACCATCGCTGGCGCTCCTCTCTGTGATGCAGCGTCAAGGGTAACCGCAGCCATGGTCTCTGAGCTGATAGTCCATGCTGCTGCAAACGTCGTCGATTGTTGTCTTGCAAACGTCCCCATCTGTTGACTCAGGTATCGAGACGTGGCTGCACGATCCGTTGCAGCCATGCGGATAAGATGCCTGTCATCTCGACTGCTAGTGATACGAGGCCGCTGGGATCCAGCACGGCGTTCCTTATTACCCTCCTGAACCCACCGATTCCATATTCTGCTAACAGTCATTGGATCTCGACCAATGCGAGCAGCAATGTCGCGATACGATAAACCGCAATCGCGATTGGCTACAATCCGACCGTTATCAAAGTCGGAAATGTGATGGTACGCATTTCTCCCCCCTATACGAGGCATCACAAAAAAGTTTCACCAGACCTCATCTCAGCACGTTGTAAGTGTCGCCACCAGCGCCAACCTCGTGTGAAAGCTCTGAAAAGCTAATCATTTGCATATCACAACATCTTCATCCTGTCGGTTAAATTTCGTGTCTGTAGCATGTCATGTTCGTGGTGTAGCAATTTTAATGACCAGTTGTGTATTTAATACTTGCAGTTATTGGTGGCTGAATGTTTAAACAGCATTCTGAGCTGAGTATCTCTTCTCGAATCCACACTATGATACATGAAGTAAATTTTTCTAACTAAACGTGCGGCTAGTTTTGAGTATATTACTTTTTCGAATATCTTGTAAAAATAATGTGTGATAATTATTTAAGTCTTTCTTAAAGTCACTCGAAATGTAAACGAGTATTCGTTACGCCTTCTCCTCACAAAATATATGTATACAGTCCGGGATTGTAATATTCTTAGTACTCGTTCCTACAGTATACAGCATTTGCGATCCAATAACAAACATTCTCGTAAATAGAAGGATGTGTGTGTGTGTGTGTGTGTGTGTGTGTGTGTGTGTGTGTGTGTGTGTGTGTGTGTGTATGAGTGTGTGTGTGTGTGTGTGTGTGTGTGTGTGTGCGTGCGTGCGTGTGTAATGATGGAGGAGAGGGAGAGATCTTCGTAGAACCAGCTAGGACTTGAATAATTTCCTTTTGGATGGCAATCCAGTTAATTAAACTGCCACTGCAGCTTTCACGATACAACTTTAAAACAACCTTGTTTGCTTATTACGAGTAATAGCCCGTAATCATCTTGTACGCTACTTAATACTAAGTTTCATTTGGTATGATATGACTTGAGTTATATTCCGAGATTGGTGTAAGAATATTGTTCAATTATGAGATAGTAACTACGTCCTCGTTCTAAGCTTGCACGGATTGAAAAGTTCTAATTTAGCACTTTCAACACAGAATTTTTTCTTATTTTACAAACATGGTGGGTTTCGTATTGACAAACATCCCATCTTCCAATGGGTGGGGGGAGGAGGGGGGAAATACTGCCTATTTAGTATTTCTAGGAAGCGGTGTGACGCAACTAGACTTGTAAAGCTCGGAAGAACGTATGTTCAAACACGTACGGAAGAAACAGGGAGAGAGTGGTTGTTTTAGAGAGATTTTAACCGCTACAGCTCCCTCTAGTATCATAAAAACTATTCGCTGATGGCTTAACACATGAAATATCATCATGCCTTTCTTATTGCACTTTTGATACCAGGTTTATCCGTCAATGATATTACTGCTACTTCTCACTACTTTCGTCTTTCTTTGGTTTACTCTCAACCCATAGCTTGCGCTCATTACACTGTTCGTTCCATTCAACAGGTCCTCTTTTTTCTTCACCGTCACTGACGATAAGCCTATCATCAGAAAATCTTACGATTAATACCCTTTAACTCTGATTTTTAAACACACGCGTGAACCTTTCTTTTAATTCCATCTTTGCTTCTTAGATGTATAATTTGAACAGTGTCCCAGAAAGTCAACTGCCAATTTTACACTGCCTGTCAAAATAGTGAAGCACCTGTAGGTTATAGTTGGACTCCATTGTACCTTCGTGCACCTACACACACCATCGGTGGGTGTGTAAACGAACAAATTGCAATTCTCTGTGACAGGCGTAACTGCAGCCACAGTGCAGTTCGGTTGAAAGATTGCAAAGTGTTGTTCGGTTGAGTGTTGTTGCCAAGTGGTTGGCACACCGGACTCGCATTCGGGAGATCGACGGTTCAAACCGGCATCCGGCCATCCCGATTTAGGTTTTCCATGATTTCCCTGAATCGCTTTAGGCAAATGCGGGGATGGTTCCTTCGAAAGGGCACGGTTCGATTTCCTTCCCTGTCCTTCCATAATCCGAGATTGTGCTCCTTCTCTAATGACCTCGTTGTCAACGGAACATTAAACACCAATCTCCTTCTAATCTCATCCTCTTGTTTCCAAGCCTGGGAGGGTATATAAGGGGCGTGAACAGCGTCAGATTTTGATTGGCCACTGTTAAGTATATAAAGATCCCGTCTACTCCTGTCAGACGTCGTTATTATCAGCATCTGACAGAATTTAGCTGGCCGATTGAATCGCATTATATCGAAAGTCGTGGGGCATTAAAGTGTACAGCAGACAGACGTTGGACTGTGTAGGTACTTAAGGGCAGTCGTACTCGTCGTCAAGGTTCTGAACGACGTCTTATCACCACGAGGAAGAACACCGTACTGTGGACAAAACATATTTTAACCCCTTCTCATATGCGCCTGTCATCCGAGATCAAGTAATGGATCGGAGGCTATCAGGAGCCAGGCTATGTAATTACCGCCCCATGCGTAGGCTGCCGTAAACACAACAATACAAACGACAGCGTTTGGAGTGATGCCGTGACGGGGATGCATGGACCGTTGATCAGCGACACCACATTGTGATCAGCGAAGAACTACAATTGTGACGAGTGTGGTGACGAACTAGAGACCTGTCCCATTCCTCCAGTATTTTGGACAGTGACACAGCGGTGTTACTCCTGGTGTCATGGGGTGGAGAGCCACCGTGTATGACTTCCATTCATGGCTGGCTATAAATGAGGAAACACTGGAAGCACAACGGTACGTCACGGACAATCGGCGTCTTCCTGTATTACCTCTCATTTTTCAACAGTACAATGCTCCTTTACCCAGGACACGTGTGTCTATGAACTACCAGGGTCACTCCAAAAGAAATGCACACTATTTTTTTAACTACATCTTTTATTCTACATGTTTGAAAGTTATACAGTGTGTAGGTACATCCTTTAGGAACAATATTATGGTTTCTCCACATAATTTCCATCACTCTCAACTGCCTTACGCCATCTTGGAACCATCGCCTGTATATCGGCACAGTAAGATTCTGGACCAACCTGTTGGAGTCACTGGTTGGCAGCGTGCACAAGGGAGTCCATTATCGTCAAACCTTGTTCCACGAAGAGAGTCTTTCAGTTTTCCAAAGAGATGATAGTCACATGGAGTCAGGTCAGGACTGTAAGGCCAGTGTTTCAGTGTTGTCCATCCGAGTTTTGACATCGCTTCCATGGTTTTCTTTTTTTTTTTTTTTTGATCCACCGGGCACATACCTTTTTTTAACGCCAATACCTTCAGTATTCTGCAAACACTTCCTTCCCCTATAACAAAGTACCGTGACAATTCGTTCATTGTGACGCGTCTGTCAGCAGTCACCAATTCGTTAACTCTCTGCACATTCTCTGTAGTGTGTGCAGTACCAGGCCTGCCGCTCCGAGGACAATCCTCAATATTGCCGTGCCCGCTTTCACCACGTAACCTGGTTGCCCACCGACTAACTGTACTGCGACCGACAGCAGCATCTCCATACACCTTTTTCAACCTCTTCTGGATGTTTCCCACTGTCCCGTTTTCACAGCAGAGGAATTCTATGACAGCTCGTTGCATCTGACGAACGTCAAGTGTAGCAGTCACCTTGAAGACGTACTGTGATGGCGCCACTCACGGGAACAGGTTGAACTAAGTTTGAAAACAAGCGGGAAGGATGTATCTACATACTGTAAAACTTTCACACATGCAGAATGAAAACTGTATTTTTACAAAAATAGTGTGCATTTCTTTTGGAGTGATCCTCGTATCTACGTGATGTCGAGGTTCTGCTATCGCCAGCAAGATCCTCATATCTGTTCCGGACATAACATGGGTAGAAATGGTTCGTAAGTCGAATCCTTCCCAATTCAGTATCTAAAGTATCAGTTAAGTTCATTCGATTTTGTAATCACTAGAAAAGCTCACCTAACTTCTCGCTCCGTGAATTTTGAGTTCGTCTCCTATTCTCCAGTGGGTGTTTCACTTCTTTGATTAGGCAGTGCAGTCTGAACAGTATGCACTTCGTTTCCCATTCTTGTTGTTCCCTCTTTACCTCATGCAAATTAGAAAGAAAATCATCAAATCGAGGAAAATTTATAAAGTCTTGAAACTTCCGGCAAATACTCATATGGGTTATAGTAATAATAAACAGAAAAGTTCCCCTTTATAGGAGGAGCGCATTCCTCTTTTATCCCCTCCAAAACTCAATTTGTACCATATTTTAAATTTATACGCAAAAATACTAATTTTTCGAACAGAACTATTATTAGTAATTATATTCCTCGAAAATTCGTACACGAAAAAGATATTATACATCTTTTCATTTACACGAATGTTATTTGGGGTACAAGAATTGGAATAGAATTCTGTTAACGTAATAGTTTGCAGTTTTTGTTGCTTATCAAAGTATTTGAATCAAATGCATAACTAAGTGTATGGAAATATTTCGTAGCCTATGTATTCTACTTGATGATATTTTCTTTTGCGATCAGTATTGTTGAAATCAGGAGTATGTGCCAACAACGAAAACGTCAACTTCCCCTTGCCATTCACTCAGCGCTCTCCTACCATTGTTGTCGTTGCCGTTTCTTCCTACCTAGTGTCCAGTTCTGTTGAGTTAATGTTATGAACTGTCAAATAGTGCCAGAGCATTCTGTTTTTTTGACAGTAGTCATCAGTTTGTTGTGTTATGAAGTGCTTCTTCTTAGTCTCATTTCTTTTGTCTGGACTGAGAAAACACCACTACTGGACCCTATGACCTGTTTTATTTGTGGTAAGTCTATTTCGGAAGAAGAGACGTCGGTAGTGACAAAGGGCTTGGAAACTACGATACGTGTCAGGAAGGAACGGAAAAACGGGGCTCATCTTCTACAGAACGCTGGACTGATTGAAATGTATAAGGTATGTCGACGTGAATATATTAAGAAACGTAATATAAGGAAAGTAATTATCAGAATCTTTCACAAACACATGATAAAAGTTTGAGATCCCCTTCTTCTTATTCATTCAATCTAAAAAAAAGATTGTTTCATATGTGCTGAAAAGTGTGACATAGAGCGGAAACAAAAAAAACTACTCCATAAACGCTGCGGACTGTTTGAAGTACGCACTTTAACTTTGAAACAAACACTGCTTGAGAAAGCAAAGAAACGCGATGATGATTTCGGTAGAAGTGTTGGCGAATGCATCAACAGTATCTTGTTTTTGGTAGCAGCAGAAGCCCGTTATCATCAAGACTGCTGTGCTAAATTAGTGTCGAACCCCTCCTCCGTTCGAAAAAGATACCTACTTTGATGCCGCTTTTCAAGAATTATGCAGATTTATAGATAGTTCAAACAAATGTCGATTTTCACTGCTCAGTTTGATGCAGAAAGTTAATGAATGTCTCCCAGAAGGAGGGACAATGACTATAAAAACTCTGAAAAATAAACTGACTGAACACTTCGGTGATGGGGTCTTGTTTGCCACAATGTCAATAAGGTTGTACGTTTTCGTCGCAGAATCCACAAACTTTTGAATCAATGTTACAATGCACGAGCTGTTAATGATAAAGATGAGAGAAAGAGAATAGCGGAATCAGCAGCAGCTATGATCCTTGAAGATATAAGAATGACTCCTGACTCCTTACAGTACTGCCCATTATGAAGGTATCTATGACTTGACAGAGAATGCTGAAGTTATGGTTCCTGGCACTTTATACGAATTTGTTAAAGGTGTGGTTTTGTCAAAAAAGAAATGTATTGAACAGACAGCTTATAAAAAATGTACAACAATATCTCATGTGATTGTGTCAGCTACCAGGCCTCGTTCATTTACCTCCCCACTGCGACTTGGTCTTGCAGTGTACTTGTTTTGTAAAGTGGGATAAAAAAAACATTGTTGAAACTGTCTAGAATATGGGTTTCTGCTCTTTATATAGCACTGTGGCTCTATTTGAGGCTTCTGCCGTTCAGTTATGGAAACAAATTATTTCAAGTGATTCGTTCTCATTCTTCGTTTTCGATACTGCTGACTTCAATATTGGAACAACGATGGGCAAAGTTACTTTCCATGCTATGTATGGAATCAGGTGTATGACTCCAGGAAGAGCGATAGAACATCAGAAAGTAACGAAACTCTGTCATGCCGAGGTATACTGTCGCAGCAATTGTCCAAAAATTAGTCTGCTAACATTCGAGAGGCATAATAGAGACAGAATTGAAGAAATTGTTCTGCAAAATGTCTACTCAGAAGAATCATGCACTAAAGCAACAGTGCTACCAATCACTGTTTTACGTGTGTGATGGGAAAGTTTTACAGCTTTCTATTCCTGCGTGGAGAAAATCAGAAGTGGAGAATCTTATACGCAATCAGATGTATTAGCCCATCCATTCATCAACAACCCGCCCGCAGATTATGGGACTATTTTAACTACTTTGACCTATGCCATCAGGGAGAGTAAGAAGACCACACAGCAAACATGTATCGTGACGTTTCATTTCACTAATGTGGCTATTCGATTAGGAGGTTTTCACTTGATAATGTCCTTTCTAGGATCAATAGGATTCTTAATGAGAGACAGTGAACTCTCTCAACTTTGGAGACTGTATATGCTGCAGATTGTGTTCCCCATATACTTTCTGGTCGTGTATACACGAGGGCAATTCAAGCTCACTCTGCAGTCATGTGTGCTCTTACCGTCATAATACTGGAGGAAATGGTAGTCATGGAGGAGGAGAAGCAACATATTAAAGACTGTATTCCAGATATGAGTGGAAATGGTATATCTTTTGGCGATTTGGAAAAAGATCAAGTGATTGTCTGCACAATGGATAATGTTAAGCAAAGAGGGAAAACTTCCCAGTTATGATACAATATGCTCAGCTTGTCATCTTGACATTGTATTTCATCCAAGCAGAGCGTATGGAGAATGTAGAGCTCCATATAGAATGTGTGACAGCTATGCTCCCAATATTCCATGCAACTGGACACTTATCTTATGCTAAGGCGTGTCATCTGTACCTCCAGGACATTGAAAAACTAAAAGAAACCGTGAAACTCGTGGAGGTCGATAAATTCACCAAGGACAGCTTCTTCATGAGTCGACGCTCTGGTAAGTATAGGTATGGATTATGGACCGACATGACGATATAACAAACGCTTATGAAGAAACTGAAGAGCGTTGGAGGTGTTTCACACGGAAGAGGTTTCACCGGTAATGTGTTGATGGATTTGCGGTATAACAATAGCCCATCACAAACGTGAAGCTATGGAACAATTATGCAATTTACATTGGGTTTCGAGTGATTAACTCGTTTAACTGAGGAGTGGGAGGATAGAAATTGACGAGAAAATTCGCAGAAGATATCAGCTATGGTCGCAACAGCACACTTCATTTGCTTACAAGGAGCAATTTTATTCATTATTATCTGTACTAGTAGCTTCTCAGGAAGTAAGCTGCTACAAAGCTGTGTATGTTGGTGAAGAAGCTCTTCGACAATAGTCACTGTCTCGCCAAAATTTGGCTCTCTGAAGCTTAAGTGGTCCAGCATGATTAGGAAAATAAGAATGTCAACTGTTAGGCTTGAAAAAAATATAACTGAAGTAGATGCAACTCAGTTACTTCAGAGAATACTGTGCACGTTTCACTCACCTGATGATATAAACGATTGCTTCACGTACGAATTATCGGGTGTACCAATGTCTCTGTTTTACAGCAGTTAATTGACGAGGAAAACAAAAAGGTCGTATCTATACAATATTTTCAATCAAGTACCTGAAAGAAATATTGACAATAATGAATCGAAGTTCTTTGTTATAGATGGAGGGGTTTCTTATCCACCACATCGTGTGGCCCGAGAATGGAACTTTTGGTGAAATTAATAAAACCTTAATAGCCTGTTGTATTTGAAGGATATTCAGAAAGCTCTCTGAACATAAAAACTATTGAACGCCAAAGGCGAACTATGAAGCGGACCCCACGAGAAATGTTCTTTAATGACGAGACGTTATGCGTTGTATCACAGTCTGCCTTTCTTAGTAATCTAAGCAATAAGGAAAGGTTTATTACACAGCTGGTGCCAAAGCTAGACAGTTTTGTCATTGAAACCAGGATTTCGGATGACGATGCAGATGTTAAAATTGTTGCAAGAGCAATAAATGTCTCAAACTTTTACCAGCTAGTGATTATAGTGGGTCAAGATGTAGATCTACTTGTGCTACTTATCGCTCTTGCTCTATACGACACAGACATAATCCTGATGAAGGAGGTGCAGGTAGAATTAGTAGAAGATATTACAGCTCTAAAGATACACTTAACTCCTCACTCGTTCATGAATGCAAGAATTTAATACTGTTTCTTCATGCAGTAAGTCGTTGCGACAACACTTCAGCTGTGTTTGGAAAAGGAAAGGTGCAAACCTTAAAACTATTCAGCAGGTATCCCCAACTTCATAATATTCCACAGATATTCAAAGATCCTGCTTCCGCTCCTGGTAACATTGCAAAAGCAGAATAGAAATTTATACTCTCTCTCCACACAAAAGCAGTAGAGAGTCCTGATGATAACTTAAATGCCATTCGATTTAAATGTTTTAATGTAGTTGTGGGTCAGGATAACAATGCAGTCATACTATATCGTTTGCCGCCAACTGCTGATGCAGGACGCCTCCATTCAAACCGACTTTTCCTACAAGTCCAGCTATGGCTGGGCAACAACTTGGATCCCAGAAACTGGGACTGAATTGAATAAAACTCATACCTCTCCCCAATTCACATGAAGCGAGCACCTGCTCTAGAGAAAATACTGCTACTGATTTCATGTGGCTGCACTCAAGAATGCAGAATAATGTGCGGATGGGTGAATGCTGATCTACATTGCACAAGAATGTGCAAAAACTGTCGTGGACAAAGCTGCAATTATGTACCTGGCAGTGATTTGGCAGAATATCTGGATGACGGTCTTATGTAAAAGAAATATTTACAAGAATTTATTTGTTTGATAGATATTGTAGTATTTTCGTTGTCTACATGCTGTACATATGATAGTAAATATATTACAACAAAAGTAATTGTTGGTTAGTTTAACAGTAATTCTTAATTTTCATGAAAAATGATTTTCATTCCAATACTTTAAATTGCATAAATCTAAAGTAAATGACTATAAAGCAAAATTGTTCCGTATCAATAATAGTCTGTTTAAAATATTTTTTACCTACAAAATTTGACACTAATAAACTGATTACCTCGCTTAAACATGCATTTGACCTTCTCTGAGTAGAATATCACCAGAAATATTTTCTGTCATATCGATAACTTCGTTAAATGAACCGGTCTTCGTAAAGTTTGGAAAAACGGAAAATTATTTACATTAAGGGGTAGGGGAGGGGAAGCTCCCCGATAGGGAGCGTACTTTTCTGTTTTTTACTTCTTCATCCCCTAAGAGTGTTTTCCCAAAGTTTCAAAACTTTAAAAATTTTCCACCCATTTTTCCTAATTTGCCTGGATAAATATTATCCGTCTTTTCCCTAAGCTTACTCCTATTTTCTCAGAATTTTTAATGTCTTAACATCATTTTACATTTTCAAATGCAGTATCTAGGTAGACAAATCCTATAAATGTGTATTGATTTTTCTTATGACTTCGTTCCATAGTTAATCGCTAAGTCAGAACAACCTCTCTCGTGCCTTTACATTTTCGAAAGCCAAACTGACAGTCATCCAATAGATCCTCGATTTTCTTTTCATTCATCTGTATATTACTCCTGTCGGTAGCTTGGATGTACGAGCTGAAAACCTAACTGTGCAACAGTTCTCGCACTAACCTGCACTTGCTGTCTTTGGGATTGTATGGGTGACATTTTTTTCGAATGTCTCAGGGTATGTCCCCGAGAATCATATAATCTATAAATTAACTTGAATAGTCGACTGGTTGCCATTTCTCCTAATGATTTTTAAAATTCTGAAGGAATATTACCTGTCCGTTCTATCTCATTTCATCGCAAGTGTTTCAGGTTATGTCCGACTTAATACTGAATCTCTATATCTCCAATCCACCTACCACTTCTTCTGACACGTCATCTGACAATTCTAAGCCCTCTTAGAGGCCTTCACTGTATTTTTTTCAACCAGTCCGCCTACTACTCTGCGTTTAACTCTTAATGTTGACGATTTTACTTGTAATTTCACCGAAGGTTCTTTTGACGTTTCAATACGCTGAGATAGTCCTTCCAAAGACGTTTATTTTTCGATTTCTTCGCGATTTTACTGCAGGCATTTTTCCTTCGCATCCCAGCACTTCTTATTTATTTCATTCCTAAGTGACTTACGTTGCTGTATTCCTGTCGTTCCCTGAACAATTTGTGCTTCCCTCTTTCGTGTATCTATTACCCAAGAATATTTTTCAGCTATTTTCCTCGTATTTATGCCTGTCTGTCCAACTTCCTAGATTGCCGTTTTATAGGGGTGGCAACTTCTCTTAACTGAACTGTCAACAGAGGTTTTCATTGTGGCAGTATCCACGTTTTTTGCGAACCTCAAACGTGTCTTAGCATTTCTCGGAAGTTCGGGAAGCCACTTTCGTGTACACTGACACTTTCAAGCGATTGTCTTAAGCTTCAGGCTACTCTTTATTGATGGTGAATTGTGAGAAGTTTTGTATTTGCTCCTGGGTACGCCTTACAATCCAAGATTTGATTTAATAACCTCTGTCTGATCAGTATGTAATGAATTTTGTATCTTCTCGTGCCTCTTTGACTTTTGTTAGCATACCGCCGCTTCTTTTAACAGTATACTCTCTATCACGAACTGCAGTTTATTGTTGAACTCAATTTATTTTTCTCTTGTCTCATTCCTACTACCGATCCGATGATCATATGACATAAAATCCTTATCTTTTGCCATTTCACTGGACGGACTTCCATTATATCTAGACAGAGCATTAACATTTCTCTTGTCACAGTTTCTAGATTCCGTATCGAGTTCAAACTTCTGACATTACATGTTCCTTCTTGTAGAATGTTACCCATTCGTTGAGAGAATAATATTCTCATGGTTACCTCGCACTTGACAGTCTCTTCCTGGAGATCCGAAAGGGGGACTAGTCCGGAATCTTCTGCCAGTATTAATATCATACTGTCACTTTTTCAATTACAGGCCACTTGTCCTTTAGGTTCACATTATGGGTCTTAGGTGTTGTGGTTTCAATTGCCTTCTGCATCCCCACTCTGGATCTTCCGTTTTTAGGTACAGTTTCCCACACCAAGAGCAAGATAGTGCCCTGAACCTCGGTCCGCTCATCCACCCTTTTTGACGGGGCCGTTGGCAGATCGAAGATGATCCAGAACTGCATGGAAGGACATCATTATCAGGTGTCGAAGACGACTTGATGGACCGTAACAAGAAATGCCGCACCTTTTGGTGTTCGGTAAGTAGCTCCAATATTGGTATGCTACGTGCAAACTTTTGCCTGCAGACACAATTTGGGAATAAAATGTATTGTTTTTACATTGCGTTTGTACCTAAGGTTATTGTCTTGGCATACGTTTGTTGGCTCTGAGTGCAGAAACAAATACGAAAGAATAGTTAACTATATTTGCGTATAGGTAGTTACGTCAAGAGTGTTCAGATACTTCCTTTTGATTTAATGCGTCGTCACACTATCCTTTGAATCTCAGTCACTTAGTATGATCTACAGACTGTTCGTAATGTGTGGGCTATATGAAGAGTTTATTAGTTTTTCAGAGAACAATGAGTAGATTTAAAAATAAGTCAGAAGGATAAGGCTTTGGGTAATGGTCTGAAAACACTATGAAATTAGTAATTCAATGTGTGTCACAGGTTTTGTTGTTGGCAGACATGAGGATATATTTTTCGCCGTATTTGTAAATATTTCGCTTTCTACATATTTAAGTATACATGATATATTAAATCCATTTGGAATATATTGTTAACTTACAGTTATGTAATTGTATGGTGAGTAGATTGCGATGTATTTTTGGAATTATGGACATAAAATGTGGGGCCCGCCGGAGTGGTCGAGCGGTTCTAGGCGCTACGTCTGGAACCGCGTGACCGCTATGGTCGCAGGTTCGAATCATGCCTCGGGCATGGATGTGTGTGATGTCCCTAGGTTAGTTAGGTTTAAGTAGTTCTAAGTTCTAGCGGACTGATGATCTCAGAAGTTAAGTCCCATAGTGCTGGAGCCATTTGAACCATTTTTTTTTTAACATAAAATGTGGACAGGTGGGCATACGTAGTCATGCGCTGCCTTGTACTTTGAAACAGAAGAAGTTCTTTTACTACGAACCATAATACATACAAATGAATTCAGTTTCTCTATTGCCTTTTTGTTTCAATGGGTTAGAAACAACAGCCTACAATTGCAAAATATAGGTTTGTTAAACCTTGACCATAGTTTCGACGGGTTTAAAGCGACTTCTTCAGATTGTGTAATACCTGTTAACAAGACTGTGGCATTGTATATGCTACAAAGATAGCAACATTATAATAAAAAATTACGGAAAATGTTTACAAAAATTTTTTTACGAAGCATATTCACTTAAAATCGAATTATTTACACTCAATTTGGGAGTCGTTGACTTCGTCTAGTACATATCATCCATTTGATCAGCATTTAAAATAGATTATATAAAAGTAGTAGCCGTCTACTGCAGGTATTTGTCTTAAAACTTTCTAAATTCTTTTTTAAATATCATATATTATATTTGACGCTGGGTATAACTTGCAGTACGCCACTTGAAACATTTGTATAAAACTGTCATTTAAGTATAAAATTTGGCATCAGATCCTACATATATAGAGGATAAATATGTCACGTTGAGAGATAGTGAGTCGCGCTCACTGGCTGAAGAGTAGAGGAAATGGCCTTATGTCAGCTCCAGTAGGTAGCGCTCCCGCGCAGCCTATATGCGTGTAGCTGCTACGAACAGTGTGTGAGATTTCACTACTACATTCTACTAACAGAATTAACATGTTAACTAAATAGCTGTAAAGAGGGAGAGGAGGGGGGAGGATAAAAAGAGGGTGTCGTGATAGTCGTATGCCTTATAAAGAGCTCCCCGGCTCAGGTAAACAGAGCAGACCGTTTATAAAATGTACAAATGGCACAAGAAGCACTTGTGCATGAACACGGAACCGTAAAAAGCACGAGTATCAAAGCAAAACCGCTTCAAGGAACATTATCGCTGTATAAGAGGCCCAACTCTAGGCGTATCTATTTGACCCCGGTCATGCTGACGCACTGTAAAGGGACACACTGTGGCAGAGAAACTGCATATATTGAAAGACAAATGCAAATTAGGAAGAGAATGGAGGGTGGTTCAAAAATGGCTCTGAGCACTATGGGACTCAACTGCTGTGGTCATAAGTCCCCTAGAACTTTGAACTACTTAAACCTAACTAACCTAAGGACATCACACGCATCCATGCCCGAGGCAGGATTCGAACCTGCGACAGTAGCGGTCGTGCGGTTCCAGACTGTAGCGCCTTTAACCGCTCGGCCACTTCGGCCGGCAGAATGGAGGGTGGAAGTAGAGGACGTAGATCACCACTTGTAAAGCATCATGCTGAGAGGAGTGGTCGTACTGGTAAAACATGCTATGGAAAGAAATACACTAGGAGGGAGGTGGTGTTATAATATAACCAGTAAAATAGTAAATGAAGCCTCGCTAACCAATGTATGTGCCTAGAAATTACGACGTTATATGTAGAATAAAAAATGACTAAAAATAAAAATAAGAAAGCTCATTTGAAATAAAATAAGATGGTTCATTATTAAAATGTTCAACTGTGGATGACAAAGTACATTATAAAATAATGGGGGACGTATTCTTACTGAGGACAGAATTTTGAGAAAAGCAAAAACTATTCGGGGGCCAGCAGCAAGCGGACCAATTGGATACTCTGCCAGAAGCAGAGATTTAAAGTCTTCCAGGAAATGTTCACCTGCAAGTTGAAGCTGATCGTTTAGAATGTAGCCATCGTTTTCTCTGTTCGTTGTTGTATCCAGTGTCAAATATGTAATATTTTAAAAAGGTTGAAGACAAAGCGCTACAGTAGACGTCTACTATTTTTATATAATGCGTTCTAAATGGCGATTAAATGAATGACATGTAGTAGACAGAGTCAACGACACCCACCTGATTTTACGTGAGGATGCTTCACAAAAAAATTTTTTTAAACATTTCCTGTAATTTTGTTTGTTGTAATATTACTATATTTGTTCCATACACAATGTCTTAGTTCTATTAGTGGATACTATACCTTCATTGGATTCTTCTGTCGATTACTAGTGTGCAGAAGAGTAATAATGTAACAGATGGACTATTAACAACGCTTTTTTGATTGCAGCGCTTTTAAAGTTCAATAGAATATTTCTTTTTTGGTACTTAACCGTTGTACTTTGAAACACGTTTTCACATTTGGAAAAAAAACAGTTTTGCGGAGTAATTTTTATAATTTCAAGAAAAATCTACAGTGAATGAAACCATTTAAATAGAATGAGATAATGTAATGAACATATGTTAGAGCGCTGGCTGGCTAGAGACGAAAGTCTTGAAATTATACCAAGATACGACTCTCTTTCTCTTGTAATAGAACGACATACGCTGCGTTTCCTGAGAGTAGTTGCAAATGTAAAAGGGGAATTCATGAGTCTGGGATAAGGTATTTTTCTCGTATTTGTCTTTCAGATAAACACGGAAAGACGGCTAATTATGACTCGTCTGAATTACCTAATCATCTTAGCGCCACTAGTTCATCAATGACGTTCAATCTCATGTACTTATTCGACTAGGACGCAGTGTCTTGATCCGCTAGTAGCGTACGACAGAGCGCCTGTTCACAAAAGTCATTTAGTGATGTTTGCGCTGCGTTAAGTTGCTCACCTCGTGACTCTTAAGCGCATGCGCGGAGCCAGCGCGAGGGCTCTCCCTCGGCAATTAGCGGTCTCTAATGAGCGACGCGTCGCGAGGCGTGGCGAGGCGAGGCGCGGGGAGGCGCGGCTGTCAGCTGCAAGATGAGGGGCCCTTGACGGCGACACCTGCAGTCGAGGGCCTCTAGTGGGACGTCCCAGTTACAACTCCTAATTGCTGCCTCAACGGCCTTCTGACAATGCAGACAGCACAAGCAGACAGGCGCCCAGTGTCTGGAAGTATCTTTGAATTGAATGCATAATTTGTTCGGTGGAGCAGATTACTAGCTCACTGAAGCTTCGAGTTTCGTTTGAATTCGATACGCTGTTCTATGAACTCATTTTCTTAAGCAGAACACCAAGTGATACGAGGGTAATCACAAAAGTAAGGTCTCCTATCTTTTTATAAGTACATAGACCTGTTTATTTCTACAATGGTTTACATCAGTATACAGCTTGAATATTTAGCTATTTTTCGATATAATCACTATTTCTGTCGATGCATTTTTGTAGACGCTGTGGCAGTTTTTGTGTGGCCATGTCATACCAGCTCGTCGCCATGCAGTTCAGGAAGTTATGAACCTTTTCTTTCACCTCGTCGTCGGAGTTGAATCTCTTTCCGGCCAAATGTTCTTTTAACCTACGGAACAGGCGATAGTCACTGGGCACCAAGTCAGGACAGTAGGGTGGGTGGGTGATTATGTTCCACTGAAACGGTTTGTCGAGCAATGTGTGGGCGAGCATTGTCATGGAGAATGTGTAAGCCCTTGCGCAAGAATCCTCTTCTCCGGTTCTGAATAGCCCTTTTGAGTTATTTCAGAGTCTCACAGTGCCTGTTATTGTGGTCCCAGTGGGCATAAAGTCGACCAGCAATACCCCTTTCCGATCCCAAAAACGGTTGTCATTACTTTACCGGCAGACTGTGTCTGTTTGAATTTCCGAGGCTTTGGCGAAGAAGGATGCCGCCACTGGCGTGACTGTTGCTTGGTCTCAGGTGTAAAGTGGTGTGCCCAGGTTTCGTCACCCATGACAATTGAGTCCAGAAAATTGTCCTGTTTGGTTAAAAGACGGTGAAGCATCAACTTGTTGCCGCATGTGGTCCTCGGTCAGCATGCATATCACCATTTTGCGCACACCTTCCGGTAATTCAATGTTTCCGTTGAAATTCTGTGAGCGGTGTGCTTCGGGAAACCTCAGGAACCAACGTGCAGAGATCATCCTGGATGATCTGCTGATCTTCACGTGTGCTTTGCTCAACCTTCAGCTCTGTCTCCTCAGAAATTGACGGTCTCCCGCTCCTTTGTTCGTCGTGAATTTCGGTCCGACCAGCTGCAAGCTCTCTACACCACTTACGAACATTTTTGACATCCATGGACGACTCACCATCCACTTCCGTCAATTGGCGATGGATTTCAATCGGCGCAGTGCGCTTTGCGTTCAAAAACCGAATAACTGCGCGAAATTCGCACTTGGCGGTAACATCCAACGGAAGCTCCGTTCTCAACGGCTGCCAAGCCAAGACTAAGGGCCTCAGCGCGGCGTGCGCATGTTTACACACAGCGCGTGAAGCAAAATGGTTCCAATGGCTCTGAGCACTATGAGACTTAACTGCTGTGGTCATCAGTCCCCTAGAACTTAGAACTACTTAAACCTAATTACCCTAAGGTAATGCTCGAGGCAGGATTCGAACCTGTGACCGTAGCGGTCGCGCGGTTCCGCGTGAAGCATTCTTCATAACAGTGTGACCAACAGCCACACAAACAGAGTTCTGTACTTATCAAAAATATGAGACCTTACGTTTCGGATTTCGCTCGTATAAATGTTCTTTTTCACTTCTGATTGAGTAACCACGAACACATACAAGGTCGACAGACTTTGTTGTCAACTTCAGATGTAAAAAATCTTTTTCTAATGAGGTGTGTTCATTTTACGTTGGTTCTTTCACCAAGCTGTCGTATGGATAAAAAGAAACCGCACATTGTAAAATGCTTGTCATAACTGAAATATATAATAACATAAAGCATGTTGTGCAGATGTCCATGTCCATTTATACATCGCTCACAGATGCTAGTTACATCACAGAACCACAATGCACACGTTCCATAATAAAAAGAGTTTTTAACACCTACAAATGACAGCAAAGTCTATTGAAATCAGCTGTTTCAAATAAAGAAATACGAAGGCAATTCAGAAAGTAAGGTCGAACAGGCACGAAAAGGAAACCACAGTGAGAAACTGACAAAGCTTTGCACAGAGATGTTGGGCAGTGTCTCTAGCACGCCTGTCAATCGCGTGACGTCGTTTTTAACAGCGCACAGTGAGCACGTAAAGATGCCTAGATAAGTAGTCTTCCGCCAAGTATGAGTGCTTGTGAGAGACGTCACCTGAGTTCATGCAGCCCACATAACATAATTGTCACGCGGTTCCTTCTTCATGTGAATTCTCGGCCGAAAGCTACTGGGGCGAAGAGGATGGCCCCGCAGCATTTTCTATGGAAACTGTTTGGCGAAAAGCACAAGAGGCTGCCTTCTATTACGAATGTATTGGAAAGTTGGTACAACGCTACGACAAACGTCTAAGTCGAAGCGGCGACTATGTAGAGAAGTAGCTCGAAGGTGTAGCGAGATGTTGCTCTAAGACATTTTTGATCTTCAAAGTGGTTTCCATTTCGTGACCGACTGGACCTTACTTTCGAAACAACTCTCGTATTTATGCGATCTCGGCTGTTGAATGTTTTTATCATTCAAAATCGTCGCGTCACTTGAGGTCAGTGTAATTTTGTTCGAAGTTAACCATCATATGCTAACTTTTTCTTTCCATTTCTCTTGGTCTGCATGTTCATTACGTTGTTCACGATTAATATTTGCATGTTTTATATAATTTGGTGAAAAATATTTAAATAACGTAATACACATAAGTCACACATTGACAAACCTAAATCAGTATGCACAAAAAAAAATGGGAGGTGGCAGATCGCACGTAAAAATTATCCTTCCTTTGCGAGAAAAGATACCTAGGACCTTAAACTACAAACACATGTAAGAATATTGCATGTACCGAATATAGTCTACCAGCAATAACTGAGGAAATACATGACAATTTTGGGAACAAGAAGTTTCGAGTATAAACATCTTTCAATGAAATATGATGCATCCCTTCGACAAAGCTGTTTTGGAAGCCAGAGTAAAACTAGGAATATGACAAGGAAGACTACGGCTTCTTCAAAGAAGAACGAAAATTTTGTTCCTAAGACAAGAAGCTCGCTGTTTTGCGTACTTAATTGCTATCATTATGTGTGTCTGATGAGTCAGCGAGCGGTAAAAATTAATAACGTCAACGGGAACGAAGGTGGTCCGATTTTAGCAACGCCATTTCTAAACATCAACAGCTGTTATCCTGAAACTGAGGTGGAACACCGCTGGAAAACACAATCATTTGGCAGAAGATCAAGTCTGACGGCGACTGTGAGAAATTTGCTTATGTCACTCATATTCTTGATCCCTCAAGGGAGTTAAACTGACCGGTAATGTGGCTTATACTGGGAAATAATTAGCGTCCTAATTGAGAATTAAGTAGGAAGTCCTCTGCACTAACCACCATGTGCTACAAAACTGTGCAAAATTTGATTGTTACCTTTAACGTAAAATTAGACACATCCTCGTCGGCTCACGCAGACATATAAAAACACGCAGAGGCGCGTTGGAGGCATACTGCTCCGAGATGGTGAGACGTTAACCTGCGCGTGCGTGACTGTTAGCGTCGGTTTGAAGTTATCAAGTGATAGACATTGGGTCTCGTCAGCTTCAACAGAATGACGCCAACGCCCAGTAGTCAGTACACGCAGTCGTAATATGACATAAAGTGAATTTATCCACGTCGTACCAGGACTTCAGAGTTTACGATTGTTTTGTCTGTGTGATTTTGAAGTGTCGAACTAACTGACGTATCGTTTCCAGAACTTTTACTTCAGTCGTTTTGTCTTCGTCTCTTACATGACTGTGCTTCTGTTAGCTCCAGCGTTGAATTGAGTGGACGAAGATTTACAATTATGATTTCGACCCTTAGTGACTTCGCTAATTTGTAGTTTTATAAACTCGTTTGCCTCCTGTCGTATTGACTTGTACTATATGCATCACCAACTGGTTTAAGAATAGTCACTGATATTGAGAATACCTCCTATTCTCACACAATACAGGTTCTGCCGGTTCACTTTACCTGAGGTCCTCAGCCTACAGAAGGCAGTGATTACCTGCTTGCGGTGGTTAGGAAAATACACAACCCTGACGAATGCCTGCTAGTTATCTGCGATAGAGGTGGATCGCACACCATCATATTGATGCCCTGCTGCTTTCCTAGCTGAAAATTACGAAGTTGCACAAGTGATCCTGTTGTCTAAATTCTAAATCTCGCGAGATACAAAGTCTCATATTTTACTCTGTCTAATATAAGTTAATTTTTATTCTTTCTTTTCATTTTTTTACGTAAATATTGCTTCGTTACATCTATATGTACCATAAGTACTCTATTTAAAATCAGTCAATTGTTTCACATAAATATTGCTTCTTTAGTTGCCTATCATAAGTACTCATTTATATTCATATTGTCAGTCAAACGGGAATTAACATTCTCCATTAACAGGAATCTCCTTAAAACCGCCTTTCTATATCTGTTATTTTCATCTTCGTCACTACCACTACTACTACTACTATCTTTTTCGTAACCACTACTGCCACTTTCCATCTTTCTTTTCGCTCCCTTCTCCGATACCTCCAGCTTGTCTTTCACCTTTAGCCCACAGACGCTTGAGTCAGTCATGACCTTGGACACACCTGTAAATATGTCTTCCCCCGCGAAATCCAGCTTTTGTCCCTCTTCCGGCCAGCAGGTAGACGGAGCGCGCTCGGTCCTACAGGCGGCCACAATGGGACGGACCGGTTCCGGTGGCGGGCTCTTTGTGGCCCACGCGAACGCTCAGTCGCTAACGGCTCACTTCGACGAGTTCTGTGACCTGTTCTGCCAATCGCTGTTCCATATTATCCTCGTCTCTGAAACTTGGTTGAAACCAAACATTTCTTCCGACGCTATCCGAATCACTGGTTACTCTCTCCTAAGGACAGATCGTGAAACACGACGCGGGGGTGGTGTGGGTGCCTATATTCGCTCTGATCTGAGACCTACTATACTATGCACATCGGATGCAAAGGGCGAAGGAGAAGCAGAGTTCTTGTTTTTCGAAATAAATACATCAAATCAGAAACTGCTAATTGGAGTAATCTATAAACCTCCAAACGTCGGTGCTATGTCCTCCTTTCAGTCTGCCCTGTCCTCGCTCGTGACACTGTATGAACACATAATCATTATGGGCGACACAAACATCGACTTACAGTTAAAATCTCCCTCTGCAGAAAAACTTAGGAGACTGTTCCACTCCAATGATATGAGTTTAACACCGCTGGACCCAACTCATCACACGCCACACAGCCATACACTCATAGATATAATAGCAACAAAGCGACCAGATAAAATAATTCGCGCCAATCAGACATCCGCTCCAGGACTCTCTGCTCATGACGTGATTTTCTTAAATTACTCAGTACATACTACCAAAGAAAAATCTCACCTGGTAACCTACAGAAACCTAAAAAATGTTAACCATGACGCTCTTCAAAAGAATTGCTCAGACATCCCTTGGCATGATATAAGCAATGAACCGACTTTAGACGGAAAAATTCGGGAATTATGTCGCAAAATTATTGCACTGTATGATAAACATGCTCCTCAACGCACTGTCAAGGTAAAGAGAGCTCCCGCTCCGTGGCTCACCACTGCATTACGCCAGTTAATGAATGAACGTGATGCTGCACATAGGGCCTTCAAGCGTAACCCAACTCCCGAGGCGTACGAAGCTTATAGGAAACTCCGAAATAGAACCAAGCAAAGCGTGAGGAATGCCAAAATCAGACATGCCCGCTCTGTCGTATGCGGCATATCAAAACCTGCTGCACTGTGGAAAAAGCTGCGCAGTTTCGGTACAGGGAAGCGAAGATCTGACGCTGTTTATCAAGCGTCTGCAGAAGAATTAAACGATTTCTTCTCAACAGCCGTAAACTGCCACGCAGCGACAAATTACCAGCCCCAAGATATCAATCTCTCGAGAGACAAGTTTTTCCTAAAACATGTCACTACCGGCACAGTACACAAGGCAATTATGAGAATCTCTTCCGAGGCAGTAGGAAATGATGGAGTGAGCATTGGCATGATTAAGAACGTCGTAAACACTATTACTCCAGTTATCACAGACATCTTCAACCTGTCTCTTGTCAGTAGTACATATCCTGCTGAGTGGAAGCAAAGCTTAATTCGACCTATACCCAAGACTGACAACCCTAAGTCGCCAGGTGACTACAGGCCGATCAGCATACTTCCTGCAATATCTAAAGCCCTAGAACACATCGTCCATGAACAGCTGACGGATTACCTCAAAACTCATAACATCCACGACAAATATCAGTCAGGCTTTCGAAAGCACCATAGTACAGCAACTGCATTAATCAAAGTAACTGATGACATTAAACATGCTATGGACAGACGTGAAGCTACCATACTAACACTGCTTGACTTTAGCAAGGCTTTTGATACAGTTGACTTTGATATATTACTAATTAAAATGAAACAGCTGAATTTCTCAAACAGCGCAATACACTGGTTCGACAGCTACCTCAAAAACAGAAGTCAACAAGTCATTTGTGGGTCGGAAAAGTCATCATGGAAAAACGTGCGCTCTGGAGTTCCCCAAGGCTCCGTCCTTGGTCCATTACTCTTCTCACTGTACATTAATGATATTTCTTCAGTGATTCACTCCTGCAACTACCATCTATATGCCGACGACATCCAACTGTACATAAGTGCAAGCCCCAAGAACATTGCTGACGCAGTAGCGAGTATGAACGCAGATCTTTGCTCTGTTTCTCGATGGGCACAGAACCTAGGTCTGAAACTAAACCCCAAGAAATCCCAGGTCATACTTATATCTCATCCAAAGTTAATCAGTCGGTACTTTCGCGAAACAGTCCCTCAAATACTCCTCAATGGTACCCAACTACCATACCAAAAAACAGTAAAAGACCTTGGAATAATCTTGGATGAACGCCTAAACTGGGAAGAACAAACAGTCACAGCTTGCCGGAAATCGCTCTCCTCCCTACATGCAATTCAAAAATTTAGAAAAATATTTCCAACCCATGTTAAACAAAAATTAGTCCAAACACTAGTCTTGCCTAATCTTTACTACTGTGATGTAGTTCAACATGGCACAAATAATGAAAATTCGAGATGCCTCGAGCTAGTGATGAATGCTTGTGTTAGATACGTATGCAACATACGGTTGTATGATCATATCAGTCCTTCATACTCCCAGCTAGGTTGGATACGCCCACATAAGGCACGCGATCTCCACACGATGTGCTTACTTCATCGATTTCTTAGCCACTGGTGCCCCCAATACTTATCTTCTCACATTAAACACCTATCATCATTCCACAACCGCAATACCAGATCGGATACGTCTAGCATCTTGGCTGTACCTTTACATAACACAAAATCTTTCTCCGTGTCATTCTCCATCTCAGCCATACGACTATGGAACGCGCTCCCCTGTGATCTGCGTCTTATCCAAAACCACTCAACATTCAAGAGGGAACTTAAGACTTACATATTAGGGACGGTATAGCCACCATTGTTGTGCCCCCCCTCATCTTTTTCTTTCTCCTCTCCATCATAGCTTCGAATTTTACCATTCTATTTATCTTCCTCTAACCTATCTACCTCTTCTATATCTCTTTCACCCCATTCCATCGTCTTATGTCTCTGCTTGATGAGAATAACTCACAAGCTGCAAGAATATAACGAGAAAATTCCCAACTAGCAATAGGACTGACACTCATAAAAGAAAAATATGTTTACTTTCATATACATAGTCATTATTATTATTATTATTATCATTATTATTATTTTTATTATTCTTGATTGTTATAATTATTTTTTGATTGTTATAATTGTCATTGTACTACTTTTATAATCTCTATTTTTTTCTTTAACATTAATACTGTATAACATGTTATATGTCCTAATTTTCTGTAGACACTGAAATTTGTTGAATCTGAGTATGCCTGGTTAGGTGTAAGAGAGGGCCTGAAGGCCCTAATCTTGCCAGGTAAAATAAATGCATAAATAAATAAATAAATGCGCTAGTTTGCGAATAAAATTGATCAATGATAAATAATTGTGAGAAATTTTTAAGGATCAATAATGGTAGATAACATAGACGATTTAAGTTTTGATGAAGTTATCATTCATTCGCTATCGCAAAACACAATAAATAAAAGTAGTCGCACAGAAATAGTGCAGATACAGCATCAAACAAACTGACAATAACAATATATGTGCATATACGTGATTCAATTATATCCAGATGCCCTAGAATCGTCTCTTCATTGCAAACGTGCGTAATATCAAGTTCCATAGCGCATGAACTAGTCATAAACCAACAGCTAACCCAGAGAGTTACATAGTTAATGTTGAATCGTTTGTTAAACAACCTATAGATTCTCTTGCTTCTAATGAAGTCGTTCAGGATAACCAGTAACAATAATCAAAAGCAGCTGAAATAATTCTAAGTCTCGTGCTGCTCATAATCTTACATCCTCAAAACTGGCGATCGGATTCTGAGTTCAAAAACTTGGCAACTACACTGTGTCTTCACAAAAGTTATGCTATCGAGCGTCCAACTTGTCTTCTAATTTCTATCACTTGACAACTTCAAACCGACGATAACAGGCACGCACGCGCAGGTTAACGTCACAACATCTCGGAGCAGTATACCTCCAACGCGCGGGGTTTTATATGGTCTCGTGACCCCGCCAAACCACAACAAATGAAACAAAATTGACTACCATTCAAACTAAAAGCAACTTACACGTAGTACATACATGCTGAGGAAAAAATCTCTCTTCAACGGTCTTTTACTGATCTCACAGGACAACATAAGTCTATGGCTTCGTTTATAAGTAATGTAATCATATATCAGGCTGACACGCGTTTGATACTTAATACAGAGATACCATATTTAACTATTACAATACAAATTAAGAGGGCCTGTTCATAAGGGGCGTCTTTTTGGCACTCATTAATGTTGGTTTTAGATAAAGCATAAGATGCGTCAATTTTAGATGCTCAGTGTGGCGTCTGTTCTTTCGGACACACGATTAGGCCATGAGCGCCAGTTATCTCTTCTGTGCAGAAGTGCTCCAAGATTTAGTTCTTATGGGAATCAACGAGATTCAGTGATTAATGGGGCCAATAAACGGGGGGACTGCATGAGTATTGTGTGGTATAAGTAGAGAATTTGTGTCGGACAGGAAGCGGGCTAGGGCAGTCTGTGCGATTGTTCTGACATCTGACTCTGTCTGGCGTAATAGATGGCACCTCTGCCTAGTAAGCAGGAGACCCAGGTTCGAATCCTGGTTTGGCACAAATCTTTTATCTTGCCCCGTTGATATAAATCAAAGCCCAGTGGCAACTAATGTCTTTAATTCCTCTGTGTCTTAATTTTAAATAACTACTGCCTTTATTAATGGCTAAAGGAATCATTAATTATTGAATCAAATTAATGACCATACATATGACCTACTGGAAAATAGGACAGCTTTATGGTAACACCATGCCCCATTCATTATAACTGTAGGTTTTGAGGAAACGACTTCCTGGCACATCTGCAAAATTCGCTGTAGTTAAAATACGCTATGTATTAGTTAGCACTGCCAGTTAGTAAGTGCCCATAACTGAACTCCTCAGCTATCGTCTGATGTCTTAACTGTAATTATAGCTCAACTGATTTTTAAAGGATTATCTTAAAATGTTCATATCACCGTGCCAACGTAACTGACACAGTTTTTGTAGTACAATTATCATTCAAGGAACAAACCAAGGCCTTACTTTCGTGATCACCCCTGTATTAAATAATTCTGCTAAGACATTCCTATTATTCATTACATCATTTCTGAATTATCAGCCGTAGCCATTCATCCTACAGACTACGAAGTCTGCCATCTTTGCCGAGATCATCTCCGGCAAAATTTTACTCACCTTTCCTCCAGCTTTGGTGTTCTCGAAAAGGTGGGTCGAAGTCCATGGCAAACATGCCGGTATGCTAGCTGCGGCCTCAGGTAGAGCCCCCTTCTGAAAGGTTCTCCATCGTGACAGCTTGGCAATGGACGTCATCTCACACGGTATTTGTACTTCTCGGAATACTAGGACTCAAGAAATTATTTAACACTCTGAAACGAGTGTTAAATAAGCATCCTCATTATTCGGTGGAAGGAACGATACATGAAGATAGTCGTATCACTAACTACACTGAGGAGACAGAGGTCATGGGATACCTCCTGAGCCGGCCGGAGTGGGCGTGCGGTTCTAGGCGCTACAGTCTGGAACCGCGAGACCGCTACGGTCGCAGGTTCGAATCCTGCCTCGGTCATGGATGTGTGTGATGTTCTTAGGTTAGTTAGGTTTAAGTAGTTCTAAGTTCTAGGCGACTGATGACCTGAGAAGTTAAGTCCCATAGTGCTCAGAGCCAGAGTCAGTTAATTCTCGCCCTGCAGCCATAACCATCTCGGAAACCCTTTCACATTATTCATCTTGCAACGGTACTTTCGCGTTCTCGTCAATACGGTACCAGAACGTTTAAGTTCTACCACTGCAAAGACGGAAGATCCGGGATTCGGAATGTCAGAACAGTGCAGCAAGTAGCGGCAGGAACACTACCACAAAATCACGCAGCACTAACACTCCAAACCATCGACTCTCGGAGAGAGATTTTAACCGTGTTCAACCAAATGGTAAAATATCGAACTATTTTTCACCGAATCATACAGTTTGGGGGAAAAGCAGTGAGAATAATTACTTTTGGAAACCTTTTATCATACAAAGCCTGTTATAACAATAAACTGTTTCGCTTTATAAAACAGCCGCCAGCCCAAATCGGGCACAGTGTCCACACAAAAAGATGAAGTCAATTTTCGAGCCGACAGTGGCGGTCAAGCTGTTCTAGGTGCTCAGTCGGGAACCGCGCGACTGCTACGGTCGCAGGTTCGAATCCTGCTTCGGGCATGGATGTGTGTGATGTCCTTAGGTTAGTTAGGTTTAAGTAGTTCTAGGGGACTGATGACCACAGATGTTAAGTCCCATAGTGCTCAGAGCCATTTGAACCATTCAATTTTCGACACTGACTAAATAACTACTTTCATTTACTACGGTCACTTGGCAGTAAGTGCTATTAATCTCACTTTCTTTTACTTATGGAATTTATCACTATACTTCAGTAATTATTTAAAGAAGACGCACATATGTTTCAGCAAGGATACAAATAATATTAAACTTATAGCTATTATTCATATGACCAAAACTATTATTTGACACGACTAAATTTCATTTCTACTGGACTGTTATTTGTTAACGTTTTACTAACACCAATATTTGTCTGGCTATCTTTGACATGGAGAAGCAACACAAACAATTACTGTTAAGATTGTTGCAGTTAAACAATTATGTTACTTTACTTTCAGAAATGCTATTGAGAACTTATCATCATGGTCACGCAAAGCAGTGGCCCTTAAACTGATATGTGCAATCTTTAGTACTTAATAACGATTTTCAGAATTTATTACCAAAACAGTACTCTTGCCAGTAATTTACTATTATTCAAGCTTCAATATACATCAGGATACTCGGAATAAATTCGTTTAGGTGAGGAACCTACTGAGGTACATGGCATAGGAAAATCACGGTTAAACAGAAAGATATATTTAACACTTATATTCCACTGATTGAAGATGGATGGTTCACACTGTGATACACTTCGAAATAAAGTACTTTGCCTGTTACTGATGTCGAAGGTGGCGTGAGGCGGTGCTGCGTAGAAACATTGCGCAGGTACAGCTCTTGATGTACATAGCTCTGTCTTCCTCTTGGTGGCGACGATAAAATTGCAAATTTCTGAGCTATTGATTTATTGCCGTACTGCGCCAATCATGTAGAACACGTCCGAGGCCAAAAACCCAGTCTTGCAGGTAAATTCGGGGCTTCTATTGCTTGACCAACGTAATGCGTATTCACCACTTGCAGGGCAGCTACGGAGTATATTAGCCACTTGCGCGCCAACTCGCACTCGCGCACCCACCACATTTTTCATTCCACCACAGAACGTAGTTCCGTTATACCTATGATCCCTACACCTTTTCAATTTACACTTCTGCTTACAAAAACCCTAAGTATGAAACACCTACAATTGCATGACAGCATATACATACGAAATTGCCATAATTAATTACAGTTGTACTTGAAATATTACATAATTATTTACAAAATATGTTTTAATACATTCATTCCACCTACGTCAAAGAGGTTATTTTAAACAGATAAACTAGACTTAACAAAAGCTTACTCTCTTTATAGTATTTGGTTAATTTTGGAACAAAAAAATTTTAAAGCATACAGATTAATGGCAGTATTATATTTACAATAGCATTACAATCTGAGTACAAATGAAAGATCTACCAGTGTACTGCCCCTTTATACAGAGTGGGGCAAATAAAAGTGGCCCAAATTAGTGGATATGTTTGGATGCGAATGTATGCATATAGCCACACCGCGTGACGCGCACACCACGTGTACGCCCGACACATGATACACACCGTTCAGAGTGCGACCTGTGTCAGTTTGAGTGAAGCATTGCAAAGGGGACGATGGAAATCACAATGGTGCAGTCGGTGTTCATTGTGGAAAGTCACGTGAGAAGAACGTCGTGGAAATGGTGTGGTCAGTTGTCTGCTGAGAAGTTTAGCGTTTTCAAAATACCAACAACGCCTAGTCCGAAAATGGTGTCAGACGAGACCTGTTCTGAACAAGTGAAATAACACTCTGAAACCTTGCCGGCACACCATAAAACGTGGCTGCAGTTCACCACAAAATTATTCAGAGTCCTACCGAATCAATCCGATGCCTTTTTAATATAATCCATTATGGAGTCGAGGCAGCAGTTGTCGTTATACTGGTAATCACTGTTAGCATTCAACCGCGTTTCAAGAGACAACGCTCTCATCATCAGGTTGTAAAGTCTATGCCATGAAATTAAACGGACTAAAAAGGCAAAATACCATCACAAATAGTTGGGAAGTCCATAGAGTAAAACAGAATTGAAAGTATATTGGACTGTGGGTCCTCGTCTTACACTGAAGTTGTTGACACAAGTCGATGGCCGTCCCATAGCTACCAAGTATGCTGTCGCACCGTACCGGCTCGGGAGCTATTGTGGACTGACGTGCCTAGGTTCAAAATGGTTCAAATGGCTCAACTTCTGAGGTCATCAGTCGCCAAGAACATAGAATTAATTAAACCTAACTAACCTAAGGACATCACACACACCCAGCATTGTTTGTTGAAACGCGTTGTTAAAAATATATGTATAAGAATTGCGGTTGAATGCTGACAGTGATAACCAATCCGATGCCTGTCACAAAAGACCGACATATCACGTCGATCATGTGGACTAATACTAGATCTACCTGGGGCTGCACATGCATCCCTACCGAGCGTCTGTTGTTCAAGCGGTAAAACTGGCTGACACTCTTTAGCGCATTATGAGTGGCAGTTCGCTTAGGTGACATTTAATAGCTTAGACATGAGAATGCTTTTTATGTATGATGAAGACTGGTTTCACCTGAGTGGTTAAGTCAACTCATAGAGTAATGGGTATTAGGCAGCGGAGAATTCCCGTATGCGTAACTTCCACGAATCACGTTTGCATAATCAGAAGGTAGGGATTTAGCGTGCAGTGTGTTCAGACACTACATTATTGGTCCTATCTTCTTTCATCAGACACTGGCTTCGGCGTGTTACATTTGCCAACAATTTGGAACTATTTGTGGCAGTAGTGACGGAGGAGGAAAAGACCTACAGTTACTTCCAACAGGATGGAGCATTTGCCGATACAGCCGGCCGAAACTTGGAGCACTTTTACACAAATTTCTCGCCTGACAGAACTGTTAGCAGAGGTCAGTCTTGTCACGGCCCTGGCTGGTCACCCAGGTCACGACTTGTCACTGAGAGATTACTTTGAGGGGGGAGCCCTCAAGTCTAAGATGTATCGCAACAACCCTAATAAAGAACTGCAGCATAACATTTCGAATGAGACGGCAGAAATTCCAGCAGTCCAGCTTCGATCCGCATTCAGCAACTTCCTGGCCAGGGCGCAAAAGCTGTTAGCAACTCTACGGTCTGGTTAGATGCAGTTTGGCTGAGAGCACGTTTGCAATATGTGGTTGTTAATCAGACACCGTCGTCGTGTAATTCACACATAATGTTTTTCCTCGTCCGTAGCGCCAAGGTTAAGATAGAGGCTTTCACTGAAAGCTTTATGCTTTGGAATCGCGTTTTTCGTATGCTAGATGTGAACATTTTGCATTTTTGAGGCGAGCAGATTTCGGTGCAAGGTACAGAATGGGTTAGCTAATAGTCCAGGCGCAAGGAAGAACATTTACAGTCCTCACACTCTCTACCAATGAGATTTATTCAACGTTTTCCAGTACATAGAGATTTTGCTTTGTTGCATTTGTTCACGTGTTAAGAACTTTTTCTACCACGTGTTTTTGAATACTGTTGTTGCACTGTATACTATGGATTAACTATTTTTGGAGATAGTTATATGGGCTTATATTCAAAACTATTTTAAAACAGTTATCGGTCCTTTCCACAACTTTCCTTTTTAATCGAGTTTCTACTTACTAAGTAGCACACAATGACTCGATGCAGAGTGAGCAACTTGCCTTTAGTAGTGGTAGCAACTTCCGAGAACGTTGCTACGATTACTCTCGAAATCAAAAACGATCACTGTGAAGATAACTTGCGTTCCTTTGCGTGGATTTTCAGTACAAATGGTAGGTGTCGGAGTTACACAGAGATAGAATAGTTGTAGTTCTTCATTTAATAAAGTATTATAATAATAGTGCCAAAGGCGCGTTACCGTGCTGCAGGGCCGGTAGCTACACGTTTTTCATAATTAGTCAGATGTTTGTTATGACAATTCGGGTTCATGTAAATTCCATTTTCTTTGCTGTAACCATTATAAATCATTGCGCTAAGTACGCCTTTCGTGCATAGGTCATATTCCATACATTTTTCAGGCCGGCCGGAGTGGCCGAGCGGTTCTACGCGCTACAGTCTGGAACCGCGCGACGGCTACGGTCGCAGGTTCGAATCCTGCCTCGGGCATGGATGTGTGTGATGTCCTTAGGTTAGTTAGGTTTAATTAGTTCTAAGTTCTAGGGGACTGATGACCTCAGCAGTTAAGTCCCATAGAGCTCAGAGCCATCTGAACCCCGCTACGGTCGCAGGTTCGAATCCTTCCTCGGGCATGGATGTGTGTGATGTCCTTAGGTTAGTAGGTTTAAGTAGTTCTAAGTTCTAGGGGACTGATGACCTGAGAAGTTAAGTCCCATATTGCTCAGAGCCATTTGAACCATCTAAACCATTTGAAAATTTTTCAGTTAGATCTTACTACTAGCTTGATTCATGGGTGCAAACATTGTATGTGTGAGGACATTTTCAATTCAGGGCTTGCCCGAACTTACTTTTATAGCTAACCCGTCTAGAAATCTTTACAGGAACAGGAAGCTTACATGTGTATTTGGCTGTTTATTTGTATGTTGCTCTCCTGTACCTACTGAGTTCCAATTCCCACGTATCAAAATTAATAGCTAGTATTTGTGTTTGCAATTCGGGCATCGTAAATAGATATTTAAATAACAGTTTTTATGTGGAAAATGAATATTTTATTGTTGTGAGAAATGAATGACGTGATACCTTACACACGTTACATGCATTCATGTGTTTTTAATATAGGAAGATTTATTGCCGGAAGTATCACCGTTGGATCAGATGATGTCGACCGCGCGTCCTGGTACGAACTCTGCTCAACCACCAGTCACAGTTGTCCGAGATGCGCTCAGTTCAGATGACTTGAAGATACGACGCAATCACGCTCATGGCCATATTTCTGCGACAGTTTTGAAGCGATACGAGTATTGTCTTGTTGTAGGTTGCTATGGTGTCAATATAGGCGAACAGTCGGATACACAGAGTTGATATAGTAGTAATGAACTCACCAGTGTCGAGAGACCAATTGCTGATTCAGCCGCAGGGTTGGGCGTTTCTGTCCCGTCGACGGGTAACTGTCATCCTACGTGACGTGTTTGTCGTGAAACCTTGTGTCACAGCAGCCGGAACTTGATCTACCTGCGCCGGCCGCAGTGGCCGAGCGGTTCTAAGTGCTACAGTCCGGAACCGCGCGACCCCTATGGTTGCAGGTTCGAATCCTGCCTCGGCATGGATGTGTGATTTCCTTAGTTAGGTTTAAGTAGTTCTAAGTTCTAGGGACTGATGACCTCAGAATTTAAGTCCCATAGTGCTCAGAGACATTTGAACCATATTTGATCTACCTGCCACACAAATAATATCACTGCCACTTTCCGTGTCGGTTTCGCTGTCACTCGAGTAGCGGGGTATTAGATAATGACCTAATTTCATCGATTTTAATGTCCAGTACACAGGAATAACAACACCTCCTCCCTGTGGCGCTGTTCGGGTCATATGACTGTGTGCCCTCAATGCTATGACCTACACGCTACGTTTTACCTCAAAGCACTCCACTTCATGATTTCAGTAACCTTAAAACCCAAGCACTGGGCATCCTACGATTATCTTTACGTATACAGTTTACAGAAACAGGAAGTGAAGTGGAATCTCCGTGGTTCTGCTAAATGAATGTGTTCCAACAAGCTGTGTCCCCTGTGTTTCATAACTGCTGTGATACTACTGCACAGAGTTTTCAATGGTGTTGTTTCAGTGTTGATCCCTCCTTCGCGCAAACCTCACAAGGTAGACTATAGTATGTGGAATGCTTGAGCTCCAATTCTTTCTTGGCACAAGTCGCCCAAGTATCTGGTGTGTGTAACTACATGGTGTTTGAGATGCAAGCGTTGTTGCCGAGCATGGAGGAAATTTAATCTTTGCAATACCTATGACCTACCGAAAGATGTTTCCAAAGGTTATCGCAGTTTTGATGACCTGTGCATCTGTTACGGTACAGACAGTAAGTTAGAAGTAAAGTGAGTGTAGCAGAAATTATAACGACTTAGCCGACAGTGCGGTCGTGAATGAGACTTTGAACCTAATCTCTTCGCTGAAGCATGAGACCTATTGTTCTCATCTTAACGTTTATGAAGATAAGGCTTGAATAATCACATAATCAGCTTTTGAAACCGTTCTACAACAAGCGCAGCATACGTATACAGTAATAATCTGATATTCAACGATTAGCAATTACGTGCTTGGTGTACCATTCCCATATCGTGAGATGTTGTTGTGGTCTTCAGTTCTGACACTGGCTTGATGCAGCTCTCCATGCTACTCTATCCCGTGCAAGCTTCCTCATCTCCCGGTACCTACTGCAGCCTACATCCTTCTGAATCTGCTTAGTGTATTCATCTCTTGTTCTCCCTCTACGATTTTTACACTCCACGCTGCCCCCCAGTACTAAATTGGTGATCCCTTGATGCCTCAAAACATGTCCTACCAACCGATACCTTCTTCTAGTCAAGTTGTGCCACAAACTCCTCCCAAATCCTATTCAATACCTCCACATTAGTTATGTGATCTACCCATCTAATCTTCAGCATTCTTCTGTAGCACCACATTTCGAAAGCTTCTATTCTCTTCTTATCTAAACTATTTAGCGTCCATGTTTCACTTTCATACATGGCTACACTTCATACAAATACTTTCAGAAACTTCCTGACACTTAAATCTATACTTGATGTTAACAAATTTCTCTTCTTCAGAAACGCTTTCCTGCCATTGCCAGCCTACATTTTATATCCTCTCTACTTCGACCTACATCAGTTATTTTGCTCCCCAAATAGCAAAACTCCTTTACTACTTTAAGTGTCTCATTTCCTAATCTATTCCTTCAGCATCACCCGACATAATTCGACTACATTCCATTATCCTTGTTTTGCTTTTGTTTATGTTCATCTTATACCCTCCTTTAAAAACACTGTCCATTCCGTTCAACTGCTCTTCCAAGTCCTTTGCTGTCTCTGACAGAATTACGACGTGATCGGCGAACCTCAAAGTTTTTATTTCTTCTCCGTGGATTATAATACCTACTCCGAACTTTTCTTTTGTTTCCTTTACTGCTTGCTCAATATACAGATTGAATAGCATCGGGGAGAAACTACAACCCTGTCTCACTCCCTACCCAACCACAGCTTCCCTTTCATGTCCCTCGACTCTTATAACTGTCATCCGCTTTCTGTACAAATTGTAAATAGCACTTCGCTCCCTGTATTTTACCCCTGCCACCTTCAGAATTTGAAACAGAGTATTCCAGTCAACATTGTCAAAAGCTTTCTCTAAGTCTACAAATGCTAGAAACGTAGGTTTGCCTTTCTTTAATCTTTCTTCTGAGATAAGTCGTAGGGTCAGTATTGCCTCACGTGTTCCAACATTTCTAGGGAATAGAAACTGATCTTCCCCGAGGTCGGCTTCTACCAGTTTTTCCATTCGTCTGTAAAGAATTCGCGTTAGTATTTTGCAGCTGTGACTTATTAAACTGATAGTTCAGTAATTTTCACATCTGTCAACTCCTGCTTTCTTTGGGATTGGAATTATTATATTCTTCTTGAAGTCTGAGGGAATTTCGCCTGTCTCATACATCTTGCTCACGAGTTGGAAGAGTTTTGTCAAGACTGGCTCTCCCAAGGCTGTCAGTAGTTCTAATGGAATGTTTTCTACTCCCGGGGCCTTGTTTCGACGTAGGTCTTTCAGTGTTCTGTCAAATTGTTCACGCAGTATCATATCTCCCATTACATCTTCATCTACCTCCTCTTCCATTTCCATAATATTGTCCTCAAGGACATCGCCCCTGTATAGACCCTCTATATACTCCTTCCACGGTTCTGCTTTACCTGCTTTGCTTAGAATTGGGTTTCCATCCGAGCTATTGATATTCATACAAGTGGTTCTCTTTTCTCCAAAGGTCTCTTTAAGCTTTCTGTAGGCAGTATCTATCTTACCCCTCGTGAGATAAGCCTCTACATCCTTCCTTTCTTCCTCTAGCCATCCCTGCTTAGCCATTTTGCGCTTCCTGTCGATCTCATTTTTGAGACGTTTGTATTCCTTTTTGCCTACTTCACTTACTGCATTTTTGTATTTTCTCCTTTTATCAATTAAATTCAGTATCTCTTCTGTTACCCAAGGATTTCTACTAGCCCTCGTCTTTTTACCTACTTGATCCTCTTCTGCCTTCACTATTTGATTCCTCAAAGCTACTCATTCTTCTTCTACTGTATTTCTTTCCCCCATTGTTTCCTTATGCTCTCCCTGAAACTCTGTACCACCTCTGGTTCTTTCAGTTTATCAAGGTCCCATCTCCTTAAATTTCCACCTTTTTGCAGTTTCTTCAGTTTTAATCTATAGTTCATAACCAATAGATTGTGGTCAGAGTCAATATCTGCCCCTGGAAATGTCTTACAATTTAAAATCTGGTTCCTAAATCGCTGTCTTACCGTTATATAAACTATCTGAAACCTTCTAGTATCTCCAGGGTTCTTCCACGTATACAACCTTCTTTCATGATATATAATTTCATGATATAAGAATTTCTTAAAAAGAAAGAAAAGTAACAATCGCTGGAAATGAAGCACAAGGTGTACAGTATGTGAATTAATTTCATTTAAACCGTTGTTTTAATAGCTACCACCTCTCTAGTAACAAAGTGAACAGCCGTATGAAATTATGATTTATGAATCGTTTCAGTTGAGTTGTTGTTCAACAGGTTTCAGGATATGTTCTCGTCATTAATACAACATGTTACTGAACTTTTAGTGAAATACACGTATACCTTTTACACAACCGAACGAAATGTTTACCTTGACGGAAATGGAAGACCCTAACTTAGTTATCAAAGCATATACTCCGACCTGCTCCATAGACTGCCACTTACAGGGAGACTGGTACTGATCCTCCAGGGAATTATTTCAAAGCCTCCACAAGAGCGTAACGACGGTCTCAGTGTGATAGAGAGAGACAGTTAGCGCCTCGCCAAAGCCGGTGCCTGTGCTCCCGCAGAGTCGTAGCTCGCGCACTAAAGCTAGCAATGGCAGCAGGGAGAACTCTCACCCTTTTACAGCTCCTGTAAATGCGGGTAACACCAAGGCGGAAGCGTGCAGACTGCGGTGTCTCAAGACTCGAAGCCTTCGGGCATGTACAGCAAATCTCTCAATATCCTCGGTTCATTTGCTGTTGGGTGGACGTCTCCGGCTAAATGTTTCAGGTTACTCGTCGTGGGGATGGTGAAGTAGGAGGAGGAAAGACTTAATTTGTGTTATTGTATAGTTTCTTCCGTTCATAAATTCTCCACGATTATTTATGCAAATGAAGTCACTGCGTTCTGCAGTAAAAATCGTCATTTTCCCATCTCTTAGTCTACTGTGCATGCAATTCTTGTGAAAACACTCTCAAAATAAACATTCCGCAGAGTATGAGTAATAAATATTACGAAATTGTCTTAAAGAAAATGTTGCGACATTATCATCTCAATCAAAGCATTGAATTGCTGGCTCAGTAGTGAATTGCCATACTACGGTTACAAAGTTCCGTGATCTGACCAGATACTGACCTGGAATTTTTATTTGTCTTTTATCTCTTCTGTAATTTCTGATAAAATTTGTCAATATGTAATGGTTCAAATGGCTCTGAGCACTATGGGACTTGACATCTGAGGTCATCAGTCCCCTCGAACTTGGAACTGCTTAAACCTAACTAACCTAAGGACATCACACACATCCATGCCGGAGGCAGGATCCGAACCTGCGACTGAAGCGCCTAGAACCGCTCAGCTACACCGGCCGGCTTGTCAATATGAAAAATGCGGAGCCACACAGTAGTTCGAAGTACGCGTCCCCACACAACTTCGAAGGTCGAAGGAATACAAGTGCATATTGCCTCCAATAATTCATTCAATGCTGCACTGTTTGAACAAATTTTCAGATAGATGATAAGTTTTCTTTTTGCTTTACTTCTGCTATTTATTTTCAGTCAGACGTTGATGGTATTCCACTTACAACACATGTACTATCTCCGATTCCGTCCCCTTACTCGGACATCGTAGAAAGTAGGGTATCAGTTTTAGCCGAACTCCTCCCTCCCTCCCTCTCTTCGTCCCTCCTCCGTCTTTCTCCCACCTCCCCCCCCCTCCCCTCCCCCGATTCGTTATACCACTTAACCCAAGTATCTTCCCAGAGTGGCATGCATGACGGCCATCTGAAACCTTACAAAGTAATGGAAATTTCTTGACAAATCATTTCAGGTACTATTGCTAGACGTCAGTACTTCATCTGGCTATTGAAGTCTGTACATGATGTGTAGTTTGATCCTGAAATGTTATTTTGTACTGAAGGTTTATTACAGGACGTGAACTCTCAGATCAGTTGGCATTGGAATTCTGAAAGTCCTTTCATGAAGACCGTCTATATGGTGTGGAAGCTGTTGTCTGGTGAGTAACTCGAGGAGGAATAATTACAGCTAGTGAGAAGACCTACGATTGTTTCATACATTACGAGAGCACACTGCTTTAATACATTTACTACAGTATTGCGATAATATTTTTATTATGATAGGAACTACGCACCTTGTTCTACGCCTCATATTAAACAACATCCTCCCTGCCAGCAGTTAACGGCCTGAGACTCCACGCTTTGGTTGCTGGAGGTTGTGCCGGCTGCAACATTACCGATTCGTAAGTGTCGTTCGCAGTGCGACGTCCATCGACCAAGAGCAGTCCCTAGTGCCTAGTTTCCACGGAGTGCCTTCCTAATGCGGAGACAAAGCACTGAGCCAAGTGGTCGGACGAGTAAATGCAGTGGGCGATTGAATAGGAAATGTTTCCATTTACTGTGTGGTTAACTCCACCACCTAATAGTACTGCGATCACTCAAACGGCCATTGCTTGCAAACTTCCAGTCCACGGCTAACAACTCACGAGTGCACATGACATTATGACAGGTTTAGCCTTCATTTGGAATAATGGAATCAAAGTAGGACAGTGACCCAACAACACTAATTGGAAAGAAATGTAAATGTGATTGCCATATTCACTCGATAAAGATACAGCTATATTCAGAAAGCGTTACCTGTAGCCGAAACAGGAAGAATTGTGACATCTGTTGTGTAATGGTTCCTCTCAAAAGGAAATGAGCTGTTATATTTCCAGTTATCGATTTGTTCAGTCCTCATTTTCAAAAGTGCTGTGTATTCTCATTTGCCTTCGTCTACTATTTACTTAAGAAGTTTAATTATAGATCGATAAGTACTTGTCCTTTGTATCCAGTATTTTTACCATGATCTTTTTCTAGGGATTCTCAATTTGTACTCCAGTATTTACGTCAAGATAGGGATAATTAGCTTATTTATTGCTTCAGAACTTTACTCTCCCATCGAGAACTACGTCTCGTGCTGCCCGCCTTGATACACTTAAGTACGCCGGAAGTGAACGAGTCGCTAAATTCTCTTAGGTGAATGGTAACCACAAACGCTCTGTTGATCACCATAACGTCTTATTCGGACAGAAAAAAATATGGATGTAAGTTCCTCTATGGTTGTGATTGACGCAGTAGTGTAACTAATATAAATATATTTTCACAACAACGAGATTTCTTAAAACAAGTGAAGTATTAAATCTGATGCAGGCATTGGAAAATAAAATGAAAGGCAGTGTTTCTTAACCAGTGCAACCGGAGCCGACCAGCCGTAACGAAGCGTGAGGGTGCATTAAGGTTATGCACTGCCACTAATACCTATGTCGCTGAAAATTTATAAAATATCCTCCAATTTTCGCCACTGTCCCGACTCATAATAGACTCATTTGATTTATTGATAAATGACATATTCACAGCCTCAGCTACATTACGTCCAGTTTCTTTACTTATGGGTTTACTCTGGAATCTGCAAAAAGAGAAAGTTTGCTATTGGTGCTTAGCGAACTGTAAGTAGACAGAACCGTAAGTGTATCACAGCTCACGAAGGTAGGGTGTTACCACTGTACTTGAAGCGATCATACGGAGTTTTTTTTTTTGGCGTTTCTGTTGCCTAATCCGATTTATTATGGGTAGTTCAACACAAATGTGTATTTTAGGCACTTCGGCACACGCATCCATGTCAGCTGACTCCCTAGAAACGCTCAAGGCAACTCCTGACGTTCTACTGCAAAGGTGCAGTTACAAAGCTTGCAGTCACAAGATCTATCATACGCATTTTGTGCTTTCGGAGGTTAATCTGTTATGAAGCCGTCGTAAAATTGCTTCATCAACAGTATTGTGAATTAACGCACCAGTTGTCTATTGTGCGATATATTTACCACAAGATGAGCGGGTACAACATTACTCCATTAGAAAAAAAGGAAACCAAAACAATACCTCGCAATACTACACATACTGACAACCATGTAAGTATCTATACTGTTCTGTGGTATAACTTACCTTTAAGTTACTATGCCATTAGGCGCTATCAAAAGTAAATGTCCAGTCCAAGGAATACTGTCGGGCCCAATTTGGTGATCCGATTCTTGAGAAGCAACTGCCAACTTATTCTGGTCAGCAGGGTTAAATTTTAATGTTTCTTGGTGCTATGTCGATGCAGGCTTTTCAACACAGGTGCACTACTGGTTTTTAGGATTTGCTAGGGTCTGGCACATAAAGTTCAAAGACTGTACTGTAGACAGTAGCCTCGTTGGTGACTGTGACAAATATACGTTAGTAATAATGCTAGGGCGAATTTGATCCACTTTTGACCGGTGCATTTGGGTTGCCTATACGCAGGGGATGGGTAACGACATTACCAGTCATCATCACTCTTATCAATGACGTCATATTAGTGAGAAGTTACACGCCTTTCCCCCGTTTCCCTTTCCCTTCCCTTCCATGCTTCAAGCTAATGAAAACACAGCTTTAAAAATGAAACAGTCAATTAAAAAGCCAAAATGGCGAAAATAGCCCAACTGTGTTCCTGGGAAATTAAAACCCCTCTTCCAGCTAATCAGAGTAAAACATGAAAGTGAAACAACAAATGAAAAATTCGAGATGATGGAGCTAAACCAATTGTGTTTTACTTTGTACCTCATCCCCTCCCCCTATCATCAACCAGTCAGATAGTAGTATTAAAATGATGTGTAAATATGGTGTATAATTACATTATTAGCTATGTACATGTACTCCACCCCTCCTTCCTATTTCCAAAAAATCAGAGTGTAGTATTTAAATGATTTGCCAGATGAGAAGTAAAAATTACATAACCTCCACCTCAGAGTAAGAGATATTCGTAATTTCCCTGAAAGTCAAAGATATGAGTTGTTTCTAGTGTAAAAATTGTGTCATGTTACATTCTTTATGTACACATACATGCCTCAGATGTAATATTAAAGAGATTTCAGTGTTTAAGCTATGTATTATTTACCTACATCTACGCACCTTTGGTGTAAAACTAAAACTACTCCTAGGTAGTTATATACAAACGTACTAATACCTCTGCATTCATTATGTCAAATACCCCATGATCTCTAGTAATCATTTCTCTCTCTCTCTCTCTCTCTCTCTCTCTCTCTCGCTCTGTCACACACACACACACACACGCACACACACACACACACACACACACACACACACACACACACACACACACACACACACACACACCGATTCTCATTTGGGTATCAATATTCCTTTGGTTGTCCCCATTCCCTTTCTGGCGTCTCCCATTCCCATCCTAGGTGTCCAGCATTCCCTCGAAGTTTCCACCAAGTAGAACCGAAAGGCTAATACCTGACAGCTAACAGCTAATGCATAATACCTAATGGCTAAACGCTAACGGTTAATGCGTACTTATTAACACCTACTACCTAATATGTAAAATTGTGCGTACATACCCATCTATCGTGTAACATTAAAAAAAATACGCCATGGTCAAAGTACACATTATTCACATATTCACATACCATTATGATCCAACAGGAAGGTTTTATTCACCTCTAGTTAGAATCATTCGTGATATAAAACGCGTCGTCCTGTATGGTTTGTGATGACACATACAGTTATCGCAAGATAGATCATTAAATGCTACTTTATTCACTGCTTACGATGTAATTGTATGTGAGCCCCTTTCCGGACTGCAGTATACAGAGAATAGGTGGGAGTGTGTTTCATACCTCCTACCCATGGAGCTGGCTGCATATCTTTGCTACAAACTCTTTCTATCAAAAACTCTTTCTATCAAAAGTACCCGGACACCTGGTTGAAAATGACCTCAAAGTTTGTGGCGCCCTCCATCGGTAATACTGGAATTCAATATGGTATTGGCTCACCCATAGGCTTGAGAACAGCTTCCACTCCCTCAGGCATACGTTCAATCAGGTCCTGGAAGATTTCTTGGTGAATGGGAGCCCGTTCTTCACGGAGTGCTCCACAGAGGAGAGGTATCGACGTCGGTCGGTGAAGCTTGGCACGAAGTCGCCTTCCAAAACATCCCAAAGGTGTTCTGTAGGATTCAGGTCAGGACTTTGTCCACGCCAGTCCATTGCAGGGATGTTATTGTCGTGTTACCACTCCGCCACAGACCGTGCAATATGAACTTGTGCTCGATCGTGTTGAAAGATGCAATCGCCATCCCCGAATTTCTCTTCAACAGTTGGAAGCAAGAAGGTGCTTAAAACATCAGTGTATGTCTGTGCTGTGATAGTGCCACGCAAAACATCAAGGAGTGCAAGCCTCCTTCATGAAAAACGCGACCAAACCATAACATCACCGCCACCGAATATGACCGTTGGCACCACACGCTGGCAGATGGGTTCACCGAGCATTCGCCATACCAACACCCCGCCATCGGATCGCCACATTGTGTACCATGATTCGTAAATCCCTACAACGTTTTCCAGTCGTCCGATGTTTAGGCTCCATACACCAAGAGATGCGTCGTTTGGCATTTACCGGCTTGATGTGTGGCTTATGAGCAGCCACTCGACCCTGAAATCCAAGTTTTCTCACTTCCACCTAACTGTCATAGTAATTGCAGTGGATCTTGATGCAGTTTGGAATTCCTGTGTAATGGTCTTGATAGATGTCTGACTATTACACATTACGACCCTCTTCAACTGTCGGCGGTTTCTGTCAGTCAACAGTCGAGGTCGGCCTGTACGCTTTTGTGCTTTACGTCTCCCTTCACGTTTCCACTTCAGTATCTCATCGGAAACAGTGGACCTAGGGATGTTTAGGAGTGTGCAAATCTCGCGTACAGACGTATGATACAAGTGACATCCAATCACCTGACCGCGTTCGAAGTCCGTGAGTTCCGCGGAACGCCCCATTATCCTCTCTCACAATCTCTAATGACTACTGAGGTCACCAATATGGAGTACCTGGCAGTAGATGACAGCAAAATTCCCGTAATATGAACTACGTATGTTTTTGAGGGTGTCCGGATACTTTTGATCACATGCGCTATTATCTTGGTGACACTAGAATGATCGCATACACATCTTAAAAACAAAATTATGTTCACACTTATTTCAAATATTCCTGGAGAAATCCTACATTCACGTCTCTGAATTAACATGATTTGTTGAAATTAGTACCACTTTACGAAATATATCATGATGGAATCTACATATTTCTTTTTTGCAAGATATCGTACTTGAGAAACGCGATCTGTGATAGAATTATGTATTTCTACACCAGGTGCATAAATCGCTAATGTTGGAGAGCATATATGCTTTAATCCATCTCCCTCCACCCCCAGAGAGATATTATCTATAATTATAATTATTTGTTGCACATTAGATTCTCTCAAGCTGGGAATGAAAGTTAAAAACCTTCTCAATCCAAGAAATTGAACAGGACATGCTGCTTCGTGTAATGTCCGATATATCGTGCACTATGAATTATCAGTGTCATCTCCTGCTATTAGTCAGTATAACAACTGTAATACAGTATAGTCTTGCTCACTCATTAGAGTCTTTCATTCGTACTGTAGCGTTGTTGCTTGATTGAAGTAACTATTACAGAGACAGAGGGGCTAAATTCGTTATTATCATGGTTTTCGTACACAATAAAATGGGTCACCTCCGTAGCCGAAAGGTTAGCATCACTGCCTTCGCTGCAGAAGGACGTGGGTTCAATTCCTAGTACCTCCTCAGATTTGTCTGGGGTAGGGATGTCAGGAGCGTGTTGACGAGTGGAAGACATAAAAGAGAAATGCCTTGGAAATATCCAGCATCACCATTCCCTCAGTAATTAATATATCGAGAACTACATCAACTCAGTTCGATGGCGACTGCATTATCGTTAAAACTGAGGCTCCTTTGAAAACTCGACTTTGCAATTAATGCAGTTGCCCCAAATGAATCATCTCAAGATCTTTACTGCTCTGAAGCTTCTATAAGAATGGTATTTGTGAGAAAGAACTCTACTTTTTGTATTGTGCAAATTGTGGAGAATACATTCCCAGAGATTCACACATGAGCTCACATATTCTAATTTTACAACGTTACTATAATGTGGATGAATCAAATGCGACATACAGTAATATCTATTGAAGAAGAACTTTGATTATTGACTAAAAAGTTTGTAATAGGTCAGTACATCATCTCAGATGTGTGTATGGCAGATGCCAACGGCTTGAGATAACTTCAAGGGGGGCGAACATTATCTTATCTCTCGCAAGGACATCAGCGAGCCTGTTGTTGCTTGTAAGACATACGCTCTGCTTCATTGAGTAATTATGTAAGTGTTAATGAGAATCCTCTTTCACGAATCTGTGCAAAAATCCAAGCAAATATCGATGTTTTAAACTGGAGGCTTGCAACCAGCAGAATCTGAGTGCGATACGCCCTAGCAAACCCGAGGGAACAAGTCTCAGCTCGCCCGCTTCTTGTCGGAAAACAAATCCCAACTTGCATCTTGTCAGAAAGAGTCAGACTTTGTATCAGCGAGAAATAGGCTTTTTCGCGAATTTTATTGTACAGACTCTTTGTCAGCACACGAGGTAAGAAATATCTACAGCCTTAGCAGCAAGGCGACGGTATATAAAGCACAGCATCGACTCCCATAAGTCACTCCTGCTGAAACTTCAGAGCTGTGAACAACTACCACAAGAGTATGAGTCATGGGGTAAGCCGCAAGTTAGAGAAGCAAGTCTGAAATTCGAAAAAATGTAAATATTCACCTATTTCTTCCAGAAACTTTCTTTTCCTTCTGTCATTTTGTAATACATGTTTCTCATTAATATTAGTGTTTCTTGTAAACTCTAGCTCTGATTCAGCACACGTGAGAAAAGAACGCTAACTCAGTAGCAGCAGCAAGAAATATTTGGAAGTATTTGAGCAGAAAAGGAATGGAAGATACAAACAACAGAGCTTCACCTCAAAGAAGTGATTCCTGCTTTATCTTTGGAGCTGTGAACGTCATCTTTTTTGTGTTCCTGGTAACCTGATAGATGAGGTTGGGGAAGATATCAGCAAAAGAAGCAGTAGAGCTTTCTCTGCACAAAAAGCATTTGGGGGTCGGAAATTCGAGAAAAAATGTAAGTAGTCTTCTTCTTGTTCATCTTTTCATGTAGTTTACCATTTTGTGTTTTACACGTTTCATATGTGTAAATAGTTTTTCCCATTTAATCCGTGGTCGTCCGACTCAGCAGTAGTCGGTTCGAGAAGATAAGAAATTTGCAAGAAGGAGAAGAAGCCATATCGAGAAACTGCCGAAGAAGACCGTATCTTTGGTAGGCTATAGTTTCATAGCGTAATCTAATAATATTATTGTTATAATGGCCGAACCAGCAGCAAAATGAATTAAATTAAATGACATCTTGGATGGCCTTATGCCGGGTCGACATCTAAGCAGAGGAATACGTACTGGTGATCTAGAAAATACGGTTTGATGTAAGGAACCGAGACATTTCTTGGATGACTGCTTCCCATTTTCGAGATCGAAGCTTGCTAGGTAAATATCCAATTAAGATTTATCGTTCGCCGACCTGGAACTCTCTCTTGCTGAGGACAGGCGAGGAAAAACAAATCTACCTCAATGCAAAAAATGAGCGTCTATCGCTGTCTGCAGACATCAGTGAATGGTACTCAGTCATTTTAACAGATCGACTTTTGAAAAAAACTAGAAACTTTCGAGATTCGCGATTCTGGCTGGGAACAAATGGAAACTGTTCAAATGCGCATTAATTTTAATTAAAATCGGAGGTTTTATGCAGGAGTATATGCGACACTGCCCAAGGTGATAGTGAACAAACCTGGTGTATTAAACATTCACTCAAAGGACAATGCCTATTGTACGTGGTGAATTCTAGCAGGATTATATCCCAAAAATAAGCAGGCAGTACGTGATCCTATATATGGGATGTATAAAAACAATTATTACCAACATACCATTCCCAGCAGAGTTCAAACTTGTTCACGTTTTCGAAATACAGAATGGAGGCATTTCTGCAAATGTCTATGGTATCCAACATCGAGATTATGAATGGACGACTATAAGAAATAAAAGACAAACTAAAGAATTTCGAGTTTTACCACTGTATATTACGAAATGCCGCCGTGACAAATACTTGAATCTATTAATGTTGATAATAAAACAGAGGTATATCATTTCTGTTGCATAAAAAACTTGTTGAGGGTCACAAGCAGTAGTATTACCGTTAATAAGCATTAAGTTACAGTAAGCGAATGCTGCATGTGTTGCTTTCGTTCCCAGGAAAGATTAGATGTACATTTAGTGAATGTGCACAGTTTCACCCAGCCAGCAGTGTAATGCCTATTGACAAAAACAAGTTTGTGAAATCTACAGATTTTACTAATAAACTGAAAGTGAAATTCGTGGTTTCTGCTGATATGGAGTGTATATTGGAATCGTTTTGGGGATGCTGACATAGTTCTAATTCTGGTTCGTATTCTGATCACGTACATTGCATTTCAGTGTTGCTTATTAGATACATTGCAGCTCTAACCACGAATATTCCCATTTTAAATCGTACAGATGTGACAGCATGGTGTAGTTTACTGTACAACCCTACGCAGTCACTGAGATTGTTAAGTACCAGTTCATTAATTTAAATGGCACGGGTTCGATAGTATAGTATTGTTTTCTGAACAGCTCTATGCAATCACTGAAACTGTGAAATACCGCTTCATTACAATATGAACAGATAATATGAAGTCTCGAAATAGAATCAGTGTTTTTCTCAGCGGACATTTGTGATATTTCCAAGAAATCCTTTGAGAAAAATGATTAGAAGCACAGAGACAATTTTCATTTAACCAGTGCATACAGAATATCCCGGCTGCATTGTGGAATCACTCTACACTGACCGTGGTATTCCGCATTCTGAGCAGTTACGATGGTCATTTCTTGGCCACAAACTTTTGGGAATGCGATATCAGGTGGCGATGAATAAATCACATTAAATCAGAGAGTGTTTCCAATCTACCACCTTCTTTTATAAAAAGCATTCAAGTATTTCGCCAAGAAAGGCACTGGAAAATGTCCCATTTATTGAGTCATTAAATTTTTTGAGCTGTTCACTCGAAATGGGAGCGTCCAGATGAACTCGAGATAAATAACACACATCATTTTGATGATCAAGAGTTCAGTCTTGTTAGTCAGCAGGAAATTTCCCATACGAGTATGTAACCAACGATGCAATTCTTCTGGAGGAGTTCCTACTTTCAATTGATGAGCTTAAGTGTCTGTTAACAGATGCAACAATAACTGAAGTTGAATACTAAGAGCGTGCAGTGTACGGAAAGTATTAAAATGTAAAACACTGGGAGAATACTCTGATTTGTATTTCAAAATTGATCTGCTGCTCTTTACCAACGTCTTCGAAGCCTTTCGCAGTCTTTGCCTTATGACATATGAGTTACTACCTGTGCATTACATTACCTAGCCTGGTTTGGCATGAGTTTCTCTGCTAAAAATAACCAAAGCAGAATTACAGACTGTTACCAATAGCGAACAATTCCAGTTTTTTGACAGAGGCATCAAAGGCAAACTGTTCATTGGTCTGACAGACCTGAAGATCCCAATAAAAAGATCATATCCAATAACGATGAAAGATCACCGAATTTTACATCATTTACCTCGATGTAAAAACTTGTATAATTGAGTGATGTTGCACATTTTTAATCCGCACTTAACTCTGAATGGCTCCCTTCAGTCAGAATCAAAAAGTTTGAAGTGGAGAATTTACCAAACAATGCGAACACCGGGTGCATACTGGAAGTTGATCTTGAATTCCCTCAAAGTATTCACAATTTACGTGCATATTTACCCATATGCCTGGAAAAAATGGACCAGCATAAGGCAACAAAAAGAAAAATAAACTGTTTTCAACCTTGAATGATAAGAAAAACTCTTTATAGAAATCTGAAACGATGTTTTCAAAATAAATTGGTGTTAACAAAGATTCACCAAATCTTATCGTTTAAGCAGATTCCGTGAATGAAGGCATTCATAGAGGATAATGCCTAAAATCGCATTAGTGCACACAATACGTTCGACAAAAATTCCTTCCAATTCATAAATAATTCTGTAAGATCATGTAAAATGGGTAGAGGATGCAGGATATTAGATTGGCAGCATCAGGGAAGGACATATTATGAGCAGCTTCATTAATTGCAAAATCTAATTTCTAAAGGAGGATAATTTTCAATGGAAATCTAGCGACCATTGAACTTAGCAGACACAATTGTGTCTTTGATAAACCCATTCAGTGGGAATGATGATTTTAGATATTTCGAAAATGCTCTTTTTAAGTTTCCATTGCGTATATATATAGAAAAATCCGTTCGAATTGTGCATAACCGTGCTACACACTCACTGATAGCCTTATACTTCACCAAGCTCCTGATTATCTACGAGGATATCAGGGGTGATGTGTGTACGAAGTTCGATACTTTGGGATTATCAGCGAATAAATAATGCAGTATTCCGTTAGTGAATAAAAAAGTGGTTGGTCTGGTGAAAGCCATACAGAATGAGGACCTTATTGCTGAATTTGTTGGCTTGCGTTTTTGAGACCAAGTTTGGGCACATAAATCGCAGAGCAAAAAGTGGAAAACCATCGGCTGCAATCAGGCCCACCATTGATGATTAGAAGCAGTGCATCCTGGAATCGGAAGTGAAAACCATTGAGCAGTTTGTCTGTCACTCGAACCAGCATGTTATTTCGACTATTACACAACTTAAACACTCTTTCTCAGCTCAGGATGACAAATGATATATACTTTAGACTAAAGTAAATCCACTGACCTTGGGACATTATCATAAAAATAAAGGTGATTCCAAATAATGTGAGTATTTGATCGATTTTTGCTGTAGGAAATGTAAATAAAGGAAGTACTTCAAGAAATGATGATTTTATGTAATGTAAATAACTGATTGTTTTTTATTGTAAACTTGTAAATAGTTAAAAATGTATATTTTACATTATAGAATGTAAATAATATAAATATATGAATATCGTATGAAAAACCAATTTGTTGTAAAGTACTTTTCGTACTTAGTCTGTCTTCCGTCCTGCTACCACTGCAGTCTGTTTGCGTCACGTAACACACTGTTAGCGATTGTCTGTCTTTCAGGTGGGCTGTATCTGATCAGTATAGTTGAGACGTGTGGAGGTAGTCCGTTATGCACTGGACTTTCTCTGCTTGGCGGCAGCAAGGTACACTGTGCTGACATGTGTATCCTGTGCACACCTATGACGAAAAAGCTTGAGAGATTGGAGTATTTATACTTTTTTTCTGAACATGAAACAAAATAAGTTGCGGCTTTTTTCAGTGTTGTGACACATGGAATCACATGTCTTTTTAAAGATTATAGTATTTCATGAATGTAATACAGAGATTTGTTTACGAGACAGAAGACATGATTACTCCTGCATTGACGTCATATTTGTGTGTGTGTGTGTGTGTGTGTGTGTGTGTGTGAGTGCGAAGAGAGAGAAAGAGAGAGAGAGAGAGAGAGAGAGAGAGAGAGAGAGAGAGAGAGAACTACAGGTGTGTCCAGTATTTTTGGCATAAGAAATACATATACATGACATTAGGAAGAACACCGCTGACAGCTGGCAAAATAGTTCTTTATTGAAACACCATCCGTTTCGCAGCTTAAAACCGCATCATCAGGTGCAACCTACACGGTAAAAAGCAAAGTACAGTAGCACCAAATTTTGTGGATATTAAAATTAATAGAGGAATGTCTGAAATGTACTCTTCACGTTAAAAGATTATAGGTATACCCATCGCTCTTAGACAAAATTTACAATTCAGAGTAGATCGCCAATACTACGGCGAGCGAGAAGTAAAGAAGACGTGCTACGTTCTTTGATATTTTCCCGGATTTTAAAAGAAAATCTTTTATAGTGAGTGGACGCTAAAAGTAGTTTAAAAAAGAGGGCCAGATTGGCCACAAAAATTGTCACTGCTAACATGATTAATCGCAGTGCTATGCAAATTGCTATGTGGAAAGTATAAGGTGGCAGTGTCTTACCAGACTGACAGCAGGGCAGCTCAGTGCAGGGCAGGGAAAAAGCGGTCCGCATGAACGACAACGAAAGATTAGCTGGCGGGCGGAACGGAAACTATCCACGTGGACAGTGTGACGTCATATACTCAAGATTAGGAGCGCTGAGTCGTTGCCTTTAGAAACGAGAATAATACAGAATTTTATTACATACTAGCACCTAATCATACAAACAACTAAAGTTAGCCAGTATGCCAAGGTGCCTTAATTCCTGTAAGATTTCAGGAACACCTTAAGTTAAATAACACATGATCTGCATTAACAGCGCATTCACACGAAGAGGGTCACAGCAACAGAAGCCCTTCAGAAAACTTAAAAATACTGCATAACAAATAAAAAGCTATATTTTGAATATATTGGAGGAAGTACAAATTTTTGCACATGAAAGAGGAAATAGACAGGTTGAGGAAGGTGTCTGACGCTGCTGAAAGGAAACTAGAAGTTGGCAAGAAGGCAGCTAGGAGGAGGATATATTCAGACAGTTGTACTTTGCTTATATGCAACAGATTTGACCAACGGTCACAGTTGAGTGGAGAGGAGCCTCTTGCAGCTGTAGGTGTAGGAAACATGCAGCAGTCTTCAGCAGTTAGGAGGCCGAAGTCAGTTGCAAAGTCTAACAGAAAGAAGGAGGTTCTGCTGCTAGGTAGTTCACACGGTTGAGGCGTGGGCCAGCAGTTGCAGGAAGTGTTGGGGAGTGAGCAGCAGGCCACCATCATTGTGAAGCCTAGTGCAGGGTTGGCTCAGATGACTGACAGCATAGGAGAGTTTTGTAGGAATTTTACGAAGGAGGATCAGGTGCTAATGGGTAAAACAGTGAATAGTCTTGATAGGGATGGGGAGTACGATGTAGGTGGTGACCTGGTGAACATAGCTACTCAAACTGGTGGCAGTAATATGCATTTTGTGCAACAGTTTCAGCATCTTGATCGGCCTCACCTTAATGCGGCTGTTACGCGCGTTAGCATGGGGGTGGGGAGGGCACTGATGGCAGAGGACATGTATCACATTGCAGTGGCGCCAGTTGAGTCTATCAGTAGATCGGGTTTCACTAGGTATGACTTGCATCTCAATGGGTATTGGAAAGGGATGCTGGCAAAGCTTACAGGTGACAATGTGGTAGAGAGGGCGCGGGGGGGAGATCACTCATGGAAAAATTTTAGAATGAAGTCAGCTGATAGGGGTACCTGCTTAAAGGAAGTTCCTCTAACGAAATAATCATCTTCAGAGGACGTCATGTTTCCAAGTAGAGGAGGAATTAGCATATTTCATCAAAATATAAGAGGAATTCGAGACAAAGTTAGTGAACTGCTAATAGATGTTGACTCTGAAATTATTGGTATATCGGAGCACCACTTAAATAATTCGACAATTCAGGGGCTTCCTTTACCAGAATACAGATTAGCTGGCTGTTTTTCTAGGAGTTCCTTGCGGGGTGACGGAGTGGCCATGTAGGTAAAAAACAATATTCCATTTGAGTCCATAGACGTATCACGGCACTGCACTGAACATATATTTGAATGATGTGCAGGGGCAGCTGAATTTAATGAAGCTAAACTTCTAATTTTTGTTGTAACGCTGACTTTAGAGCATTTCTGCGCAAGCCAGAGACGATTCTCGATTCACTTTATAGGAAGTACCACAAATTAGTTATATGTGGTGACTTCAGTATTAATTTTGTATATGATTGTGCAAGAAAAAGGATGTTGGTAGATCTCCTAAATTCATATGATCTTATGCAGACTGTGTTTTTTCCAACTAGCGTGCAGGGGAACGGTACCACAGCCGTTGACAACATTTTTATTCATTCTTTATTACCAGATGGAATTCTTTTAGTAAAAGTGTGAATGGCCTTTCAGACAATGATACAGAAATTTTAACATTAAACGGCTTTTGTACTCAAACAAATGTCGCATATAATTAGAAACTATGTAGGAATGTTAATCCAATGGCAATAAAGAGTTTTTTAAAACTCGTCAAAGGACCAGAGTGGCAGAATGGTTAGTGCCGATAACATAGATGACAAAAATAACGCTTTCCTTAATACATTTCATGCTATTTGAGAGCTGCTTTCCATTAGAACGTTCTAAACGGCGTACTAGCAGTAAAAGGCAGCGTGGGTGGCTGACTAGTGGGATATCATGTAAAACAAATCGGGAATTATATCAAAATGTTAGAAGTAGTCACAATCAAGCTACAGTTGCCCATTACAGACAGTATTGTAAGGTTCTGAAAAATGTAATGAGGAAGGCAAAGAGTATGTGGTACAAAAATAGAATAGCTAATGCACAGGATAAAATTAAAACCATATGGTCAGCTGTGAAGGAAGTGTATGGTCAGCAGCACAAAGTCGACGATATAAAGTCAGTTCGTAGTAAAAATATTTTTGCTACTAGTAAATCAGATATATGTACAGTAGTAACAATCATTTTCTGAACATCGCTGATGAATTTAAAAAAAAAGAATTGTTTCTTCAGGGAACCATATAACTCTCTTCGAAAATGCCTTTCCGAGACTCATGTGTAAAATACTCAACTGTGATACTGACAATGGGGGGGGGGGGGGGGGGGGGGCAATGAATCAATAATGAAATCAATGCAATGAATCAATGGAGACTAAGGACTCTCATGGACATGATGGAGTGCATAGCAGAATATGAGAGTACTGTGCTGCACATGTTAGCCCGGTATTTAGCCATATTTGTAATTTTTCCTTTAGGAATGGTCAGTTTGCTGAACGATTAAAGTACTCAGTAGTAAAGCAGCTTTGTAAAAATCGAGAAAGGGATAATGTAGACAGTTTTAGACTCTATGCCATCAGTGTCTTCTAAAGTTATTGAAAAGGCTGTGTATGTAAGGATAATTGATCACTTTATAACACATAATTTGCTATCAAATGTAGAGTTCGGCTTTAGAAGTAGTTTAACAACTGAAAATGCTGTATTCTCTTTTCTCTGTGAGGTACTGGATAGGTTAAAAAAAGGTTTCGAACACTAGGCATATTTTTTGATTTAACTAAAGCGTGTGATTGTATTGAGCACAAAACGTTGCTCCAGAAGTTGGACCATTATGGAACACGGGGGAGTAACTCACAATTGGTTCACCTCTTACCTTAGAAACAAACAGCAAACGGTCATTATTCACAATGTTGATAATGGCTGTGATGTGGGGTCTGAGTGGGGTATAGTCAAGTGGGGTGGGGGTTGGGGGGGGGGTGCCCCAGGGATCAGTGTTGGAGCCAATCCTGTTCTTTATCTATATAAATGATATGCCCTCTAGTATTACAGGTAATTCTAAAATGTTTCTGTTTGCTGATAACTAGCTTGATAGTAAAAGCTCTTATGTGCAGCATAGGCTCGGTTTCAAACAGTGCAGTGCAAGACGTAAGTCCATGGCATGCAGAAAATAAACTAACGCTAACTCACAGTAAGATCAGTTTTTACGGTTTCCAACACGTAATTCAACAAAACCTGACGTTTTAATTTCACACTATGGGCATATGATTAGTCAAACTAAACAGTTCAGATTTATAGGTGTTCAGATAGATAGTAGTCTTGTTCAGATAGTAGTAGTCTTGTTCAAAGACTTAATGCTGCCATTTTCACTAATCGAACGGTATCTGAAGTGAATGATCGTTCGACACGAAAATTAGTGCACTTTGCTTGTTTTCATTCGCTTATGTCGTATGGTATTATATTTTTCAGTAGCTGTTCCCATTTTGAAAGGATATTTTTGGCTCATAACCGGTCGGTACGGGCAAAAAGTCATGTAAGTTCGCGAATCTCTTGTCGTCCGCTGTTCACTAGTCTGGGTATTTTGACATTGGCTTGTCAATACATATACAGGGTGATTCAAAAAGAATACCACAACTTCCCTAAAAATGTGTATTTAATGAAAGAAACATAATATAACCTTCTGTTATACATCATTACAAAGAGTATTTAAAAAGGTTTTTTTTTTCACTCAAAAACAAGTTCAGAGATGTTCAATATGGCCCCCTCCAGACACTCGAGCAATATCAACCCGATACTCCAACTCGTTCCACACTCTCTGTAGCATATCAGGCGTAACAGTTTGGATAGCTGCTGTTATTTCTCGTTTCAAATCATCAATGGTGGCTGGGAGAGGTGGCCGAAACACCATATCCTTAACATACCACCATAAGAAAAAATCGCAGGGGGTAAGATCAGGGCTTCTTGGAGGCCAGTGATGAAGTGCTCTGTCACGGGCTGCCTGGCGGCCGATCCATCGCCTCGGGTAGTTGACGTTCAGGTAGTTACGGACAGATAAGTGCCAATGTGGTGGCGCTCCATCCTGCTGAAATATGAATTGTTGTGCTTCTTGTTCGAGCTGAGGGAACAGCCAATTCCCTAACATCTCCAGATAGTCCAGTTACAGTAGCACCTTCGAAGAAAAAGGGACCAAAAACTTTAATGGCTGAAATTGCACAGAAAACGTTCACCTTAGGCGAGTCACGTTCATACTGAGTTGTTTCCCGCGGATTCTCAGTGCCCCATATACAGACATTGTGACGGTTGACTTTCCCGTTAGTGTGGAAAGTTGCTTCATCACTAAACACAATCTTTGAAACGAAAGATTCATCTGTTTCCATTTGAGCAAGGATAAAATCACAGAAATCGATTCTTTTAATCTTATCAGCTGCAGACAGTGCTTGAACCAATTTCAGACGATAAGGTTCCATAAGTAATTTTTTTCGTAGGACTCTCCATACAGTTGATTGTGGAATTTGCAGCTCTCTGCTAGCTCTGCGAGTCGATTTTCCTGGGCTGCGAACAAATGCTTGCTGGATGCGTGCTACATTTTCATCACTCGTTCTCGGCCGTCCAGAACTTTTCCCTTTGCACAAACACCCATTCTCTGTAAACTGTTTATACCAACGTTTAATACACCACCTATCAGGAGGTTTAACACCATACTTCGTTCGAAATGTTCGAATGAACAACTGTCGTCGATTCACTTCTGCCGTACTCAGTAACACAAAATGCTTTCTGTTGAGCGGTCGCCATCTTAGCATCAACTGACGCTGACGCCTAGTCAACAGCGCCTCAAGCGAACAAATGTACAACTAAATGAAACTTTATAGCTCCCTTAATTCGCCGACAGATAGTGCTTAGCTCTGTCTTTTGTCGTTTCAGGGTTTTAAATTCCTAAAGTTGTGGTATTCTTTTTGAATCACCCTGTATATTCTTTACTGTCGTTTCTTGCCAACAAAATCAGCTTATTACCAAGAATAAGCAGCTTTCACTCAGTTAACACTCCTCAGAAATCCAACCTTCATTTGGATCGGACTTCCTTAACTCTTGTGCAGAAAGGTGTGCAGTATACTGCTGCATCCATTTTCAGCAAGCTACCACAAGAATTCAAAAATCTTGGAAGTAATTCATGAGTTTTAAAATCGAAACTGAAGAGTTTCCTCATGGGTCACTCCTTCTGTTCTGTTGAGGAGTTCCTTGAAAAATGAAGCTGGTTCATAAGTTCTACTGTTGACTGCGTTTACTGAATTTTATGGCTTGATTTTTATTTGGGTTCATAAACACTTTATTTTTATCTATTATTACTTTTATGTTGTAATTTCATGCACTGACACGTTCCATGACCCTGGAGATTTGTTCCATAATTTGGTCCTACGGAACTTGACGTATAAATAAAATAAAAACAAAATAACAATGAACACTCACAGCTCACGTTGAATAACAAGTTCGAACGTGCTGACACTGTAGTTTGCTTTTCAACGTCTGCGGTAGACCGGAATATAAAATAGTTTGTGAAATACATATAATGGAGGTCACAGGACCAAAACTGCGGTGTTTGGTGAATAAAATATCAAAATATGTATGCGGGGGCGAGAGAGAGAGAGAGAGAGAGAGAGAGAGAGAGAGAGAGAGAGAGAGAAAGAGAGAGCGACAGAGACAGAGGATGATTACTTTGCATGAGAGATAGATCACAGATGTGTATCCTATTTTTGACGTAATATTTGCAGAGAAATTGTATGTTTGTTGGTACTACAGTACTTGTACGAAATACGGACATAAGTGTCTATGGTAATGAGAGAGCGGGAGGGGAGTGAGTAATGATTGCGAGATCACAGTCTTTGACATATTAAATATAGAGATTATTGTGTGATCGTATATAATGTCCTTGGAGTCACTTTAACATTACACCAGAGATACGTATGCGTACATAAATAATGCATAACTTTGACACAGACATCACTTTAGTGTTACGCCAGAGGTATGTACGTATAGATAAATAAGGTATCAGGACAATTTTTACGAAGGAAGTAATGCATGTTTTTGTCTTTCAAGGAAATAATGTATATGTCCTTTTTCTTTTTTTTCAAGTGGAGATTATGTAATTTTCAGCACGCACTTATATCATTCAAATACTACACTCTGATTGGTTGGAAATAGGGAGGATGAGAGGAGAAATTTTAAGTCAGGAATAATATAATTTGAGATTACTTTTGTACATCATATTAATGCTAAACATAGATATTTTTGGAGATAGGGAGAGGATGAAGTGGCGTATAAAGCACAGTTAGCTTGTTTCCATCATCATGGATTCTTAATTTGTTGTTTCATTTTTAATACAGAACTGTGACTTATTGGAAGTAATGAGGGGAGGGAGACGGGGAGAGGTGTTCTAACTTCCTATTAACACAATTGGGGCATTCCCGCAATCTTGAAATTTTCGTTGATTGTTTAATTTTTATACTGTGCTATGATTGGTTGGAGATACGAAGGAGATGGGAAGGGTAGATGGGGAAGGGGACGTGGATTCTAAATCTACATCTACATCCATACTCCGCAAGCCACCTGACGGTGTGTGGTGGAGGATACTTTGAGTACCTCTATCGGTTCTCCCTTCTATTCCAGTCTCGTATTGTTCGGGGAAAGAAAGATTGGCGGTATGCCTCTGTGTGGGCTCTAGTCCCTCTGATTTTATTCTCATGGTCACTTCGCGAGATATACGTAGGAGGGAGAAATATACTGCTTTACTCCTCGGTGAAGGTATGTTCTCAAAACTTCAACAAAAGCCTGTACTGATCTACTGAGCGTCTCTCCTACAGAGTCTTCCACTGGAGTTTATCTATCACCTCCGTAACGCTTTCGCGATTACTAAATGTACGTGTAACGAAGCGCGCTGCTCTCCGTTGGATCTTCTCTATCTCTTCTATCAACCCTGACTGGTACGGATCCCACACTGGTGAGCAATATTCAAGCAGTGGGCATCTGCTTTACCGACGATCAACTGTATATGATCATTCCATTTTAAATCACTCCTAATGCCTTTTCCCAGATAATTTATGCAATTAACTGGTTCTAGTTGCTGACCTGCTATATTGTAGCTAAATGATAAAGAATTTTTCTTTCTATGTATTCGCAGCACATTATACTTGTCTACATTGAGATTCAATTGCCATTCCCTGCACTATGCGTCAATTCGTTGCAGATCCTTCTGTATTTCAATACAATTTTCCATTGTTACAACCTCTCGATATACTACAGCATCATCCGCAAAAAGCCTCAGTGAACTCTCGATGTTATCCACAAGTTCATTTATGTATATTGTGAATAGCAACGGCCCTATGACACTCCCCTGTGGCACACCGGAAATTACTCTTACTTCGGAAGACTTCTCTCCATTGAGAATGATATGCTGCCGATGACGACATGACTGATAAGAATGATGACGTCACTGCCTCTGCTCCTGCGTGTAAGCAACACATATGCGAAGAATAAAGTGGATCAAAGTCGACATGACATTACTGCTTAGGGTACAGAGTAATACTCTCTTTTGTAGGTGAAAGCGGAAGCCTTAAGTCTGGAACAGAACTCTGTGGACGATTTATGTGCCAAGATAAAATGTTCATTGATGAGTTGTATGTGTGACAATGGATGTTTGCTGCAGGCTTTTTGCTTCTGAAAGTGTGTCATGAGACAGAAACTTTAATGTACGTTTTACTACAGGACTATATAGATGTTTACCTGGTTGTCAGTATATATAGTACAGTGTATGTTGTTTAATTACACCGGATTATGGGATAACGCAGTTATGGAAGACTTGATAAATACATCATACATACGACAACGGGTGCACAGCATTATCTGTACCATTTCGACGGGTAGTCGCTTTCACTGTTTTAGAGATTAAGAGCAAAGGGGGCTTACCTGGACGCTCATATTCTGCCGCACAGTTCAGAGAACACGAACTAATGATACTCAAGCGGCTGAACGCCAGTCACTCGAATTACTGGTGCTGCGTATTGACGTAGTGCTATTCGGTATATGTTACATCGAAAACGTGCCTGATGTGAGTTTGTGCAGTTTCATTGGCGCATGTGATCTGCGCAGTTCAGAGGTTCAAGACATCCTGGACAGACTCGTGAAACCTCATACGTGGTGGTGTACAATGCGGTAATAAGTCGTGGAATACCTCCTAATATCGTGTCGGGGCTGCCTTTGCCTGGCATGGTGCAGCAACTCGACGTGGCGTGGACTCAAAAAATCGTTGTAAGTCCCATGCAGAAATATTGAGCCATGCAACCTCTACAGCCTTCCAGAACTGCGGAAATGTCGTCGGTTCAAGATTTTGTGCACAAACTGACCTCTTGATTATGTCCCATAAATGTTCGACGGTGTTGACTTCGGGTCATCTTCGTGGCCAAATAATTCTCTCCTACAGCCCTAAGTGTTCTTCAAACCAATCGCGAACAAATGTGGCCCACTGACATAGCGCATTGTCATCCATAAAAATTCCATAGTTGTTTGGGAACATCAAGTCCATGACTATCCGCAAACGGTCTCCAACGAGTCGAGAGTAACCATTTGCAACCGATGATCAGTTCAGTAGGACCAGAGGACCCAGTCCACTCCATTTAAACACAGCCGACATTATTATAGAGCCACCGCCAGCTTGCACTGTGTCTAGTTGACAACTTTGGTCTATGGCCTCATCGGCTCTGCACCACACTCAAACCCTACCGTCAGCTCCTACCAACTGGAGTCGGGACTCAAGAGACCAGGCCGCAGTTTACTAATCGTCTAGAGTCCAACAGGTAACTTCACGAGCCCAGGTGAGGCTGTGCAGGAGATGTGCTGCTAGCAAAGGCACTCGCGTCAATCGTCTGCTGCCGTACTCCATTAACACCAAATTTCGCCGCACTGTCCTAACTTACATAGGTTCCTCGTACGTGCCACATTGATTTCTGCAGCTGTGTCACGGATTGCTGCTTGTCTGTTAGCACTGACAAATGTAAGGAAATGCGGCGGCTCTCGGTCGTTAAGTGAAGGCCATCGGCCACTGCATTGTTCTTGTTGAGAGGTAATGCCTGAAATTTGGTATTCTCGGCACGCTTTTGACGGTGTGGGTCGTGCAATATTGAATTCACTAACGATTTCAGAAATGGAACGTCCCCGTCCTCCAACTACCATTCCGCGTTCAGAGTCTGTTAGTTATCGTCGTAATGCCATAATCATGTCGGAAAACTTTCACGTGAAACACTCGAGTACAAATGACAGTTCCGCCAATGCACTGCCGTTTTATATCTCATGTGTACGATGATAATTCAGTCTGTACAAGAGCATTTCGCTTCCCCATAACATTAGTGCAGAGGAAGACTGATGTTTATGTTAAGTGTACTAAAACGGTGCTGTAAGCCTCCTTCTATATGCGTTATTGACGAGAGGTGCAGAGTACTGGCAAAGAAGGGAACTGAGAAGTTTTGCAAATAAATCAGGGAGAAAGTCGGTCTTCTGTTATTGGACAAATTTCGTGTCTAATTAAACACCTGCTGCTAAATTAAACACACGTGTGTGCAGACTGTCACTTAGCATCGCGCTGACTCCTTCTTTTACACCTACTCGGTGACTTTTTACATGATGCGGTGGCTGTCCGGTGCAGCACACTTGTCAAGTAGCTGATGTGGGATGCCACACAAGGAGGTGCTCATCCTCGAATAAAACGTTCGCGAGTGTTTAGTTAGTCGCTAATAACGAGTTTCTTCCGATCGTCATAATGTAAGATCCAACACACCATGATAAACTGCGAAAACTGTGTATGTGAACATGTAACAAAACATTCGACCAAGTTCTACTCGTACAGCAGGCATTACGCTGCCTGAGCTATCTATCTAGGGCGCTCAGAGACTGGTGGCGATGTGTGTGTGTTTGTCGTGGCGAGCGCGTGCGCGCGCGCGCGCGTGCGTGTGTGTGTGTGTGGGGGGGGGGGTGTATGTGTGTGTGTGTGTGTGTGTGTGTGTGTGTGTGTGTGCAGGTATGAATGCATGGCATGGCTGCCACGTAAGGGAACAGTCTGCAGAGAGCTACCTAAGTGGTGGCGAATGCGTCGATATGTAGTGAAGTCCCTAAATTAAACACCGTTGGATTCAATTAACTGAATGAGCGGGGTTCTTCGTAAATAAGTGTTGGTATATCCAATGGTTTATCCACTAATGGACACTGTCTTGCAGTCAGAGCTATCTGAAGCTAGGCGACGGGCTACAATTCTCACAGGGTTACGTAAACTTCTGGTCAGCTAGGCAGAAAATCGACTACTCAAATGGTTCAAATGGCTCTGTGCGCTATGGGACTTAACATCTGAGTTCATCAGTCTCCTAGACTTAGAACTACTTAAACCTAACTAACCTAAGGACATCACACACATCCATGCCCGAGGCAGGATTCGAACCTACGACCGTAGCAGCAGCGCGGTTCCGGACTGAAGCGCCTAGAACCGCTCGGCCACAATGGCCGGCAAAATAGACTACAACTCTTCCCCGTGAAGATGCTGAACAATAAAGTTCTTCCATTACAAAAAGCATTGTTACTCATAACTTAAGTAATGTGGCTCTTTACAGAAGGGTATTTAATAAATTCAACATATATCACCTTACAAAATGACGAATGTTCGTCTCAATAGTTGCGTGGTCAGTGAGCGTGATTGTCATGCAAAGGACTCGAGTTCAATTCCCGGTAATGCCAAGAATTTTTCCCCTTGTTGAAGGACTGTCACGAGGTCTACTCGGCCTCGTAATGCTGCTTCACGCGTTACTTGAATGGGAAGTCTGAATAGCCGATCATGGCAGGGAGAGCGGTCTCATGATCCATGGCACTCAAAATGGCATCTAAGTGACGACATCTCACACAGTATAGGTCAGCCCAGTGCGGTCCTTTGGGTCTTATCGTGGATTTTAGTTAGTTGTAAATTATACGGTGACAAATTTGTACTGGGAGACCTGTAGTAGAAGAAAAGAAGAAAAACAAGATCTGAATCAGTGGAGCTTTGTAACTGTTTTACTGAAATTAAGCCTCGGAGATCTTTGTCCCTCGAGATCTGGAGAAGTGTTTATTGACGCTTTACATCAAAATATCATGAATGAATATGCTTTGATTGTGTTACTTTGCGATCGCCCACAAAAATGCATCACTGGTCGTTATTGTGAAAGGTGCTTAACTAAACGGTAGAACAGAAACCTCAGGTAACATTGCAGATGACTCCGCTGTTGGACAAGGTACACGCCGTCGTTTAGGCGGAAAGTGATTTAATTACCGAGCTTGCATAGCGATAGTGATTAATACCAATTCTAACTCATGCATGCTTAATTCGCTGGTTTTGAAAATGGTGTCACCCCGCTTCGTAATTTGCATTCCAATTTAGCCCTAACTGTAAATCAATCGCCGCGGATCTGTCCAAGGCAAAAACCAGACTCTTCATGTCACCCGAGCGAACATGAAGCTGTGCGTGTAACTCTGCGCTCATCTCGGATCTGTTTTTTCTTAGTCGAATGTTGATTGAAGGTTACCGAAGTTAAACAGAATGGGTATTTACACTGCAACAAATATGTTCACGGTAATGGAAGTTTACTACATTTATCTGAAATAAATTTGAAATTTTAAAATAGAAGAAAAATGTGTAGCGTGTTGGTTAGCGTTAGATTTTCCGGACGAGATACGATCCGTAACGGCGTGCATCGAACATCATGTGGGCAGATCATCAATTATTTTAAGTAAATATGCAACAAAAGTGATACGCAAGCCCCACGAAATGGCATCAGAGACTACGGCTTGCACCACCCAGTGAGTCACGCGGTATTGTTAATAGAGGAAATGTCTATGTTCTTGTTTAAAATCAATGTGGAATTTGGGTGATACAATGTGGATGCATACGACAAACGTGTCCACTTTGTGAACTACTTGTAGTTGATTTACTGGAAATACATCCATTACATTGTAGATAGTGATGAGATTCTCTCAGTAGTTCAAAAATAGATTGTGATTCGAACCATCTAAAAAATACTTTAGATAATAAAACTATAATTGGTGATAACGTTAGGTCTGTTATTACAAGCCCGTTCAATACTACCTGTATTTTATACTCTCCAGTTATTGTAAATTACGCATTTAGTGAGCCTGAGACAGTCAACAGTCTTACAAAGTTCTCAGATCAATTTCCTATTACTCACGTTGCTGAGATTCGCATCTGTGTAGGTGCTTGGATATGTAGCAAAGGGGAGAAGAATAAAAGACGATGGAAGTTAGGGTACGGGGAGGGGTACACCGACTACAGATATTAAGGTGAATTTCCTGAATTAAAGCTCCAATAATTTGGTCGCTTTGTACCCATCCACACCATTTATAAACAACCCCTGAAAACGGCAAACGTAATCAGCTACTGACGCCACAGACAGCCGCAGAACACAGATCCGTAGTGTCAGGTCAAATTACCAGTCAAGCTGATACATTTTGTTTCAGTTTTATCTGTTATCTTCACGTTCCCTATTAAATAATGCAAGTTCCCCATTCTGTGAAAGAGTCGAAGTTTGGAGACATACGCTTGATTTTCGGTTGGATTCTGCTACTATCCGGTCTGTTGGGAGAGCATATTGTTGTTATATACTGCTGTAAATATAGTAAATAAATACTGCCAACTCTCCCAGAGCCAGATAAAACCCGTAAGTGTACAAATGCTTGGGAATGACATGTGTGTAGAAACTACTCAGCGCACAGCACAAGGAGAAGCATACCAGAGCTGCACGTGAGGCCTCGTCACCACGTTTCGCACATAGTGGTCAAAGATGCAGTGAAATACCACCTGCTGAGGAGGGTGTGGTTGAAACGCATGACTCGCATTCAGGAGCAACGTGTTCAACGCATTGTCTGCCCATAACAAATTTATCTTCGTTTCTCTCAACCAGTTTGGACGAATAATGCATGGGATAGTTCATTAAACAACAACATGGCCGGTCCTTCCCCGTCGTTTTCCAGTCCGATTTTATGTTTTGTGTCTGATTACATCAACAATGACAGGACATGGAGCGTTAAACATACTTGAAAGAACATATGGCAACAGCAGCCAGCAGCAGTTTGCCAACAGCACACTGTTCTTCCATTGAGGTTCTCCAATGGGCTGCAGCTAAAAACGTGGTTCGTTTTCTGAATCGAGGAGAGCGATAGAGATTACGGGCTACCGGGCGCTAGGCACCGAGGTCATTAGCGACATTAGCAACTGAGCACGAGGTCGTATAGCAGAAGGTCTGGAAACGAAATAGGCCGTGCTCTCTTCAGAGAAACAAATTTGAAAATTGCGTAACTCTAAATGTAGGCGGTTGGACAGAAATTTCAACCCTGCTCGCCCTGATAAGCAAAGCACCTCATTATCATGTTTTAAGCTAGAGCTGGCGTACACCTTGATCCTTGTCTAAATACCTCACCTTCTTTAGGACGCTAAATCTTACTGTCACCGCGATTCGCAGTATGCCTTGGGGTCTTGGCAACCTCCCTTTTTCACAAGTGCAGTAACGAATTAGCGTATTTGTTTTCATAGTAGAATTTTTTACAATATTTTAACTTTTAATGTGAAGCAGTAATCACTGCGCCAATCCAGTCAGTTGGTGCTTTGAAAGTCGAACGCAACAACTACAGATATTTTGTCCCTGAAAATTTAGTTTATAGGAAAATAAAAAAAAGGAAGAACAGAAACATCTCTGGCCTTCATTACAAAGTTTCAACAGACTGAAAAGATGCCATAACAGATTTCAGTGTCTTCCCAGAGCACCACCCACAGGTGTCGTAGAGAAGAGGCGAATCATCCTTCCTCTGATAGCTTTTTGCGTAGGTTGCAGGGACGGATAGAATTCCGCGACGGTTGGGAAATTCAAATTGAAAAATGAGCAACCAATTGCATTTATCACGGCGAAACTCTTTATTTAAATTTTTACTTATTCGAATTTATTCTGCTCAATCTTATATAATTTAAATATGAGAAGTATATGTTCAAAGCCAATAACAGTTTAAATACTTGTTTTTGTTATAACAAATTGGCTTGGTTGTATGCTTTTGAATATTACATGTATTTCAGCACAGTCGTTGAACTATCTGTTCACTATGAACAAATTATCTATTGGTCTTCTTATCTAGTTTCCTACGCACTCATTAGAGAAACGTGGCTCATATTCTAGACCAAACTGCGCATAGGTTTGTGCCTTATAGCGCATGGAACTCCAGTTGGAACCAGTAGACGTCTTTACAAAATTTAGTGGGTCTTTGAGTTCTGCAACTACATGTAAGAAATGAAAAGATTGGAGATTCAGGGTTGCGAATCTGCACCTAAATAAGAGTGATAAGTCGATGCAGTAGTTTCAGGCCAGTAAAGTACAGTCGTAATCCAGTCACCCTTGATGTTGTTAATTCATATCTTCTTCATCCTGAAACATGTACAGTTTGTTTTTATATTAAATGAATTTGACGACAGTGATTAACATAACAAGTATCTATTCGTTTTACCTAACATACTTAAATATCAATTGTAGTAACTGAAATAATGATAAACAATGCACAAACAACAAAAATAATAATAAATGAGTCAACAGAATATTATGTCATTCATTGAAACGTCGGACGTTTTCAGCGCTACTAATCAGCTGGAAACCCTATTGTTTCTCATCAAGAACCTACGTTAATTCACAATTAAACTTGTGTTTTACAAAATACTACTTATGTCAGTAAAGTACTAAGATGTGCACAGACTCTGTTCACTGACTTGTAGCAGTTGAGAGACAGCATATTATTAATGAGCTAATGATATAAAATGTGCAAAGTTTATCGTAATCAGGATGAGTACTGCAAGCAGCAGAAATATTTGATAATATATTCAAAGAACCGGAAGCAGGATTACAGAATACATTTCTAAATTACTTGAGATGCTTTTTTTCTCATTTCTAACTCAACAGCCCATTTATCAGATGCATTAGCTGCCACCGGAAGGACGCCATTTGCTGAGAACTCAGTGTGCGTCATTTGCATTAAATTTCAATTAACTCCAACAGGCACGACAAGTGCGCGGCTTATTTCCGATGCCTGCCAACCCCTCCCACCCTCCTGTCCCCCACCTTTCCGCTCCGACCTTCCACATTTCCGGAGACAAAAGTTGGCCACAGCGGCATCTTCGTCAAGTCAGCCGCAGAGAAAAGTTTCGATCTTGATGATGACGTGCGACCATCAAAAGCACCCGAAAATTAAGAATGAAGCACGTTAATCGATGAACTGTTTACTATGTGTGCATCTTCAAATTTCTGCTGCATAATGACTGATCATTAGTCATAGCGCTTGCAGCTGCAGGATCTCTATTTCTTAAACTGTTGTTTCAGCTATATTCCAAGTGACGACAGAATTTATATTTTTTATATTAAGTATTTATAACAAAAGTTTCTCTTTTCCTCCTTTCGCCCCACAAGGCAACTTGGTCATACAATTTTTTAAAACTGTCATTCAGTGCATACCGATCGGTATAATTGAATGGTAAGTTGTTTGGACTATTTAATCTATTGAGAGTGTTGACAAAATTTAGTGTACTAACAACATTTATTTTACCAAACAAGACATAAATTATACTCACGAAGTTATAGATTGAATTCCCCGAACAACTAACAGAAGATTAAACACTGCACTGGGTGGCGCCTGGTTGGCAAAGACAGTTTAACTAGGTGATCAGTGAGTCAAGTAATCTGGCCCTAAAATGTGGCTAATGCAAGCTGAATTGATCTGACGCTGATTACACTTTGATTCATCATCGAATCAACTGAAGTTTCTCTACATAGCTGCAGCTGAGAACAAGTGGCGACTGAGATCTGTACGCCCTGACATTGCCGGAGCGACAGTACGTTACCCAGTTTACATCGTGCGGCGACGTGACTTGGTTCAAATGGCTCTAAGCACTATGGGACTTAACATCTGAGGTCATCAGTCCCCTAGACTTAGAAAAACTTATACCTAGCTAACCTAAGGACATCACACACATCCATGCCCGAGGCAGAAATCGAACCTGCGACCGTAGCAGCCGCGTGGTTCCGGACTGAAGCGCCTAGAACCGCTCGGGCACAACCGTGACTTGCAGCTGGAGAGATGTGAGGGCAGAGGAGGTGAGACATGGAGGCGGCACATCTAGGCTAAAAAAAAACCACAAACCAGTCATATGTGGTATGTCTGTTGGTATCTTTAGGCACATGCTACATTTCCCGCGCGGCTCCCTTCCGTCGGAGGTTCGAATTCTCCCTCTGGCATGGGTGTTTGTGTTGTCCTAGCCTAAGTTAGTTTCAGTTAGACTAAACAGTGTGTACGCTTAGGGACAGATGACCGCAGAAGTTTGGTCCCATAAGATCTTACCACAAATTTTCAATTTTTCTGCTACATTTTCCACAGACTTTACTACCTCGAATAAAGAAACAATGTGAACAGGTTGAGGACCCGATTAAGCACCTGTTCTGAAGTAACCCAAGCTATAGTCCACGGCCGTGAAGTTCTATATGACGCCACTATGCGTGCCAAAAACTGGAAGCGTTTTGCTAAAGAACGACGTCAATACCAGCTCCGTCAGTCACAATGAACTCTTTCACTCACAATCAGCTCTATCAGTCGTAATGAACTGTCAGTTAAAATCACTTCTGTCAGTCATAATCAGCTCTGTCTTTTTCATGCAAGGACGGAGTTCTCAAATACTAATGAAGCACTTTGTGTATTTTGGTGGTCCTCAGTTATATGTAATTTTCTGAACGTTAGAATTTTGCATCTCCCACCCACCACTTTTGTTTCAGTTGACAAAAAACAATCTATGAAGAATTTCATCTCCATCCAACAAGTTGTAGGTGGCCCTCAAACGCCTTGAAGTAAGAACACAGCGGATGGTAACACCGATTTCCGTTAAAATGCACTGTATTGTTCCTTATCTCCAGTGTATACTTTAATACTTGTCTTTCCTGAGAGAAATGGACGTGACACATTCAAGCATATCCAGGAATTGTTTAAAATCATTTTGACTAATATTATTGAAAATTTCATTTGTGGAATTCGAAAAACAAAATTGTTTCAATTTGAGATATTTTTTATTTACGATAATCACTTTACAACATTCATTTCTATAGAATCAAAAAATAATTTGAATGAATAAACACTGAACATTATTAATTGCTGAGAGAAGATTTAAAACAGCTTGCTATATTTACGGTCTCCAGCAAAAATCCGTATAACAAATTGTTTCTCGGTTTTTCGTTTAGGAAAAGTTTTATTGTACGCCTGAATGAGTTAGAAACTTCTTTCTGTAAAATCGCACACAAAAAACGATATCCTCAAGTTTTTTAACTGCACTTTTGTAACAGGAATCATCTTTCCACGTTGAACGGTCTTTGTGGAGAAACTGGGTACGCATAGAAAACATCGTGAAGAAAGGTTTTGCAGTAGTGTTACAAAAGATGAGAAGACAGTATTCATAAGAGAAGAAACATCACTTTTGTGTATAGTATACATTTTCAATAGCCAACGGCCCTGCCGCAGTGGTAACACTAGTTCCCGTTAGATCACCGACGTTAAGCGCTGTCGGACTGGGCTAGAACTAGGATGGGTGACCATTCGATCAGCCGAGCGCTGTCGCCAAGCGGGGTGCACTCAGCCCTTGTGAGGCAAACTGAGAAGCTACGTGAGTAAGAAGTAGCGGCTTCGGTCTCGTAAACTCACATACGGCCGGGAGAGCGGTGTGCTGACCACATGACCCGCCATAACCGCATCGTGTGACGAATGTGGACTGCGAATGACACGGCGCCCCGTCGGTTCCGTTGGGCCTTCATGTCCTGTACGGGAGACGTTTTATACATTTTCGTTAGATTTTTTCCTTCGTCCTCTTCCTTACCTTTTTTCTGATTCGAAGATGACTTGAGCTATAGTTGCTTTGATCCTCATTATAACATTGTAATCCAACAAAGCTAATGCCACAGTTTCTGGAGCTAAGAACTAGAGGTTATTTGGAAATATTTTGCAGCAGCTTTACTGGTTACTAAATCAATGTCCTGATATTTTATCAATACCCATGAATAGGAAATCATGGTAACAGTCGTTAACTGCTTCTTTGGGCAGCTACCAGGCTTGAAAGTACACACGCGTAAGAAAAAGACGCATTCTTGCCATGTATTTTTCTCCATATTAGATAAGTGATTCTGAGCTTGAAGCATGTATAACTTGAGTGCAGATATGACTTTTCGCATGCATCTAGAAAGATTTACAGATCCTGGAATACGATATCCCAGTCTTTGAACTGCCAACAATAAATGTCATCCTTAACTCCAGATGTTTTTGGTAATCATCTCGTGGTTGTTACTGTGTAGAAAGTTGGTCTTCAAGAGACACGAGAATAAAAGGCCGTACATCATAAGGAAGGATATCAATGATATGATTCACTGATGACATTGCTATCCTGAGTGAAAGTGAAGAAGAATTAAATGATCTGCTGAACGGAATGAAGTCTAATGAGTACACAGTATGGTTTGAGAGTAAATCGGAGAAAGACGAAGGTAATGAGAAGTAGTAGAAATGAGAACAGCGAGAAACTTAACATCAGGATTGATGGTCACGAAGCCAATGAAGTTAAGGAATTCTGCTACCTAGGCAGTAAAATAACCAATGACGGACGGAGCAAGGAGGACATCAAAAGCAGACTCGCTATGGCAAAAAAAGGCATTTCTGGCCAAGAGAAGTCTACTAATATCAAATACCGGCCTTAATTTGAGGAAGACATTTCTGTGGATGTACGTCTGGAGTACAGCATTGTATGGTAGTGAAACATGGACTGTGGGAATACCGGAACAGAAGCGAATCGAAGCATTTGATATGTGGTGCTATAGACGAATGTTGAAAATTAGGTGGACTGATAAGGTAAGGAATGAGGAGGTTCTACGCAGAATCGGAGAGGAAAGGAATATGTGGAAAACACTGATAAGGAGAAGGGACAGGATGATAGGACATCTGCTAAGACATGAGGGAATGACTTCTATGGTACTAGAGGGAGCTGTAGAGGACAAAAACTGTAGAGGAAGACAGAGATTGGAATACGTCAAGCAAATAATTGAGGACGTAGGTTGCAAGTGCTACTCTGAGATGAAGAGGTTAGCACAGGAAAGGAATTCGTGACGGGCTGCATCAAACCAGTCAGTAGACTGATGACAAAAAAAAAAAAAAAAAAAAAAATCATAAGGCACTTCACTGCTCCTGGTTGTGTAAGAGTTCTTGTCCAGTTTCGACCAAGCAACTTGAAACTTCTTGAATAGTTCCGTGCGTGCGTCAGAAATTGCTCCCTTCAGTGATTCAAAAGGGTCCTTAACACCAAAGTAAAAATTTGATAGTGGTAGTGTGACGATAATCTGTCGTGACTGAACAATTTTTCAAGATTTGTACAACTGCCATTAATGGGACCTGTATTGATAACAAAAACTATGCCAAGTACCTCACTGACAGTACCATTACAGTGTCTTTGTTTTTGCTTTAAGTATTAGCCGCAAGACTACAGCGCTCTCCAAATCAATGAAAGGAAGACGGCACTTGTACCCCACCTGGCTTCTACAGTCGTCTATACCTGCAGTACTAATGTTTACTATCAATGAAATTACGATATTTACCGAATACTACAATATTATGATTAAAATCATAAATCTGTGTTATTAAAAATAAGCATCTCTAACAATAAGGTTGTTTAATAATAATAATAATGGGAAACTGCGTAACAATATTCACACAGCAAAGTTCGAAACTTCATGGTCGGTGAGGATCGTCTTGCAATTGTCTGCATGAACTAAGATTTTGCACATATCGTTTCTTTAATTGATTTTAACAAATTAGGGTGGTGGGAATCAAATTTCTAGAAAGCTGAAAAATAAGTATCCTCCTTTTGTTTCTGGTTCCTTATGTCAAATGTCTATTTTGCAAGTGCAAGATATGGAAAAATTTACTTGTAAGGAATGTGCAAAATATGAAAAATTTGAGTTCAGTTGTTTCCTGGGATAAAGGATTGTAACAGCTTACCTGAATATTGCAAATGGAAGAATTTATAAGCACCTCTGGGCGATTTTTCGAACAAAACCCGGACGGAATTTCACTTTTTGTACCTCACAGCAAGAATCCAGAATTGAGGTTGTGCATACACGGACGTGGTCGCGTTACAAGCAAGAATGGTTTTACATAATCGAGGATGAGGTGGATGAGGGTCTCGTCCGTATGTACACTATCCGATGAAAACTGTCCTGACACCTGTTGATGGACGTTCAAATGGCTCTGAGCACTATGGGACTTAACATCTTAGGTCATCAGTCCCCTAGGACTTAGAACTACTTAAACCTATCTAACCTAAGGACATCACAAACATCCATGCCCGAGGCAGGATTCGTACCTGCGACCGTAGCAGTCCCGCGGTTCCGGCTGCAGCGCCTAGAACCGCAAGGCCACCGCGGCCGGCTCTGATGGAAGTTAATATGAGGTATGTTCGCTCTTCTCCATTGTAACAGCTTTTACTCAGCTGGGGACATATTCAATGAGGTATCTGAATGTCTGTGGAGGAATGGCGGCCTTTTCTTCCTCAAAAGCCGAAATCTGAGAAAGTAGTGACGTTGGCCGCTGCAGCGTGGAGTGAAGTCGACGTACTGACTCACCCTAAAGGTGTTCCAAAGCGTTCGAATCCGGACTGTGAGCAAGGTAGCCCATTTCAGAAATGTTACTGTGCACAATCTATCGCCTCATAGATGCTGCTTTACAACGGGGTACACTGTCATTCTGAAACAGATAGTCATGGTATTCGAAATGTTCATCTACTGTATATGGGACACAATACTGGAAAATGTGTTCATATCCTATATCGTAACACCACTACCTCTGTTCTTCACTGTTGGCATTACAAGCAATGGCAGGTAACACTGTCTCCAGGCATTCACCAAACCCAAGCCCTTCCTTCGGATTACTCCAGAGTTTAGGGTGATACGTCACTCCAGTTCACTCATATTCAGTCATCTAGTTTCCAGTGTCGTCGCTACAGAAATGTGTGGTTTATGAGGAAGTGCTCGAACATTGTACCCCATTGTTGTAAATTCTCTACGGACAGTAATTGTGCTGGCTCGACTGCTGTTAGTTCTTTGGAACTCGCTAGTGAGTCCTCTCTGTGATTCCATGCGGTTTTTTACAAACCTCATCCGCAGTGGTCGACTGTCTGTTAGCACGTGAAGTCTCCCTAGTCTTTGTTTAGGCTATGGCTATTCCTTCACGTTTCGACTTAACAGTCACATCACTAATAGTCGACATAAGCAGCTTTAGAATGGGTGAAATGTCTCCGATGGATGTATTACTCAGCTGACATCCTACGACTATGCTTAAGTTACTGCTGATGTTACTGGGCTCTCTTGACGGACACATTCTGCTGTTACTAGAAAGAGCTGTGCTCTACAAAAACTACGGTATGCTAGTTCTGGTCACTACATAAATGTCGTACTAAATGGTAGGATTACCGGTAGTACTGGAAGCATTGATAGGGAAAGAAACATAAATAAATCATTATTAACCGAAACCCTCAGCTGCTGACAGGTGTTGCTGATATACCTCAATGAGGACAGCTGAAAATGTGTGTCCCTACCGAGACGCGAACGCGGGATCTCCTGCTTACATGGCAGACGCTCTATCCATCTGAGCCACCGAGGACGTAGATGAATAGCGCCACTGCAGGGACATATCCCTTGCACGCTTCCCGTGAGACCCACATTTCCAACTGTCCACAATGTATTAGGAACATTACGAATGTAGATTGTGGACAGTTGGAAATGTGGGTCTCACGGGAAGGGTGCAAGGGATAAGTCCCTGCAGTCGCGCTCTTCATACTTGTCCTTGGTAGCTCAGATGGATAGAGCGTCTGCCCTTTAAGCAGGAGATCCCTGGTTCGAGTTCCGGTCGGTGCACACATTTTCAGCTATGCCCACTGTGGTATATCAACAACACCTGTCGGTAGCTGAGGGTTTCGCCTGTTATTCTAGGGAAGCTGCACGGTCATCAATGGTATCTGTTCTCTCGAGAACAGTTACTATCTTCATAAACATAAATAAATGGTTAAGAGAGAAACTGGGACCCGACAGTTTCTTTTTTTTTACCTGGTTACTTGGTATGTTTGTTTTGTACATAATTTGAATCACATACTATTCAGTGTTAGTTCATTGTATATTTTATGCCCTTACAGTACACAAATGCATTTTATAAGTAATAAAATTAGTTGCTCGCGTACATTTTGCTCTTTTATGTAAAAAAAAGTTGTTGGAAAGTTGTTGTAAGCTCCTGTGGGACCAAACTGCTCAGGTCATCGTTCCTCAGGCTTACACACTACTTAATCTGACTTAAAGTAATTTACGGTAAGAATAAGACACACACCGATGCCCGAGGGAGGACTCGAACCTCCGACGGGGGGAGCCGCACGACCCGTGGGGGCAAGGCGTCTCAGGCCGCGCGGAGTGATGCAAGTACAATTTACATGCACAAATATGAAAACTATAATTATTGATGTAATTTTGAACTCAGTAAAAACCATTATATCAAAGGCCAGAGTGTCCTGTTAGTACTGATAAATGCGAAAATTGTTTACGAACAACAGAAGCATGTTCTACATAAGTCCGACGAATTATTGAAGCAATCATTGATATCTGTTTGTTTGGCGTCTCTTTTACTTTCTTTTTGCTTAGCTAAATGATAAATCTGTTTTCCCCTTATTTTTGATACAAAAAACCCCTCTGTTTCGAGGAACAAATCAAAATTTTTCTAATTTGCTATAAATACTGTTTATTTTCAAGTAAGAGACAGGAGGACAACAATATAGACAAATATGCTCCGTAGGGTACGCGGGTATTTATTTATACTCACTCAGTTTTTAGACCTTTACCGCACCCTGTTTTTAGGGGATTTTGTAAGACACTGATCGTATACATATAGAAAGGTAACGTCCAATGCGGATGCAGTGCACCCAACATACAGAAAAAGCGCGTACGACCTTAACTAATGAAAGAAACTAGAAGAACTACGCTTTATAAAGATAGTCTACGGTAGCTTACGGCATTTTTGCAACGATATCTGTTACTGTTTCTCTACCGACAGCTCAATAATCGCTGCTTCCTTTTATACACGCAGTTCCACCTTTAGTGACCTGTAGTGGTAAATTCGCGTTACAAACTTTGACCACACAATGTATAATGGTCACGAGATGTATCCTCCTGCAGTAATATGTTTACATTCTTTGTGTAACAGTAAACATCCATCATCAGATTTTCGGATTTTACTAAATGATAAAATAGGGTTACAAACACGATGAAAATACCTTCCGTATTTATTCGCCCTGTGGGGCCTTCCGTCAGTCGTCGATTCGTCAGCTGGGCCTGGATTATTGTCTGAAATCTACAACCGAGCGCCGCCAGGCGGCCGCTGTCCGCAGCCCGCCCCTCGATACGTTTGGCGTGACGGGACGTCCTCTCGGCCGGCCTGCGGCGGCCTACGTTAATGGACTCTCCGGGCACGACAAGGGACCGGGCCAAGTTCCCGCGCGAGTAGTCAGCGCCAGGCGAGCGAGCGCACACAGTGATTTAATAACCCGTCATCGGTCAGCTGTCGCCGGCTCTTAGCAGAGGGACGGCCCGGCGACGTTCGTGATGGATCGAAGTCGACTCGATTAATTCCCTTCAGGAGTTGGTTCCATGGCGCGTCGGGGGAGGTTGGGGATGGGGGAGGGGGGTTGTGAAGGGGGGGGGGGCGGAGGAGACGTCGCGTCTTGGAGAGCCGCGACGTCCGCGTCACGCCTCGCCGGAAGCCGACGCCGACGCCACGCGGGCACAGACGCTGACCCGGCACTCGGTCACGTGACTGACGCACGCAAAGCGGCGCTCGCTCAACCCGGCTTTTATCCCAAACAGATTCGCCCGGTATTGATGGCTTCCAATTCCTCGTGCAGTTTATCACGCCCCCTCCCCCCCTCCCCCGCCTACTGGGACATCTGTATGCGTCGCCACTGCGCCGGAATACATATTGCGAAACCGGCGATCCGTGTAACGGCGTAGGGCCCGTCGTCGATACAGGCAGCGTAATTCGTGCTACGCGTTTCAAATGTGTGTGAAATCTTATGGGACTTAACTGCTAAGGTCATCAGTCCCTAGGCTGACACACTATTTAACCTAAATTATCCTAGGGACAAACATGCACACCCATGCCCGAGGGAGGACTCGAACCTCCGCCGGGACCAGCCGCACAGTACATGACTGCAGCGTCCAGACCGCTCGGCTAATCCCGTGCGGCTATGCGTTTCGGTTTCGCTTGTACTCACCGGTAGGAAACTACGGTTTCTACATCTACATCTACATCCGTACTCCGCAAGCCACCTGACGGTGTGTGGCGGAGGGTACCTTGAGTACCTCTATCGGTTCTCCCTTCTATTCCAGTCTCGTATTGTTCGTGGAAAGGAAGACTGCCGGCCCGAGTGGCCGTTAGGTTCTAGGCGCTACAGTCTGGAACCGGGCGACCGCTACGGTCGCAGGTTCGAATCCTGCCTCGGGCATGGATGTGTGTGATGTCCTTAGCTTAGTTAGGTTTAATTAGTTCTAAGTTCTAGGCGACTGATGACCTTAGAAGTTAAATCGCATAGTGCTCAGAGCCATTTGAGCCAAAGAATGTCGGCATGCCTCTGTGTGGGCTCTAATATCTCTGATTTTATCCTCGTGGTCTCTTCACGAGATACACGTAGGAGGGAGGAATATACTGCTTGAAACCTCGGTGAACGCATGTCCTCGAAACTTCTGCAAAGCCCGTACCGAGCTACTGAGCGTCTCTCTTGCACAGTCTTCCACTGGAGTTTATCTATCATCTCCGTAACGCTTTCGCGATTACTAAATGATCCTGTGACGAAGCGCGCTGCTCTCCCTTGGATCTTCTCTCTCTCTTCTATCACCCCTATCTGTTACGGATCCCACGCCGGTGAGCATTATTCAAGCAGTGGGCGAACAAGTGTACTGTAACCTACTTCCTTTGTTTTCGGACAGCATTTCCTTAGGATTTTTCCAATGAATCTGTCTGGCATCTGCTTTACCGACGATTAATTTTACATGGTCATTCCATTTTAAATCACTCCTAATACACGCTCCCACATAAATTATGGAATTAACTGCTTACAGTTGCTGACCTGCTATATTGTAGCTAAATGATAAAGGATCTAAGCTGCATGCGATTCCTCTTACTTCAGTTACGTAACATTCTGAGCGGAACTGCAGCCGCGTGTGCGACTACCTGCGTGTGCTTGACTTTGCACCGAAATCGACTTTACTTAACGCTACAAACGATAAAGAGTTTCTTCCAGCATAAAAATGAAGTACAGTTTTTGGAAATAGCAATGGCAGGCGCTGCTCAATACACTATGTAGTTTTTAAGTGCACCATGAGGGATGGAGTTGTAAACATTCATACCAACGAATCACAAGGAAAATAATTACCATGAAATTCAAGTTGTTATCAGCGACACTTGAAAGGTTAATACATACTACGTCGAATGAAGAGATTATTAACGGGCCATAACGAAGTATTTGTAACAGATTAGGCTTTCCAGGATATTTTAAGAAAAGTATGAAAACTACGACAATGAATTGTTGATCTTGGATAGTAAAGAGGCTGGAACGTAAAGAGATTTCAGATCGAAGTTTCTAAATTTATTTGCTGTTAAAAGCTTACAACGAATCCCTAAATCATCATATAAGGGAGATTCAACTAGTCCCGCAACGCCTTCATGTACCATGTGCAAGATTTTTATATTCTCTCGCTAGCTAAGAGCAAACTATTAGTCCAATACAAAAAACAGGAAGAACATCTTTTGTAGGAAATGTAATGTAGTTAAATTTTGTACTGAGGAATGTTTCGCTAGAGGCCACAGATTTAGAATTATTCAATAAAAGTGCGGTCTTCCTGAATAACTTGAAAACAGTCGCCTCTAGCGAAAACGTATCACAGTACCAAATTTAACTACATTAAATTTCGTATAAAAACTTTTGTTCATTTTTTTGTGTAGGACTTACAGTTTGGTTACAACGTATGAGAGACTATAAAGATCTTGCACATGGTTTTGGAAGGTGTTGTCGGTTGATAAAACCAACTGGTAGGGCCAGGTGAATCATCCTTCAGATATTCCTGAAAATAAATACTGGATGTATTTTGATAAAGTTTTTGTAGAGCTAAAGCACCGATAAATAATGGTATAATTAGAAAGGTAACATATTTTACACATTTACATCCAGCAACATCCAGACGAAACAGACCAAGAAGAATTCATCGAAGTAAACTAAATGTAACGTTTAGGAGAAATGACTAAAAGCTGAACTAAATACTATTCATAATACCATGTCGGTTCTTCTAAATAAAAGAGAATTATATAGCAAGAATTATAAAGCAAAGAATAAATATACTACAGATGATATTTTTATGTTCCTTTAATGGCTGAAGCTTGGAGGACTGGGCGGGAAGTGCAGGGGTAGCAAAACGACGACGTTCACGAGAAATATTACTCGAGCTTTAAACATATTAATGCAATGTAATGAATATATACTTAGGATGCTAAGACATAGAATATTTGAACATTGAAGATAACGAAGGAAAGGCTTAGGAAGATCGATTGTCGATTCCGCATCCTCTGTAGTTGCAAAATACAAAAAAACACTAATAAACAGTAGCCTAGTCATTGACGAAGACGAAAACGGTGGTAATGATGCTCATGATGATGATGACGATGGTGGTGACGGTATCAGCATTATACCATTGCTATTTGATTTACGAATATGACACTGAACTAAATAAATACTGATTGAATGGGTTAATAGAACAATAAAAACGTTGTTGTTGTGGTCGTCAGTCCAACGACTGGTTTGATACAACTCTCCATGATGGTCAATCATGTGCGAGCCTCCTTCTCAATCTGCTGCTATATTCATCTCTCTGTCTCCGACTACGATTTTCACCCCGGCATACTTCCCTCCAATACTAAGTTATTGATCCCTTTGTGTCTCAGAATGTGTGTTATCAAGCAATTTCTTTTTTTGGTCAAATTATGCCACAAATTTCTTGTCTCCCAAATTCTACTTTGTACCACCTCATCAGTTATGGGATCAACCCATCTAATGTTCAACATTCTTCTGCAGGACTACGTTCCGAAAGCTTCTACTCTCTTTTGGTCCAAACAGATAATCGCCCATGTTTCAATTCCATACATGACTATACTGCAGACAAACACCTTCAGAAAAGACTTCGTAACGCACATATCTATATTCGGGGTTAACAAATGTCTCTTCTTCAGAAATGCTTTTCTTGGCATTGAAAGTCTACATTTTATATCCCCTCTACTGCGGCAATCATCAGTTAGCAAAACTAACCTCCTAATTTAAGTGTCTCGTTTCCTAACTTTTGTAGAACAAATAGGAGATACGTACGTGTGGAGGTCCCTTCGTTACACGTCGCTGTTGCAAACGGACATTAAGACACGATACAAACACAAATTTGAATACAACGGACAGACACGTTAATGACCGGACGGACAGTTCACAATTTCGTGAGAAAAAAGGTGGGGGTGTAAGGGAGCTTTGAGTTTTGGCCTCCTACTTCGCAGTCCAACACCGTGACAAAAGGAGCACGACGGCACGGTCACGCGAAGTCGCTCGATGTTGCAGAAGTTAATCTTGGACCGTGCACTGTTTCTATTTTGCTTCTCTTTTACATAGTTCAATACACTTTCTTCCTGTTTTCATGCTTGATCTGTGTTCAGTTTTTGACGGGCTATCCAATGGGCTATTTACCACTGAATCTGAGCGGGGTGCGATGGGGAGTTTCCCTTGTTAGCTCCGAGCGACGTGACGCAGTGGTCGGCACACTGGACACCCATTTGGGAGGATGGTGGTAGAAATCCGCATCTGACCGTCCTCAGGTTTACCGTAACATCTTTAAATCGCTCCAGCCAAATGCCGAGAGTGTTCCGTTGAAAGGATGTAAGGTGGCTATTATTTCACACCTTAGAAGCACACATCCACATACTTAGCCGTGATCTACAACCACATTAGGTATTATTTGATAGGTAGTACATCAGATATCTGAATATTTAAAGGAGGCCTGCATTGTCACATACACCTTGTAAATAATTGCTAATGTTTGTTGCATGAAAGGTGACGGAGTGTCTTTACTATCATACTAGTAGAGGTTGGAACGACAGTGGAAATGAAACGGCAGTCGGAACTCAAGACCTGGGTGGAAGGCCCTCAGAAGTGTGTTGGTCCTGATTAAACACAGGAAATAGCAAGGCGGACGTCGTAACACCTAAGCGCTGGAGCACAATAGAGTCGCGACCGGCCGAAGTTGTAGCAGAATCGGTAGGATTATACTTCGGAAACTATGAAAATATTGGACGCAGGTGAGACGAACGAAGAAGCGGCACCTCGGAAACCACGCAGGTTGGGTTATTTCCAAGGATTTTTACTCAGAAACGTACCATTGTACGAGTACAGGTTTTTCCTCGCAAACTTTCCCCGCTGGATGACAAAAGACTAAAATATGGATGGTCGGCATTCAGAAGAATCTGTTGAGAGGGAGAATATTCCGTGACTTCGGGAATACGATTCGTTTTCGGAATTACGATGGTGGAGAGCCGAACCCATGCTGGAAAGCCGGCGCTGGAGAGAAGAGGTCTTCCGTTTTGAGCTCCCGTGTGTAACGGTCGCTCAGTATCAGCTTCTTGTTGGTACGGAAGGACTTGCTGTCTTTGCTCTCACGAGATTTTATAGTTAGACCGGTATGTGAACTTATACGATTCTGGACTTCGCCTCCGGGTTGGAAGTCGTCGTTGAGTACGTAGCGTCCAGTGATTGAGAGCACTTCTTCGCCTATACTTACGTTGAGACGTTATCTGATCTCCGTCCTTGTTGCTGGGAGTTCAAGTTTCTCGTCTGTAGAACACAGAGAGGAGAAGACAGTATTAGATTATAGTAGTCATAGGACCGCCGTCCTACTCTTTGAAACAGTTTATTTTGTGGCTGGATTTCTTCCACCGTCGCAGACGTGTACGAAAACCAGCACTCCGACGCACCGGACGCAGTACATATGGTGATATTGCTAATTGCTTTGGTCACTTAGGCACTATAAGGCTAAACAGCTGTGATCACGTAGGATTTATTTCCACTGACGTTACACTCCATTGTAAATCATTGTGTCTTCTTGTGTTTGGTACATAGATGATGTCAGTCACTTCGCGTTTTTTGTATTAGATCGCACAGTCACAATAAAAGGGCAGAGTTGTTCAAAGGATCAGTAACTTTAGTTAGGAAATATAAACATTTATATAAAGAATGTGATTAATATACAATAAATGTATAAGCAGCAACAACGTTTATCATTTAGTATAAGTAGTTCCCTTAACCATTCATTTCTGTTTAGCTTGGAATTTATGTGTTAAAGAGCATTAAGAGATCCGAATATCTGCTTCAGGGGGTAGTCAGACAGGGCCAAATCTTCATTTTAGAGTTTATTATTTCCGTTGCGCACATTCATTTTACACCCGCCAGGAGTAGCATCATGGAAGGAGATTGTGCTCCATCTCTAATGAACTCGGTGTCGAAGGGACGTTAAACTCTACTCCTCCTTCCTTCCTTTATTCTTCCTACCTTCCCTTCTTAACAGGAAGCACTACCATACATTATTGCGGTGCTCAAATGTCAGTGGTGAAAGAGATTACCTAGGTTTTACAGGAAAACGAAAGCAATACGATGCTGCACAATTTCACTGCAGTTACCTACTCGATTTCTCTATACCAATTATTTACCCAGCGAGGTCTTGTTATACACACAGTGGGTTCTGGTCGTTCTCTCCATAGAATAGTGAAGGGTCCTTCACGGGCTCTCTCTCCATCAACATTATAAAAAAATCACAAAACTCCACCTGCACTCGTCACAACTACAACAAAGAGATTGGCTGAGAAGCATTACGGGCTACTGAAAACGACTAAACCGTCGAAACAGCCAATAAACAAAATTTGTCAGAGCACTGACCTTCATATTCAAATTTAATGAGCTCGCGGACGCCCTCTGTCAGCAACATGGCAGGTATGAATAGATATTCGCAAGGCATAATACCCACGCGAAATAATATTCCGTGTTTTGGTGCTGCCTGGCGTCATTGCTTTGTAAAGTGGAGGAAGGAGGAAGAGTAGGTTTTAAAACTGACGCCACGCTGTATGGTCAGTGAATACATCGAAACATAATTAATGTGGCATGCAAAATATAAACGAAAATTGTGGCATGTAAATACAGTCTGTGATCAGAAAAATAATGTAAGTTTGGACAGAGCTCTTATTACTGGTCTGAACTGACGCCAGTCGTCGAGAAATTAGTTCGATTCACTCTGTGGTAGGATGCTGAGGGATACATACATCAATGGTTCAGCTTCTATTCCACTTTCTCATGATAACTGGATACTCAGCACTGAAAGAGGAGGTATGGAAGGCTATTACCGGAACTGTTCTCAGTAGATTTATAAAAGGTTTTCACATCCATATACTGGAAAAGAAAATAAGCTGAGCATGTCAGTTACGTAAATCTAAATTCCCTATATTCTGGTCACGGCATTGTTGTTTTTGACACTAAAGCATAGTATTATAAAGTATGATGAACGATACAGAGAAAATAAATTGAAAGGTAAAACCATAATTCCATCGTTGGTGTAAATTGTGTTCAGAATACGAAAATCATTTACGTCCACTGCAGGCAATGACCATGTTTTCATTTCAGAAATGTTATTGACGTGTAGCTAAATTTTTGATTTGGGCAACAGTCTATACTAGCTGCATAAACATCGTTTTAACCATCGTTAAATTCTTATTCGTAAGGAATTCAAGCCGGCCGGAATGGCCGAGCAGTTCTAGGCGCTACAGTCAGGAACCGCGTGACCGCTACTGCCGCAGGTTCGAATCCTGCCTCGGACATGGATCTGTGTGATGTCATTTGGTTAGTTAGGTTTAAGTAGTTCTAAGTTCTAGGGGACTGATGACCTCAGATGTTAAGTCCCATAGTGCTCAGAGCCATTTGAACCATTTGAACGGAATTCAAAGCAAAGAAATTTATTAATAGAGCAAATCTGAAAGTAGGCGTAAAAGTCAGATATAATAAAACAAGAATAATATGTAACTGACACATCAAAATTGCATTAATTCAGATTATCAAAGAAACCATAAAACTCGGTGATAATGTTTTGCATTAAGAGTAATGGAAGAGTATGGCAGAGTGGACGGAAGAAACAAAATAAACAGCAGAGTTAAGATGGCGAGTAATTTTCGTAAGCTATAGAGTGTTTTTAAAACTCAGTTCCCAAGATTTCTGAAACGGAAAAATTGTAGTTTATGTTATCAATTTTCATTCATTTCAGTGAGACATGGACTTTCAAAAGTATGACCATTGAAAAGTTGCCGATTGTTCAGTGGACCATAGGGATATACATCATTGGAATCACATGACAAGCTTATGATGGAGCAGGATTCAATATGGTGAGGAAGACGTAATTCCGACTGTAACGATAGTGAAGTGTAGGTGCAGAGAACATGCAGGCAGGTGAATGACTAGTAGATTGGACAAGGAAATACGTCACCGGATTCCAGAGATCAGGAAAGGTAGAAAAGACTTAGTTGAAGGGGGGTAGACGACAATAAAAAAAGCGTGCAAGACGAACACGAAACCATATAGATGAAGGCTACAAAAGCGATGACAAGTGGATAGACGATGTTAATGTGGAAAGTACTTCAGAAACTTTATCATCATCAGTATGTGGTGTGTACAACCGTGCTCTAAGAAAATAACAATCGAACAAAAATAAAAAATATAAAAAAGAGCATGTTCGGTAAATACACCTAATATTTAGCTGTAGAAGATTCAAAACATCATAGAGGTGTCTCGTTTATTTCGGCAAAGTACATGAGTACATGATACTGTAGGCAGACTGGGTAACATGGCTTCCAACCTTTTCGAAGGAATGGACAGTGGCAGTAAGGTGACCACACTTTCAGGAAGCGCCGTAGTGATTTTGTGTGTTTTGAAGTGGAAGCAGAACACAAATTTGTCCGCTGAGAGATGCGTCACATTCTTACATACAGACGAAACGGATTTACCTTTGCAAAGGCGGTCCGTTGTTATTGAATTACTCGTCTACTGACAAAACGTTCTGAACGTTACAATCCATTTCAGTTCCTACGAGCAGAACGAGGACGACAGGGACGTTTCGCCGGAGTGCGCGAACGTTTGCAGCAGCCAGAGTGCGCGCCTCCTCGCCAGGAAACGGCATAATAGGGACTCCACGGCACAACGCGATGCGACGCAACGCAGACTGCTTGCGCGGAAATCAGGTTGGTACACCCGCTACGGGCAACCCGTCTCGGGGAAGTCCCGGCCGACCCCTCCAATCCGCTGCTTTCCTGCCTCTCTCGCACCTTTTACGCATGAATATTACAACGGTTTACAGTCTCATAGCGAGGGCTCGGCGTGTGAGTTATTGCGCAGAGGCGTCAAGATTCTCGACGAAAGCAAGGGCGGTGCCAGCGGGCTTTGGAGACAGCGCGGCCCGGCAGGGGTTGAAAGGGGGTTTGAGGTGGGGCATGAGGAAGTCGGGGCGGGAGAGGGGGGGGGGGGGGGGAGCAGGTAGGCTGGTGCGGCGCGCAGCGTGCAGAATGGCAGCGGTTGTGAAAGTTTAATGCGTGGGATGAGTGGAGTTATTGGGTGTTTTGTAGGTAAGGGTTGCCCGAGTTTCAGGACGCCAGTATGAATCTTTCATCGCGGCTTGCCACCCTAGATTCCGCCTCTTCCCGATTCTTTGCGTCCCTTGTGCCTAACCAACACTGTCGCTCGTCGTCTTGCTATTGCGAGGCCCTCGACCTGACGAATGCTCTACTTGTTATCTCTGAGTTCTTTCTTCTTCGAAACACCCTGAGATCGATCTGCATAATATTTCGCGAGCACCCAGTTCCATTCTCCTCCGTAAATTGAATTATAGTCGTGCACAGGATGTAACTAAACATCTACAAAATAATAAACAAATAACGTCCCAAGTCCCTACTAGTGTTTCATAAAGGTTTGTCTTCAGTAAAATGCTTATGCAAAATACTGTGGATGTTGGTTCAGCTGTCCTGCTCATGAGTTTTATACAAACAGCAAGATTTTCAAAAGCCACATGCAAGATTTACATATTCACTCGCTCGGAATGAGCAAATTATTGGTCCTACAGAAAAAAATGAACAGGTGTTTTCACTGGAGGCCATAGTTTTCAATTTATTCAAGAAACACTCATCTGAAGGTCACTTTTGTACATTTTACTTGAATAATTCGAAAACTGCGGCCTCTGTTGGAAACGTATCACACCACAAAATGTAGCAACATTAAACTTCCTTCACAAAGGTCCTGTTCACTTTTTCTGTAGCACCAACATTTTACACGTAGCGAGCGTGGCGAGGGAATATGAAAATTTTTCGTGTGGTATTTCAAGACGTTGCGAGTAGCATAAAATCCAGTGGTAGGGGCAGCTTAATCACCCTTTGTAGTCAGAGTGACCACACCTGCAAATCTGATTCTCGAAAAACTTCATCTTTTTATTGGACTTATAACCGATTTTGTGGTCTTACAATGACATCATTTAGTGATCATACATCTCGGGTCAGAAGATGAGGAACTTAGGGATTATGTGGAAGACTCAACATTCGACGTAAGTTTAGAGTGAAAACTAAGCTGCTGTGCCAAAAACAAATTAACACTCTAGGTTGTTTGAACTGGCGTCTGCTAAACCTTGCGGGATCGTGCGCCTGAATAATGGAATTGGTTTTTCTGCAATGAAAATCCAGCATTGGATCTATCACTCGTTTCCACTGTTTATCTTCCCAACTAGTTGACAGTTTCACCATAACATTATAACTTTTGGTCTTGTTTGTACTTGTAATGCCACGAAAGCGGCTTTGAGTCTAATAAAATGCATAATCATCCAGCTGAATCGATTTTCTATTTCTCAAGATGAAATGTTTATGTTTAAAGTGCTTCCTTCACCAACCTTTTTGTCAACTTATGTCCAAGTTTTCTTTGCCATCACTTTGTTTTGGTATGCTGTAAAACTAAGCAGTGACTGAGACTACACAAAAATAATCTATACATGTGTAGAAACATTCAGACGTCCTTCGTCCGAGGTTGGTTTTCTGTGGCCACATTGTCTTGTGAGTCCCACAACATTGAGTATTCGGACTTCCGTTTTTTGATTTTTTCCTTCCTCAACATGAAGACCTAAGAGTCATGGTTCACCAAGATACAAAAAGTCCTGCAGGAAGTGGAGATAACACTGCAGGATATCCATAAACGCATTCCACTCAAGAATGAACTCCAAGAGCACGTAGGTTTTCAAGAACAACCAGAAGTAAAGTCTTTCAAAAGACTGACTGAAGCGAAGAAGAAACAGCACAGGAAACGAATACGCGAATGATGAGCTAAAGTTAAAGTCCAGATCCAAGGAAAAGGAAAGGAACGTTGAAACAGCGTAGTCTGCAAATAACCAACACGCAAAGAAAAAGAAATACAATTTGTGCTGAGATATATGACCGTGTAGATTTGAGGGGTTCAGCAGTAAACAACAGTAAGGTACAGTCTGTCAGAAACAGATAAAAATGTCAGAGATGGCATGTTTCATTCATATTCGTAAATGGTTCCATGAAAAACCGATAGATGACACCACTTTGGCAACTTTCAGATTTTCGCTGTTAGCAGCTTTTTTGGTTCGTGTGCAAGTAAACAATGGTAAGTGCCTAAAACATGGCGGCAAGTGAGAATGAAGTGTCCAATGTTCACGTGAAAAATAAGCTTGTCAGTGAGTTCTTGAACGAGTGTGGAGATGACCTGGATACTTATGATTCTGATAAAGAGCTGGAATACGTTCCTGAAGATGAACGATCTTCCAGAATTGTTGATAATCAGGTAAATATGAATATTTATTTCTGCAAGTAAACAGTATTAAGTTGCGTCCCTTAACATTATTTGCATGAATTTACTTGACAATGTGATGCCAATAATGTTAAGGGTTATCCTTAATACTACTCACTTGCCGTAGTAAGAAATCCATATCAGTTTTCTATGAAATGTTACGGTATCTGTAAATGTAGCTATATGTTAATACCTAGTCTTCTAACAGAAATCGGTATTATGTTACGGATCTGTTATTATCTACTTTCTCTACTCCACATGCTTATCTTTTACAAGATTTTTTTTCTAGAGAAGGTGTGTGGGAGAATGTCAATGGATGTGTAACATAATGAAAACTACGGTGGATATGTAGTTTTAGGCGTTTCATTATTCTTATAGCTGTGCAGAATGTTAATCTTTTGGCTTTGATTTTTGTGTAGGTTCAGAGGCTTCTTGGAGGTAGATGTTCCTCCGAAGATAGATGCAGTAGTGACAGGGATGAAGCAGACACTGAGCATGTTAAACATCAACAAAGCACAGGGAAGGACGAAAGAGGTTAAAACGTGGTGAACTGTAGTTTGAAAAGGATGACATCAAAGGAGAAAAGTTTATTGCGTTTTCCGGTAACTGTGGCCGACAAAACATGAATTGGACCTTAGTGGCGTTTTGACTATACCTGTAAAGTGTGGTCGTTTCAGATTCATCGAGCACATCTTTCCTCAGGCTGGACATAACACACTAACTAGTGACAGAGACTTTGCTCAGGTTAAGAAAAATGTCACTTCACACTATCAAAATGTTTATGGATCTTATCAATGCGAAGAAGTTCTAAGAAGCCATTCAAGGTAACTCGTTTGACTCAAGAGCGTTTCTACGACTTCTCTGCACTGAAACGGCTGTTCCACCAACCAGAAGCACCAACTACTCAAAGCAAATTCAGTATTAGAAATTGTGTACGTCTCGGATTTTCTGCTGAGCTACAAAGAATCACCCAAACATAAATGTTTAGTCATACATGCAACGATTGCCTAGAATAGATTGCCTTATCAAAACGTGGAAGACCTGCAAGTAGTTCTTTCAAAACAGAGCTTAAACCGAAATGTTCTGTGTCTCTTCCTATTAAAGGAGACAAGCTACGAGAAATTATCTCAATCTTAAAATGGATACCTCTTGTATACTATGAATGGTATAACTCACTCCAAGCAGAAGGAGGTATTGCGCTTTTGCAATAAGAAGACGAAGAAGAAAGACACGCAATCATATACTGAGAAAACAATGTTTTAAGTAAAATAATTATGTTAAGTATATGCATTGAGAATAAAATGTTCTCATGCAAAAAATGTTAAGTAAGTGTGTTGAGGCTACAATGTTCGAGTAAATAATGTTAAGTACGTGTTTCTGAAGTTTAGAAAAAATTTTTCGAGTTGATATTACACACTAAAATACGTAACTACAGACACTGTGTAATAAAGCAATGCTGTACACGAAAAAATATGATTTTGTATGTATTACAGGTATCTGATTTCTGGGATTTTATTAAAATATTTGTGGTGCGTTTTCTCAGAACTACTGAGTCGTCCCTTACCAATTCTTACTGCCGAGCCCTTCATTTGTTTGTTATCACAGACAACTGAACAATTTGTTAGTAGGTTTTCAATATAACGTTCTCCAAACTCCACAGATCTTGGATCGACATAGTTTTGCCGTCATGTTAGCCATATGTTGCTTTCTTAGGGTTCCGTACCTCTGTAGATAAAAACGGATCCCTTATAGGAACACCCTGCCGTCTGTGTGTTTCTCCGACTGTTAAAACCGTTTTTCTCAGGAACCAATAGTCACATCATACTAAGATTTATGTTCCCTCAGCGGTGTAAAAAACTAAAGCTTCTATGTCATTGTAGTCAAAAGATACGGCCGTTTGCGTTACACATTTTGATACTCTCCAACTCTCTCATCAAAACCTGCAGAGTACTTCCCGTTGACTTGGAATAATGAAATTTGGCAAGAAACAAGCTTTCACATTACAACTAAAGAAAAAAAATGAAAATACGTAATTTGTTTTTATATCACAATGAAAAAAATTATAGCTTTTGTTATTCGGCTGTTAGTTTGTCCGTCCATCTGCTAAGACCTTTCTCCTCAGGAACAAGAAGTGTATCAAGCTGAAATTTATGTCGCATATCAAGGTCCTTCAACAGTGTAGGAGATGTAAGCTTCTAAGTCAATTCAGTCACAAGATAGACATTTTTGTCGAATGTTTTGATACTTGAATGGTATTTCCACCTTTTGACTCTACAAACTTCTTTGTTAGATGTTACTGTCATTATTTGTGCCTGAGGCCATTATCAAGTATAGCAATGTTGGATGTAATCAGACTTTGTTACGTCATCTTCAAGATCTATTGAACTGAGCCTTCCAGCGTTTTGATAAGTACAAAGTCACTGAAGTGTACGGCAGACAGGAAACAAGCATGTTTTCTATGATCGCTGCACACGTAACGTCGACATTGAGATCCGTCCTGTGCCCAAGCTGTTCTATGAATTGAAAATATGTTTACTGTCTGTATGACAAACAGAACTATATTTTATTATTCTTTCCTATTACAGCATGTTATCTGGAAAGCGAACGCAGGCCATATAACTCGAAGTTTTGTATATAAAAGGGTGTACATTTTTGTTATTTATTCTTACGTTTAGCAACATTAAGGAAAATGCTGTTGTTGCTGTGGTCTTCAGTCCTGAGACTGGTTTTAAGCAGCTCTCCATGCTACTCTATCCTGTGCAACCTTCTTCATCTCCCAGTATCTACTGCAGCCTACGTCCTTCTGAATTTGCTTAGTGTACTCATCTCTTGGCCTCCCTCTACGACTTTTACCCTCCACGCTGCCCTCCAGTAATAAATTGGTGATCCCTTGATGCCTCAGAACATGTCCTACCAACCGATCCCTTCTTCTAGTCAATTTGTGCCACAAACTCCTCTTCTTCCCAATTCTATTCAATACCTCCCATATGTGATCTACCCATTTAATCTTCAGCATTTTTCTGTAGTACCACATTTCGAAAGCTTCTGTTCTCTTTTTGTCTAAACTATTTATCGTCCACGTTTCACTTCCATACATAGCTACACTTGATACAAATACTTTCAGAAACGATTTCCTAACACTTAAATCAATACTCGATGTTAACAAATTTCTCTTCTTCAGAAACACTTTCCTTGCCATTGCCAGTCTACATTTGATATCCTCTCTACTTCGACCATCATCAGTTACTTTGCTTCCCAAATAGCTAAACTCCTTTACTACTTTAAGTGTCTCATTTCCTAATCTAATTCCCTCAGCATCACCCGGCTTAATTCGACTACATTCCATTACCCTTGTTTTGCTTTTGTTGATGTTCATCTTATACCCTCCTTTCAAGACACTGTCCATTCCGTTCAACTGATCTTCCAAGTCCTTTGCTGTTTCTGACAGAATTACGATGTCATCGGCGAACCTCAAAGTTTTTATTTCTTCTCCATGGATTTTAATACCTACTCTGAACTTTTCTTTTGTTTCCTTTGCTGCTTGCTCAATTTACAGAATGAATAGCATCGGGGAGAAGCTACACTCCTGGAAATTGAAATAAGAACACCGTGAATTCATTGTCCCAGGAAGGGGAAACTTTATTGACACATTCCTGGGGTCAGATACATCACATGATCACACTGACAGAACCACAGGCACATAGACACAGGCAACAGAGCATGCACAATGTCGGCACTAGGACAGTGTATATCCATCTTTCGCAGCAATGCAGGCTGCTATTCTCCCATGGAGACGATCGTAGAGATGATGCATGTAGTCCTGTGGAACGGCTTGCCATGCCATTTCCACCTGGCGCCTCAGTTGGACCAGCGTTCGTGCTGGACGTGCAGACCGCGTGAGACGACGCTTCATCCAGTCCCAAACATGCTCAATGGGGGATAGATCCGGAGATCTTGCTGGCCAGGGTAGTTGACTTACACCTTCTAGAGCACGTTGGGTGGCACGGGATACATGCGGACGTGCATTGTCCTGTTGGAACAGCAAGTTCCCTTGCCGGTCTAGGAATGGTAGAACGATAGGTTCGATGACGGTTTGGATGTACCGTGCACTATTCAGTGTCCCCTCGACGATCACCAGTGGTGTACGGCCAGTGTAGGAGATCGCTCCCCACACCATGATGCCGGGTGTTGGCCCTGTGTGCCTCGGTCGTATGCAGTCCTGATTGTGGCGCTCACCTGCACGGCGCCAAACACGCATACCACCATCATTGGCACCAAGGCAGAAGCGACTCTCATCGCTGAAGACGACACGTCTCCATTCGTCCCTCCATTCACGCCTGTCGCGACACCACTGGAGGCGGGCTGCACGATGTTGGGGCGTGAGCGGAAGACGGCCTATCGGTGTGCGGGACCGTAGCCCAGCTTCATGGAGACGGTTGCGAATGGTCCTCGCCGATACCCCAGGAGCAACAGTGTCCCTAATTTGCTGGGAAGTGGCGGTGCGGTCCCCTACGGCACTGCGTAGGATCCTACGGTCTTGGCGTGCATCCGTGCGTCGCTGCGGTCCGGTCCCAGGTCGACGGGCACGTGCACCTTCCGCCGACCACTGGCGACAACATCGATGTACTGTGGAGACCTCACGCCCCACGTGTTGAGCAATTCGGCGGTACGTCCACCCGGCCTCCCGCATGCCCACTATACGCCCTCGCTCAAAGTCCGTCAACTGCACATACGGTTCACGTCCACGCTGTCGCGGCATGCTACCAGTGTTAAAGACTGCGATGGAGCTCCGTATGCCACGGCAAACTGGCTGACACTGACGGCGGCGGTGCACAAATGCTGCGCAGCTTCGCCATTCGACGGCCAACACCGTGGTTCCTGATGTGTCCGCTGTGCCGTGCGTGTGATCATTGCTTGTACAGCCCTCTCGCAGTGTCCGGAGCAAGTATGGTGGGTCTGACACACCGGTGTCAATGTGTTCTTTTTTCCATTTCCAGGAGTGTACAACCCTGTATCACTCCCTTCCCAACCACTGCTTCCCTTTCGTGTCCCTCGACTCTTATAACTGCCATCTTGTTTCTGTACAAATTGTAAATAGCCTTACGGTCCCTGTATTTTACCCCTGCCACCTTCAGAATTTGAAAGAGAGTATTCCAGTCAACATTGTCAAAAGCTTTCTCTAAGTCTACAAATGCTAGAAACGTTGGTTTGCCTTTCCTTAATCTTTCTTCTAAGATAAGTCGTAAGGTCAGAATTGCCTCACGTGTTCCAACATTTCTACGGAATCCAAACTGATCTTCCCCGAGGTCGGCTTCTACCAGTTTTTCCATTCGTCTGTAAAGAATTCGCGTTAGTATTTTGCAGCTGTGACTTATTAAACTGATAGATCGGTAATTTTCGCATCTGTCAACACCTGCTTTCTTTGGGATTGGAATTATAATATTCTTCTTGATATCTGAGGGAATTTCGCCTGTCTCATACATCTTGCTCACCAGATGGTAGAGTTTTGTCAGGACTGGCTCTCCCAAGGCTGTCAGTAGTTCTAATGGAATGTTGTCTACTCCCGGGGCCTTGATTCGACTTACGTCTTTCAGTGCTCTGTCAAATTCTTCACGCAGTATCATATCTCCCATTTCATCTTCATCTACATCGTCTTCCATTTCCGTGATATTGTCCTCAAGAACATCGCCCCTGTATAGACCCTCCATATACTCCTTCCATGTTTCTGCTTTCCCTTCTTTGCTTAGAACTGGGTTTCCATCTGAGTTCTTGATATTCATGCAAGTGGTTCTCTTTTCTGCAAAGGTCTCTTTAATTTTCCTGTAGGCAGTATCTATCTTACCCCTAGTGAGATAAGCCTCTACATCCTTACATTTGTCCTCTAGCCATCCCTGCTTAGCCATTTTGCACTTCCTGTCGATCTCTGTTTTAAGACGTTTGTATTCCTTTTTGTCTGCTTCACTTACTGCATTTTTGTATTTTCTCCTTTCATCAATTAAATTCAGTATCTCTTCTGTTACCCAAGGATTTCTACTAGCCCTCGTCTTTTTACCTACTTGATCCTCTGCTGCCTTCACTATTTGATTCCTCAAAGCTACCCATTCTTCTTCTACCGTATTTCTTTCCCCCATTCCTGTCAATTGTTCCCTTATGCTCTCCCGGAAATGCTGTACAACCTCTGGTTCTTTCAGTTTATCCAGGTCCCATCTCCTTAAATTCCCACCTTTTTGCAGTTTCTTCAGTTTTAGTCTACAGTTCATAGACAATAGATTGGCCCTAGAAATGTCTAACAATTTAAAACCTGGTTCCTAAATCTCTGTCTTACCATTATATAATCTATCTGAAATCTTTTAGTAATAGTACCAAAAAAACTAATACCACAACTAAGAATAAAACAGGAAAAAAACTACTTGCTACCACTGCAGGACTACCATAAACCCCTTAACCATCACAGAACTACTAGTGCTAGCGTTTGGAAATACAGTTTCTATGAGTAAAATCCATACACATCTGTGTTAGTTCACTTGTTAGGGTACATCTATACTGTGTATGAATGTTTTCGCTATTGGATCCGCCCTCAAACAGCCCGAGTCAACATCCATTGTGCTATATGTAGACTGTCACCACCATTCTTCAAGTCGGCTTCCATATCACCCGAAAAGCCAGTCTAGAGGCTAAACAATAAAACTCCGTCTGCTGTACATAAAGAGTCAGATCCAGGCTGTTATTAGGTATCATTACTGAATGCGATGGGTGCTCGCCAATGTGAAAAACTTCTACATAATTTATCTTCCTTCGATCATGATGTCTTGAAATTGTACATGGAGACAGAATTAAAAACTCAAACTACATCACATATATGTTGTCAAAGACATTTCGTGTAATTTTGAGCGGTTTAAGGTCACATTCGAAATTGCCGCAGAAAAAATATGGTCATATGGCTGCCATAACCGTTATGTTAGAAGATGACATCAAGGTCATTAGCGAGAGAACTGCACCTATGGACAACAAATGACAGTTGTGGTAAGGATTGGGAGATTCATCATGGTCTTCTTAAGGAAACAAAACTCGTATCTGGATAAAGTGATTTAGGAAAGTGAATACACTAAAACTGATGGCAGTAAGGAGATATGCAAACATGGAAGTTATAATTTACGTTACACTACTTTCAAACACATTGCCGCCTACACGAGTAGGTGCCCTGCACAGTTTAGTTCACAGTTTCCATTTGCGGTGTGATGCAGACTGAACGTCGTGTGACGCTCTTCCGCGTACGTTACTATAGTAAAGCGAGTTTCGAATACGAAGCTTATCTCATTGTTGTTATTTCTGGTTTGCTTAACATCATATTGTAACCGGGGTAAAAGCGACATCAAATTGAGAGGGTAATCACATTATCGAAAAGCGGATTAAGATTCGCAAATCGGAGCCTTATTTCTTGAATACGAAGAGTTAGTAATGTCTTGGTGGAAGAAAGAAGTATTGCATGCACAGTTACTAAGAAAATTCAGTTAGTCGGAACCCAGTGTTATTAACAGTACCTAAAACAAGAAAGAGGGCTTACTGTAAGGTGTGTGCTCTTTGCCTGTGTAGATACGTTCTGTAGTACGTCTCCATTAGTCTACCTTTTGTGACGTCTCTTCCCTCCTTCTTCACTCGTCGGGAGGAGACGCGACGCGTAACGATGTTCGTCCCCGTCAGTATGACGTGGAACAGCACTCGTAACCCTTATAAGAATACAACTCCTCGCGTGCTTTAGAAATATTCTGCTATCTATCCGCAACAGTCTTCTCGGCTTGTGCGAACTGGTAAACTGCAATCGTTTATTTTTATTTTATGCCCGGTTAGTTCCGTGACGAAATAAAATCTTGACTCTTGATCTCATCACTACCGTCGTTTTTCACGTCATACATAGCGAGGATGAAATTTTGCTGTCTACTGTTCCATTGCTATGCCGTTGCTACGTCAACGGTCCGACGTAACTCCAGGGATAACTTATGTTGGAATAAATGTTTTTTAATACGCCGTAATACTGGTTTAAACGAATCACTTTTCATTGTTCATTATTCATGTACTCACTTAGTCACTTATAATGTTTAAAGAGTCAATCAACTTGCATTAATACTCATTGTATTGTCCGTTTAATGAGTTAGGCGACACGTAAGATTTATCTTTTGACTCAGATTTTATTGTTCTTTTTGTAATTAATTGTTTGTCCCTACAACACACGCACACCGATTAATCATTCAAGATTAACCTCTGTTCAGTTCAGTAATCGTGACGCTGACGACAACTGTTGTCTAATCGGCGTACTTGTCTTTCTTCGTGTGTTCGTTTTATTAAGTCCTACTCAAGACTACGAATTATTTTCTGTCGTTGATCCATTGCTCTCAAGGTTTGTAACTGTTCATCAGTATGAAGGCTAAGTCCGATACACCAATATCACTCAATTGAAGTCTAACACTCGTCTTACTATACCGTCGCGTTGAGGACGGCAAAGATTAACTTTCATCAGTCGAGTGACTGAGCATTACTTCAGTCTCTCCCTCATGAATTATCAAACTTCCAAAACTGAAACAATCTAACAGCGTTTGCAGACAACTATCGCATACATACTCTAGAGCGACTCAAGAGCAACTAACTAACTGAACATTTACATATCCGAGTTGCATTGTACTAGCATTGAATTTCCTTTTTGATGCCACTACAACTCTCTTCCTTGGTATATGTTATCTTTGATTGAATTACTTTCTTAGATTTAACCTTCGTTCATATGATTTTGAATTTATTCTATAGATGTTTGATAAAGAATCTATGATAATCCTTTCCTTTTATGTCCCCTTTTGTATGCTATTCTCAGTATTTGAATGATATAGGTGTTACTCAAAGTATTACCTGTGTAGATTTTATCGTCTAAAGTTGCCTTATCTGTCAAGATGACTCACTTCCCTTCTTTAAGTTTCCACAAAATTTGTTAATTGGGGTCTCCTGTCCTTGGAGTTTCACACTTTGCAAATGAACAGCTGGACTTGTAGTTTGCATCAGGACGTCTTCGTGAGAAATGATGTTGTGAACTGGAAAAATTATTAGAGAATCCCTTCACATTAATTCTGTGAAATATTTTCGACGCTGTTTCAGCTTTAAGTTGAAATTAGGCTTCTTTTCCGTTTCCCTCCAGTTGCCTTCGGATTCGAATTTCGTCATGCTGACTGTGTTTTGCAGCACTTTATCACCGACATCACTTTGTTATGCTAGACCTAATCGCAATCGATTAAATGCAATCACCAGAAAATTAGTCCGCCCCGCCCTCTTTGAGACGCACTCTAACGATGACCGAATTGCGTTTCGAAATGACGTACGCCTGAGGCAGGTTTATGGTTGGCGAGACGTCACAGAAGCCGGTGGACGCGGCGCTGTTTCTGTGGCCGCTCGGCCGGATGGCTTGTGACGTGCAATATAGCCACGCGCTCCCAATACCAGCAGCGCGACGGGTGCGAGGCGCCGCGAAATGACTGCTCGCTACTTTGCAAGTCAATATCGATACTGCGACGAGCCGCCTAGAAGCCGAGCCGATCCACGTTCGTGCGTCGAGCGGCTCTCCATATGAAAAGTCACGCTGGTTCCGATTCGTTTCTCTACCCCACACGAACAATATTGCAGATATTCAGGCGTAACTAGATTTTAAAGGAACGAGTTTGTACAGAACGATTCTATCACCAAACATCGTCACTGAAAACGGAGAGCACAGTCAGGTCTGTTTCTAATATTTGTATATTACGCACCGAATTGGAATGGGATGGAAGGTGCTCTTCAGCCTTAGATGCAGGACTATATTAAACATCTACATTATCCTGCGTCACTTACCTTATGGAGAACAGTTGTTAATAAGCATCCGTGCAAGGTAGAACCTCTAAAATGTTGCCTTCATTGCCTTTTCGCTAGATGTTCTTTTAAAGAGTCATTTGTGGATCGGAGTAGTCATAATCGAAAAACTGTTCTTTGGAATCCCCCACGATTTTAGGTTTCCTCGTTGTATATCAATGGTATTTAATCTGTGCTGTATTATTGTAACTACCACTCATATGCTGACGATATCCCATAATTGTACCTAAGTGGCAGTTCTAAAAACATTCCTTCTGCCCTATAAGGTACGAATGACGATCTTTCGTCGGTATCAAAATGAACCCAAAACTTGTGTTTTAACTTAAGCCTAAGAAGTCACAGTTGATTAGCGAACTTTTTGGAGAATTAGTTTCTCAAATGCTTCCTCAAAATGTCAGTGACCATTTGATAATGCAATAAAAGATCTTGGCATAATCGTGGATGAGCTTCTAAATTTGAAAGAATAAACTGTTGCAGGATGCACGAAGTTTCTCTCTTGCGTACATGCAATAGATAAATTCAGAAAAATTTTGGACATAAAATTTAACAAATTTTATTCCAATTGCTGCTATTGTGATGTAGCTAAACTCGGAGCAAATAGTGAAAATTGTAAACGACTAAGGATAGCGACGAATGCTTATGTAAGATATGTGTGCAACATTCGGTTGCTTCAGCATGTCAATTCTTAATACACTCAGGTAGGATGCAACTTGATAGGCGTGGTGATTACCACACGTTCTTTTTACTTCATTGGTTTCTTAGTCTCTGGAATCCTCAATTTCCTGTACTGATCTAACATATAACTACTATCATTCCATAACTGCAATACCAGATGTGAAACATCCACCATCCTGGCGGTGCCTCTGAGTAACCACTAAACTTATCAGAATGAGATTTTCACTCTGCAGCGGAGTGTGCGCTGATATGAAACTTCCTGGCAGATTAAAACTGTGTGCCCGACCGAGACTCGAACTCGGGACCTTTGCCTTTCCACAAAATTTGTTAATTGGGGTCTTCTGTCCTTGAAGCTTTACACTTTTCAAATGAACAGCTGGACTTGTAGTTTGTATCAGGACGTCTTCTTGAGAAATGATGTTGTGAACTGGAAAAATTATTAGAAAATCCCTTCACATTAATTCTGTGAAATATTTTCGACGAAAGGCAAAGGTCCCGAGTTCGAGTCTCGGTCGGGCACACAGTTTTAATCTGCCAGGAAGTTTCATATCAGCGCACACTCCGCTGCAGAGTGAAAATCTCATTCTGGAAACATCCCCCAGGCTGTGGCTAAGCCATGTCTCCGCAATATCCTTTCTTTCAGGAGTGCTAGTTCTGCAAGGTTCGCAGGAGAGCTTCTGTAAAGTTTGGAAGGTAGGAGACGAGGTACTGGCAGAAGTAAAGCTGTGAGTACCGGGCGTGAGTCGTGCTTCGGTAGCTCAGTTGGTAGAGCACTTGCCCGCGAAAGGCAAAGGTCCCGAGTTCGAGTCTCGGTCGAGCACACAGTTTTAATCTGCCAGGAAGTTTCACTAAACTTATCCTTTACTTTGATTGCTTCTGCGCTGTCTTCATATACTTCTGCTATATGTCACTAATCAGATACGACAAAAAGGTAAAGAAGAAATTGCTAAATGTTAGTAAGATGAATTATTCTTAAATTCCACATTTCCACTGCCACGTACCATACCGTACCAGTTTCCATGTTTGATCACTAGAATGTCTGGTTAGATGTGAGACAGCCCCTTGAAATAAATGCCTAACTACACTAAATATATTTGTTTTCACTTCTACAAGCTAATGCTTTCGGAATTTTAACAGCAAGCCAGACTGTCTTTCTTCAAACGTCTGCCACTGCAGTTTCGTACGAATCTACTTGACGCTTTCGCACTTATTAAACAAACATACGTTGATACGCGATGCCCTTCTATGAATAAGCTTTATCGGTTCTGTCAACCCTAGCTAGCAAGGGTCACGGACTGAAGAGCAATACTTAATTACCGATCGAACAAGGGTTTTGTAAGGTATTTCGTCGGAGAACTACAACGCCTAAGATTTCTTTGAATGAATCTCAATCTGAGCTCTACCCTTTCTACGATTAGCTGTTGTTCCCCTTTAAATCGGTCTTTACTCATACTCCTAGAGTTTTAACAGATTTGTATGCTTCCAGTGACTTTTTGGCGATCTTGTAATCATACAGTAAAGGATGTTGTTGTGGGCTGGCCGGAGAGCCAACCCGTATGAATAGAGGAAGCCGAAAGGCACGCGTTTAAGCTCACGTAGGCTTGCGTGAGGTCTGGAACAGGACAAGGAATTTAGACTTCAGAAAAAAGGAGGTAACTGGTAGAATACTTAACTTTAATCCATTAATGTTGAACGTAGCTCTTGTCTGTACATTATTTACAATGTCAATAGTAACTGATAATGGAGCCTTGCTAGGTCGTAGCAAATGACGTAGCTGAAGGCTATACTAACTATCGTCTCGGCAAATGAGAGCGTATTTTGTCAGTGAACCATCGCTAGCAAAGTCGGCTGTACAACTGGGGCGAGTGCTAGGAAGTCTCTCTAGACCTGCCGTGTGGCAGCGCTCGATCTGCAATCACTGATAGTGGCGACACGCGGGTCCGACGTATACTAACGGACCGCGGCCGATTTAAAGGCTACCACGTAGCAAGTGTGGTGTCTGGCGGTGACACCACAGATGTTTCCGAATACTTACGTGCAGTAGGTTACATTTGTATATTTTGAGTGTCAAATGCCAATCCCAGTAGCTAGTATCGTCCCATGCTGATCTTCTTCCACTTCGGTACAGTTTCCTAGTTTTCTACTTCTCTACGTACAGCAGTATCACCCGCGAAAATCCTAGTGAATTTTTCGACGTTACCAACAATGTCCTCATATTGTGAATATTTAATATATAATATGATATACCATACATTTTGAACCTATAAACTATATATGACGACTATATTGCAGTGCAACGTTAGGGTTCGGACATGCGCGCTTGTCCTAAGGAACAGGTACTGCGGCGACTACAGCCGTCATGAAATACATGATAAGTATTCGCAGTTGCGAATATGGACGATGATTAGCTGTATAATGCAAAGACGACATCAGAATTTGTGCTGGACCTGGATTCGAACCCACATCTGATATCGTGAATCCTACCATATGGCGCTAGGAATGGTATATGGTTGATCCCTGCTGTCGGTAATAAAACAAATTATGGTCCAGACGATGTTTTTTCGTGCATTATAACAATCGCTATCACGAATCTTACCATATGCCGTCAGTTGATTCCATTCCCCAGCGCGCGTTTTGATGTTTTTGCCGCTTCTCGAAGGCTGCTGCTGTGGAGGCAGTAAGGTTGCTAATGATGTCATTAAAGGAAAATAGGGCTCAAAGTCTCTCCCTTGACCAGATAATTAGTGACTTAGCACAAGCTTCGCTTGGAGAGAAACATGGAAGGTTATCATCCGTAATCATAGAATCATTGCCACATGTCTGTTATTCCTTAAGGGCAGCCACGGAGAACCTAAGCTAAATGACAGGACTGGAATTTGAACACTGCTTCTGTCGAACGTGAACTCATTGCCTTAACCAACTGAATGATAATGTAGTCTTTCACTGCTGCAAGGTACTGGTACCATCAGCTTCACGAAATATCTCTTTTCTGATTTTCTACATCCAAAAAATGTCTATGCAAGTAGAGCCTATGTTCGTTTGCCTACAACAAGTACCAAACACAAAACTTCTTATTAATGGGCGAATTTTATGCAAATATTAATTAATTCAGCTTATAGAAAGGCGCCACCTCAAAAACCATTTGGTGATTTAATAAAACACAAGCCCATATATTGGATACACAGTAATCATCATAAATTTCATTGAAGCATGATTAAGGGATTAAGGGGAGGTGCAAATCGACTGATTTTAAGTAGTATCACTAGGGAGCGACGGAGCAACGAAATTATCAATAATTAATATTTATTTCCTCATTAAAAGTAATGCATACACAGGTGTTAAGTTAGAACACAGTTGCTTGGAATGCTGGCGCGTGGATCCCGACACATGGTACATTATACAACAGCAGCAAATGAACCGACACATGTGGGGGCAAATCTGCTAAATTACTGGCTACAATTTTTCAAGATCACATACAGCACTTTCACACTGATCACTCACACAACAAAAGACAGAATTTAGAAGAAAGTTTCCATATTCCACATCAGTCTGATCGCGACTGGCTTTAACGGCCAGTTTCGGAGAACAAAGCCCACTTCCGAAATTCCGAACATTTCTGCAATTTTGCAAATAAATTTACCAGACGCGAGCACATCTACTCCGCGATGAAACTGAGGATTGCAATAGAAGGGATGTGTTTATGTGTTTCACAGTATCGAATATGGGCAAATGCTCATAGATGTTACGGTGTGCATTTGAGAGCCCAATTTCACTGGACATTTTGGTCTTGTTTTGGTCCATATTACGACCTCTTGTCCGCCCCTGGTAGCTTAATGGTCAGCGTGACGGATTGTCGTTCCTCTGGGCCCGGGTTCGATTCCCGGCTGGGTCGGGGAATTTTCTCCGCCAACGGACTGTGTGTTGTGCTGTCCTCATCATCATCCTGTCATCCTCATCGACTGCAGGTCGTCCAAATGGCGTCAAATTGAAAGACCGGCACCAGGCGAACGGCTTGCCCGGTGGGGGACCCTAGCCATACGATTAAATAAAAACTGCCTCTCAAATTTTGGTATATTACAGGGGGTGTTCAATAAAAACCACAACATACTTAGTTTTCTGAAAGCAGGTTGGCTTTATTCAGCATTCCGATGCTCCATGTTGAGAGAGGACGAATGACTCTCTATGTTTCATATTCATGGCTACTCATTAATATTAATTTTACACGCAATACATGATTTTTGTGAGTCAGGAGGAAGTTATGAAGGTTCTGATGGCAGCAGTCTTTGATGTCAGCATGTGTGCTGTTAATTCATGTGGGATCTTTATGGCGGCCTTCCTTCGAATTTTCTGGAGTTGAGAATAAGTAGGCTGTTTGGTCTTGCAGTGGAAATTTGGGGTTTGGAAGCCATGTGCAGCTATTAGGGAAAGGAAGATCTCAAATCATTTACCGAGGACAGAATGCTGGTCCCATGAATTTATCGTGCCAGTGTGCAGACAATGTTTTTCGCTGAGGAGGTGGAGAAACTGCCTACCTGGATGTGCACTCTAGATGCCTGTAGCAACAGCAGGGGCAGCGGTGATAGAGGTGTTTTGACAGTGTCATAAATGTCCTTTGAGAACCGGTATGTAGGTTATTACAATTCGCCAGTTTCCATGTTCACTGAGGACGAAACACTATCAAGAGAGCAAGGCAGACGTCAGATGGGGTCATCCCTCTACCTCCCGAGCTTTCTGGGAAACCTCAGGACTTCACAACAATTTTAAAATGAAACGCAACATTTATGGCAACTCTGGAATTATATAAGTTGAGACACAAAAGTACTTCTCTTAGTTTAGCCAAGGTCAGACACACTGCAATATTTGGGCTGTGCAGATAATGATTTCTGTGATAAATGTGTTGTTCACTTAAGGGCTAAAAGGAAACTCAAAACACGCCAGCAAAGTGGCCATGCGAAAAAACAAGTGGGTAGTGCATCTTCTTCTCACTGCGTGGGAACTGGCTGCTTCTCCAGACAAGAGGAGAATGCTTTTAATAGCACTGACCCATGGGTAGAGCAGACGAAATAGAGGGGAGACAAGGAGCTCGTGGAGTCTTGTGATTGTCACGAAACCCTTGTGTGGGCAGTTGCGTGACTGTTTTTGTGGAGTTTACAGAGGCAAGATGGAATGTCAGTAAAGGAGGAATTTGGTCTTCTGATTCAGACTCCAGTCTGGAGAGGATTCTAATATTGACTGTTGTTATGTGTGGTTTGCACTTGGGGCACTTGTCCAGAACCTGACTTGGTGCTACCATTGATCGTGACTGAGGAGCCTGTGGTGTTAGCTGTACTGACAGATTAGTCCTCAGTCGTCTCCGGCAATTCGCTATGCCAAGGACAATCTTATTCACGTCAGGTCCACTGCCTTGACGTTTCATCTCCTTGTGCGCACTGCCGTATAAGTGAGTCAAATTGGTCCATTGTGTGACTGGCGAATGGAAGGGTAAGACGCTGGAATCTGTCGAGATTTATGGACTCCATTAGAGAGTAATTGCGATCCATCTAACATATCGCCAGCTGCGACTACGCATATTCTGTGTCTACAATAACGAAATACAGGGGCCGCACATCGCTGCTCTGCAGATGCTTGGACCATGACCATCACCTGAGACAGTGGTACACATCGAGAAAAGGGTGTAATTTTGCTGCTCTGCCTAGTTAGAACAAACAGAATCACACTCTCAACACTTGTTCGCAGCTGCACCAACGTAATATAAATTCTGTGTAGAGTAAACCCATCAAAGTCAATTCAACGTTAAATAATTTCAGATTATGTTATCCATGTTTTGAGCCGAAGTAAACAGTTTAACCAGACAAACCTTAGTCTCTGCCAACCAATGGCCAGACAATGGAGAGTTAATATTTTTTGTTACGCCTATATTTTTTCCCAACAGTTCTTGATTTATTTGTCATCACTTGTGACTTCTATTGTTTGGCCTATTTTCTGATCAATAAACTTATGCCTTAATTTTTATAAAGGATTAATCCTGTATTGATATATTAATCAACCATCAACAATTGCCTGCTGTAATGACAGGGCCTAATTTCATTAAATTATTTCAGCAGTGGAGTTCATTTAGGTTCTGCTGAACGTGATAAGCTCTAATGCAGGCTAACAGCACAACCACTTTCAAAGGTCAAAATCATTTTATCAGTTGTATAGGCCAGCTAGTTAAGTGGAAGGCTTACTTGTTAAAGTGATTGAGTGATTGCTGTCAGGGAGTAAACTCAGAGTCGCCTGTAGGCTTTCAAATCATACTGCAAGATCAGTGGAGTCGTGCAGTATTATCCTTCATTCTTTTATCTATTAAACCCAATTTTTCAACATAACCTCCAACCAATGCGATGGTCTTACGGCACCTGACAGTGAGGTCTCGTATGCCTGCATGCAACCACACCCCACCTGGTGGACAAGTAAGTCAGCACTACCAATGGAGACATTCAGTTCTGCAGCGAGCAGTTTATTGTGATCGGTGGATCACCTCGAATGTTACTGTCCGCATGTTTCAGCACAGCAGGACTCACAGCTATGCGCGGCCGGCTATCACGCAAGAGGTAGGGAAGGTTTGAGCAACCTTGCTGTGATGATCACAGACGCCTCGCTCAACGACTCAACGTGCTTTTGTGCACTACCAGGTCTCCATAGACATTCTGCAAGTGTCTATGAATATCTGCGATGCCCTAGTGTTCCGCAAAATAAACTCAGTGACTGTTGTCTGCTTGGAACCATCTCCGTTAGAGACGCCATTTTGAAGGTCACCTGTTAGTACTTCACGAAACTCTAGGGGCTGAAACGGGAGTATTTCACGATGTCCCACGACAAATTCCCCTTTTTCTCTACAGAAACTGACCAATAAAAGAGTGTGTTGCACTACTTATTGAACAGATTTTGTATGTTTTAACTCCCTATATGTGGTATCGATAGTTCCGATGTCACAGCGTAGGTGCCCGTTCTTAGGTTGGCACTACGAGAGCGGAAGATCTCCGTCGACCACAGCACCCTCTAGCCAACGCTATGCAGCTCTCCTAGCGCCGCTCCACATTCAGCCCAGTTGATCACGAGCAGACAACTAACCAACATAGTTTCACTTGCATAGGGGGGGAGCCACTACAGATTTTGCATGTGTAACTTCTGTTAGCTTTGATACATCCGGCTTCGCACCTACGTGCTCCTCAGTACAAAGTCGTGTATTTACGTTTATTATTGTGCTGAGACATAATAAAACCACTTTTACTTTACTTGCAGTACCGGGAGTTCTACCTCACCTGCTCCTACTAGCTTCCTACATTCGGCCTACCTTCTAAATTACGGGAGCAGACCCACGCGCCGCCTTCCAGGTGGGTTACGATACTATACAGGGTGTTACAAAAAGGTACGGCCAAACTTTCAGGAAACATTCCTCACACACAAAGAAAGAAAATATGTTATGTGGACATGTGTCCGGAAAGCCTTACTTTCCATGTTAGAGCTCATTTTATCTTCAAATCACATTAATCATGGAATGGAAACACACAGCAACGGAACGTACCTGCGTGACTTCAAACACTTTGTTACAGGAAATGTTCAAAATGTCCTCCGTTAGCGAGGATACAAGCATCCACCCTCCGTCGCATGGAATCCCTAATGCGCTGAAGCAGCCCTGGAGAATGGCGTATTGTATCACAGCCGTCCACAATACGAGCACGAAGAGTCTCTACATTTGGTACCGGGGTTGCGTGGACAAGAGCTTTCAAATGCCCCCATAAATGAAAGTCAAGAGAGTTGAGGTCAGGAGAGCGAGGAGGCCATGAAATTGGTCCGCCTCTACCAATCCATCGGCCACCGAATCTGTTGTTGAGAAGCGTACGAACACTTCGACTGAAATGTGCGGGAGCTCCATCGTGCATGAACCACATGTTGTGTCGTACTTGTAAAGACACATGTTCTAGCAGCACAGGTAGAGTATCCCGTATGAAATCCTGATAACGAACTCCACTGAGCGCAGGTGGAAGAACATGGGGCCCAATCAAGACATCACCAACAATGCCTGCCCGAACGTTCACAGAAAATCTGTGTTGATGACGTGATTGCACAATTGCGTGCGGATTCTCGTCAGCCCACACATGTTGATTGTGAAAATTTACAATTTGATCACGTTGGAATGAAGCCTCATCCATAAAGAGAACATTTGCAGTGAACTGAGGATTGACGCATTGCTGGATGAACCGTTCGCAGAAGTGTACCCGTGGAGACCAATCAGCTGCTGATAGTGCCTGCACACGCTGTACATGGTACGGAACCAACTGGTTCTCCCGTAGCACTCTCCATACAGTGACGTGGCCAACGTTACCTTGTACAGCAGCAACTTCTCTGACGCTGACATTAGGTTTATCGTCAACTGCACGAAGAATTGCCTCGACCATTTCAGGTGTCCTCGCCGTTCTAGGTCTTCCCCAGTTGCGAGTGATAGGCTGGAATGTTCCGTGCTCCCTAAGACGCCGATCAATTGCTTCGAACGTCTTCCTCTCGGGACACCTTCGTTCTGGAAATCTGTCTCGATACAAACGTACCGCCCAACGGCTATTGTCCCGTGCTAATCCATACATCAAATGGGCATCTGCCAACTCCGCATTTGTAAACATTGCACTGACTGCAAAACCACGTTCGTGATTAACACTAACCTGTTGATGCTACGTACTGATGTGCTTGATGCTAGTACTGTAGAGCAATGAGTCGCAAGCATCCAAGTCAACATTACCTTCCTTCAATTGGGTCAACTGGCGGTGAATCGAGGAAGTACAGTACATACTGACGAAACTAAAATGAGCTCTAACATGGAAATTAAGCGTTTCCGGACACATGTCCACATAACACCTTTACTTTATTTGTGTGTGAGGAATGTTTCCTGAAAGTTTGGCCGTACCTTTTTGTAACACCCTGTATATAAATATTTCACTCACATGCTCCCTCTCCCTCATCAGCCCACGATACTATTTGCTATTAAGAAAAACCTACAGAGTGCTGTACACAAATAATAAGTTATTCTATTACTGTGAAATGACGGAACTTCTTCTATAAGGTAACTGGTATTACATTAGACCTGCACTTTTGGATTATCGCCGAACGGCGTGTTCGGCCTCTTACTCCCTGTCTCTTCTACACGCGCGCACTCACACACACACACACACACACACACACACACACACACACACACACACATACAGCCACAAACACACGCGGTCATATTCAGTCGCTCAGACGTAACAGAGAGTAAAAAGGGGAGAGAGAGAGAGACAGAGAGAGAGAGAGAGACAGAGAGCGTGGGAGGGAGGGAGGCAGAGAGGTGACGGCAGGTTTGGAAATAGCGGGGTTAGTTGCAGTCGCAGCGAGCGACACGGCGTGACGCGGGCGCTCGTACGGTGGCTATCAGCGACGGCCAGCGGCGGCGCGGGATTACCTGCTGTTTGCACGCCTGCCGCGGCCACGTCATGCCGATAGCGCCGCTCCTAAACCTCCGCCCTGCTTCCGGACGGCGTCCGAAATCCGGCACACTCTGTGTGTGTGTGTGTGTGCGTGTGTCCGCGGCCGCGTGTACACAGATCTGTCATTATTGATGCCTGCGCACACAGGCTCACGGCCGCTACATAATTGCGCGTAATCTGCGCACAGCGATATATCATTGGTCGCGCGCGCCGGCGTGTGCGCGGTGGAGAGGGTGCGGGGTGGCGTTATAGAGGCGCCAGATTAACTGACACGCCGCAGGCACGCCCGGCCGGACCGCGGCCAAATAAATGAACCTGTTGCTGCCGGCAGCGCCGGCGAGGCGAGGCGAGGCGGCCGAGGCGCCGGACTGCGGTCAATCGCGCGTCGCGCTGCGCCACCACCGGCGTGACTCCGTTACAGCAGTGCATGGCCGCGTCCAGTTCACGTCTGCCGTTCCTTGTACGCATTCAACTTAACTGTGTGCTGATGTTTCTCAGATTTGAAACAGCACCTCGAACACATTTGTGATGTCGTAACGGAACGACAACGATCGTATTTAACATCAGAAAGGAAACACTGGTCTGAAGATGATCGCTTGGACCGAAATCTGTTACTAAAATTAATTAATAAGTAGTCTTTGCGATCTCGAGTGACTGTTTCTCTCTGTCTCCCTCTCTCTTTCTCTCTCTCTCTCTCTCTCTCTTTCTCACACACACACACACACACACACACACACACACACACACACACAGACACACACGTCTAGTGAGTACAAGTGCAGTGCAGATATTTCTATTAGTGACAGAGAATAGAGTACTGTCTGAATAACGTTACATCAGCTTTACTTCATTTGCAGACTAATAATACAGATATTAAGACTAGTGTGTTTTTGACTTACACTACTGGCTATTAAAATTACTACACTAAGAAGAAACGCAGATGTAAACGGGTATTCATTGGACAAATATATTATACTAGAACTGACATGTGATTACATTTTCACGCAATTTTGGTGCATAGATACTGCTAAATCAGCACCCAGAACAACCACTTCTGGCCGTAATAACAGCCTTGATACGCCTGGGCATTGAGTCAAACAGAGCTTGGATGGCGTGCCCATGCAGCTTCAACACGATACCACAGTTCATCAAGAGTGGTCACTAGCGTATTGTGACGAGCCAGTCGCTCGGCCAACATTGACCAGACGTTTTCAATTGATGAGCGATCTGGAGAATGTGCTGGCCAGGGCAGCAGCCGAACATTTACTGTATCCAGAAAGGCCCGTACAGGACTTGCAAAATGCGGTCATGCATTAGCCTGCTGAAATGTAGGGATTCGCAGGGATCGAATGAAGGGTAGAGCCACGGGTCGTAACACATCTGAAATGTAACGTCCACTGTTCAAAGTGCCGTCAATGCGAACAAGAGGTGACCTATGGCACCCCATACCATCACGCCGGGTGATACGCCAGTATGGGCGATGGCGAATACACGGTTCCAATGTGCGTTCACCGTGATGTTGCCAAACACGGATGTGACCATCATGATGCTGTAAACAGAACCTGGATTCATCCGAAAAAATAATGTTTTGCCATTCATGCACCCAGTTGCGTCGTCGAGGCGCTCCTGTCTGTGATGCAGCGTCAAGGGTAAACGCAGCCATGGTCTCCGATCTGATAGTCCATGCTGCTGCAAACGTCGTCGAACTGTTCGTGCAGATGGTTGTTGTCTTGCAAACGTCCCCATCTGTTGACTCAGGGATTGAGACTTGGCTGCACGATCCGTTACAGCCATGCGGGTAAGATGCCTGTCATCTCGAATGCTAGTGATACGAGGCCGTTGTGATCCAGCAGGGCGTTCCGTATTACCCTCCTGAACCCACCGATTCCATATTCTGCTAACAGTCATTGGATCTCGACCAACGCGAGCAGCACCGTCGCGATACGATAAACCACAAACGCGATAGGCTACAATCCGACCTTTATCAAAGTCGGAAACGTGATGTTACGCATTTCTCCTCCTTACACGAGGCATCACAACCACGTTTCACCAGGCAACGCCGATCAACTGCTGTTTGTGTATGAGAAATCCGTTGGAAACTTTCCTCATGTCAGCACGTAGTAGGTGTCGCCACCGGAGCCAACCTTGTGTGAATGCTCTGAAAAGCTAATCATTTGCATATCACAGCATTCTCTTCCTGTCGGTTAAATTTCGCGTCTGTAGCACGACATCTTCGTGGTGTAGCAGTTTTAATGACCAATAGTGAAGTTAGTACCTCCAAGTACATGTGGCAAGGGGAAACCATTAATGCTTATCTTGCTCTGGGTGGCAGGTCAGGTATATGAAGTGTGAATGCGTGAATGCAAATTGGATAGTCTACATTGCCAGCCACAGACTGCTTAGTGATGCAGTTACGAGTATGCAGTAAAGTCGGTAGTATATTATGTGGCGTGTTTGCGTGAAGAACTGTTGGACACGGAAAAAATACAACCATATACTGATGAGTGGACATATACCACATACCACATGCAAAAATATTTATTCTTGTACCCATTACACCCTGTACAAAAGGTGTTTCAAAAGTACGCGGAAAGGTGGTTTAGAAGGCGTCTTGAGGAACAAAATGAGGATAGGAACCCGTGTTCGGAAATTTCATCCAACAGCGGTACAGAGCGCCTAAGATATTGACGCTGGCGCCTGTAAACGTGTGTATATACAGGGCGATCCCGTGATGATTTTAGAAATGTTCAGGAATCATGGAGAAGGATAAATGTATCGATATTAGTTGAGGGACGCTGGTCCGGAAGCGAATGAATCGAAAGTTGTGATACGTGGGTGGGATACCTATACCGGTAATGTTTTTGCTAAGATTGCAGAGCAGGCCACTATCAGTGTTGGTAGAATGGACCAAAACAGGAAAAATGTCTGTAAACATGGGCTATAAATTGCAGAACTGAGGATCTATAAAACCTTGTTCATATTCGCTACTGTAAGACACTTCTCCTCTATGAAACAAGTGCTCATAGCTCTTAAAATATCCCTTTAGGGCCCATATTTACTCCACCTTTTTTTCCTATTTTGATCCTTACTACGAATCTTACAATCTTAGCAACAACAGCAAAAAGTGGCTCTGAGCACTATGGGACTTAACATCTGTGGTCATCAGTCCCCTAGAACGTAGAACAACTTAAACCTAACTAACCTAAGGACATCACACACATCCATGCCCGAGGCAGGATTCGAACCTGCGACCGTAGCGGTCACGTGGTTCCAGACTGAAGCGCCTAGAACCGCACGGCCACACCGGCCGGCCAAACAACAGCAGCAGTACATGTAACTGTGAGAGGTATAAAGATTTTCGGCTATAATTGTCGGCTCTTTCGTTTACGCACTAAGGCCCCTCACCTGAAATCAGCTTTCTCCATCATCCCTGGAAGTTTGTATCATCATCACGGAATCATCCTGTATTATATACACACACATATATACAGAGTGATCCATTGATAGTGACCGGGCCAAATTTCTCAGGAAATAAGCATCAAACGAAAAAACTACAAAGAACTAAACTCGTCTACCTTGAAGGGGGAAACCAGATGGCGCTATGGTTGGAACGCTAGATGACGCTGCCATAGATCAAACAGGTGTCAACTGCGTTTTTCAAAATAGGAACCCCCATTTTTTTACATATTCGTGTAGTACGTAAAGAAATATGAATGTTTTAGTTGGACTACTTTTTTCGCTTTGTGATAGATGGCGCTGTAATAGTCACAAACGTATAAGTACCTGGTATCACGTAACATTCCGCCAGTGCGGACGGTATTTGCTTCGTGATACATTACCTGTGTTAAAATGGACCGTTTACGAATTGCGGGAAAGGTCGATATCGTGTTGATGTATGACTATTTTGATCAATATGCCCAACAGGCGTGTGCTATGTATGCTGCTCGGTATCCTGGACGACATCATCCAAGTATCCGGCCCGTTCGCCGGATAGTTACGTTATTTAAGGAAACAGGAAGTGTTCAGCCACGTGTGAAACGTCAACCACGACCTGCAACAAATGATGATGCCCAAGTAGGTGTTTTAGCTGCTGTCGCGGCTAATCCGCACATCAGTAGCAGAAAAACTGCGCGAGAATCGTGGATCTCAAAAACGTCGGTGTTGAGAATGCTACATCAACATCGATTGCACCCGTAACATATTTCTATGCACCAGGAATTGCATGGCGAAGACTTTGAATGTCCTGTACAGTTCTGCCACAGGGCACAAGAGAAAGTACTGGACGATGACAGATTTTTTGCACTCGTTCTATTTAGCAACGAAGTGTCATTCACCAACAGCGGAAACGTAAACTGGCACAATGTGCACTATTGGGCAACGGAAATTCCACGATGGATGCGACAAATGGAACATCAGCGACCTTGGCGGGTTAATGTATGGTGCGGCATTGTGGGAGGAAGGGTAATTGGCCTCCATTTTATCGATGGCAATCTAAATGGTGCGATGTGTGCTGATTTCCTACGTAATGTTCTACTGATGTTACTACAAGATGTTTCACTGCATGACAGAATGGCGATTTGCTTGCAACATGATGGATGTCCGGCACATAGCTGGAGTGCGGTTGAAGCGGTGTTGAATAGCATATTTCATAACAGGTGGATTGGTCGTCGAAGCACCATACTATGGCCCGCGCGTTCACCGGATCTGACGTCCGCGGATTTCTTTCTGTTGGGAAAGTTGAAGGACATTTGCTATCGTGATCCACCAACAACGCCAGACAACATGCGTCAGCGCATTGTCACTGCATGTGCGAAAATTACGGAAGGCGAACTACTCGCTGTTGAGAGGAATGTCGTTACACGTATTGCCAAATGCATTGAGGTTGACGGACATCATTTTGAGCATTAATTGCATTAATGTGGTATTTACAGGTAATCACGCTGTAACAATATGCGTTCTCAGAAGTGATAAGTTAACAAAATTACTTGTATCACATTGGAACAACCGAAATAAATTGTTCAAACGTACCTACGTTCTGTATTTTAATTTAAAAACCTAGCTATTACCAACTGTTCGTCTAAAATTGTGAGCCATATGTTTGTGACCATTACAGCGCCATCTATCACAAAGTGAAAAAAGTGGTCCAACTAAAACATTCATATTTCTGTACGTACTACACGAATATGTACTAAAAAATGGGGGTTCCTATTTTGAAAAGCGCAGTTGATATCTGTTTGATCTGTTGCCATCGAGGGGTCCAACCAAAGCGCCATCTGGTTTCCCCCTTCAAGCTAGACGCGTTTCGTTCTATGTAGTTTTTTCGTTTGATGCTTATTTCGTGAGATATTTGGCCCGGTCACGATCAATGGACCACTCTGTATATAGACGTCGGTTCCTACAACTTCGACGCTCTTTGCTGTCGTTAGATGACTATCCGGACACGGAGGTTCTATCCTCATTTTGTTCCTCAAGACACCTACAACATCCCCTCGGAGTGTGTAGATGTAATTTTCCTGTTCACAAATAAAGTTCCTGGCAGGAGGTTCAATGAACCACCTTCAAACTGTCTCTTTACCGTTCCACCCACGAGCGGCGCGTGGGAAAAATGAGCACTTAAATTTTTCTGTGTGAGCCCTGATTCCTCTTATTTAATCCTGATGGCCATTTCTTCGTACGTAAGTGGGTGCCAACAAAATGTTTTCGAAATCGGAGGGGAAAATTGGTGATTGAAATTTCGTGAGAAGATCCGGTTGCAACGGAAAAAGCCTTTGTTTTAATGACTGTCTCTCCAATTCACGTATTATGTGTGTGGCACTATCTCTCCTATGTCGCGTTAATACATAACGAGCTGCACTTCTTTGAACTTTTTCGATGTCATCCCACACGACACAGCAATACTCCAGGATAGGGTTGAGAAGCGTGGTGTAAGCAGTCTCTTTAGTCGACCTGTTGCACCTTGTAGGTATTATGTCAATGAATCGCAGTTTTTGGTTGATCTACGCACAAAATTATCTATGTGATCGTTCCAATTTACGTTATTTATGTGACTTATCGCGTAATCGAAATTTAGCGGATTTATTTTAGTACCCATGTGAGTAACATCAAACTTTTCTCTATTCAGGGTCAATTGCCACTTTTTGCATCGTATCTAAATCATTTTTCAATTCGTTTTGGTCATCTGATGACTTCACAGGGCAGTAAATGACAGCATCATCAACAAACAATCCAAGAGGGCTACTCATATTGTCTCCTATGTCGTTAATATAGATCAGGAACAATAGAGGGCCTATAACACTTCCTTGGGGAACGCTAGATATTACTTCTGTTTTACTCGGTGACTTTCCGTTTATTACTACAAACTGTGACCTTTCTGACCGGAAATCAGGAATCCAGTCGCACAACTGGATATTCCATAGGCACTCTTTTTGGTTAGAAGACGCTTGTGAGGAACGGTGTCGAAAGCCCTCTGGAAATTGAAAAATATGGAATCAATTTGACGTCGCCTGTCATGTGCAGGTACTCAGTCGTAACCCAGTAATGAGAGTACAATCATTTTCTTCTCTACTTTTAAAGGAAACTCCAAATCTGTTACAAACGAAAGGCAGAGTCCGATTTGTGTTGAGTGAAGATGTTCGCTGCATATGTGACTTCTATGTTGCCACATTACCTTTCTTTGAAGCCCACTTTACACCAAAAGCACGGACAGAACAAAAACATATTCCAGACATATTTTAATATTAAATGTTTTTTCCATCGGTGCTTGGAAGTACATGATAAAAACAAACACCATCTGAACAGGCCTTGAAGGCCCAACGGTACAAGCGGGGGGACTGTGTCATCAAATGGTTCAAATGGCTCTGAGCACTATGGGACTTAACATCTGAGGTCATCAGTCCCTTAGAACTCAGAACTACTTAAGCCTAACTAACCTAAAGACGTCACACACATCCATGCCCGACGCAGGATTTGAACCTGCGACCGTAGCAGTCGCGCGGTTCTGTGCCATCCTCAGACCCTTAGGTGTCACCGGATGCAGATACGGAGGGGCATGTGGTCAGCACATCGCTCTCTCGACCGTTGTCAGTTTTCGTGACCGATGTTGCTACTTCTCAGATAAGTAGTTCCTCAATTGGCCTCACAAGGGCTGACTGCAACCGGCGTGCCAACAGCACTCTGCGGACCCGGACAGTGACCCATCCAAGTGCTAGCTGTCGGACTAGCCAAGCCCGACAGCTGACGGTCACCCTTGTTACCATTGCGGCAACGCCACTGGCTGGCAATATATGATAATAATATTATTAGGAAATCACTTGCTAATGTTTTGCTAAATTATATTTATGAACCCGCCTTTGGCTTCGTTGGCTATCTTTAGGCGACAGCTGAATGTCGCAAAAGATAAATAAACATGATATGCGAGTTATACAGAAATTTTCTGTACAATAGATACAAAAATGACGTAGTGCGTTTACATAGGAAAGCATTACATTTTCTGTCACACATAGAAAATTACGTTAAGTACAAAAGAGGAGATACATTTAACAACTAATGAGAAGTAAGACGAATTTATAGATTGAACATTTTATTTGTTAGGAAAACTTTATTTAATAAATGAATAAACGGACCGATTTTGATCATTTAATACTACGTTGTTTTTCTGTGACATGGGTTTGTCGACTTCCAGTATTTCCAGTAGGGTCATCTTCCTGCTTTCCTGAACAGAACGTTATTCTACATGATATGAATGGCCGGTCGAAGTGGACGTGCGGTTATAGGCGCTGCAGTCTGGAACCGCGAGACCGCTACGATCGCAGGTTCGAATCCTGCCTCGGGCATGGATGTGTGTGATGTCCTTAGGTTAGTTAGGTTTAACTAGTTCTAAGTTCTAGGGGACTAATGACCTCAGAAGTTGAGTCCCATAGTGCTCAGAGCCATTTGATATGAATGGTTTCCTCTTAAATCTTCATCAGTAAAGGTCGAATCTGACTTCCTCACTCTCCAGCTTTCCCGACTGATAGATATCCCAATTGCCACAATTTTGCCTGACTGACCAAGGCACACTTTTTCACCCTGCTTGCATGTAATCTTAGACACACTACTACTCTGTGCCAAGGGTTGCAGTTTGTCATCACTACTGAATTAAAATTGTGATATGCTGTAAGTATTATAAAATGCAGTGCCGAGATTTTAACTCTTTTGTAAGATTATTTGGAATGTTACTAACATATGTGGTTTTATAAGAACTGACTACTTCTGGTCAGCGTGCAGAAGTGGTGTAATTTTAATCATTTTTATGGTATATTAACAATCAGCGCCTTTTCATTATCAACAAGATATGAAAATTTATATGCAGTAGTAAAGATAAATTGCAACACTTGGCACAGAATAGTGCGTATAAAATTACAAGCAAGCTGTATGCAAAAGTATATATTGGTCAATCGGGTAGAGCTGTGGCGATTGGCTTATCTGAATACGAAAGTAACTCGAGGTTAAAGAAGAAAGATTCAACCTAATAATCATCTTTTAACAGAAAATCACTCACGTTTGACCGTCTTTCACCCCCCGAGCTTTTCTTAAGACAGACATTTACGGCTACAGAGTCACTGTTAAGACTTATCAGCTTACCAACTTCCTAACTGCGCACTGTTCTACGCATTCCCCTAGACTGGATACATTCGGAATATTATTTCTGCGTATCGTAATTTTCTAATTATGGAGCGTTATCTGTAAGTGACAATGAATACCACTGGTTTTTCTTATTCCTTATCTTCAGATGTTTATTTACAACAGGATAACAATGACAAATTAAAACCAATAACTGCAATCAGTGCATCTTCAAACCACTTTCGTGATGCCGAACATGAGTGCTACCGTCATTAGTGGGTAAAGAACTATTCAGCTCACCTCCACATCATTCTGCTCGCGCATGTCGAGGATTGACTATTTTGCATTTAGCTGACGTGATGACTATGATGTTGCGCACTGGGTTCAGTTTGATCATATCATGAGAGGGTTAATCACTTGTGTTATCACTTCCGTACACTAAAATGATACTGCTGTCTAATTTGCGTGTATGTACACGGACCACTACAAGTAGTGATTGAGGCAACTCTGAATGCTCAGCGGTCATCACGGACGTTCTGCATTGTCATGTATTACCCCTTGGCAAACTCCGCCATTTTTCAACAGGAAAATACTCGTACTCAGGTGTCACGTATCACTATGAACTAACCGCGTGATGTTGAGGTACAGTGGCCTGCAATATCCACAGATCTTTCCCCGACCGAATATGTGCAGTACCGGCTCGGACGTCAACTCCGTCCGACTGCCAGTAACCAGTATGAAAAGGACCAGCTGCAGAAGTTGTGGGCAGGCTTGCCTCAGAAGAGGATACAACAGCTTTGTAACACTCTTCCCAAACGGATCAGTGGATACATATATGCTCAAGGGGGTGCAACGTCATACTGATAAGTGGACTCATTGTAAATTTCATTCCATTTTGTAGTTACCTAGATATCATTACAAACTTTCTCAACCTGTGCAGCTTAATTTTCCTTGTTTCCTTCTGTGTGCTTCATATTTTTGTCAGGAGTGTAGTATCCAGCAGTTCATTATGAGAAATTTTAGGAAACCGTAATGGTCATGCGAAGTTTTGACCCCGACTGCTTTCGACTGAGCAGCATTGGCAGCTTGCTTCTTGATACTGTATGTTAATAGAAGAGTGATACATTTTTTTCCAATGTCGTAAGCCTTTTTGCTGCAGCGTAAACAAAAATGAAACAAAGTTTTTTGGTATTCATAGCTTAATTTCCAAATCACCTTTTCCACAGAACCAGGAAAGTGAGGATAACGTTTAATGCATAAAATGAGAATATTGAAGTACCGATAAACCTATACAGTCATTGTTCGCAAGGGAATAATTTTATCGTAGGTCAATCGATACAAATCGAAAGAAGTAAAAAGATTGGACCGAACGTATTTCGGCCATCCTTAAAACACCAAGACATCACTGAAATGAGTTATTCGGTAATTCAATACATGTAACGAGACAAGCAGCAATTAAATTTTCAGCAGTGTGACAACCAGCAATGAGATACTTGATTTCAGAATAATTACCTTATTATTTTGAATTAAACAGGAATAAATCTTTAGTTTAGGTACATAAAAGCTGAGTGTCTAATATATTATTAAGAACATAGTAACAAAACAGCTTCAAACAATTATTAGAGGAAGTAGAGAATTTGTTTCTGTTCCTGAGAAAGGTCATAAAGTTGTAGTCAGAAGTATTATTGGAAAGAAAAGTAACATTGTGCATTTAACATCTTCCTTCATACAATGAAGGAAGCTATATTTAAGAAGCTCATAACGTAACAGCACCGCAAATATATTTCGCACAACGAGGGTCGTGTCACGCCAAAATGTAATAAGAAACTTCCTTTCTCCTAGCTTATAAATATTTATTACGCTCTAAGAGAAGCCTTCTTGTTGCCTTTAAGGTACTTCGTCATCAGGCGACTGCACCGTCTTTTGGGGAACCTGTAAATATCTTGGCCTTTATTATCTGAGTGATTCTACCCTGTAGTCTTAGTTCGGACGGAGTATTAATTTTCTTTGAGGCAAGAAGCAACGGCGGAGTCATTTATATACTGATGGTAGCCTGGGTGCACTGAGACACTGGTCGATATTTACCGCTAAGAGGAATTGAAGTCGCTGCTATGATCAGCTGTTCCCTTTCACTTCATCACTGGTTTCCAGCAGCAGAGAACAACAGGCATAACAGCTCCACAGGCATCGTGCAGTTTACCTTTTAACTGGATACTAAACTGCACTATGTTCTTCTGATCTGACTTAAGGTAAGTTACCTACTTAGTTAGTTACGTGTACCACAGATAATTTGAACGATTCTTTAATCGAAATGATATGCAACGGGTAAGTTTACAGGCATACATGATACATGATTAGCGTTAACATAAAATATAGTTCTTTTCCTTCTTTTTAACTAATCAAAGATTTTTATTGCTACATATGGAACTCTTTTGGAGCCACTAGCTGCTTCAATAATGGGTAACAAGTGTTTTTTTCTAGCGTTGTAGGTACGGATATTACTATCAGAGAATAACCATCCAGAGCGACGAGAAGGGGAATGAAGATGCCAAACTGAGAATCAAGGAAATCTAATTCATCCACTAAGGAAGTGGCTTACAAGGCCGTTGTTCGACCAATTCTTGAGAACTGTTCATCAATCAGACACCTTTACCAGATAGAAGACAGAGAGAGGAACCAACGGAGAGGCTCAGTTCCGCAACAAGAGAACGTTACAGAGATGCTCAATAAACTCCAGTTGCAGCCACTAAAAGAGAAGCGTTGTGTATTCGGAGCGAAACCACTTTCTGGGAAGAGTCGCATAGCATATTATTTCCGCTAACAGACGCGTATCAAAATGCCCACAATGAGAAAATCCGAGAAATTAGAGCTAATACAGAGGCTCACCGATAATCACTCTTCCACGCGCCATTCGCGAGTGGAACAGGGAGTGGGAGAATACTTAGTGGTACCAGTAGTACTGTAACATCCACGAGATAAATTTTAGCTACAGTGCGAGGAGAGGAAATTATGCCTCTAACAGTTATAAACATTATCTATCCGATATATGAAAAAACAGTGAAATACAACGATGATAAATATTAATTATTTATATAATATTTTATGATGTAATTGAACATATCGATGTGTATCATACAAAGACAATTGATAGAGACTTTCTATTGTTAGAGCAAATTTCCTTTTAACGGGATAAGTATTTGAAATGCTTATTAAACTTTACTTGCATATTGTGCACTATTTAGACTAATTTTCATCACGCATACCTTTGATACTTTCGTAAGAAATACAGAAAAAAAACGCGATACATGTCGCCATCATCAATGGCTGCGCTCCTTGCCGCGGAAAGAAATAACTAACACAGATAATGCTTATTGAGAGAGGAATTAAAGTTACAAATAATTATTCACTCATATTTATTATAATAATGAACTCTATTCTCAACTAATAATTAACAAATAATTACAATTTCTTAACAGACCTCAGTTTGATATTCGTCTTGCGTCCGCAACCTACAAAAGCCCACCAACAAAAGGTAAAAAACAAAGGAAGACAAACGCAGATCATAAAAGGAATTTACAGACAATTATCAAAGTTCAGGCACTCACACATAATCAACTACCCTCTCCAAAATTCTAGGAGATTTTCAGATTTGCTTGAACATATGCAGGATTTGACGGTCTACACACGGAAAAATTTGAAAACCTTAAAAACATATGTTTTGACAGAGCACAGGGAAAACTGTGCGACTGTGAGACTGTTGCATTCCTGTGTTGCAGTTTATGTGACAAACTCTTATGTTTTCATCACTTTTTTGGAAGTGATTATCACATCCACAAGAAAACCTAAATCGGGCAAGGTAGAAGAATCTTTTTACCAATTCGCCCAGTGTACAAGTTAGGTGGGTCGACAACATATTCCTGTCATGTGACGCACATGCCGTCACCAATGTCGTGTAGAAGATATTAGATGTGTTTTCCTGTGGAGGAATCGGTTGACCTATGACCCTGCGATCAAATGTTTTCGGTTCCCATTGGAGAGGCACGTCCTTTCGTCTACTAATCTCACGGTTTTGCGGTGCGGTCGCAAAACACAGACACTAAACTTATTACAGTGAACAGAGACATCAATGAACGAACGGACATAACATAACATTGCGAAAATAAAGAAAGTAAACTTTTCACTCGAGGGAAGATTTGAACCAAGGACCTCACGTTCCGCAGCTGCTCATGCTAACCACGGGACCACGGCGCTCCTGAGCTCACCCTGTCCTTGATGTTGCCTAGCTTGAGCGTGGACTTCTCAGTTTGTATATTTTGCTTATTTTTTTCATAGTTCCACACAACTTCTTCCTGCTTTCTCGATTGGTCTGTGTTCAGTTTTTCAAGGCATATCCACTGTGCCAACTTATAACTAAATCTGAGGGGGGTGTGATGGGGAGGTTCCCTTGTGAGTTCGTTCAGTTTTGCTCAGCTGTTTGAAAATCAAATAATGTAAGAGATTTATCAGCACAGTAATTCAATAATGTTTCTAAAGGGTGTAAGTAGGCTGTTTAGGTTTTTTATTGGTAACGCCAACTCTGTATGAAAATCACTGGCTGTGCTGTGTGCAGTCTGTGGCTGCTTTGCATTGTTGTAATACTCGCCATTGTAGTGTTGGGCAGCGGCAGCTGGATGTGAACAGCGCGTTGCGTTGCGCAGTTGGAGGTGAGCCGCCAGCAGTGGTGGATGTGGGGAGAGAGATGGCGGAGATTTGTAATTTGTCATGAACTGCTATATGATGATATCAAGGTAAATACATTGTTTGTTCTCTATTAATATCTTTCATTTGCTAACTATCCCTATCAGTAGTTAGTGCCTTCCATAGTTTGAATCTTTTATTTAGCTGGCAGTAGTGGCGCTCGCTGTATTGCAGTAGCTTGAGCAGCGAAGATTTTTGTGAGGTAAGTGATTTGTGAAAGGTATAGTTTAATGTTAGTCACGGCCATTCTTTTGTAGGGAATTTTGAAAGTCAGATTGCTTTGCGCTAACAAAATATTGTGTGTCAGTGTAAGCACAGTCGTGTATAATTGTTCAAAGGGGACGTTTCATATGTCGACCCTTAGCCGAGGATACCTCACTGGAATCTTCCGATTTTTCTTGTAGTTTGTGTAATTAGTGTAGCCTTTGTTTATTGCTAGCGCGTAATTGTAGAGAGAATCTCCTTTGTAGTTGCAGTCTTTCATTGTGGTACAGTAAAACAGTTGTAGCATGCATGCAGTTTTACACTAAGTATTTCTCAGCAGCGCGTGCAATTAACTAGATATTTTTTCAGTGTTATGTTAATGTGTTCTCTTATTTTTGCTCTTCAAATTGTGCTTTTCTGTGTTGTCGTGTGAAATATTGTGACAATAATGGCGTGTGAAAAACGTAATACTAGGCTCAAAAGTAAACTGAGAAATGACAGTGAAGACGAAAGCAGTGTGTTAGCGCCGCAGAGTAATGAATTAACAGACATTCAAAGTAGTAATTTGGTAATTGTGCATAGGGAAATGGAGCGGGCGGCAAACAATGGCGTGGACAGTGAAACAATTAGTGAAGAGGGACGCATTATCGAACGATCGGTCGGCAACAGCTCGCCTCAGGAATCCGAAATGACAGGAAACAATCTCGCAAATACTGTAGATTCAGGTTTTGGTTCCTCACCGTTTTCTCAAATAAGTCAAGACACATTTTCTGCTTGTCAAAATGTGAATGTTGCCGGTGCAAATTCACTGCCGAAAAGCACTGAGGAACATGTTCCAGACACCAGTGCATTGTTATTACAATTAATACAGCAAATGGGACAAACACAGCAAAAGCTTCAAAAGTTAGACACAATGGAACAAAATCTTCGAAAGTTAGACACAGTGGAACAAAATCTTAAAAAGTTAGACACAATGGAACAAAATCTTCGAAAGTTAGACACAGTGGAACAAAATCTTAAAAAGTTAGACACAATGGAACAACATCAGAGACAAACACAGCAACAGTTAGACACAATGGAACAAAATCTTCAAAAGTTAGACACCACACTTGAACAAACACGTGAAGATTTAACTACTCAGTTACATAACATTGAATCTAAATGTCAAAAAGTCTGTAATGACGTAAAAACACAAATTTGTGAGCATTTTCAACCTATTTTTTCGCGGCATGAAAATGCATTACAGAATCACGAAGCAGTCATAAAAGAACTGCAAATTATTGTTCATGAAAATCATGAGACCTTGCAAGCTAAATTTGACTCAGTTGCATCTACCGATTCGGTTAAACAACTTGCAAAAACTCAGGATAACTTAAAGGACACAGTAGATTCGATTTCAACACAAATGGACACTCTGAAACTTGGTTCAGAAAAACACACTGAGGAAATGTGTTCATTATCAGAGAAAGTAGTTGAACTTTCGGATCAGCTAAATAATTTATCTACGAAGGTAGATGATAATCTGAATGACGCAAAACCGGTAGTCTTTAATGACACAGAACAGAGCGAACAAATTAGGACACTGAAACAAAATCTGAATCAAATTGATACGCAACACCAAAGAGAAATCCGGGAAGTACAAGATCAGCTGACACAGGTAATACAAGAATTACGTATTTCAGAAGACACTCGCGCTCCAACACGGGAAGAGGAACTTAGAAATACGCAAAAGCCACAAAATAATAACACAGGGCATTTCGGTAATTATGAAAGAAATTGGCAAGGTACACCGAATTTTGAGATGGAACCGCCGACACGACGTAACTATGACCGAGATGCTACTCGCCGACACGATGATTTTGACTATAAGCTGTTCATTACTACACGTAAATTCAAAACGTTTAAGAATTCTGCCAACGACATTCATCCACAAGCGTGGCTCCATCAATTCTCTCATTGTTTCCCTCCCAACTGGTCATTGGAGCACAGGTTAGAATTTATGTGTGGCTACTTAGAGAATGAACCAGGTGTAAGAATGCGATCGGTCATTCACGATTGTCACAGTGAAGGAGATTTTTATCATGCCTTCCTCTCAGCGTATTGGTCTCAAGCTACACAAGACCGTGTAAAACATAACATCATAATGATGAAACACTTCGAACAATCTGAATTTTCCAGTCTTGTGAAATATTTTGAAGACATGTTGCACAAGAATCAATACCTGTCAAACCCATACAGCCCCTCAGAACTCATCCGCATTTGCTTAATCAAACTGCCTAAACATTTACGACATATTATTTTAGCAGGACGTTGCAAAGACGACATTGAAGCTTTTCAGGGACTGTTACAAGAATTAGAAATTGACACAGACAGTCGCGGGATGCGAAAACAGGAAAACAATCACTACAGGTCACATCCGTCACAATTCCGTGACGACAGAAACGATAACTGGACGCGACAAGGCTATTCTCACCACACAAATCGTGACCAAAATAGACACCACCCGTATGACAACCGTTGGCAGAGTAGTAATAATTACAGGGAAAGATCACCTCTCCGCAGTAATGACTATCACAGAGACAATCAGAGAAACAGACAATATGGGAACCAAAATAATTATTATCAAGGGAGACAGAATAACTTCAGACGCAACGGTCCAGCGCGCAGTTACGATTCAGGGAGAAATTCTCCACCACGTGACCGACAAGAAAGATACGATCAAATCTACCGACATGACGACAGACGATATGATCGTAACGACAGACCTGAATTGCATCAGAACTGGCGAGATTTAAACAGAGCAGAGCACTCTCGTCACGATGAATTTGTAGAAGTTAGGTCTCCAAATCCCAATAACGACGCGCGCCAACAAAGAGACAATAGGCAATGACTCACTCAGCTGGCAGCCACAATACGTACTTATGAAACTGACGACGCAGCTGCCGTAGCTAGTAATTACGTAAAAATGGAAGACATTAGGGACATCTTACTCCAGGAACACGACGTAAAACATAACAACATTGCATATCCTGTGATTCACATTACTGTAAATGACGTAAAATTTACGGCAGTACTTGACTCTGGCAGTCCCATTTCAGTAATTAGTGAAACATCTTTTAGCAAGTGCAACAAATCGAACGATTGCCCCACACTTCCGTTACGTAAGATTAAATTACAAGGTGCAATCTTTGGAAAAAGTGTAGATGTACGCCAACAAACCAACTTAGTATTCTTTTGTCAAAGCCACAGCTTCTCTATGAACTTTCTTATTGTTCCACTATTGTCGACGGAAGTTATACTGGGAGTAGACTTTTTGAATGAATACAAAGCAGTCTTAAGCTTTCACGATGCTGAAATAAGTTTAGAGAAAGAAGGTAAGTCAATAGCTTTGAAATTTGAAGACTGGCTCTCAAACCATGATGAGGAAATTAATCGGCTTTACCTTCTGTTAGATAACAGTTCGGAATTTTCTACGGAACTAGACACTAACAATCACTCTGCAAGTACTGACAGGGATGACATCGACGGCATATTTGAAATTAATGAGTTAATTCAGAATAAAATTCAAACAATTGAGAATTGTAATGACACTGATAGGCAGGACCTTTTTGAGATTTTACAAACACATTCCACAGTTTTTACTCACAAAACAGGAACAATCAAGGGATTTCAATACCAATTTCGTGTTCGTGAGCATACAAAATTTTGTGTTAGACCATACGTAATTCCAGCACATTATAGGGACCGTGTTAGAACAGAAATACAATCTATGCTTGACGAGGGCATTATTGAGCCTGCAGTAAGCTCATACAACAATCCGTTACATGTTGTTGAGAAGAAAAATGGATCGATCAGACTTGTCTTAGATTCGAGACAAATCAATACTATCATTATTCCTGAAACAGACAGGCCGCAGACGATGGAAGAACTTCTTCAAAATTTTAATGGTGTAAAAGTGTTGTCTTCCATTGATCTCAGATCCAGCTTTTATCAGATCGAACTTCATCCAGAATGCAGAAAATACACAGCTTTCCTTTGTTTCGGCGTTTGTTATCAGTTTCGGAAACTTCCCTTTGGTTTGAACATTTCTTCAGCAGCATTCATTCGCGGGCTAAATTCCATATTACCTGAGTTCTTAAAACGTCACATCACCTTATATGTGGACGATATTCTAATAGCAGAAGCTTCATGGGAACTACATAATCGCATCCTCAACAGTTTGTTACGTATTTTTGCAGAATCTGGAATTACAGTTAACTTGGAAAAGTCTGAATTCGGTAGGTCAAAGGTGAAGTTTTTGGGACATATTATTTCTTCTGAAGGCATTCAGCCGGATCCTGAAAAGTTAGAAGCAATCAGAGCCATTCCAGTTCCATCCACAAAAAGACAAGTCCGCAGTTTTCTAGGTCTCGTAAATTTTTACCGTCGTTTTCTGAATATGCAAATTCTAGTTACACCAAAACTTTGTTCTCTCACTGGAAAAAATACTATTTGGAACTGGGACGAACAAGCACAGTTGGAATTCAATTCTTTGAAAGAAGCGTTACTTCACGCGCCAATACTAGCTCATCCTGATCTGTCACAAGATTTCTGCCTTAGCACGGATTCTTCTAAAGTCGGTCTTGGTGCTCATTTATTTCAAGAAGCCACAGAAAATGACACTACTGTTCAGAAAACCATTGCTTTTGCTAGCCGAGTGCTAACAAAATCTGAAAAAAATTATTCCGTTACTGAATTAGAAGCTTTAGCTATCGTTTGGGCATTTAACAAATTCCGTTTCTTTCTTTCTGGTAAGCACGTAAAAGTATACAGTGATCATCGTGCATTACAATTTCTTATGTCTTCAAAATTAAATCATGACAGGTTAAAACGTTGGGCATTGTTTCTGCAAGAATTCCGCTTCACAATAGTCTACATTCCCGGCAAGGAGAACATTGTTGCGGACGCACTATCACGCGCATCGGCTGGGCTTGAGAAAAGTAACAAAGAAGGCAACCTCGAGAAAAATTTCAGTATTCTTTACATTCAGAAAGTCGCCTTTGAAAACTTCATCACCACATCTTTAAAAGACATTGCTCATGAACAAGATAAAGATCCGATTTGGAGAGACATCAAAAGTAAATGGCATGAAAAGACACACACTCAGATTCGGCATTATTACCTGGTTAGAAACAACATACTCTTCAAACGCTGCACTGTTGATGACAAGCTATGGGTACTTTGCATTCCAGACGATTTTGTTAATAAGCTCATTTGGTACATTCATTTCAGCTACGCACATTTTGGCCCACGAAAATGTTATCATATTCTTCGAACGACTTGTTATTTTAACAATATGGAAAAGAGAATTCGAAGAGTCTTGTCTATTTGTAAACTTTGTCAAAAGGCGAAACCATCTACTATCTCCCATAGTGCTCCGCTGTTTCCTATCATTCCTTCTAAATTAAAAGAATTTGCTGCTGTTGTTCTCTTGGGACCGCTTGTCAGAACATCTAATGGATTTTCGTACGTTCTAGTCGCTGTTGAACTTACTTCAAAATTTGTTTCTTTCACACCGTTACGTAAAGCCACTGGACGGTCTGTATCCAACGCCTTTGTTAAAAATTTCTTACGTGAAGTTGGACACGTTAGCAAAGTCATTTCAGATAACGGACCGCAATTCAGATCTGCTGTTTGGTCACGCATGCTTCGCAACCATAAAATCAAACCTGTTTTTATTTCATTGTACTCACCACATTGTAACCCGTCTGAACGGATTATGAAAGAAATTAATAAGCTTTGCAGACTTTATTGTCACAGAAAGCATCAGCATTGGGACAGATATTTACACTTATTTCAAAATGTGCTGAATGAAATGCCTCATGATTCCACTGCTTTACCACCTACTCTTGTACTGAAGAATGTGGAACCTCCGAACAGAATCAGAGAGCTTGTACCTTTCCCGAATACACGTAAACTTCGACACAAAGACATAATTGATTTGGCTCTTAAAAATATAAAATCTGCAGCAGACAAACGGAGAAAACTAAACGGTAAAGCAAATGCAAAGAAATTATGTATTGGTCAGAAAGTTCTCATTAAAGCTCATTCATTGTCACATAAGAAGAAACACTTGAGTCACAAATTCTTTCTAGTTTACAATGGACCTTACAGAATCCGACGTATACCACATGATAATTGCGTTGAAGTTGAAACTCTGCGTACTAGGAAGAGTAAAGGTTTACACCACATTTCTCATGTAAAACCATTTATTGACAGATAATCTGTCTTTTAACTTTGTCTTTGCCATAAAACGTTTCACTTCACGTTACTAGTATGCTTTAGAAACTGTTACCATGCAACAATGTTTGAAGTTAAATATCCAGCCAAGAACCAAGAGAAATTATTTAAACAGAAATTACGAATGCATTGTTATTGCGAACAGACGACACAGTGTAATTGTGTGTGTACATTCTTGCTTGTTAGTTGCACGATTAGAACATTTACCAGTACTGCTAATGAGATTTTAATGCAACATTTTGGTTTACTTGAAAATACATTCCGGATTTAAAGTACTTTCTGTGAGATACCAGATGAGACTATAGTTAGTTTATGTGACAGCTACACGATTTTATCACGACGCTACTAATGAGTGACAATTTACAATGTTGATTTTGCGGTGTTTCTGTTTTATATCTGCACAGTTTTTCTGTATTATTCTGGAAAGTAAAACATGTTTTAGTAGTAACTTTTATGGTATAGCTACAAGGAGACAGCCTTTTCTGTAGCACAACAATACGTTACAGCACAGTACTTTCTTCATCACGGCAATAAGCGTAATAAGTATGATATCTATACGCAAAGCATTTCACTTTGTTTATCATGAGGTCAGTACATTGACTTCTGCAGAACTTAGCTTTGGGGGACAATAACTACGACACTTCCACAGAGATTATCTTACAGCAAGACGCATGTTTAGCGCTACAGGACACGTATTTGAGTGATCAATTTTGTACTAAAACATTTATTTTTAAAGATTTTTGAATTACAAAGAAAGTTTTCTGTGATACATTTCATTCCATTGCTGTAATCTGTAACACCTGAGGGTATAATTACATTAATCCTCAGGGGGGTACACGCTTACTTTGTGTACCATGTGTTTGGCAACCACAAGGAACCCTAGCTAATATGGTATTTGCTTATACAACTTTACACATCGGTACCATATTTCTCCAACACATAATTACACAGCTATCTGATCATTTAACTGAGACAGACAAACGTTTTTACTATATCAGTGACAGATGTTTACGTAATTACACAGTTGGATAACTTCACACTTATGAAACTGTATTTTGTCTGTACTTTGTAAACTGTTCATATTTTTTCGGAACCATTGTGATACTATGAGAGCTTTGAATGATATATTTGGTAAGGGAGCATGATTTTAAAGTACGTTTGAGGCAGATGACACTTTTGACATGAGCAGAGAATTTTTTTAATTATTGGAGGAAGCTACGACGATTTTGAGATTTGACTGAGGCGTTATGATGTTATTTTTACGACGACGATGTGTATTATGCTGCTGAGGTATGTTTACGATTAATAGGCTGAGGCTATATGAGTTATTTGATTATGCTTCATATTTATAATGACGAAATATTGACGAGTGTCGATGGATACGTATATGTGTAATAAGGTAAGGAGTAATGAATAGTGGGTAGGGACTCTTGACTTGTGAAACAGGATGTTGGAAACCAAGAATCGTACTTTAAGAGTTATGACATGTGTGAATCATGTGTGAATGTATCACAATGCCACTGAACATTTTTTGGACACTGTTATATTCATAGGATTTTGTTTCTACAGATTTGCAACGCTAATTCTTGACCTGTGAAATATTTTTATGTGAGCCTGTCACTGTAGCAGAAACTGCTGTCGTAAACATTTCCGTAAGAAAGTTAAGTGACCACCTGCACGTAATGCGTCGCGGGCACCCACCTGGGCGACAGCCGTCCGAAAAAAAGCCATTAGCCTTACAGCGGCACAGGTAAAAAAAAAAAAAAAAAAAAAACAAAAGGGGGGGCCATTATACTCGCTATTGACATTTCCTTGTCGAAAGCATACTGTGGAGCTCGTAATTTATGATATTTTCTGAAATGCTTATAAACTGATGGGAAATATTCTTACATCTGCAAACCTGATTATGACAAGTGTCTTTCTACGAGAGTTGAGAGCTACTGACTTACGAAATGCCACATGACTATTGAATGATATTTTTATGCTTTGGTTTGCGTAATTGCTTATTTCATTTGATATCTGGTTTCCAGCTGTATTGCAGCATTGCTTTTATAAAATGAAATGCATTTGCTAATGTGAACACTTTCTGTCAACAGATCTATTAAATAATTATTTTATGATCCACATTCTTTAAAAAAAGGAGCACTTGGAAAGGAAAGAACAATAAGAAGGAACTAGTAACAGTAACACATAATTTTCTTTTCAAGTACATGGTAATATTTCTTTTTACAATCAGTTGTTGTGGTGCACCACTTTAATTACATAGATATTAAGATGTGAATATACATTTCCCTTATCTGCATTGTTGTTTTTACTGTAATATCTTTTCTGCTTGAGCTTTGTCATGTATAGATATAAGTTTTATATTTTTTTATATTTGCTGCTGCTGTTTGCCAGGCATAGTGCTACTGAACTTTAATTTGTGTTACTCTGCTAAGCCAATTTTACTACTCATTGATTTTTCATGTTGCTGCACATTGGCTCATATTAGTTGTAATTTTGCATTTTATCTGTTAATTTAGATTTACTGTAGCTTGCTTTGCAATTTTCCAATTTTTTTGGTAATTGCTGTTTATATTAATTGTTTTGTGCTGCTGCATTGCCTCGTCCCTTAGTTTAGCATCTGAGCTCAGTAGATTTAAGTTAGCTTAAGAGGGGGTAGACTATAGAAGAGAATGAGTTGCGATGAATTGGAAGAAATGCATTGAGAATCTATATGAAAAACGTACAGAAAGCAGGTATAGGTAGGATTTTCTTGGAAATAAATGATGAGGTAAGATAATGGAAAATAAAAATGAGGTAAGAAATGTGTGAACATATAAATACAGAAAGCATGCTTAGATAGAATTTTTTTGGTGGAAACAAAGGATGAAATAAGAGGAAAGATATATGAAGTTTTGGGGTGGACTGCAGTACCAAATGTTACGCTGAAAACGAACCCTATCCTTTCCTATTGGTGTTATCCCACTATATGTTTGTGTACCCTTGTGTATTTGTTTTCTTCCTGTCTCTGTGTAGTTTCATAGAATTTTTTCTTCTTTTAATATTAAGCTACATTCACTATGATGAGGAATACTGTTATCCTCGAATATAATTTGCGTTAATAATATGTTATTTACTTTGTAAAGATGTTAGACATTATTAATTCTGTTCTGTTCAATGCTCATGTGTGATGTTGATGTTTCAAAAGTTATTGTGATCCTTTATGTATGTACTCATGTCATAATTCCACTGATGTATATGTTAGTTCGATTCTTTTGTAAAGCCTGTACTACAGATGTTATCTGTATTGTTATGTTTTTAATGATGTATTTTGTACCTTTTTTATTGTCTTCTTATGTTATAAAATTGTAATTGTCACCAGTTCATGATATTATTAACTTGTTAGTTACATTTCACTGCACACGTTTCTGTTGGTCATAGTATATGGACAATATGTGAGAAGTAGGGACTGTTAGTGTTTGCACGTGTGTTAATAATTCAGCAAGGGACTGGATAACAGCATTGCTGGTTCTGAGGACAAGTCCAAACACTTTGTGATTGCACAAGTGGTGGTTTATGGACTTGCTATATTCTCTGCAAGATTCTTCGATGGTGAATGTGCACCTGCACAATCGCAACAGATGGCTGCTGGCCATCTCTACAAGGACTACAGTGGGTCTACATCTTTGATGATCCATCAATGCCATTATTTCTACAAGGACTGCAGTGGGTCTACACCTCTGATGGCCCACCAATACCACAATCTCTACCAGGACTCCAGTGGGTCTGCTCTGTGATGACCTACCTACCAATATTCTTCCAAACTTTGAATGACTCTGCTGTGGGTTTGCTCTGTTGTGACCCAATACCTGTCAGCATGTCAAGAGTCAGCACTGTCTTTCCGTTGGAAGGACAACACTACTTCTTCAAGACTGCATAGAAATCCACTACTTCCGTGTGCATTTTCTTTTACTGTTCAGGCTTAAAAAAAAAAAAAAAAGAAAAACACTGTAATTTTACTGTGATGAATCAGGACTGTCTTTATGGACTGTGAGAAAATTTTAGCTTTTGACCAACATTGTGTCAATAAGTGTGTGCATTTGATATGTTTGTTATTGTAATTATGAAAAACTTTATCAAATCATTATTGGCCACTGCCCAAAAAAATTTGTAAAATTTTTTGTGGGGAGCATGGGGGCTATGTAAGTAGGCTGTTTAGGTTTTTTATTGGTAACGCCAACTCTGTATGAAAATCACTGGCTGTGCTGTGTGCAGTCTGTGGCTGCTTTGCATTGTTGTAATACTCGCCATTGTAGTGTTGGGCAGCGGCAGCTGGATGTGAACAGCGCGTTGCGTTGCGCAGTTGGAGGTGAGCCGCCAGCAGTGGTGGATGTGGGGAGAGAGATGGCGGAGATTTGTAATTTGTCATGAACTGCTATATGATGATATCAAGGTAAATACATTGTTTGTTCTCTATTAATATCTTTCATTTGCTAACTATCCCTATCAGTAGTTAGTGCCTTCCATAGTTTGAATCTTTTATTTAGCTGGCAGTAGTGGCGCTCGCTGTATTGCAGTAGCTTGAGCAGCGAAGATTTTTGTGAGGTAAGTGATTTGTGAAAGGTATAGTTTAATGTTAGTCAGGGCCATTCTTTTGTAGGGAATTTTGAAAGTCAGATTGCGTTGCGCTAACAAAATATTGTGTGTCAGTGTAAGCACAGTCATGTATAATTGCTCAAAGGGGACGTTTCAAGGGACGTTTCAATATCGCTTTCCATTTCCGCAATACCTGCGGCCCGAGTTTTAGGTGATGGTGCAGTTAAAATGCCTAACTCTTTAAAGAAGTATTTATATGACGACCGCGGGTCAACACCGTATTTTATCCTTACTGCACGCTTTTGTGCACTTTCTTTCCAACTGATGAGCTGCCCCAGAAAATTACTCAATATGACATTACTGCACACATGCACTTTACAGTCACATTAATGACCACCTGTTAAATGCCTGAATCACCAACTTTCGCAGCGCTTACCGCTGGGAGACGTGAAGGAAGGGAGTCAGTCAGGTTCTCGAAGGCACCGACAGGGATGTAGAGCCGTGGCCAGCTGCGCTAGGTATCCATGGCGCGAACTGCTCGCTTAAGGCGATCCTACAGGTTCTTGACTTAGTTTAAATCCGGGGAGTATAGTGGCCAGACGACTTTGGTTAACTCATGCTGGCGTTCTTCAAACCACGCACGTACACTGCGAGCTCAGTGACACGTTGCATTGTTCTGCTGGTGGATGCCATAGTGTCGAGGAAAAACAAATTCCATGGAGGGGTGGACATGGTCCGCAAACACTGACGCGTGCTAGTGTCGACCCATTGTACCATCCATAATGATGAGATGAACCAAACAAGGCCACGAAAACATTCACCACATCATAATGCATGCGTGAAGTTTGCTTTCAGACACCAACCGCCGATGACCCATAAAACGTGATTCACCTGAAAATGCTACCTGTCGCTACTCAGTGGACATCCAGTTGCTTTACTCTTGTGCAAATTGCAGCCTTCGTAGCCGATGAAAAGCAGTGAGCCTGTGTGCGTGAAGCGGGCGCCGGTTGGAGAGGCACACACGCAGCAACGACTCCTGAACGGTCGTTGGTTTATCTAGGTTGTCAGTTGCTTATCTGTTGTACGCCAGTTCTCCCGAACACACCTCCACAGCCTTTGTTCACCACTGTCATCTGTAGTCCGTTGGTCCGTGGTGTACCACAGTTGCCTGCGTGCTGGTTATCCACAGCGCCACTTTGCCACGCACAGTATGCTTTAATCACGGCGTCCTGCGAACAATCCACAAACTTAGCCGTTTCAGAAATATTTCCACTCTTGTCTCGAAAGCCTATGATCATGTCTGTTCCGTCAGATTAATCGCTTCTTTTCCGCACTTTTCTCCTACTCCCTCTTCCCCCCCCCTTCCCCCCAACAATTTGCTTCTGCTCTTGGTGGAGCCAAGTGCCATCTGTGAGTAGCTGACGCATTTTGACGTCGACTTAGGCCATGCTCACATTAATATGAGTGGACCGCAAGCAAGTGTTATACGGATGCAAAACCTAGATTTTGTTTTGAAACTACAATGTTTGTAGTCCTAATTAAGTTAAAATTAACGCTAAGTTTCCATCTTCATTCATGTAGAACATAAAGTCTTGCGAAACTGCGTGAATCCATTTGCAACACTCTTTTCTAATTTCACATTTACGAAGCACTCAGTTCGTTACCATGTGTGGCGGAATTCGTATGGCTGTTACCACCTCTTAGTCGGTACTTTGTAACAATGTTTTGAACCCCATAAAGTAGGTGCCAATGACATCCTAAATTTAAGGAAAATAAGAAATCGTATAGAATTTTCAGAAGAATTGAAAAAGAAAAAAAAACAGTTTCAGCTTGAAAAGCTACCTATCGCTTGAAATTTAGTGGCTAATATCACATTTACATACCCCGCTTTGCACCATTGGTATCATCCGGGTGTTGTTTTTTTTCTTTTTCTTTAAATTTTTTTTATTTCAAGAATATTCCTGAATCTTCCTGAAACCGCTAAGCACTACACTCGTGTGTGCTGACAACGTATTTGGCGAAAATTTAAGGAACAAACAGTTATTGGTATCTTTAGATGCTCGCAAATGTGATGAAACGAAATAGAGCAGTGAGTGAATCAATAGGAAGCGGACAGATGGGCTTGGGAAGGCTATTGATTGGATGCCAGAGACAGTGCACCGTCTGAAACATCAGCCAATAGCCTCAATGTGCCTCATCTGTCCGCAAAGTACGCTTCGTGATGCTCGAAGCAAATTTATCGTTAATTTTTCGTGTTTGTGTGAGACTTCTGACTATTTAGCAACTCAATGACCAGCATGTCCGTCACACAGCAAAATTAACCAATATTAAGAGCTGACAGGGATAGTGTTTCGTGTATATAAATTTCTAGAGTCATAACTGGGAACAGAAACATCTGCTTGTAGGGAATACCAAGCATTGCCACTCCATCTCGGCATTAGAAAGGTTTTCTCAGGATAGGGGAGCCTTGCCTGCTCAACCGCATTCCTAGCTAGATGTGAACGATATTGAGTTTAGGGACCTCGATAGATATGCGATACTCTGCGACTTCGGGATATCTCAGTTACGCGGGAAAGGCCCTTTTATTGGAGTAGCAGATACTTTGAAAGGGAAACTTCCTGGCAGATTAAAACTGTGTGCCCGACCTCAGGACCTTTGCCTTTCGCGGGCAAGTGCTCTACCAACTGAGCTACCGAAGCACGACTCACGCCCGTTACTCACAGCTTTACTTCTGCCAGTACCTCGTCTCCTACCTTCCAAACTTTACAGAAGCTCTCCTGCGAACCTTGCAGAACTAGCAAGGTTCGCAGGAGAGCTTCTGTAAAGTTTGGAAGGTAGGAGACGAGGTACTGGCAGAAGTAAAGCTGTGAGTACCGGGCGTGAGTCGTGCTTCGGTAGCTCAGTTGGTAGAGCACTCGCCCGCGAAAGGCAAAGGTCCCGAGTTCGAGTCTAGGTCGGGCACACAGTTTTAATCTGCCAGGAAGTTTCATATCAGCGCACACTCCGCTGCAGAGTGAAAATCTCATTCTGGCACTCACGTACAGCTTCGGCGGAAACAAGTCATTATCAAGGCTGTATTCAAATACAACAGTCGTCTGCAACATATGAACTAACGGGTAGCCTGCTTCTCATAAATAATATCCAGAAACAGCCAGAATTCTGCAACGAGTTTGAAAGCTCCCAGATTTAAACATATGTGTAAATTTTTAGGCCTTAGAGTTGCACTACACGCCTGTACGCAAACTGGCCTACCTTCGAAAACTGCTGTAAACTACTGGACACTGGTGGCTCCTCCAGCCAGAAATGTGTTCAATACATGCTACCGCATGCTACAGATATTATCAAACCTCGAGCGTGTGTTACAAACTGTTAAGAGTAATATGACGAAAGTTTTATGTAGTAAGGTAGCTTTCGTTCAGGTGACGTTTTTAAGACTGTTATCTCAAAAACAGCGACAAGAAACTTCAATAAAACCAGACTGTAAATTCACTACCGAAGTGTCATACTGGTGGCATAAAATACTAGGCTAAGGCTACACGGGCGTCTTTTAATGCAACAGTTTTACGTAAATGACCGCAACGTTTTTCTACTGCAGACATCTGCCTATACCACACGTCACATAAGGCAAGGCCTTATGCGGTAATTGGCGTAAGTCCGGAAGCTCGTCGGTTACACCATGTGTTGTTAACATCCCAGGTGTAGCCGTATGAAATGAGCGTTTTTTTTTTTTGTGAAAATTAAACACTAATTTTGAATTGAAAAGTAGAAACATTTTATTCAAAGTACTGACCATTGCTTTCTATACATTTTGACCAACTTTCTGGCAATTTGTGGACACCACGCTAATAGAAATGTTCGTCTTTTGAAGCAAACCAATCAGACACCCAATTTTCGACTTCTTCGTAGGAATCGAAGTGTTTCTCAGCCAATGCGTGTCCCATTCATGAAAACAAATGGTACTCGGAAGGGGCCAAGTCTGGTGAATACGGTGGGTGGGGTAGCAGCTCCCAGCCAAGTGCTTTGATTGTATCCTGAACCAGTTTTGCTTTGTGTGCAGGTGCATTGTCGTGTACAAAAAATACTTTGCCATGTCTTCTGGCCCATTCTGGTCTTTTTTCGATCACTGCATAGTTCAAATTGATCATTTGTTGTCTGTAGCGTTTAGTATTCACAGTGGCACAGGGTTTTAGACACTCATGATACACCACACCTTTCTGACCCCATCAAACACAGAGCATTGTCTTCTTGCCGAATCGATCTGGTTTTGCAGTCGATGTTGATGGTTTTCCTGGATTAACCCATGATTTTTCCCGTTTATAATTCTTAAAATAAATCCATTTTTCACCGCCAGTAACAATTCGACGCAAAATTGATTTTCTTTCATGTCTTTGGAGCAAAATTTGACAAATGGTTTTTCGGTTTTCCATCTGTCTTTCATTCAATTCATGTGGCACCCATTTTTCACACTTTTGGGTCTTTCCCATAGCTTTCAAACGGTCAGAAATTGATTGTTGTGCAACATTTAACATTGCTGCAATTTACTTCTGACTCAAAGTATCATCTTCATCCAATACTGCTTGCAATTCGGCGTCTTAGAGCTTTTTTGGTGGTCTTCCACGTTCTTCATTTCTTACAGCAAAATCATTATTTCTGAACCGTTGAAACCATCTTTTGCATGTAGTTTCTGGTAGAGCATGATCACCATATGCCTCGACAAGCATTCGATGCGACTCTGCAGCACTTTTTTTTTTTTCAAATGAAAACCAAAAATTAATGCTTTCCGCAAATCATTACTTTCTGGTACAAAATTCGACATTGTTAACACGACGAAAACATATGATGTTGTTTGTTCCATGACTTGATGTATACTAAATATCTTTGACAGATGTCATACCAACCAAACAAATAAAAGAAAATAAGGCTCGTTCACAACAAATGTTCCCTATCGACACATTTGTATCTTAACGCTCATTTCATACCGGTACACCTGATAGTTTCCTCTGTAGCACCGAGCGAGGTGGCGCAGTGGTTAGCACACTGGACTCGCATTCGGGAGGACGACGGTTCAATCCCGTCTCCAGCCATCCTGATTTAGGTTTTCCGTGATTTCCCTAAATCGTTTCAGGTAAATGCCGGGATGGTTCCTTTGAAAGGGCACGGCCGATTTCCTTCCCAATCCTTCCCTAACCCGAGCTTGCGCTCCGTCTCTAATGACCTCGTTGTCGACGGGACGTTAAACACTAACCACCACCACCACCTCTGTAGCACGGTCAGATGTGCGCCAGTTGGGAAGTACGTGTGGCGTGAATGACAGAACTGAGCATAACATCAAAAGTGATTATTTCGTTACTGGCTGTCAGACAACAGGAACAGAAAAAAAGTTAGAAAGTGATGGATACATCCTATAACACTGTAGATCGACCTTGCAAAGGAATGTTCATAATAAACGGAAAGACAAAAATTTGGTCATCGCACAATGACACTACGTTTTTTAATTACTAAATGTGCTAGCCTATAGCATTATAATGCAGTAGCATGTGCTGAATATCCTTTCATGTAGACTGATGTCGGTGCGTTTCGAAGGAATGGTGACTCAAATGTACTGAAAGGTAGTTACATAGGGCAGGAAATCTATTCAGGTAATCCGAATTCCAATTTAACACCACTACTTCACAACGAGCCCCAATCAACTCTTTATGCCTTTGTAACTGACAAACCTTTGCACTTTGTCAAAATGTAAGCGCCCTTATGCAAGAAAAATACTAACAATCGAAAAAAAATTTCCATTATCGACTCAGCAGAGCCCGGAGATTTGTCAAATATACGTTTGTACTACAATCCAATAAGCGGGGCATTTTTTACTGACGTCGTGGCATTCTTGCTGAATTTGCGAATTCCGTAATCAAAATTTGTTGTTTGTTACACAACTTCGTCAGGAAACGGGAAGGGAACGAGTTTAGAGACAAATTTATAAAGTGTACCACCTCTTGGAACTGAATTACTTTGTATACAAAATGAGTTGTAATTAACAATCTTTAAAATGTTTATATTGTTTTGATTAAACAACTAATTACTTATCAGACGTAGTTCAGAATAGCCACTTAGTATGTAGTGAAATAATATAATTTTAAAGACTATGAATTACTAGTACTACAAAGGCTGGCCTATTTCATTTCTTTCTTCTGCTTTCATATTTCCCCATCGATTTTCGTGAACTGCTTCACATACACTCTTCCGTGCGTCTCGTTTCTTATAATCATTTTCATGTTCAGTGTCGTGAGCATCAAATATACTGAGGTACCAAAAGTAACGGGATACCTGTCGTTATTAACGGACTTCTTTCTTCCCGGCGTAGTGCACCATAGACCCAACAAGTCGTTGAAAGGTCCCTACAGAAATATTGAGCCATGCTGCCTCTATAGGAGTCCATTCTGTTGAAAATGCTGCCGATGCAGCATTTAGTGCACGAAGTGGCCTCTCGATTATGTCCCATAAATGTTCAATAAGCGGCTGAATCATTCGCTCGAACTGTCCAAAATATTCTTCGAATCAATAGCTAACAGCTTACGCCCAGTGTCATAGTGTAATGTCATCCACCAATATTCCATCGTCGTTCGGGAACATGAACCCCATAAATGGCAGCAGATGGTCTCCAAGTAACGGGACATCACCATTTCCAGTCAATGATCGCTTCAGTTAGACTACAATATCCAGGCCATTCCACACAAACAGTCTACACTCTTACTGACCACCCCCCCTCCCCCCCCCCCCCCCCCCAGCTTGTAGAGTGCCTTTGTTGATAACTTGGGTCCACGGCTGCGCAGGGTCTGCGACAGACTCGAAACCTACCATCAGCTCTGACCAACTGAAATCAGAACTCATTTGACCAGGCCATGGTTTTATAGTCGTTGAGGATCCAGTCGATGTGGTCAGCACACAAGAGAATATCTGCAGGTGATGTTGTCCTGTTAGCGAAGTCTAAATTTCGCCGCAGTGGCCTAATGGACATGTTTGTCGTACGTCTGACATGGACTTCTGTAGTTATTTCACACAGTGTTGTTTGTCTGTTTACAATGATAATCCTACGCAAACGCCGCTGCTCTCAGTAGTTAGAGAAGGACGTCGGCCATGGCGTTGTATGTGGTGAGAGACAGTGCCTGACATTTGATATTCACGACATACGCTTGATAGTGTTAATCTCGGAACATTGAATTCACGAACGATTTCCGACATGAAATGTCCCAAGCGTCAAGTTCTAATTACCATTCAGCGTTCATAGCCTGTTAATTCTTGTCGTAAGGACATAACTAACGCTGAAGTCTTTTGGCGTGAGTCACCTGGAGTACAAATGAACAACTTTGCCAATCTTGTGTGCACTTCCGGTTTTCAAGTTCCATTTTAAGTATTTCACTGTCAATAAATTCTATTGTAAATGTCGGGCTACCCATGCATGCCAAGGTGAATTGGTGATTCAAATCTCATGAGAAGATCCCGTCGCAACGAAAAACGCCTTTGTTTTAATGATTTCCACTCCAATTCACGGCCGGTCGAAGTGGCCGAGCGGTTCTAGGCGCTACAGTCCGGAAACGCGCGACCGCTTCGGTCGCAGGTTCGAATCCTGCCTCGGGCATGGATGTGTGTGATGTCCTTAGGTTAGTTAGGTTTAAGTAGTTCTAAGATCTAGGGGACTGATGACCTCAGATGTTAAGTCCCATAGTGCTCAGAGCCATTTGAACCATTTTTTCCAATTCACGTATCATGTTTGTGACACTATCTCCCCTGTTTCGCCATAATACGAAACGAGCTGCCCTTCTTTGTACTTTTTCGATGTCATCCGTCAGTCCCACCTGATGCGTATCCCACACCGCACAGCAATACTCCAGAATAGGGCGGATAAGCGTGGTGTAAGCACTCTCTTTAGTAGACCTGTTGCACCTTATAAGTGTTCTGCCAGTGAATCGCAGTCTTTGGTTTACTCTACCCACAATATTATATATGTGATCGTTCCAATTTAGGTTATTTGTAATTGTAATCCCTAAGTATTTAGCTGAATTTACAGCCTTCGGATTTGTGTAACTTATCGCGTAATCGAAATTTATCTGACTTCTTTTAGTACTCATGTGAATAACTTCGCACTTTTCTTTATTCAAGGTCAATTGCCACTTTTCGCATCATACAGATATCTTAAACAAATCTTTTACGAGTCGTTTTGATCATCTGATGACTTTACAAGACGGTAAATGACAGCATCATCTGCAAACAATCTAAGACGGTTACTCAGATTGTTTCCTATGTTTAATATAGATCAGTAACGATAGAGGGCCTATAACACTTTCTTGGGGAAAGCCGGATATTACTTCCGTTTTACTCCATGACTTTCCGTCTATTACAACGAACTGTGGCCTTTCTGACAGGAAATGAGGAATCCAGTCGCACAACTGAGGCGATACTCCGTAGGGACGCAGTTTGGTTAGAAGACGCTTGTGAGGAACGGTGTCGAAAGCCTTCCAGAAATCTGAAAATATGGAATCAATTTGACATCCCGTGTCGATAACACTTGTTACTTCATGAGTATAAAGAGTTAGCTGTGTTTCACAAGAACGATATTTTCTGAAACGGTGCTGACTATGTATCAATAAATCGTTATCTTCGAGGTACTTCATAATGTTCGAATACAGTATATGTTTCAAAACCCTACTACAGATCGACGTTAGTGATATAGGCCTGTAATTCAGCGGATTACTCCTACTTCCCGTTTTGGGTATTGATGTGACTTGAGCAATTTTCCAGTCTTTAGGAACGGATCTGTATGTGAGCGAGTGGTTGTATATAATTGCTAAATATGGAGCTATTACATGGCGATATTAACGCACTTGCGGCCACTGCCTCTTGTGTCTTCTGACGGAATAAAAGGTCCCAGGCCCATCCGTCTGAGGTATGACCTCGAGAAAGCGCCTGTCCTTCGACAATGTGAATTAATTTCTTGCCGTGTAGCCAGGACATATAACAAAACACTGGGCAAATATTTCTTGCGTTATTTATCATATAAAAGTTGCGTTAAGAAACGCCTTATTCTTTCAGTTGTATCACCAGTTTTGTCAGTAAGCAAGTATCTGCTTGATCACAGGCACCAGGCTAGACATCCCGTGCTCTCACGAGAAGATGAGCCATCCGAGAGGAGTCGCGGTCGTCGTCAAGCCGCTGCGCTGACGGATCCCCACTCGCAGCCGATGAATAATTCCGCCGGTGCGAGGCGAGCGCGCCGACGGCGGCCCAGGCGCTCCGTAAAGCCGTCAATCGGCTCCGCAAGTCTTAATCATCTCGCAGATCTCCTGCATCCAGCCATACCTGCTCGCCTCTAAAAGCTGCATCTTGTATCCTAACAGAGATTGCGACATGTAACACTACTGGAGACAAACAGTGAATT